>NC_052532.1:138007244-138616307 GCF_016699485.2 Gallus gallus
TCCTTTTGCATGTATCACATCGTGCGTGTTTCAGTCCTTTTCACGTTGATATATGGAAGTTTGTTTTGGAAAATAATTTCAGGGTAATAGTGATTATACCCACAACCTTTGCAAGGACAATCTGGTAAGCACAGTTGTTCGTGTAATTCTGGCATGTTGCTAATAGGAATTTCGTTTGAGAGAGAGGGATGCAGCTTCTGCTGCCCGTCTCTCTCAAGCTGGACTGGGAAATGCTAAGTGAGGGGGTGCGTTGTCATAGAGCTGTCAGAGCAGAAAAGCTAAATGGCCTCATGCAGATCAAAACATGCTGATAAACCAAGGGGAGCAACTTGTTGCTGAATTACAGGAAAGGAGACTATATACTAATGCAAAGTATTTATAGTAATAGCTTTGAAACACTTTGACTGTCAATATACAAGATTTATTAAATTATTGGCATAGGTATTATAGAACAACTGTATCTACATCTCCCATTACCAAAGATAAACACACGCACGGTGATTTATTTCAAAGATTAGATTCCTTCAGCTGCTAATACATCCATGTATGTACCCTGAAGGCAAAAGTACTAGATAAGGTAACATAGCAGATTGCTGCATTTACTATGTTTTCATCAGTGTTTAAAAGCAATTGGAGGAAGCACAATGACTCAAAAAAAGGATAAAGTTTAGGTGTATTTTTTCTTGAATTATTGCAAAGAAATATCTGCAGCATCTGCAGTTTTTATTCTGTTTCTTTCTTGCACTTTCAGTTCGAGCAGCCCCATCTCCGTCCCTCAGCCTGCCATTGCAGCAGAGGCGCTCCAGCCCTGACCAGCTTCGTGGTTCCCCTCTGGAGATGGGGACAACCCCTCACGCTGCTGACCTCAGCTCCTCTTTGAATCCTCCTTGTTCTTTAACACATATTTGTGATTCTCCCAGCATTTAGAAAAAAGAATGTTTCCGCCTGGTTTCGAACCAGGGACCTTTCGCGTGTTAGGCGAACGTGATAACCACTACACTACGGAAACGCCCGGTGCCCAGCCGCTGCCTCGGCCCCACCCCCACGTTCCTCTGAGGGCTTCAATCCACCCCTCGAAAACGCCTCAGTGGCCGCGGCCTTCTTGGTAGGCTGCAGGTGGGCCAGGAGCGGTGCTTCCCTCACGTCTCTTCAGACGGGAGCTTCAAAAGACAGATGCGCTGCCTCCTCTTGCCTCACTCTCACTAAGCTTTCACTCCAACTTCATACTTTTCTTCTAAAATCATTTGTCATCTGCCTCCACGTGGGCACAGAGCCGTTCACCGGAGTCCTCCGGCTGCCACCTTAACAGATTCAATCCATTTGGTCATGGGCTTGCGATAGGCGAGTGCTGTGCCATCCATTTAGAGGCCTCCCAGACACCTGGTGGCCAGCAGAGCCAGAAGGCCTTTACCTGTTGGTGCCTGTAAGCAGCCATGCCTGGCTGTCCTTCTGTCACTGGGCAATGCTCCCAAGATCCACAGTGGGGTTCCAAAAGGAATGCATTTTGTGTTTCAGCACTCTTTGGTATGAATCAAAGCTCAGCAAGCAGGGATGACTGGGAGATTTGGGATGACCGTGATGCCTCGATATCACTTCTTGCCTGATCTAATGCAGTCATGCAGATGCATCCTCAAATTTTCACATTCTGGGTCCAAAAAGCAGGAAGAATGGTTGAAACTCTTCAAAATCAAACCTCAGGCTGGTAAAAATGATGTGGCTTTTCCTCCTGATTTAGAACTATTGAAATCTGAAGCTTTATTTCCACAAGTAAATCCTAGCTAGCTCTGTCCTGGTCTGACAGCTGTGAGCACAGGGACAATTCATGCAAGAATCTTAACCCACACCAGCAAGTTTTTCACTCAAGACATTTCAAATGCCTTTTTTTTTTTTTTTTTTTGAAATTATTTTTTTGAGGTTGACTCATCCACTCTGCTCTGAAGTCTTTCATCTGTGTTCAAAATGAAAACCTCCGCTGGCACTTAAAATCTTTGGAGATAGGATGAACAGTAAAGCATTAATTTACACTGTTAATTGGTGTATAAATTAAACCACGTTCTCTTGAGAGTAGATGCTTCCAAAGTAAGATTTTTTTATGAGGAAAGTTCTACTGGCAGTGCTGCGGCAATATGCCTGTCCCTGCTATGCAAGGCTCAGAGGCTGATATGAAGCAACATCAGCTAAGTGAGATTCAGAGAGAAGGGGGGTGGGGTAGCAGAAAGCAGGGATTAGCTTATTACGAGTAACTTCGTACCTGTCTAAAAATTTTTGCTACAGCACAGAGACATTGAGTTTGCTTCAGAAAGTGCACTTCCTGATGAGTTCATTATTTGGCAGAGCTGTGAGAATTTGCAGTGGGAGGATGTGCCCTCATCGACCCCATCTCCACATCCTAGTCCAGACAGCATGGCTGGCTGTGCTAATGCTAGCAAATACTGTAACGAAAGGGTTCATACCTTATCTACCCCAGTATTGCAGAGTAGGATTTAGTCATGTGACTGTGTGCTTTTTCTATGTATAGTGATGGAAGCAATTCCTAATTTCCTGACACATTCATTATTCAGGAAATATTCTGGAAAAAAAAAACATAAAGAAAGGGAAATGTTATCACAGTGTCTCACCAATTTTTGTGAGCTACTCTGCAATATAGGTACTGAAGTCAACCATGTTTCCCCAAGTAAAGAAAGATGTTTTCTCATGGTTCTTCCCCTGTTCCCTAAAGGTTGTGTTGCACAAAAATTGCCAGCCCTAACTAATGACTCCCTCAGCTCTGTCTTCATGCCTTCTTGCCATGACAGGAAAACACTAGAAGAACTGGAGTTTCCCCGCCAATGGCTGTGATCCTTCCTATGGACTTGTCTGCCTGCTGAACTAACCCACTTCTTTGAAGGCAGGAGCCACCAGTGGCTGAATAATATGATGCTAATACTGGAAACTTCACACAGAAAATACCAACTCATAGGACACAGTTTAATCTATGGAAATATGGTCCTTCTGTCAAAGTGTTGGAAAGAGCACAAGTAGGTTTTCTCTGAAGACAACCTGATCTGCAGGCAGCCCACTAAGGACTAGTGGATGTTGTAATGGGTAGATTGCCTCCAGGGCTCAAATATCAGCACATTTTTGAGCTTTCATTCTTCATTTACTTCCTGGAGACTCATGTAGACACAAATAAATTCCAAACTTGAAATCTTAAGCAAAATAGAGTTGCACCTCATAGCCCCGTTCTCATAGTAGCTGTTTTGAGATGGATATGTAGTAAGCAGAGACTAATACCTGATCATACGTAATTTGTATCCCTGAGAACAGCTCTCCTTTTCCAAACTGATCCATTGTAAATAATTATTCTACAGAAGCAAGTTAATGCCGTAATTGCCTAACTCCAGAGAAACAGTGGAGAATGCTGTGAGCCCAAACACTTGTAGAGGAAAGTGCACAGGAACTCATACATTATTTGAAGGGGGGTAATTTCTAATTTCTAATGCAGCACCATTAGTCAGACTGCACAGAGGCTGGTAAGATGCCTGTGGAGGTTCTCTTTAAAACTTCTGATATTTACATCAAAGTCAGAATACAAAGTACTTCCATACTTGTAATTGCACAGTTAGGAATAAAAATGGAGCTATGGACTTCACTGTTCCTTAGCAGCTCATTCATTGCCCCATAATCACTAGGATTCTTCCCTTTCTGTCTTACCAAATCTTAACCCTAACTCTGCATCTTGAGAGTGGCCAGGTCCAAGATACAGCCCCATCTCTGGCCGCCACCAAAAACTGACCGAAATTGAAAGCTTTCAGCAGACTCCCCCATCCCTTAGTAGCCCATTCACAGCCCCCTAACGTCTGGGTTTCTTTGTATTCTGTCTTGCACAACAGTTACCTAACACTAACTCTAGAGAATGGCCTGGTCAAAGGTTACAATTCATACTGATTTGTATGTATTCCTAGTGAAATTCTTTCGTACCACCTTAAATAATGAGTTAGCATGAGAAACATCTGATGTAAACTTTTAAAATAGAGGGAGAAAAAGAATCAAACTAAATAACATTTTCTCCACTCTATGAATGTCTCTCAAGAGCTTGCAACCCTAATTCCAGGCAGCTCTTTTGAAAATGCCTTTTTTGACATCTCACTTGAAAAGTCAAAACCAAGAAGAATTATTTTGGTCTGTCTTTCTAACCTTGGCGCACCTATCATACCTTGAGAATTTCAAGATCTAAGGTCAAGCTGAGTTTATAGAGTATAGTTCTTACAATCCTGTCACGCAAAGACTCAGTTAAAACAACAGACGAATGACCAAGGTAAAAGAGCTCAATGACCCGGCTTTTCTCTTGGTAGTGTGCAAGGCATCTGATGTTTAAATGAGAACCATGCTACCCCAGAAGTCTCTAATCTTCTCCCCGGTGCATTGGCTCTATCGACTGCCCTGCAGCACAGACACATAATTTAAGCAGCATCAGAGAGAGAACTAGGGCAGGTGTTGCATTTTGATAGAGGGAAGTTCCTGACCCCTCAATGATGATTTGCGCTATTCAGAGGGAGAAGAAAAGCTTGCCCTATTCCTCCACTTCCCTGTCTGTGAAGTGTTTTGTTATTAAATGAAAAATCATAAAATGATAGAATCATATAGATGGGTGTATGGGAACCATTAGGTTATGGCCTGGACCAGTGATTGAGCACCTGATTAAGGGGCATGGCCAGCCCTGGGAGCACAGGTGCTAGCAACTCACCTGTGTGACCAGAAGGGGTGGGCCTTGGGTCCACCTCACTCTAACTTCATTAAAGAGCTGACAGCCAAAGAGGAACCATTTCTACTTAGAGATTGCCTCCTGTGGGAGTTTTCAGCAAGATCTTATCTTTGGAAAGGGGTAAGCTATTCCTTCTTTATTACTGGATTGTCACTACTGCCTTTCTTGGGCGATCTGAAACTGGTTAAAGGCAACTATATCACTGTCTCCTATCCTTACAGTTGGAAAAGACCTTTAAGTTCCTCATGTCCAACCAGCCTCATAACCCTAGAAGTCCATCGCAAAATCATGTTCTTAAGTGCCACGTCCACAACTTTAATCCTGTTTTGATTTCGTAAAATAGTCAAAGATTTCTGTACCTGAAAATGAATATTTCCAGCCCTGTTGTTTTTTTTTTCCAGACTTTCTCTTTGCTTGGACAAGTGCTTGATTTTTGCACTAAGTAGGGAACTGTCTTATGAAAACAGAGTAGCAAAGGACGTCCAGTACTTCACTGAAAAACGATGGGACAGCAGTTCTGTCACGTTCTAAAGCAGCTGAGAATTGCATCCTTTTGCAAGAAGTGACTTACAGGTGAATTTGTCTTGTTTGGGGAGCTGTGGGCAAGAAACCATAAGGGAGGGCACCATTATAAGCACAGGACTGCAAGAGGTTGGGTGTTTGGGTTCCTTAACTGAGTGCTTCCAGTGCAGTCTAAGGAATTTGGTGTACCTCACAAGAAGGAGAGTGATTCCTATGCTGCTCCTATTTGAAAGTCTTACAGACATCAGGTTGGGAATAAAGCTTCGTTCCTTTCGCCTTGCGCTGCTCAGTCATCCCAAGTGTTTTCCTGATTGAAGTGTTTTCAAGAGCCACTGGGGGGTTCTGCAGCCATTTTATGTAGAAGAGCTTGAGAGAGCAAGCTGTTTTCTCTCCTACAAAGTTCCCTTGATCCCTATACACAAGTGCTTATTCTGTGTTCATAGTGGTTGTCCTTCAGAAAAAGTTATCTGGTGGGACAGTTAAAATCAAGGTAAGAGATTTTGAAGATCCCTTGGATGGTACTTTCTCCTTCTGTTCTTGTTGTCTCAAATGTGTTTATTTTGTTTCTTCCACTTAGAGAAAGCTTTGCATTACAGTGTATTTAGGGAACACAGCGTTATGCTGTATTTCTACACACTGAGCATTAGAGGCAAATTCTGGACTGAAGGTGCTCTTAGCAATAGTGTGTGTGTCAGCTCTGTGCCTTGGTAGAATTTTTGCTGTGCTTGTTGCATTATGAGTAGTGCCCCTGCAGTTTCAGTGTGATCTGGTGGTCTTCTCTTTCTGACCATGTGAGAAATGCCACATACTGAGGTGCTGTTCTCCTTCCTGAGACAGCTGCATTGCAGTGGCTCATGGAGTCAGTGAGTGCTGAATGGAAGGGAGTATGCAGCACCAGGTTAGACTGGTCTGTGGTAAATAAGATGATGTAAGCACAAAGATAGCATAATTCAGTGGCTATGTTGGATAGCTTTAGCTGAGCCATGCAGAGCTGCAGGGCTCTGCCAGGAATCAGTACCACAGCCAGTTCCATGGGTGATGCAGACAGACCTATACATTTGAGATTAGACAAAGATAGTTTATTTCATAGCATGTTGCTATGTAGCAACTAGTAATATATCTTTAAAACTTCCATTCAAGTATGGCTGTATACGGCATTTGCTTTGGCTTGCTATCTAATGACGATATGCATTTCCATCCACTACATATTTTTCCAAATACACGGCTTCATTAAGAAGGCAGTGCAGATGGAAATAGAATACTATGTTAAACAACTTCTTTTCATGCGTGCTGTCCTTCCCCAGTCTCATTTACAGAGCTTGTCATGTAATCCTTCCACACCTTATAGTACAGGAAGAGCATGTGACACTTGATCAAGAACAATAAAATCCAGTGGAGTGATGGATTTTGACCAGCAAAATGATCAGTCACTCTTTGTCTGAAGCATGGTAATGAAATGTATGCAGGACTTTGGTTTTTTAGAGGGCGAGGTAAGCATTAATGCTGTAAGTCAAGCTCTCAACTGTTTTCTCCTTGACACTTTCCGGGAACATCAAACTGGGATTTAACACTAATATGACAAGAGCAAGCAAGCTTAACAAATTAGATTCCTGGCCTCTAACAAAAAAAAAAAAAAAAAAAAAAAAAAAAGACCTTGTTTATGTTGTAAGAATTACAATTTCTTTATGGTATATTCTTGACTGGATACTTGCTCCTAATTTTTAAATATATATGTGGAAAAAGACAAATGCTGCCATGATGACTCCATGGCAAATGGTTTGCACTGATAAATACACAGCAAGTTCCATAGAGGAAACAAAAGCAACATTTAGATTTTAAATTGGATCATATTATCATGTTATTATGTTCACTTCTGTTTTCCTTCATGAAGTTGGTAAGGACTCAGCAAATCTGCCAGGAAAAATGAGCCTCAGGTATCTTCTATTCAATGCACATCTTCTATCTGAAGTATTGTATCACACACAAAATATTGAATTTGCAATGCTGAACATAATTTGCTAGAAATTGCATAGTTCCTAAATTAGTTTGTAATGTTGCAGTTTTATCTACTACAATCCACTTTCCTGGATTGATTTGATGTGTGCATTTATGGAAGACTGAACCTTCAGGCATTTGTTTTGCCTGAAGGGGGAATCATCTGTCTACTTTTATTGAGCTACTGTATTGATGTGGATTTATAGGAGAGTTCTTTCAAAAAATCACAATGTATGTAGTGTGAAAATCTCATGTATGCATGGGAGAGAAAATAAGAATTGATCTGTGCGTCTAAGATTTAATTGTCATTGGAAATCAAGAACAAATACAAATGTCCTTCCGCTAAAGGAGTTTGTTAGGTATAATTGTTAAAGGAAGTGGGTTTTTTCCAATTTCAATCAGATTTGACATAAAAGTATAGATGTATCAAACACATTTGTTGAAGACAGGCAGCAAGCTGCTGGGTTATTACTAGCCATCCAGAGTGAAAGTCTTTTGCTTTGTTAGATGTTAAAGAATATCTACACAGAAAATATGTGGGGGATCAAAGCTGATTACTTGGTGTGTGACAGAACGGTCTTTGAAGTAAAGCTTCAAGTCACTGACTTCTTTTTAAATATTATTGATAATAAAGGCTTATAGTTAAAGATCCTAAAGTCAAAGTGAGTTTTTCAGGAAAGATTATGAAAGGAGTGCGTCAAGCACTGAACTTCAGAAGCTACTGAAAACAAAGGAAATGTTGGGAGTAGGAATTGGAGAAGGAAATATAAAAAATATGATGTGGTCAGGTAGTCAAAGATAGAGTTTCAGTTGTTTGAGACAACTGACAAATATCAGTGTGTCAATCTATTATTTATTTTTTCTGTAACTCTTATAAGTATTTAAAAACACTTTTTTTTTTTCTGTGACCCAACTCTTGCAAAGAATTTCACGTGGTTGTCAGTGCCTATGAAAACCCTCATTAGATATTCTGTCATTCTCCTAATTCTTTAAGGGCATGTCATCTACTCAAAGCTATTGCATGTAATTTCAGAGTCTCCAGATACTGGTATGCAGGTACTCCGTAGCCTTGGTGTGTGTTCAGTGCACAAGTTCACTTTTGAAGAGGGGAGGGCCATTTCTCTCAAAAGGGTGCATCATCTCTGCTGAGATGTTGTTTGTGGTGCAGCAAGGTGACATGGACACCTTCCTGAGCTTTGAGTAGACAGGGGCTGTTATCAGCAGCACAAGGTGGCTGCAGAGCTGCACTACCGCAGAGATGTATTTCTTCAGGCACACTCAGCACAGTGGCTTCCAGCTTCCACCTCAAATGTCTGCAGCTCTGTATCCATATCCTTGGTAGGCACCAACTTTGCCACCTGTGCCTTGAAGACTGTTCTCATACCTCTCCTGAATGCCTGCCTGGTCAGGCTGCCCAGAGCCCCATCCAACCTGGCCTTGAGCGCCTCCAGGGATGGGGCACCACAGCTTCTCTGGGCAGCTGTGCCAGTGCCTCACTGCCCTCTGAGGAAAGAATTTCCACCTAATACCTAAGTTAATTTTCCCTTCTTTTAGTTTAAAACCACTGATCAGCAATATTGTTTGTGTGAACCATGTGAGTACTATGTGTAGAAAAATCTTTATTTGCCAAAATGTCTATAAAGTGAATCTAAATATACATGTAAATTAATTATAGCAAATGCTGTAGTTGTATTTTGTAATGTGATTTGTATGCGTTTATACTTAATTGATTTTTGTTGCCAGAATATTTAACTTTTATCTAGCTTTTGATGTTAAACTTCCATTTACAGATCTGAAATTGCACTACAAAAGCAGGCAAGTATCATTATTTCTGTTTCACTGAAAATTAATAAAACTCAGCAGGAAGGATTGAATTTATTTAGCGTGGCCAGATGAGATGTCTTTTGAGAACTAGATAGCTAGATGATGATTGAAGACTGGGTAACAATAAATGCTCTTTCACATTTTTTTTTTTTTGTCAAAAAATTCCTGCAAATAAAGGAACAGGCACAGATTAAAAATAATATAATCACAGCCTCATAGGAGATTAATGG
Source organism: Gallus gallus (assembly GCF_016699485.2). Taxonomy (NCBI): domain Eukaryota; kingdom Metazoa; phylum Chordata; class Aves; order Galliformes; family Phasianidae; genus Gallus; species Gallus gallus. The sequence continues at coordinate 138,016,560 of NC_052532.1, forward strand.
TAGAGCTGTGCTGGAAGACACCATGACAGCAGCATGGCTCCAGTGTAGTTAAAAGCAGCTTTGTTGTTCTCTTCCATAGGTAGAGCGTTGTGCTGATTTCCTGGTCCCTGTTCTCTTAGGACTCTCCATACATCTGCTCAGAAAATGTGTGGATGTGGCACAGAGGGACATGGTTAGTGGGCAAGGGGATGATGGGTTGACTGACCAGATGACTTTAGAGGTCTTTTCCAACCTTTATGATTGTATGATTAAGTGTTGTTGTAGTGTTGTGGGTCATTATCAAAAGCATTCTCACTTCCACTGTAAGTTGCGAGTTCCTTTTCAAGTATTTCCCTTTTCCTCTATATTTTCCTGTTCCTTTTTCTTTCTTGTCCTTCTACCTGTATTTTCGTTTGGTCAAGAGGAGCAAAAGGAACCCACACTGTCTCAAAGCTCATGCTGTCATTTGTTCATTTGAAACTTAAGGAAAAAAATTGAACAGCTTTCACTAAGTACAGAGAAATAGATTGGTAGTTAATAGGTTTCTAAATGCATTCTGGTCTCAGGCAGCATTAGCATCCTCCACATTCTGCTATTTATATGTAAGTATCTGTCTGTCTGCTGAAGGGATGTGGGATGGTGATGAATCTACAGGAAAGCCTTTCATTTACTATTGCCTTATTTAAACCGGGTGGATTAATTTTCTGTACTGCTGAGAAGCAGGTTAATAGGTCCTCCTATTTAAATCCAAGAACAAAGTGAGTTTTGCATGCAAAGATTGGCTAATTAATGTTATGAGGAACCTTTTCCTATTTTTTTTAAATTTTAAGTGATTGCCAGCTACGTTCAACAACACTCTTTGAGTAAAAATCACACAGCAATTTGAAGGCTTTATCTAGAATTTTGTTACTGTTTAAGCACACTTTTCTCTAGATTGGGCACTGACTTTTTTTCGATTTGAAATCATTAATTGTAATAGAAATACTTCTGTATCTTTTTTTTTTTTGGTGATTAAATGTTGTGTGAACACCAATCAATTATGACAAAACTATGAAAATCCTACGGCTACAGCTCAGGAAGTCTTTCTTCCCTGCAGGAAACTAAGGTGTAATCAGAGGGAAAATCCCAGTGAGACCATTGAGATGACACACAGAGCTATGTGTTACAATGAATTAGTTGGCAACTCTACCAAAGAAGTCCCCAGATCTCTTTTGAAATGACAGATGCTTTTAAGAAAATGATGGTATTTCAGCAAATAGAAAATCTTAATATGCTTTGAGTGCTTTCAGTGAAAAGCAAGTCCTAGATTTGCAGCTGTCTATCACCCTTCCTCTCACCCTACGTAACAAGGAAATTATATTTCACTCATTTTCAGCACCAGCTGCTCTCTGTCAAACTGAATCCTACCAAATAAAAGTGGAAAAATAATTTGCAATACTTAATTCTCCCTATTTAAGCTACAACCATTTAATTAATATATCATTAATACAGATCATGTGATAGCTGTTTCCATGAATGAACAGGTGACATTTTGAAGGGCTAAATTGGCAGATAAAAAGCTAAAGGCTGAGAGAGGATGAAATGCCAAGAGATCTGTGTTGGGTGAGTTGTGACATACTTCCATTGCAGAGTCAGAGGAGAACTTTGTGTCACCCACATTACTGTATGCACATATGCTGCACTTGGGCCGGACAAACTGGGAGATCTCCTTGAGAGCAGCCCTGTGGAGAAGGACTTGGGGGTCCTGGTGGACGAGAAGCTGGACATGAGCCAGTAGTGTGAGCTTGCAGCCTGGAAGGCCAACTGTGTTCTGGGCTGCTGCATTAAAAATGGTGTGGCCAGCAGGGAGAGGGAGGTGATTGTCCCTCTCTACTCAGCTCTTGTGAGGCCCCATCTGGAGTACTGCGTCCAGGCCTGGGGCCCCCAGTACAGGAAGGACATGGAGCTCTTGGAGCGGGTCCAGAGGAAGGCCACTAAGATGATCAGAGGGCACCTCTCCTATGAAGAAAGGTTGAGGGAACTGGGCTTGTTTAGCTTGGAGAAGAGAAGGCTCTGGGGAGACCTCACTGTGGCCTTCCAACACTTCAAGGGAGCGTATAAACAGGAAGGGGTATAACTGCTTACAAGGGTGGATAGTGATAGGACAAGGGGGAATGGTTTTAAAGTAAGACAGGGGAGGTTCAGGTTGGTTATTAGGAGGAAGTTTTTCACACAGAGAGTGGTGACGCACTGGAACAGGTTGCCCAAGGAGGCTGTGGATGCCCCATCCCTGGAGGCAGTCAAGGCCAGGTTGAATGTGGCTCTGGGCAGCCTGGTCTGGTGGTTGGTGACCCTGCACATAACAGGGGGATGGAACAGGGTGATCACTGTGGTCCTTTTCAACCCAGGCCATTCTATGATTTGCTCCCCTCCACAAGACCAGCTGACTCCTCCAGACCATAAGTTGGTGGCTGTGGTTTGTTCTTTCCCACTGGTGATTACAGAACATGGTACAATCCAAATTATTTCAGAGCAACTTAATTATTTCATGTTTGAATACCCCAACAAACTCCTTTGGATTGTTTTGATTTTCATGTGATACTGTGATTACGTATGTTTAAAAGGTATTTTAATGAGGAGATTTTTACTGGTAAGCCTTCTTTCATTTCTGAAATGCAAGTTCCACTGTATAGATGAAAGATCAGTTTTTAATTCAAGTAAGTAGTTACAACAACATTTTCTAGTTTTACGCCAGTTCTACTTTTGTGATTGTAATGATTTCTACTCAGTGTGAGATACTGAGGGAACCAGGAATAGGGAACCAGGCGCCATATGATTGCAGGCTTGGTGATAGTCATGTGACTTCTTCCTGAGCACCAGAGATGCTGTAACTGCAAAAAGAAGGAGGCTGCAACACCAGCCAAATCAGCAGCCAGTGTGCTGACTGCGACAGCAGGGTGGTAAGGAGGGGCCAGGAACCAGCAGCAGACACTCCATGGGGGTATGAGCCAAGTCACTAAGCTAGAGTGATAAAGAAGAGTTTCCTGATCTTGTTTTCTGTGTAATCCACCAATAGTTCTTCACTCGCTTGTGTCTGAGCAGATGATCCCAAGCTCTTGGCTTTCACTCGTAGATGCTAAGGGCTCATGAACACCTGTTTGAACTGGTTTCCTGCAGAAAGTAAACCAAGAGTCCCTCCTGCCCTGCAAAGATGTCTCCTAAGATTTTAGTTAAGTGAAAAAGAAAAAACAGGTGGGGAAGAAAAAGCAAAGTAATTCAGTAAGCATTGCAAGGGTGCTTGGAGCATGCTATCAGAAGTTTCACGTGATAACATCTTCTCATGGTGACCTGCATTCCACTTTAGTTGTTCTAATTTGTCCTATAAATATCTAATTCCATTAATTTTCTATTTATGTATTAATTGTATAAAATCAAAATTAAGAACATTCAAAAACATAAAAGAAAGCTTTTGATTTTCTTGCTCCCTGCACACAGTCACCCAAAAAAGACTGGTAAGAGCCAGCAAATGAATTAATTGAAGGAAACTTAAATATCTTTCTTTTAAGAAACACATTTTAATGAGTTCAATCGGTTAGAAATATTTTATTGCAGAGAAGGCACAGATTAGCTTTTGGAGTTGGTTTCCAAATTAGATGTGGTAGCTGCTACAACTTTCACTAGCTACAAAACAGCAGCTAGATGAGAAGTGCTTACAGGCACAAAGCTGACATGCTTATTTTGTGCTGCACAGATTGATTCAAAGGTTAAGGAGGGAGAAGAGACATCTGTCATTCTAATGGCAGAACATAACCTTTCATATTCCTGTGGCGATGCTTTAATGAAATTTATCAAAGGGACTTTTCACTGACCTAAAAGCTGCCAAGAACACAAAAGGTATGTAATAAAATCCTATGGCCCAAACAGAGAAATGCATGCTTCAGTGTGCTAGTCTGTTGCTGATTCAACTTCGTTATGCCAACTACCTTCTTTCACTCCTTCCAGGCCATAACCACGAATGTCTCCCTTTTTTTTTCTCTTTTCCCTGAGCTTTCCCTGCTGAGCAGATGCCACACAGCATCCCTTTGGTCAGTCTGGGTTCTCTATATCCAGGCAATGTCCCTTCCCATCCACTTGCCCGCCCCCAGCATAATGGCCTTTTGGAGATGGGAATGGAAGACAAAGTTTTGACCACTGGGGTTGGAGGTGAAACCTTATGGCATGTCATCTCGCTGAATTGGTGTGCTCCTTCACACAAAATGTCTTGCCAACCCCAGTGAGACCCAGCAGCCCCTAGCACTGTTTTTGGGTCTTGTGCCTATCAAGTCTCTGGTCAGCACTGTCAGAGGAGCAGAAGAAGGAGAATCTCCATGTTGGTGGACTCTGCGGTTGAGGTAGGAACCCAGCTAAAGTCTTTACACCCACCAATCCAACACACAGCTTTTCCTCTCCTGAGGGACTTCAGACCTCAGCTGAGCCATCATTTGAGGGGGGCATGGAGCAGAGGAAGCACTATTTGTGCTTGAGGCCCTACTTTCTAGGAATGGTTGGACATCTGCCAGCCAATGGAAAATAGTGAATTCATTCCTTATTATTTGTGGCTTACACTGCTTTTACTTTCCCAATTAAACCGTCGCTATCACGGTTGCTGCAGTGCTTCTGTCTCACTCCTATTCTGCAGGAGAGGGGGAGGAGTGAGACTCTGGGTGGGTTTTGGCTAGGGTGAACCCACAACGGATAGGTTATAACTCTTCCTTGCTACACAATGTTCATACAATTTGCTGTACTTTGAAGGAACGTGAAACTATGTCAAAAATAATGCTTACATTTATTTAACCATTTACCTTTTCTGAACCAGTGCTTAAAACCATCCTGAAGGATTTTGGCATTAGGCCATATGGTTCTTCACTGGGCCCTCACCTCTCACAAGCTCCTTGCACAGCTTTCAGGATGACATGGTGCACTGCTGTAGAAAGTAAAACATGCCTAGAGAGGTAGCTTGAGAGAATTGGAGCAGAATGGCTCACACTGAGGGCAGCTTGCGAAGGCTTAGTGTGAAAGCATGATCACACTCACTGAAGATGTGAAATTTACTGTCACACTTGGGAGAAAGAAGTTACTGAAAATGAGATGCTTTCAGCAAATGCATTTAACAGAGCAGAATTCATATTCCTTTTCTGATAAAGAAAAGAAGCTGGAGTTTAGGGGAAGTGATATTAAAAGCTATCACGCTAGTCAGAGGTAGAGCAATGAATAGAAAAGCCATGGTGATGTTCTTCTCTCCTGCAGTTATCATGAGCTGTCACTCCTTTCACTCACATGTCCTGATCATCAGCACATACCTTATCCCAGTGTACACACTTTTAAAGAGAAAAATACATAGATTCCTGTCACCAAGATATGTCGCCTCTCTGACATAGCATAAGAAAATGCTTAGCTTTACTCCTTTTTTTTTCCCTCAGTATTCTGTCCTTCATGCAGGGCAATAGTGCTAAATAATATTTTATACGTTGTTTCTTCCTCTGCTGCCTGAATTCTGTACTTTTGAGTTGGAAAAAATTGTGAATGGCAACAATGAGTTTTGCCAGTATCCCAGGTTGAAAATGTTCAGATTTATTCAATTTATTAAAAAAAAACCCAACAATCCTGATTAATGATGTATATGGTCCAAAATGAAAGATAAAAGTGGGTGGGGAAGGGAGGAAGGAAAATGCTGCCCTCAACGTTTTGATTTTATGGCTGTGAAACAGTGAATGCGTTATGTGCCATCTGCAGGATTTGAATAGCACCTTATCCATTTATAATATTTGCAGGATTTGTTGCAGACTGGGAGACATGCATTCTGTTTGCAAGCTGACAAAGTCTGTTCTACATTCTGCTCCCAGCTACGTGACCAGGTAACCTAAGAGTATTCGGAGGCACTTGGCAGCTGTACTGTGTTTACAAATAAGGGCCTTGGTGGGGCTTATCTGCCTCCTGCAGGATCTTTTTCTTTGACAGCCAAAGGCTTGATGCTAGTGAGATTGTTTGAATGGCATAAATGCTCTTAATGTAGAAACTAATGTGCCAAAATGCATATTAATACAGTTTCTGGCGAGATCTTCTATGAAGGCAGTTTCTGCCATCTATTTGAACTCTTGTAGGAATTTCTCTGTGAGATTGAAGAGGTACAAATAGTGCACTTACTCACTGGGAAGATGTGAATTTGCATTTTTTTTTTCCTGCTACATATAAATGAAAGTAAAAATGCAGAAGATCTTAGCTGTAGTGGTAGCAGTGGGTAGTTCCCTGTTAGGATGAACAGAGCAGTGTGCAGAGTCCAGGAGGCAAGGGCACAGTTTCCAGCAAAATAAGTTAATGCTCTATGTATGAGGTGGCTTAATCTGGCCTTAATCTCTTAATGGGGAACTGATGCCTCTAAGCATTTTCTCATATCCTTTATTTTTCACTAGGCTTTAATAACTTCGTTAAAAAGAATACATGTATAGGGGTTGCAGTGCTGGATCTGTGCCATATTGGCTCTCCAGATTGGGGTTTAGGTTATGCTGTCCTATAGATTGTCACCTCATTATTTGTAGGATCGTGAATTCATGTACAGTCTGTTTCTTTTTCGAGTAAGTTGACCTCACTAAGAATTATTCTGCATTTATGGTGCTTGAATACTCACACTCCCTATCACTCTTCTCTCTTTGTAAAATAGCCGTTTTTGTCTTTACAACCCATAGGTTGTCTCTGTGCTAGGAAAAGAAAGCCACAAAAATCCGACTCAAGAGCAGCATGTAGGCTCCGTGCTCAAAGAGTTGATAAAAACTTTTGGATGTTAGGCTTAACACCTTCTTCACCCCAGCGGTTTCATGCCAGCGATATTTCAAAGTGATTCAAGGGCTCTTTTTTCCAGTGAACAGTGCTTAAAAGATAGCAGGCTGCAATGAGGATTGTAACAGTGCTGTAACTATTCTCAGGAAACTATCATTTGGGAAAGTCCTGGGAGATATCTTGGAGCTGTTTTGTGTTGTTCCCCAGTAAGGAGCAGAAGACACCTGCCATTTAGTTAAATGCCTTATCTTGGCCTATTTGGGAACCTCGTTTCAGATGAAAGTGTCTATGCTAATCAAACAAAATACTATCAAAAGTGGTCCAGATGAGAGTGATAGCTTTAAAAAAAGCACTTTAAAATGCTTGCGATTTATAGTTTTGTGTTAAATCAGCTTAGCATTCATGAAATAAAAGTGTTGACTACTTGCTGACATTTTGTGTTTTTCTGAAGATGAAGCTCAAATACGAGGGCAGTATGGGCCCACACGTGGTTTTGGCTTAGTGCTTTTAACAAAGGTAAAGAAATATTATCCTTTGCCTCAGGTGGCACATTGCTCGCACATTCAGAAATAATTACATTCTGCTGTAAAGAAAGACTCTTGCCTCGGGGGGGGGCTGAGTTTGTTACTAGGTGTCAGCGTAGTCTGAACATCTGCTCTACCGAAACAATATTTTACAATATTTATCCAGCTCCTTACTGAGACATGACAACATGTGCCTTGACTCCTTAGGAATACAGAGAATGTATTTGTTCCCTCAGACAGGGCTTGCCGTAGCCAACTGCTTGTGCTCGATGAGTGATAGGATCCCTTAATGAACATCAGTTGTTCCAGGAAGCTACTGTTGTTCTTTGGTAATTGCAGGACAAGGAGAAACCTGTCATATCAGCACGGAGGGGAGCCTTTTCATGATACTGCTCAGCCCAAATGGATCTTTCCTCAGCTTGTCAAAGGCTGTGCCGAGAAACAAGGGTAACCGAGGACTGAATTCAAACATAAATAAAAAGGCAAAACAAGATTTGTTGAGTTTTTTCTGAACTGAACTCCACTGCTAACAGCTATTTGCTACCTTAAGCACGGCCTTGAATGAACTGATTTTTGATAAAACAGAGCCTGTCTAAAGTAATCTGCAAGTAATTAATTGCATAAAGTGTTACATGAGCAAACAGAAAGATGGAAAACCACGCAAGCCTCCCATTCCTCTCCAGGAGGCATATCTGAGTCAGGAGTTGCTGTTCCCCAACAGTAGGAAAACAGAGAGAGTGGGGATGTCCTGCTGTAATTCTGCTTGGTTGTCACCCGTCTCCATCACCACATATTCTCCTCCTTTAGGTCTGTTCTCATCATCTTCCAGCTCCATTCTCCCTGCTTACTGCTCACAGGCTGCCCCCTCTACCTCCCAGGTTGCTCTGAGGATGTCTTTCTGTTCTTTTACCACTGTCCACTTTTACCACTTCAGCCACAGGTGACTATCAGCCATTCCAGTCAGCCCTATTTTCTCCAAGCTGTCTGCCTGCAGGACTCTGTTGTTGTCCCCCTTTAATGCTGACTGGGAAAATAATGAAGAGCAAAGGGATGAAATGACCTTATTGTCTCCTATTCCAGTACTGACTCTTTAGCAGGGTCTGTTGTGATAGGACAAGGTGAAATCGTTCCAGACTAAAAGAGGGGAGATTTTGACTGGATATAAATTTTTTACAATTAGGATGATGAGGCACTGGCATGGGTTGCCCAGAGTGGTGGTGAATGCCCCATCCCTGGAGACATTCAAGGTCAGGCTGGATGGGGATCTGAGCACCCTGATTCGAGCTACAGGTGTCCCCACGAGGTGTTCATTGCAGGAGAGTTGGACTAGACGGCCTTTAAGGGTGCCTTCCAACTCAAATGATTCTATGATTCTTTCCTCTTGGATAGCTGCTTTGTAAGCCCATTCTGGACAGAGGCAGTAGTTAATTTTGCAAACAATAGCAGCCTCACAGTATTTTCCTCAGGAATCTATCTACCTGCTATGGGAGAGGGAGTGATTTTATTCCTTCAAGGTCATTACTGTCCTGGTTCGTTAAGGTGTTCAAAGTGATTATGAAGTATAATTTTCTTTTAGAGCATAAAATGATGAAAATAGGTTGATTTAAATAGAGCTGATAATGAAGTCTTCTTTTCCACATAATTTTCTTCAGCTGGAAGTCATAACTCACCAGTGTGCTGCTATCATTAATGTCTTTTCATTTTCAACTGTGTGAAATCCTTAATTTGTGAACATAGCATTTTACACAATTTTAAAGTGCAAAATGCTTTCTTCCTTGGTTAATTAACACTGGCTAGATACCCACAAGAGCATAACCCTGTAATGCATCCAAATAACAAGATTTAATTGATTCTTCTATGGCCTATTAAAAATGCATTGAGAGTCTAAAAGATTTAAATGGGAAAAATAGAAAAAATCCCAGACTGGCCTCTATCTGACAAGGAGATCACGGCTGAAAATTCTAACAAATGGAAAACCACTCTATATGCAATTTTCCAACCAATCTCTAACTGCACAGAAGCAATGCTATAGAAGTTAAAACAAGAAATTGTTACTTAATGCTAAATATAGCCCTTTATTTTGTAGGTTTTTAGTCTGAATACAAGATGAGGTGAATAAGTTGCATTCAGCCTCATACATTATTCACAGGGACTGAGCTAACATGATCATTCTTTTTAGTTAAACACTGCAAATAGCACAGCTATTCATTTTAGCACTGTTAATACAATGAAGACGTGCTAACATGGAATGTCGGAGTCTGAAATCTCTGCTAATTCTGTCACATCTTTGTAAGTTTAAATTTGTTTTTTCCTGCCTATCCTCATCTTTTCTAAATCTGATGCTTTCGACTTAACTTTTAAAATTATTCTAAATACATGCAAATACAGCACAAATAGTTTATCTACGTTTATGTAATAAACTCATTAAACCCTGTTAGCTGCTCTTTATTGCTTGCATCAGTCTTGTATTGAGAGGAAATAATTAATGGTGAAATCCTTGTTAATGGGTGGCCTGCTGATAGGTCTCCTGAGTTCATGTTGACCTCTGCTTGCTTGCAGGCCCAAAACCTCCCATTTTTACTGCCTGTAGCCTTCCTCACCAATTTGGGTACTATGGATCTGATTAATTGTTTGGAATGCGGTAGCCCCAGAGGGTCTAATCAGACCTTAATGTTCTACCAGGACAAATATATCCCTTTTTATATCCACATAGCAGTGGCTATACACATAGTAGCAGTGCTTGGTAGTCTATTATCAGACAAAAAATGTTCTTTAAGGTTCTCACAAGCTTTATCTTTGGCTTCCCTAAATGTTGAACCAGCTGGTAACCATCACCCTCAAAAAATGTTTCGTTCTGCCACTTCTGCGTCCCCTCTCCTCCCCTGGAGATGTTCAGTTTGGCCTCGTCCTTTTCTTTCCTTTCCCTCTGTTATATGGCATACTCCTCCAAGTACCCCTGATGAATGCTTGATGCTGTTTTAAAAATTCATCCTTGAATTTAGTCCAGTCTCATTGCAGAGGTTTTCTGAATTGGGCACAAATGTGTAACAAACTCTTCCAGATGGGAACACGCAGATGTCCTGATGTGAATGTAGGCAGCCCTAACCAGCATAGATTTGGCAGAAATTTCTTATTGTGGTTGATTAGGTTCTGGAGTTAGATTGTGAAATCTTGTCAGCCATACTGTGAATGAAGCTCGATCATCGTATGAAAGGGAATGCTACATTAACCATAGCATGTGGTACTGTGCATTGCTTAGAAGACAAGGACTGGTGTCATGGTTTTGCGATGACTGGTCACACTGAGAGACTTATTCCCCCACTGGTCTTTCTTTCCCCTCTGATGTCCTCTGATACATGATTTGTCTCCTGCTGGAGGCACAAACCATCTGAAATACTGTGAGATGTCACACTCAGTGTCTGTTGTCTCTCCTCTACAGACATTCACTTACGTGACATCTTGTTTATCTAATGTCATTTCATTTGTGAAGTGTTTTAACTAGAAAAGTGGATTCAAAAGTGAGACAGTCATATCTGAGGTCTGTACGTGTTGGTGTGTACGGCTCAAATGTGCAGTTGCATCTGTTGGGTTAGGATGGAAAGATGAGACTGTGAGTAGAAGGAATGAGATGCAGAAATAATATTACAAGAGTAAATTAAATAGTGTGTGAATTTCTTTGCGACATTGAGGTCTTAAATACAATGGCATGGCCATAAGCAGCAGGACAGCAGATGTAAATCATATGCTTGCAGGTGAATGGTAACGGATAGAGCTCCAAGCCAATAGACAACTTCATGTCATTCCAAAATCCCAGGCCTAGGATAATCAGTTCCCTAACTAGTTTAGAGCAGTGTCCAAACTACATAACACCAAGTTTTCCAGTCGTTAAAAGCCTGTTTATTTAGCTATGAGAGAGCTGAGGGCTGAGAAAACTGTGGTGCCCTCAGTTGGCTGAATTCAACTGTCCCAGCATTTCCAGCACCCAAAAAATCTATTAGGCCATCTTTTCTAATGTCTTGTGCTATGGAAATGAAGCAGACTCAAAAATATGTGTTTGAAATGGAAAGGTATAGAAAAATAGCTGAGGGCAAAGAGAGATCATCATCATTATGACTGTTACATTTTGTCACCTGTGCTTAGCCGTGAATGAGACTGATTCTACTTGCTCAGCCAACATAAATAATTCATGTTGGCAAAGCTGATGAGAGAACAAGTTGAAATGATGCAGTATTTGGTACTATTACTTCCTCTGCTCATTCATTTGAATTCTGTTACTGTAGAGATGGAGTCATGCTGTTTTGAACTTGTCTTATTAAATGCTGTAAGATGTTAAAACAGCTCTTGGTAATACACTCACAACTTTCTACATCAGACAGTGTTTTAATTTATTTTTTTTAAGTACAGCTATCTTTATAAGGCTTATTGTTCTAAGAGTTCTAATGTAACATGGAAAATCGGAAGTACTTTCATTTTAGCAGCAGTCCTAACTCAGATTAGACTGAAAAAAAAATAGGTTTAGGGTTAGGGTAGGAAAAACTGCATTTGAGGTGCTAAGCCAGAAAACCAGCTATTGCAAATGGTACCGACAGTAACCAGCCTAGAAGGGAAGGGTGATGGAGAGTGTGAGGGATTCTTTGAGTTCATCATCTGAATGTTTCTTAAGCTTGAATTAGTATTTTGTCTTGTTTCTTTTGGTATAAATAAAATAGAGAAATCCAATAGTGACTGGGTGAAACTAAAATTATTGCCAACATTTATCTGAATAACAGAGAAATGATAAAATAACTTATATTTCACAGTACCGTTTGGTGACAAGTATGTTCAGTGCCAGATGCTGTATTCATAATTCCCTACATCTTTCTGCTTAACCTACTGAAAGTTGGGAAGCAAAGCATTAAATTTAGAATCTTGATTCTGTTGTGTCTGCCCATAAAATGCAATTTGCAGCTCAACAGGGATCCCACTGAAGCTGAAATCTATGTGAAGAATTTGTAGCTCAAAGGTTGCGCTCAGTTCATCATCTCAGAAGCTTAACAGGCCCGATCAGGTCCCCTCAGCAATGTTGTGTGGTAGCAGTATGTTAAAGGCCACAGTTTTCTTCAGGGAAAGCTGCAGCTGATTTGGAGACGGTGTTAACACAGAGGCATTCAACAGTTTTCTACAAAGAAGAAACATGTTTTTGCTCCTGCCTGAGACACAGGAGGACTGGCCAAAAATAACAGTAACAGTGAAAATGCAGGCAAGTTGTATAAGCTGGGTGGAACAGTGCTTTCCAAATCATCATCTGTGATTTTTACTGGAGTGCTTAAATATAGCTAGCCCTGGCCTTCAAGCATATGATAAAGAACATGGAAAATGGGCTGCTAGCCTACTGACCCTACAGACCCAGCACCGTGCTCTGGGTGTCCCTGATGGAGCAGGGCTTTTAGATCAGATGGACCCAGAGGTCTCTGCTAACCTCAGCCACTCTATGAGTCTGAGATTCTCTCTCAGGTTGATGAGTATGCTGTGCTGCCCTGTCCTCCATTTCCAGATAGCAGTATAGTGTACTTACTTTTTTACATATCAGTCTTTAATGTAGAGGAAGATAAAACCCAGCATGGAGCTCATCTAACCTACAAGTTAAATGCTTTCTTTTTATCGTTGGGCTATTTCCATGAGAGGGCAACAGCTCTAAGAAATTCATGCAAGCCCAGTGGGTGGATAGAAGGTAGAAACACACCGAAGAAGCTGTGATGTTGTGAAGAGACAAAGGAAGAAACTATATGATATGCTTTAAAATTCTTGTGGTTGACAGTTTGTGTTGTAAATTGGGTATCTGTTCTCGGAAGTGCTGCATCTTTGCATTTACAGAATGGCAGTTGAGCATTAAATACCTTAGAAAGGATAAAGCAAAACTGTAAAAAAAAAAAAAAAATAGGATTTCAAACAAAAAAGGAAATTATTTGGGTTTTTTTTCCACCTTCTGATTCCCCTTTTGCCAACATTTGAAGCAAAAAAAGCCCTCACTATCAACATAGTGACTAACACTGTAACAAACGAGACAACAGAGGAGAAATTACATTGTAAAAACACTACCAAAAATATTCTCCCAAAATATGAAGCTCAGATATCCAGTTTAGAAAATGCCTTATAAAATTCTGTAGCAGAAAATGCAGAGCTGACAGTTTTCAGATTTCAGAACAAGAAAATGTTCTGCTGTTTCTGACATGAGGAAGAAAATAATTTATACCAAAAAAACCTAACCAAAAAAAAAAAAAAAGAAAAAAGAAAAAAAAAACATCAAATCTGTGGTGTTTTATGTTTAAAATCAGTTTTTAAATCCTTCTTGAAAGATTGATGAGAAATGCAAGTATGGAGTTGGAACAGTCTCTCGTGCCTATCAGAATGATGGCAGGCTGAATGATGGGACGATTGTACCAAGAAAGACTTGGGCAGTGCAATTTAATTTTGGCAGCATATTAAATATATATGTTTGGCAGCACCTCCAGCCAAAATGTACTACATAGGTGACACAGAAAGCACAGTCCAGGATCAGTTACCCCTTCTGGAATGTGGGAATGTTGGTATTTCATGAGGGTTCTAAATATATTCCTTTGCTTTCCATTTGTTCCTTCACTCTTGGCAAGAGAAATGCAGTGAAGGAGCAGAGAAGTGCTGTGGAGAAGTTCTGCTCAGTTGTTATCCAAGTCCCTTGGCACAAGGTATACAAAAAACTCCAGAGAAGCCAAACCCAGAGCTATCTGTCAGCAGGCTCTGAGAATCAGTGGTCTGTAGCTGCCTGCAGATTCTCCATTTCCCCCACTCGCTCATCATCCCCTGCAATAATTGCTTTGCCAATAAGAAAGGAGTTGATGGGACCATATCTAAAACAAAAAGTCACTGTTTTTCTTCTGGCAAGTGTAAGTAGAAGGAAATACTATCTTACTTCTCTTTTGAGTGATTTATTTGTTTCTGTCATAAGAAGATACTATTGTGGTTTGCTTTGTGTTGGCTTTGATCCGACAGATATGCGTGTATGTATATATATATATATCTATCTGTGTTGGATATTTCTTCATATATATACGTATGCGTGTGTGTATGTTTGTGTGCAGTGCACTGATAGATTTGAAGGTTTTGAGATTTTCTGGGCTTTGCATTGTTCTAAACACGCTGCGTTGTTTTGTGGATTAAACTCTTACAGGCAAGGTGCTCAGCAAATAATAAAGAAAGGGCCACCTAACAAAGAAGCCATCTGTTCTTCTGCCACAAAAAAACAAATCCAAAAAAGAGTCTATTTTGAGTCACTTGCATGGTTTGTGCATCCTGCCTTCTCAGTGTGCGTATACAGTGCATTTAAGCTCACATCGGAGACCGTCCTAGTTGGCATTGGCTGAAGACTCTGTGAATATGCTGAAGATATGGGCTCCAAGAGAAAAAAAACAAGCTGCTGAAAACAAAATGTTAACACTTTTGTAAATCTGCCAAGTTTTTCAATGTAACTGCCAACAGTTTGATGTTCAGAGGAACTCAGCAGAATTGCTAACATGCATGCTGCATAAATGGCTATTCATTAGAAAGATGCTGTACCTTATATGTGACTGCTTTCTTTGGCTGGCTAATATATCAAGTATGGTACTTGTTTTGTACTGTGAAAAACTTTCTCCATTACCATAGTAACCTTTTGCATGTTGGCGGAAGCTGATGTCATTCATGGCATTATTCATTCTTAGTGAATTGGTCCTCAAAGTGCTAACAAGTTCCAGGGAGCTAAAGAAGACCAAGTATACATGCTGGGTAAACATGATTTAACCCCTTTGTCTCACCAGGTCCCCGGAGATACATAGGTAAGTACATCTGAGATATACACCTACATGTATTTAATTTCTTTGGCATTGCTGAAGAAAAAGCTAGAATATCACATTTGTTCAGACGAAGTCTAAGGTGGAGGAGGCTCCCCTATCACTCTTTTTCTTTTTTCTTTCTGATACCTCAGCGTTCCAGGTAAACCTGCCTCATTTAAGGAAAAATAATTTATCCTTTTTTATATTTATCTGTTCAGTTGAATTTAACCCATTCTTCATCATTACTGATAATTAATATTGTACAATATAAACCATTTGCCTTTTAAGTATCTTTGCAAAGATTATTACATAAAGTTTGAATAGGATTTTCATTGTACATATTCTACAGCAATTCTGTTATTACAGTGGTAGCACAAAGTTGGGCATTTTCCTCTTACACAATGAAAGCTAACTGAGCATTTCTTTTTGACTGGAGTCTAAATAGCATCAAACTGTAGAAGGCAAACCTTACCTGGAGTTATATATAACCTAGAGGCTTTTATACCTTCTATAATTCCTTTGTCTACGAGCTTCATTTCTCAATCACAGCAGTGAGAGGTGTGTGCATGATAGCAAAGGACTCTTCATCGTTTCCAGGTCATGAAAGGGAAGGCAACTGGACTTCATCCTGAAACTTCTCCCATCCCGTTTTCATATGTCCATACACATGGCAGAGGAAGAATATCTGCATCCTGGCCTGAAGGGGCAGATAAGAAAAAGAAAACTACTCTTGCCACAAAGAGTATGACTAAAATAAGTGGAAGAAGGAGTGGCATGGAAATGAATTTGCTGAAGATTGGTTCTTGTGGATTTGTGGAAGTCCTATCCAGCGTAGCCTTACTGGAGGCTGCATGAATTTTATCACACTTTTCTCTATAGGTCTGTGTCACATTTGCAAACCACAATAGTATCTTCTTATGACAGAAGAGTACGAAGAGTAGCAGAGACTACTTCTGATTCAGGGACAAGTGTTTCAAAGTAACTTCTGTAATCTATCTTCCTCGTTTCACAGCCCAATCTTTCTTAATAAGGCCTGGAACACTGGGCATTAGGTGTAACAAATATTCTGTGGTCAAAGAAATTCTACCTGTGAGAGGTCTTCTTGAAATAGATGTGGGATTTCTGGAAGGCACGGATTACCATACGAAATAGATGTTTCTCACCTGCTGGCACAGTATTATTCCCCCTGTTCTGTCTTCTGCTTTTGTTTCATGTATTTCTGCTCTAAGACTCCATCCTACATATGAAGGAGAGAACTTGCCAGCTTAGATTCTTCAACCAGGGTCAAGTATGCTAAGAATGTCTTGTTGCAGGATTCAAAAATCTGTGCTGGAATTATCTCCAAAGTCCTCTACAGCATGTTAATACACAGTTTTTTTTTTTGTTGTTGTTGTTGTTTTTTGTTTGTTTTGTTTTGTTTTTCCACATGCTAACTTGGAAGGGGGTAGCGTTCTGCCAAGCTCCATCCACAAATGAAATTGTGTATTTAATGTATCCTCCTTGTAGGGGACAGTGAAGACTTTCAACACATTACCATACTGTTTGGGCTAACTTCTGTCTTCAAGACTTTGAACATATCTCCTGAGCTCCCTACAGTCACTTTCATTCCTGGTTGGTTAATGCTTGGCTCTTCTTAGGTTGAATGAAAACCTATTCAGTCTTTCTCAGACAAAACTCATCAACAACAAGAGTGATGCACCGCAACAGGATTTCTCAGCACCATTTCACTGAAACAATAATGATGGCATCATGTATTTGAAATAGTATCTTGCTGAAATGAATGTGAAGGTTTGTAAGGATTGCTACATGTGCTGTATGGTCTGAGATGGATACCCTCTACTCTGCTGGTGCAAGGGGAAATGCAAGAGATCTCTGCTCCTGGGTGATTTTGTCAAGGCTATCATAATAAGCAGATGATTGGAAACACTGGCAAAAGCTTCAACTTTTTATTTAAATTGAATTGAAAAAAAATGGTGCATAACAAACTTGCTCAGTTTAAACCTTAGCTTTGTAACCTGCTGGTAAAGACATCTTTAGATGAGGTAGCCATGAACAACTGAGCATAGTTCGGAATCCAAAATGACTTAGTCTGTTGAGCTACAATGACAAGTCATTTTTTCATTAGTAGTTTCTTTGCTGATTCCAATAACTCCTGAATTTGTAAATTCAGGTCATCTCATTTGAACCATACATTTCAAGTGAATATTAATTTGATAATTTAAACTTCAACACTGCCACATTGGTGTTTGGTGTATATCTTTATCTGTCTATCACTTTAAAAACAAGTCCTGAATTTTGTAAATGTGTAAAAATACAAATAAGTCAATGCATGAACTTCCCAGCCTTCTCAATGCTGTTTTAATTCCACTACTAAACAATATCAATAAGGATTATTTTGCTATTTGCCAAGTCAGAGGTCTAGAAAAACTAATGGAAAGGTCATATTTTATACGGCTACTAAGTTGTCTGAGGAATTCACCAATTCCCTGAGTTTAATTTTTTTTTTTTTTTTTTTGGTACTGAAAGGTTAATTCAAATGACAATATGTTCTATTCGTGTTTACAAGGTAAAAAATGAAATAAAAGGCATTCCCTTACATAAAATGACAGGTAAAATACCAATTTTGTTAGGGATAGCTGGAGAATTTCCAGAACAAAAACCTTCAATTCATCTGTGATTTATTTTTTTTTCCTAATGAATATAAAAGGGGTTAGCAAATCATTTATTTTCAGAAGAAGTTTCCAATTAAAGCTAAAAATATATATTTATCAGAAATTAAAACAGTCTTTAGCGATTGGATAAATATTGGGCTAGATCTCTATTTAAAAACGTTTTCTTAAATAAAATGGGCTGATATTCACTTGAATAAATAATAACTGACACCTCTGAGAGTCAGCTTATTCAGTTAGGTGTACCTAAAGACCCTCTGAGGTTATGGCATCAGCAGATTGGTCTAAGAAACAAACACCCCTGTTTCCAGTCCTTTAGCCCAACCCAAAGGATCCAGTGTCCTCTGGGTTGGGCTAAAGGACTGGAATCCTTATATGATCCAGAGATCATATCTCTGTTTGCCAGATGTAGTAGTTCCCAGCCTTTCGATCAGCTCCATGAAACTCCTGGGAATTTCACCCCGCAAATAAACTGTGAAGATCTAGCAGCTATTAAGCTATTGACTAACTAGAGATGTTCAGGCAGTGTACTTACAGACAGCGACCAACAACCAGTTGGAGACAATCAGGCTGATTTTCCTGTGGAGTGGGAGAACATCACTGATGACTGTGCTCAGATGTGACTCCCCAGCATGTGGGATGTTTGAGGAAAAAGAAGGGTATGGCAGGGTTGATTCTGTAGCCCTGAATGAGGTCACTGTTTGTTTATCCATGAAAATGGAGGTCAGCCTTAAGTTATATGAAGGTATAGAATGTTTAATCATCATCACCTTCTCTGGAGAGGTTTTTGTCCTCCACCCCCTTCCCTTCTTTCTCCTGCTCCTCTCTGTTCTTCTTCCTTTCTGATGGCGTGCAAGGAGTCAAGTTCCTCTGAAGTACCTCACATCCTCACCTTATCCATCTCTTGTTGAGACAACCATGCTTTCTCTCCCATCTTTAGTTGTGTTGCAGGTACCTTGATTCAGTTTTGTCTGACTCAATCACTCAGCTAGCTTCCTTTGCCTCAGGACAGTCATTGTCAATGGCTTTGGGGAATCTGTGCTGGAGCACTGGAGCACAGCAGTGATGTGGTTTGCCTGAACTATGCAGGGCATGGTAAGGGTTATGAATTTTTGGCATTTCCCCCATGTTTTTCCACGAGCATGGCCCAGAAAAAGCCTCCAACTAAGCAATGTAAACATTTGAGGAATGTGACCTGCAGAGTGCTGCCACATGCCATGTAGCAGGAGAGCACAGATACAGCCAATGATTTGAGATAGACTGTCTAACTGAGCACACTGCTTCACTGGGGCTCACGTTTGCAATGCTGTACAATATTTTCGTTATAAAATAACACACATATCAGTAATAAAATGAAAGCTTCTGTGGCAAGTGATGAGAGTTAAATTTCTGCAAGTAAGGATCATGACATTTTTTGTCTGAAAGCATTTATAGGCAGTATTAAACTGATTAAAGGATGTAAGAAAAGAATATCATTTTTAAAGTTTCAGCATTTCTGAGAGGCCCATGAAATCACAATTTCAACCCACAGCCTTCTTAAGACACTAAAAACATTCCTTTTTCTCATCAGAATGTAAGTAAAACCTTTGAAGAGTAGGAGGACTGAAGTAAAAGATCAGAAGAAGTAAAAGACCCATGGAGAACAAGAAGTATGTAGGGCATTTGCTTGGCAAATCAGAAACAGGTAGTCATTTTAGGGCTCTGCCTTATTCAGGCTGGGGATTAATCCTCATTGGAATAATGCAGAATAGATCCTCTCATTTTAACCTATGTCCATTTAGAAACTCTGATAGGATAAGGATATTATTATTTACTATAATTCACTGAATACATAGTAAGCGTAAGCTCTGATAATCTCACTGCATTTCTGCACACCTTTCCTTTGAAAAAGCTTTTCTTGTCAAAAGTAGGTTTTGAACTGGTAGCATCATGGAACTGGTTGGAATTCCAGTGAATAAATAAGAAGTCCCTCCCCAAATACAAGTTTATAAAAATGATTCGTTAATAATTTGAAATAAATGAAGCTTCACTCTGTCCAGATGTAACAGAACAAAAAGTAGATAAACAAAGTACAACTAAATACAGATATCCCCTGCCTTATGTTGGTACAACAGTCTTGAAGCCAGTGTTTTTCAGTCCTAAAATAATGAGTTTTGTGTGCCTGCCCCCAGTACGTAAAACATTCACACAGACATGTAAACTGTAAGAATATATGGCACAGTTGCCTGACGTGAGTATTTCAGACAAAAGTTTTTAGAATGCCTGAATGTAAGTTTTCTGAATATTTACTTCTACTGACATAACATATTTCCCTCTGTAGAAGCCGAAGGCAACGAATTCATTATTTAAAATGGAGCCGTCATGAAGCAGCTGAAGCTCTTGGTAATCCAATCCTCGATTAACACATCAACAATCAGTAGTTTTATTGTTGTGATGGGCCCTTATGGAGTCATAAATTCACATCAGTAGTGGTGTTATTCAGAGGTTAGTAGCTGCTCCAGTATTTCCAATTTTGTACTTTCCCAAACTAATTGTCATGAAGATATGTGGCATTTTAAAATACTGTGGAGCTTGATTACCGCAAACCCATGGATAGAAATCTATGGCTTTGTCAATTTGCCCAAGCTTAGCATTTGATCCATTGTACAGAACAGATCCAGGCAAACAGAAAACTTAAAGCAATGAAAGAGGAAACCAGTGCCAGTATTAGAAAGACCTATCCAATCCAGTAATTCATTTACTGTCAGAATAGAAAATGATATATGAGTCTCTGGGTTAGGATATAGAAATTTTATCTAGAAAACAAGTTTTTACTGATGAACTCAGCTAACAGAGCTGGAGAAAGAAAGCAATCTGAGCTCGTCATTGTCTTAGCTGAAAAATAAATAAGCATTGATGAGTATAATTAGAAGTGACAGGCACGAAAATACTGTGAAATTCATATACACTTGAATGGATACAATTTTTTTTCTCCTTGACTACCTTTCATAATGTTTCATTAACCTTGGTGGATAACTTCAGCAAGGACATTTATTCACCAGAACCACGGAAGTTGGGCCGTTGTGTATTGGTTATGTATAAAGATGTTTTCTGTTCTGCCAGGAAAGCTCCTCTTCCATTCCCTTTCCTTTTTCACTGGTTTCTTTTCTTTTCTCCTGATATTTTTTTGATGCTGTGCAACTTCTTAAAAAATAAAGGTCTTTAATGTGTGTGTTCTATAGCAAGCAGTAGAGTGCAATTCTTTGACGCATATATTCCAGGTCACCTTCTTCTCATATTTTTGCATCACCTAACATCACCTAACATCTCCATGGCCATGATAGATTACTACCTCATCTACTAGATAATTTTCTTTGACATAACCTGCCCCTATGTGTCTACACAGCTGAACTGAAATGCCTTAAAAGTTAGAAAACTGGGTATTTTTGGCATCCTTTCCCCGACTCCAATCTTCTCTGACCCAGCTTCTCCAGTTTTGCTTTCTGACACTGCTGCAGTTCTGTCTAGGAACCTGTTGCTGTCCCCACTTCACCCCGTGCAATTCACATGAACCTAGTGTCTCCCAGCTTTCAGGCAATGATTCATACCTCCTACCTAAGCCTTAAGCTGTCAAACTACACAAGTTTATCTTCGACAAGTGACTGTTCTGTTAAAAAGCAGCCAACACATCTACGCAGTATGTGCTGTAGCATTTGAGGACAAGAAGAGGCAGTGTTGGGCCTCTCTCTCTCCAGCTCTTGTAGCTGAGATTGTATTTCCACAGAAGAAAAAAAAAAAAGTCTAAAAGAAATATGCAGGTTGAATATATCCTGAGGATAGTTGTGTTGACATCATCTTTATATGACTTGATTTGGAGAAAATAATAATAAAAAAATGTGAAAATCTGAAAATTGAGCCGCTTGAACATAGGAAGGCAGCCTCAGAAAAGCCACAGAGGCTCAGTTCCTCTTTGCATTACACTAAAATGTCTCAGCTGCATGGAAGAGTATTCCATTGCATACTTGGCATTTTGGTAATGCTCATACCATAGGAACTTCCATGGCTTCTTCTAGATAGTCTCTACTCTTTTACTTGGAAAGTTTCTTGGTGCAACCTCACTGGAATTTCCCACCAGCAGCAGGTTACAGAAAGGAGCTGACTGACAGTTCCAAATAATTTCAAATCCCTTCTGATTCATAAAAGACATATAATGACATGCTCCAAGGGAGTGGCAGGCAGCAGTAATTTCTTTGCAGGCTATGATTAATAACTATAAATGAAAGAAGGAGTACGCATTTCATGGAATCATAGAATCACAGCATGGTTCGGGTTGGAAGGGACCTCAAAGCCCACTCAGCCCCACCCTGTTCCATGGGCAGGGCTGGCTCCCACCAGCTCAGGCTGCCCAGGGCCCCATCCAACCCGGCCTTGAGCGCCTCCAGGGATGGGGCACCACAGCTTCTCTGGGCAGCTGTGCCTGCGCCTCACTGCCCTCTGAGTAAAGAATTCCTTCTGAACATCTAATCTAAGCTTCCCCTCTTTTAGTTCAAAGCCATTCTTCCTTGTCTGATCACTATCAGATCATCACGTAAAAAATTTGTTTCCCCTCCTGCTTATAATCTCTCTTTAAGTAGACGAAGGCCACAATGATGCCTCCCTGAAGTCTTCTCGAAGCTGAACAAGCCCAGCTGCCATGCCTGTCTTCATAGAAGAGTGCTCCAGCCCTCTCATCTTCATGGCTCTCCTCTGGACTGGCTCCCACAGCTCCACAGTCTTCTTTTGCTGGGTGCCCCAAGCCTGAATGCTGTACACCAGATGGGCCTCACAAGGACAGAGCAGAGGTGCAGGATCTCTCTGCTATTGATGCAGCCCAGAACATGGTTGGCCTTCTCAGCTGCAAGTGCACACAGCTGGGTTCCTGTACAGCTTCTCATTCCACAAGTCCTTTTCTGCAGGCCTGCTGCCAAAGAGTTCATCTCCCCGTCTTTACGTATAGCTAGGGCTGTCTTAGGCTCAAACCACACCGCGTCGCACTTGAGGGTAAAATGATGTTTCCGCCTGGTTTCGAACCAGGGACCTTTCGCGTGTTAGGCGAACGTGATAACCACTACACTACGGAAACGCCCGCTGCCCAGCCGCTGCCTCGGCCCCACCCCCACGATCCTCTGAGGGCTTCAATCCACCTCTCGAAAACGCCTCAGTGGCCGCGGCCTTCTTGGTAGGCTGCGGGTGGGCCAGGAGCGGTGCTTCCCTCACGTCTCTTCAGATGGGAGCTTCAAAAGATGCACCGCCTCCTCTCGCCTCACTCTCACTAAGCTTTCACTCCAACTTCATACTTTTCTTCTAAAGTCATATAAAACATTTCTGCAGTTCACAGCTCCTCAGGCGTGCATGAGGTCTTCCCTCTGTCCAGCTGGTGTCCTATCTCCCCTTCCAACAGACCATTTCTGCCGTGCAAGTTACACAGCGTACACAGGAGGAACGGGATTTAAGATGCTCTCTCCTGAGCTCTTCCCCCAGAGGGGAACTTCGCAGGATGGCTCAGTCAGACCTATGGCTGCCCAAAGGGCCGGCCCCAGCCCCCATCCCAGCTCAGCAGCTGCTCCCTCCTCCTTTCTCAGCCACCCAATGCTGTCGCTCAGGCTCTGTCCTGGAAAATAAACTGGCCATGAAAAAATATTGGCTTTCTATCAGCTTTGCTCCACGTTTTGCTCCAACAGGGGAAGTATCAGGGTAGGACTGCCACCTTTAGGACAGCAGGTAGCTCCAAGCCCTTTGTGACAGCAGCAAGTCAGCTCTCTGCTGGGGTCCCCGATATGACCCCAGCTTTTCAGTGCTTTGCTCAAGGCTCTGAGACACCAGCAAGTGTCAAGATGCATGTGTGTTGTGTTGGGTTTTTTTTTTCCTTATCAGTACTAGTTTCTATTCTCCCAAGAGCCACAAGTCACAGTCTGTAGCTCTGATATTTTCGTAACTTTTTGGGCTTTCTCACTTGCAAGAAAGCCTTTCAGCCTGCAGGGATTTTCCTCTACGCTTTGTCTCACCTGAATCTCCTCAATGACTTTCAGCACAATTAGCTTGGTAAATAAACTTTTAAATGTAGTTTACAGGAACACTGAGAGTGATTTCTGTTTGGCTTGATATGGCTGCTTTGAAGTGATAATCTAATGGGTCAGGCAAGGTACTGTCAAGGTAAAATGAACTGTAGAGAGATATGGAAGTGGTGTGCATGATCTCAGACACCTTATACAGCTATTGCTTCGTTTCCATTTTAGATGCCCAGTTCCCAAAGCAGGGAAGGTGACCTCAGAGTGAAAGCCTACATGGGCTTGGGCAGCCAAAGGAAAGAGGCACCACGAAAGGCTGCCAGGAGATCCTTTCCACCAAGGCATCAGTCTTTCTGGACTGAGGGGAAATCAATAGGAAATTACATATCTTATGCCCGAAAGTTGCTTATCAAGCACAGGAAGGAAGTTACCTGCCTTTTGCATAGCAGCTGATTATTTAGTCTGTTTTCCCAACGAGCTGTAAAGCTACTGCAGGCCTTCCTCAGCTCCCCCCTAACAGGATTTCAGTCTGTTCTTTGGGAAAGTGCCAGTGACAGGAAAAGAGGGAATGGACTCAAGTTGTACCATGGGAGGTTCAAGCTGGATATTAGGAAAAATATCTTCTTAGAAGTAGTGGTGAGGCAGTGGCACAGCTGCCCAGGGAGGTGGTGCAGTCACTGTTCCTGGAGGCTTTCAAGAACCATGTGGATGTGGCACTGAGGGATGTGGTCAGGGGGTATGGTGGGGATGGGCTGGTGGCTGAACTAGGTGATCTTAGTGGTCTTTTCCAACCTTAATGATTCTATGATTCTATTCTGTCCTATGTTTTGGTGCGGTTCCAAGTCCTGCTGAGTCCTGCTAGGCCAACAGAGCCAGAAGTACTGTCAAGGAGCCAGAGGACACCATCCAGAACATCCATCTGGATGTGGGTCTCTACTCTGCTGCCTGTAATGAACATCACCAACACAGAGACCGTATTGGAAGCATACTTCCTAACCAAGCATCCCAGCACCCAGCTATAGACTGGGCTCTCCTTGTTTCCTTCCTTCAGGCCTTGTAACCCCTCGGCTCCTGCTGCACAGTGCCTCCAGCTCCCAGGCACAGGGCAGAGCACCCTGCCCCCATGAGCATTCATGTAGACTATGTGTTTAACCAGGCTACAGGGACATTAAATATTCAGGTGGTAGGGCCCTGAAATTCCATGTGAAGCTAGAGCTTTGGTCAGGTGTGTGACCAGAGCCTCAGGCTTCTCTGCAGAGCTTGAGTGAATCTGGAGGTGGGGTCACAGCTGATCTTTACATGGAGACAGGGTGCCCACACTGCCCGCCTCCAGGGATCCCATCACCCTGTGAGCACCATTTATGACCAATGAGGAGACAAATTACACGTGGGCTTTAGGTGACCCTGGAAAATGGCTGCTGCACAGACGCATAGGTACTTTAGCCAGGAGTTAAGCAGGGCTCTCACGTGTGGGTGATGTACCTTCACACCAGTTTCACCATTCCATCAGCCAGCACAAGGCTGCTCGGTCCTCAGGGACTTGTGGCTGCGCTGCCTTTATGCTGTATGCAAGCTTTCTGCCTCTGGTGCCGGCACACACAGCGTGCAAGCGGCAGGGCGTGAGCGAGCTGCTTACAGCACGGGGGCAGAAAGAGACGCATCCACCCTGCCATTTATCGTCAAACTCCAAACCTCGTACCAAGTGTTGTTGCCTCCATCACGCGGGGCGATAATTACGACATCCTCAGCCTTTCCCTTTTGTTGGGCATTAAGTGCCTGCGGGGAATCCGAGCGGCTCTTTGTTGCGCTCAACTCCACCGGGGCTCCTCCAACCCAAACAGCCTCCCTGCCCCCCTCCCTCAGGCAGCGCGCTAACGGAGACGGGCAGACAATGAACTTGGGAAAAATAATTAAAAATAAAAATAAAAATAAAAAAGGAAAAAAAGGAAAAGGGGAGAAGCTACACGCGGGGTCGGGTCCATTCCGAGCATAGAAAGAAGGGCTCGGAGGGGCGGGGGCTCCGGGCAGGTACCGGGGCGGGGCGCTGGGGGGCCGCCCCCGCCCGCTCCCGTGGCCGAGCACCGCGGGGAGGCGGCGGCGAGCGGCAGCCGGGAGAGAGGGCACGGAGAGGCACGGGAGCGGCCGGGCGGACCGTGCCGCAAAGAAAGACCCGGAGAGAAAGTGGAAGTGCCGCCGGGAGAGAGGTGGCTGTGCCTCGGCTGCGTCTACCCGAGGTGAGTGCCGGGCTGGGGGGCACAGCCCACGTGAAGGAGGCTGAAGGAAGCACGGCTCGGAAGGTGATTTTGAGCGAGTGTGGTTGGTGTGTGGATGCTCTTTTATTTCTCCTTTTTTTTTTTTTTTCCCTTTTTTTCCTCATTTATTTCTTTTCTCCCTCTCTCTCCCCCCGCTACCCCTCCTCTTTTTTAAAAAAAATCCTTTAACGTTTATTTATTCGTATTTATCCTCTGTGCTCGCGTCCCGGCAGCCCGGCGCCAGCCCTGCCCGGTGCGGGCGGGGGATGAGGGGTGCCGGGCTGGGGGAGCCCTCCCGCGCGCGTCGGGGCCGGCGGGCAGCGGGGCGGGGCGGGGGTTTCCTCATCGACACCGATTTTCGTCGGTAGAGTCAATCGGTTCCATCGCAGCGTTTTGAGGAAGCGTGCCTTCCGAAGGGAGTTAAGGGGTAGTGCTGAGTGCCGGGCTCGCTTCCAGCCAGGTGGGTCCCGTGCCGGGCTGGGGTCCCTCGGTCCGGCTGCGGTCACTGGGGGTTGGGGCTGCAGCCCTTGGAGCCCCTTCATGAAGGTGCGGGGAGTGCTGGCTCTGGGGGGGTTGCGTTGGGTGAAAATGGCCCTGTCCTCCCTCCCTCCCTCTGGAAGATGCCGTGTTAGAGTCATCCGGGAAGAAGAGGAGGATGATGTGATTTATATGTTTGCACTGTGAACTTTCTTGCTGTGGGAAACTTTTGGACTTCTGGTTCTAAGTGAAGACCTGTTCTGCCAAGCCCACTGTCAGCCCCCGCAGCAGGCAGGGGTGAGTGAGGCCACAGCCCGGGGCTCTGGGCAGGGCTGGATTCTAGGTGGAAGCTCAAGCGGACCTTGGTCCCTGCCCTTCTGCTCCATCATCCTTGTGAGACCACGCTCTCCTCTGGAGCACTGCGTTCTCCAAGAGTTCTGCTGGCTCCAGTCGTTGTCATCAGTATTTTAAACCAAAAATGGAGCAGGCAGCGCTGATGCAGTAACCTTTACTTCAGGAATGTTTTTTTTTTGGATGAAAAACCATCACCTTTTGTTGAGTATAGAAAAAGTTTAGACTTGGTTGCCAGTGTGTGAGATGTGGCCCGAGGGGGAGAAAAGAACGTGCGTATGTACAGAAGGTTCAGAGCGATGGGACAAGTTCTCTTGGCTGGACTATTGTTGGGGAGCAGCAGGGATGCCATTAAGAGCACCAGTAAAGGCTGGGATTAGGGTGATTGGTGGAGCAGAGCTCTGAACTGTTAAAGTGATTTTGTGTTACAGTAGCATTCAAGAACTCCCAGCTGTAAATCACATTATACAAAGAAAAAGCCAGTCCTTGGCCTGGAGGGATGACATAGGTACAGCAAGCAATTTGTAAGAGGAAGGAACGGAGGGGAAGCGATTTGTCTGGCGTTATGCAGGTTAGACCAGAACTGAAAGTTTCCAGGTTGAAACTGGCTCTGTATATGTGTCTGTTATAATGTTGGTTCATTGTGAGCTCAGTCTTCCTTGATTATCGATTAGCGTAGCAAACATTAGCAGTAATGTTTGAAGTACAGTACGCAGAACGTGTGTTTGGTGCAGAAAGTGAGACATGATCAAAATCTTCTAATTGAAAGATCAAAATACTTCCAGCTGGGTGTAGCATACAAATTGATTTCAGTAAACGTGCCTTGGGCGTACTATGTTTTTAAATTGTACAGTAGGAATTAAACGGCGCTTGAGTGGTTTGGAATTTGTAATGTTGGTTGAGGCAACTGACCATCATGGAACAGTGGTTTATTGTGCTGCTTTGAAATCACTCTTGCGTTTTATGCTAGCATGATGTTACTTTAAGTAGTACCATTATTTCAAACCGGCATAATGAGATGAAAAGCACTTGGCAAGCACTCCTGTAAAACAGCATTTGAGTGCTAAATTCAGATCTTTGCTTGAAAGTATCTATAAAATACCATGCTTAGGGTGTCATACCAAGGAAAATAAGCATCTAGGTTAAAGCCGTCCTAAAACATTTTTGACTGAATGACAGCTTCAGCCACATTTTAACTCTTTGGAGGGGAATGATTTCTGAGCTTTGACGTGGAAACTGACAAAATGAGTGTGAAATGAGCGCCTGTAATAAGTGGGACACTCTAATGAGATGGGTTGCAGATCTAAACGTGGGCTTCTTTCGTCTCACCTGGTTGTCCAGACAACAGGTTATTTCAGAGTATGATTTGATGGGTTGTTTCATAGAAAATGTGCTTAAAAACCCAGTTTAAACAGATGTGCACCACAGGTTTTTTTTTTTTGTTTAATTGTAAGATACAGCAGAAAATGTTCTTCAAGTGTGAATGACCCTTTCATCCAGGCGTCCATAAGCAATTTTTTCTTTGTCCTTTTGTATAGAATTGTACAAAGTAGAAAATTTCCTGTTTGCCTTGAAACGAGTGAAGAAGTCAGGACAGCCCAAAAGCACTTGGTCTGTATCTCAGGTTAAGCTGCATCTTGGCTCAATACTGTCTTCCAGATGCTAGCCTGGCAGACCAACCTCACTTGCACATTCTGTGTTTTTTCAGCTTCATCTTCTTTCTACTACTAACTGTTACCAAGATAATTGTAGCTAATGAACAGAGGACAGTGTTGTAATCCCGCACGAAATTAGCAGTAAGTGGGGATGCTGTTGATGGTATCTGGAAATACCATGTTGTCACATGTTGTCAACAACAACAGCTGCTGGAGACACTTGCCATTTTGTGGGCCAGGCCTGCTGGTTGAAGACTCTGCCAGTTTCACATGAAGTACAGTTTGTTGCATCTTCCTGAAGGGGGAGGGGAGGGGAAGACAAAATTATCAGTGCAATGCAAAAAACATTCCTGGCAAGCAGTTAACTCTAGCCCTTGCACTTAGATCTCTTAATTTTCCCTAAAGTGTGTGTGTTTTGTGTGCTGCCAAGTCTAGCTGTTAATTCATTTAGCTCCTTAGAGACGTGTCACAGCAGTAAAAAGAGGGGAAAAAAGGAAAATAAGCAGAAACATCCCCAGCAATGTATATATTGCTACTGACACAGCCTATTTGTCGAGTGATTTGTAATATATTGTGTTCTGATTCGTGGTCTGTCTTATTGTATGTACAGAAGAGGAGGGTTCGGTTACGCATTTTGATTTTTGCTCCTTCTCCCTAAATGTTTCACTGTAAAGTGCTGCTACCTCTACTGCCTGGAACTGTTAATGCAAACGTGACCTGTCTTTGGGTATGGTATTCTCTTCCCTGGAATATTTGAGACCTTAGAAAGGTCTGTGGTGCACCTTTAGAGACTGTAGTTCCCCTTGGGGCTGTAAAACAGCCTTAGGAAGCTGTGCAGGACCAGGATTCAGATTTTGCTTGCGGCGAACCTTTGTCTGGGCTACCGAGTGATTTAGCTCAGATGTGGCCATTGTGTTACTGGGCTTTGTTGTTTTTTTTTTTTTTTTTTTTCCCCCAAAATGATTTGCAGTACAATTCCGAGAAAGGCTTTTGTGTCAGCAGAACTTGCACTTTCTGAGGAAGCACCCTGCTTCAGGCAGAATATCTCTGGTCATCTCCAGTGTTAATGAATATTTGAGTAGAGGGGGCTGAGCATATCCACTGGAAAATAATTGAGGTTGCTGGAAGTTGCGGCAGGAGAAGAGTAATGTTTAAAACACTCAGCAATCTTCTGTGCTGTATGAATTTTCAGGAAGGGTACGATCGTGGTTTATTTCTAGTGGATGAGGCAAATACTCGGTTTTTGCTGGGTTAATTGCTGCAGCGTTAAACAAAAAGAGATGTTAAATTGTGAAGTTAAAAAAGAGGTCCCAACCATGTGGCCTCGCAGGTAAATGTCTTCAGGGTGGCTGGAATTAACCGGGAGATTTGGGTCACGCAGGGGGAAGTAGCTGCTTGTTTCCAGCTAGGCTGATTCTGGCTTGTCCCTTTCTGGAATCGCATATGAGCAGTGGTGATATCAGATCAGAGCTTCAGTAGCTTCAGAAAGAGGGAAGAGCATTGTGGGGCTGACACCGGTGTTGACTTCCATATAGACGCTGTGGTGACCAGGCTGATTTTTCTGGTGGTTTTGAGCTCCTCTCGTTGGAGCTGGTGGGAGAAAGAGGAAATATGGAATGTTTCCAAAAAAAAACAGCTTGATTTTTAGCAGCTGACAGGTATCTGGTTTTGAAGTTGCTCTGCACCTCACTTCAAGCATTGTTTTCCCCTGCAGTGACAGTGGCTGGGTGCCTGTGGCACAGCTGCCTTTGGCATGTGAATGTGTCTGGCAGTGAGGAGTGGCTGCTCAGAAATTTGCCCCAGAGTGGTTGAGCAGTGTGACTTCAGTCCTGGGGAGATACTGGAAGCTCCCTCTGTCCCAGAGGTGTGATGCAAGTGTTCCTTGCACTTGTGCATTGCAATGAGTACAACACTGGGTAGCGAAATACAGGTGACAGATACTGCTTATGGTTCAGAAGACACAATTAGTTTTATGATGGTCGATGTCAAAGTAGGAGCGAAATGTTCCATAGAATCAGAAGGTCATTTGTCACACGCAGCAATGTTAAGTGAACTGGAAATAAATTAAATAAATTGGTGAAGAACTTTTCTTGAATGAACAGATTTGTCTTTTTTTCCTCCTGATACCTTAAAAAAAAAAAAAAAAAAGTCTGTGCATCTGCATTTCTGTGATCACAGATGATTTCATTTGAGACTAGAAAAAGATGCAGAATGTTTGGAAAGACTGTCTTTGGGATGTGTGGAATGTCAATATAGGTGGTTTTCTTTGGAAGCAGTTAAATACGTCTCAGCTAAATAGGCTGTAAAGAAGTTACAACTGTTGCTGTTTGTATTGTGGTAGTTAACTGTGGATCAATTCTCAAGTGAGATGCCTTTGTATCAAGTGCTGCTTTATTAGATGTAATAAAAAAACCCCATCTATCCTACTAGATTTATCTTAGTCTGAGAAATACCATGGAGGAGGAGGGAGGACCAGGTAGTGTTGATGGTTCTATGTTTTTATAGTGTCGGCAACTAAATGCCATCATGGAAACTCAATAAGAGCAAGAGCCCAGGCTTCCTAAGTAATTGAAAGACAGAGATGAATGACCCTCTGGTATGTGAGGGTATGGCCGTGTCTGCCATGTCTGTCTGTTTTGGAGCCAGAGTGGGTGTGCAAAGGAGTCCTTGCCTGTACCTGCATGAGTTGAATGAATAGGGTACTGTGGGTGCCTTTCCTTTCCCTTGTGGTGCCCTAGATGTTAGCAAAAAAGGACAGTTTGGGCAGTTTGTCAGATCTAGCTTGTAGATATATGTGCGCTGTGTCCTAATTAGGAGTTTTATTTAAGGAACATTAGTGATTTAACACCCCAATCTAATTACTCGTAAGCTTCTTGCTAATTTTGTAATTAGCACTGGAGCAAGACATTTTATGGTAAATATACCCTTAAGGAATCCAGAACCACTAATTTCCAATGTTTATAGAGAGCTTTATTTCTATGACAATGTTCTGTATATAATGTCTAAAAGGAAATAGTAATATTTGTTCTATTTTTACATAATGGTAAAGACATGAGCCAAACGTTTACAGAAACTTAATACAGACAGTCACCACAACCCAAATGACTGGCTTTTGAACTCTCACTTTTAGGGTCAGATTCTACTCAGACATGACTAGCGGAGGAGACATTCTTGAATTGCTTTCTACCACAGTTATCTTTGGCCTTCGAAGTGTGAGAAGAACTCAGGGTGTAATCAGGATGTACTGGCCATGGGCTCTTGTAGTTTACGGCAGCCGAGGCAGCTTTTTTATATATAGATAGAAAGGTGCAACTTGGAGCAGCTGTAAGCCTGCTAAAAAAGTGTACTGTGGCCTTAGAAGGATAAAGCTGTCCTTGTAGCTTGCTACCAGTTAGTCTATGATGTATGGGTCAGATGAACAGAGAACCTGGCAAAAG
The DNA here is from genome assembly GCF_016699485.2 of Gallus gallus. Taxonomy (NCBI): domain Eukaryota; kingdom Metazoa; phylum Chordata; class Aves; order Galliformes; family Phasianidae; genus Gallus; species Gallus gallus. The sequence goes on from NC_052532.1 coordinate 138,048,548, forward strand.
ATATCCTGGCCATCAAGTAAGTGTTCGTAGAAGTTTCACTTCCACAGAAGGTCTCTCAGGTGTTCTCTTGCTTTTGCTAAGTTGGCTTGCTCTTGTCAGAAATTCATAAATGTGACAGATTCTTGGAAGGCAATGCGTGCTTTGCTGAACTAAAGCCTAATAATTTGGTTTCTTAAAATGCTAGGTATTAGTGTGTTTAGAGATGGGGAGCTTTGTAACCAGTCTGGAGTTAAATACTATAAATAAGGTATATATATAGAGAGATCTGTTTATTAATTTAATTGATGTAGCTGAAAAAGAAACAAACAAGCTCTTAGGCTGAGAATACCTTATTCCCTTATTGGACTGACGAAGCAATTAAGCGTAAAAGCTTGTCGCTTGTCTTCAATGCACAGCAGTTGTAGCAGGCTTTTAAACTAATCTTTTGCTTGTTTGTCTTTGTACAACAAAAGGGTTCACTTTCCAGCAGACCCGCTTTGTGCTTGGGGAACGCTTGACTGTGGATGTGCACTTAGCAAAAAAGCAGTAGGAGTCACTTCAGAGTGCGAGATCCTGCCCTGCACTGGCGATTCCTCAGTCCTGTCACATCTCTTCCTTTCCCAGCAGGACATGCTAGTCTACATCCCTGTGTGCCAACACAGCCACAGAAAGGAAGGGATACAAAAAACGCTGCAGGCTACTCTTCTCTGCTTCCACTTCCTACCACCGGCACTGCTTTTGGATGTCAAGTGGCCCAGTACTTTCTCGACCCCTTTCACTCTTTCACACTGAATGTTTTAATGTCAAATACTTTGGTTTTTGTTTAGTACCGGGTTCAAGTTTCCTGATTGTTTGCGGTGCACATATGCTAATTAATTCAGTATCCCTACTAGAGATAGTGAAGTAGTTCCTTCTGAAGAGCAACGGGGAAGAAAAAGGCATTGTTGGCTGCCTAATTTGCTGCAAGGCCTGCTCTGGACAAACAGTATGGATACAGGCCCTGCCAAGTCTCCGGCTTCCTCTGCTTGTGACATTTCTCTAGTGCTCTCCTGGGAGGTCTTCTGCCCTTAACTGCTCCCTCATGCCTGCGATAGAGAAAACTTGGAAGTGCTCCCAAGTGTCAAACCTAGCTGGATTTTGGTGCGAGCAGTTATAGTGAAGAGCCCGATGGTGGCTGTAGCTTACTGCTTGGAGGGGTCGGGGATAGCGATGGCATCAGTGATTCCAATGCTGTATCAAGTGAGACTTTGGTATTTAATGATCTTTTTTACAATTACAGACTTAATCTTTGGCCTCCTGTGAATTGAAATATTGGCACAAACGGCACACAGGAGTTGTAGAATGCTCTAGTGTACAGCAGTTTGGGAGATCCCATCCCAGTGAATAAAGGGTGAGGAAGCCAAGCTGGTTTGTGGCAACTTTCATCCCCAGAGACTTAGTTTTTATAGGTTAATAGGTTGAATGGTTTTTACTTGTGTGCTTGTTTGACAGTCTAACTCCTATCTAGGCTTTCTATTTCTGTTCTTTCTGCTATTTTTGTTATACGGTTTTCCAAGAATGGAGAATACTACTTTCAAACTGTCTCCTTATTAGTTTAGAATGCAGCTACTGCAAGTCTTATCCACTAGAAAGAGCAGTCAAACGTCCTCATTATAGTAACATTTCAAAGCCTTCAGGCTTCTGTGGCGTAGGTCCCATTTAGACGTATAATAAATGACAGTCCTTGCCCCACAAAAGCTTTATGTCTATCAAATGTGAGAAGAACAGGGGGAAATTAGGCCATGTCCACAGGGACAAATGAGATAGCAAAAATAATTTAAGTCAGAGGAGTTTCATTAGCTAAGAATAATTCAGTTTCGGGATTTCTGCTGTATATAGTAAGTGGTCATTAGACTAGCTAATCTTAATATTTTTAAAACTGTGATTTAAATAAAATGCATAGGATTTTAGATAAGTCAGTTCAGTGCCAATGTGCGGGTAGGAATTTAGTCATCCAAGACGAGCTGGGAGCAGAGGGAGGGAAGGTTAAAGCTGGTCTACGGGATAAAGCCACTTACTCCTTTGAGATAGTCTGTGGATATGTCAAGTCATGCATGGGAACAGCCACAGCCCTTCATGAAACAATGACCTGGCAGATGTGGTCTCTCTATTTTGTGAGGATGCTGGGCTGTGGCAGTGTGCTGGAGCTGTTGGCACTGCTTTGTCTGGTCTGGAAATCAAAGAAACGTATACCAGGAGAAAACTGCAGGCCATTCATCTTCACTGTAAATGTTCCTTAGCTCACGATTTTATGCTCTGTCCTCTTCTGTGTTGGGGCTAGGGACATCTTGTGTGAGGTGGAAGGGGCCTGTCGCACTGGTAGGCTGGCTTTGTATTCTGAAAGGTTTTTTGTATTCTTAAACAGAGTGGCATTTGGGAGTGGCTACGGGTTGGGCCCAAGTGTCTTTCTATGTCTGTGTTTAAATATTAGCAGATCATCTTCCAAAGGAAGGGCAGCAGTGTTGTGGCTGCTGTTGCAGTATGTTTGCTGATCTTGCAGCTGTGGAGGGAGCCGCTTCCTTTTTTTCATCTCGTTGGTAGGCTGGGAGCATGGCTGTGAATTCCAGCTGGGTTTAGACATGGGTGGAGCTTGCTGCTAGGGAAAGACAGGTCTAGGTCACCAAAAATACAGTTACGGACAAACAGCGTGAGGTTGAATCAAAAGCACAGTGTGGATGGGGCTAGAAAGCATTAGTGTGTAGTTGTGTTGCTTTCCGCATCTTCATTGTACTGTTTCAGCATTCTTGGCTTAATTGTTGTTAGGAGATACGGGCAATTCACATCACCACTCATAAGAGTAAATTAAAACGACCAATATTGTTTGGTCTCGTTTTATTTATGATGCATACTCACAAAAAAACAGAGGGAAAAGATGTCAGGGAATTTTAATGGGGAGCAGATCAGACGTAACACAGTGTACTTCAGCTTTGGTATTTAAGCATGGGATGTAGGTGGGAGTTGTGCTAACCTGGAAACCGTTGGAACTGAATAAATTGGAATACTTTGTGTATATGTGTAATAATATAATAGCCTTCAAATTGCTCTCAAAACCCTTCGTTTATCCTTGCTAGCTTAAAAAAAGCTACAGATTTGCTTGCAGATCATTTCTTATTGGCACTTGTTAAATTTCAGGCAGCATCTGACAGCTGAAAACTGCAAGTGCCATTTTGAGCTCCCAGCTGGTGCTGCCACTGGCTACTGATGACCTTTCCTCTTCCCTTCCACGGGCATAATGGTTCAGAAGTGAGATAATAAGATAAGATGCATTAAAGGAAAAGAGAAAGAAAACCAATCTCAGCCCACACCACCCATCCTTCATTTTGTGACTCTCCTGTCTGGTTTTTTTTTGAGAATGCAGGCAGTGACTGATTGTGGCTCTTCTGCCTCAAACAGCATTTAAATTCCTTTTCAGAATGATTCTGTCAGAGTATTAGAACGACTGTTGAAAATCAGGGCCTGAATGAAGGTTAAAGTGCCTATCAGAAAATAAAAAAATATATAATACTAACTGAGATAAATGGTTAGTCTTGTTCCACGTTAAGTATTTTTTCTAGTGTTGTTTATTGCTGTTATCTCAGTAATTAGCCTGGGATCAAAGATTTTTTTCTTCTTCCTCCTCCCCATAGCCCCCTTAAGCAATGCGACTTCTTCCTGCTGTAACTTTACAAACCACCTAGGGACAATCTGTTACAGCGTCCTCAACAGTGTTGAGTAGAGTAAAGCTATTGTCATTAGCTGTCTAGTTAGCAAAGTCTCAGCATGGAACTGTTGAAGACACGAGTATGTCTTCATTTGTTTAATAGATGTTTTGATCCAGTTATAGAGATGGCATTTAACTGTGTTGTGGCTTACAAATCCTGTGTGAGTTAGTCTTAAGTGACCAAAATCAATTGAAGATGTCTAAAGACTGTGTGATTGATGGACATGGTTATGTTTACAGAATAGTTAGTTTTTAAAAGAATTCAAGGTTTGATGAAACAATAGCCATGGGGTTATTTATCTGAAAGAAAGAATTGCTGGTAGCTGTTCTCCATCAGCATGTGCCTTCTTCTGTCCTCTTAAACATTTTTTTCACTGGTGGAGTTAATTCTACTGTCGTAGCAATGCAGACCAACTTAGGCAAAATTAATACAGTAGTGTTCCTTGATGCTTAACTGACCTCTTCTGAATTTTATTTAAAAAGAGTTCTCATGCTGTTAGCTCGCATGGAGATCTGACTGTTTGTACTGGAGGATGCTGGAAACTACTTCCATCTTGTTTTAATATGTTCCTGGAAAGGAAAGTTAGATTTTGCTGGTGTAAGTTAGTTTTAAGGAGTCAACAAAGTCAGTTTAAGGGGTGTGGAAATTTGGATTAATATCCTGAGCTTTTCTAAGGAACTGTTTGAGCATGAAATAGTCCAAGACTGCCTTAAATATTTCATTCAAGGTTACACTGGTAGTTTCACTGCAAATTGTATGTGCCCTGGGAAAGTGAGAGAACTGCATATGGATGCATTCACTGAACTGTGCTTAGTTAATGCACTGATGCGGCTGGTATTTAAGACGTGTTTGGGCTATATTTTGCTTTAGAGCAAAGGTATTTGTAATATCAATGTGACTAATGTACTGTGGGATGCAGCATGCCATCCTCTCTCACGTGTATGTTATGGCATGAAAAGAGAAAAGGTGAAAAACATTTTTATGTGGGTTTTTCTGTGTTTAAACTATAAGATAGACCAACACCTCTTTCAGCCTTTGTGCTCTACAAGATGAAAGCATAAGCAGCCTATACCTATGATGTGACAAACAGGGCCACCATTTCAGTGTCCCATAGCTAGCATGCTAATGATAGAGCTCAGTCAATTCTGGGATGCTTATACTTCATCACAAAAATTAAAGTATTTATTGGTGTTGGGAGTACCTTCCCCCAGTGCTGCTCAGACACTGGGATGTAACTTCCCAATTCCTAACTGACCATGTGACTGTGTGTTTGTCATCCTCAGACATTAAAGCCACGAAAGCTTGTTTGTAATTATCAAGCATTGCTGTACGTATCATTTTGATTTAGCAGAACCTATCACGGAAGTCATCCTGTGTGTGATACAAAGAAGTTTTTCTTTTAGTAGTATGTGGTTCTTAAACTCTAGCAAGAATCTCTTCTGCAGTTGAAAGTGCAGAGTTTACAAAGTTCACATTCTGTGTGGAAATGTACTTGTTAGTGAATTTTGTAAGATAAAATGACCAGCTGTCATAAATTTTGTTAGTTTGTGTCCAGAGCTGCAGCACTCTGTTAATGTGGAAAAAAAAAGAAAAATCCTGTACGTGTACTTTAGCAATTTGTCATTGCTTTTCAAGCTTATTAACTCATTAAGTAGCATTTAATGAGGATAACCACAAAGTAATTAATTTATACAGTATGTTTATTGCTTCCCTAATGAATTTATGTATCAAATTTAGAGCTCCACAATGAATACATTAATCTATTTTTATATTTCACATGCATTTTGTTTACTATGTAAATAAAAATGCTTCTTCAAGGTCTTTATTCCGATCTACGTACTGAGTGTAGGCATAAAAGGCCTGGGAGGCATGGCCTTTGAGGAGAGGCTGAGGACACTGGGCTGTACAGTCTGAAGAAGAGGAGGCCAAGACATGACCTCATTGCTCCCTGAGGAGGGGAAGAAGAGGGAAGTGCTGGGCTCTGCTCTGTTTCTGGGAACTGATGGCAGGACACATGGAAATGCCACAAAGCTGCACCAGGGCAGGGTCAGACTGGGCACTGAGAAACATTTCTTTGCCAGGAGAGTGGTCAATCAATGGAACAGGCTTCCTGCAGATATAGCTGATGCACTGTGCTTGTAGTTATTCAAGAGACATTTGGACAACACCCTCAATAACATGCTGGAACTTCTGGTTAGCACTGAAGTGGTCAGGCAGTTGGACTTTCAAAGAGCACTGAGCCCCTTCCAGCTGAACTATTCAATTCTGTACGGTGTTCAAGCATGGTGGAGCTAGGTTGCCTTAGAATGCACTCTAACATCAAAGCTTGTGGAACTCTCTGTCGTTTTTAAAATTCTGGGGATTTTCTTGCATCTGGGAAAAACTGTCCACAGTCACACTGGGAATCTCCTTGAAGGTTCTCTGTGGAGGAACTTATCTTTTTTTTTTTTTCTTAGAGCCAAGCAGGGGAGATTGAGGAATTGAGTACTATGTTATATTGAAACAACCTATTTGTCAGCAAGTAATTACATTGGATGTAGGCGGCAAGGTTTGGTAGCAGAGGGGCTGTGTGGGTGGCATCTGTGAGATGAGGCTTGGGTCTGCCCCACGCTGGACACAGTGAGTTTCAATCAGCTTTGGTAGCCCCAGTGCAGGACATAGTGCAAGCAGGAAGGAGCAGCAGAGGGGAACTGTTAAGCCAGGTCCCCATCCCTCTGCTCTGTGTGGAGAGCAGCAGGGGAAGTAGAAGAGGTGTGAATGAAGGGGAGTGATGCTGGGCCTAGGAAGAATGGAGAGCTGAGAAAAAAGTGTTTCAGATTTGTCTTCATTTCTCACTATCCTGCTCCATCTAAATAGGCCACGAATTAAATTACGTTTCCCTTAGTCAAGTCTGTTTTGCCAGTGATAGTAACAGGTCTTTTTGTATCTGGACCTGTAACTTTTTCCACCTTATTCTCCCTCCCTCCTCGGTTGAGTGGGAGTGATGGAGCAACTGTGGGGGCATCTGCCAGCTAGCTAAAGTCAACCTGCCACTAATATCTACACAATAATATATGGACTACCAAGACATAAATATGAAATCCCACAGTCTACAAATGAACTTTCAGATTAAGAACGTCTATTACATGTTAAGGTTCACAGTCTATGGTATTTAAGAAAATACTGAACTGAAATGAATATGGATTTTTCCTTTTACTCCTTTTCAGACAGTATTAGAAGCACTGAGCCCATGCTAATATGCAATCATTAAACTCTTGGACTTTCATTTTAAAGTATTAAATCTGCTAGTTTGTGATCATGCTTAATTCAAAAAGGAATAACATTATTTTAAGTACTTGGAGAACAGCGAGACTAAATATATTTAAAAATATAATTTTGTGATAAAAGTTTTATTTCTTGAGGAGAAAAATATATTGATCGGCAACATAAGTTGCAATGGAGATCCTGAATCTTCCTTCCCAATTATACCCTATAGAGTTGAAGTAACATCTGTCTTCTATGGCATTCCAGCTAGTCAAACTGCAGTACTCTTGTATCTCCACAGATGTATGTTTAATGCACCTTTATCCTTTTGGTGTGTTACAAATGTATCAATTTTGTGTGACATTACTGTACAACATTAAAACATTATTTTGGAAAACACGATGCATTTTGCTTGACACAGTCATAGAATCATAGAATGGCTTCGGTTGGAAGGGACCTCAAGGATCATGAATCTCCAACCCTCCCCCCCACCACAGGCAGGCCCACTAACCTCCACATTTAATACTGGAGCAGACTGCCCAGGGCCCCATCCAACCTGGCCTTGAACACCTCCAGGGATGGGGCATCCACAGCCTCTCTGGGCAGTCTTTTCCAGCACCTCACCAATCTCGTAGTAAAGAACTTCCCCTGACATCCAACTTAAATCTTCCCTTCTTCAACTTAAAACCCATTTCCTCTTGTCCTGCTATTATCTGCCCTTTCAAAGAGCTGACTCCCCTCCTCTTTGTAGGCTCCCTTTAGGTACTGAAAGGCTGCAATGAGGTCACCCTGCAGCCTTCTTTTCTCCAGGCTGAACAAGCCCAGCTCCCTTAGCCTGTCTTTGTAGGGGAGGTGCTCCAGCACCCTGATCATCTTTGTGGCCCTCCTCTGGACCCTCTCCAACAGCTCCTCATCTGCAGTCTGCCTTTTGAGGCATTTTCTCTAATGGATTCAGAGCAAATGGGAACCTCAGCTATGCAGTCAGAATTTTTTTTGCAATTCCCTATTTTTGTGCATATTGCAGCTAAGACTTAATTATTAATCCTTTGAGGGACATTGTGTTGATCTTGATTTACTCTATTATGTTGTCTGTGACTATCTAATATTGAATCCTTCTAAAAAACACATTAACTGGGATAATTTATTCAGAATCTCCTTAACAAAGAAAATTATATATTTAAAGTAATTCAAAAGAAGCAAAGACTTTCCCTTGTTAAATAAGGTGTTTTTAGTATCCTTGTTATCCTCCTCTCTAAGCACAAAGAAGACTTTAGTATATCATTTAATAGCATACATTGTAGTGGTGTGGATATATTCCCTGTTTAATCGTAAGCACTGAAACATAGTAAATGCTGTTAATTTTTGCAAAATGACCATGTGAGCTGTTTTATAACCTACTGTGCGATAGAAAATAGCAAGCAAAATCCATTAAAAATAGAATGAACTGCAGAATTAAATTCTGTAGCAATACCTTTGCAACTGAGGTAAAGTTTATTCCTTTTCATGCAGGTATTGGTATTCCAGAATGCAGACATTAATGTCCTAATAGACAAATCTCTCCCTGGTCCAGTCTTTCCCCAATAGCATACACAGAAATCGCCCTGCATTATCTCATCTCTACTCAGACTACTGCTCTACTGAGACCTTGTGCTGCCAAAGCTAGAAGAATCGACAAAATTCATGTGAGCAATTATAAACAGAACAGATACAACTCTCTTTCAAATTTGTTTGGCTTTGGCTCCCAGTGTCAGCTCTCTCTGTTTCTTCCAGGCTTTCTGGCCAGTACTTAAAACTGGACAGGATTCCCTTCGTGATGAGATTGAGCCATTCATTCTCACGTTGGATGCAAGATAAATACTATTAGTGTCAGCAAAATTACAGTGAAGTACACTGTTCCTTCTGTAATTTGATTTAGCTCCAGTGTAAATGCCGTTAGATCAATTTCTAGAAGCAAAGGCATGATCTCAAAAGTCTGTTTACTGTAGTACTACTGTAGATTGTCATTTTTTCTCCAATACGTGTAATCGGAAGTTCTCTGGAAGTACACTAAATTAGTGTATTTTCTTGCCTGTAGACTTCCAAAGCTTATGTTTAGTTTAAAAGTGGGTTCAATAAAGATTGTTTTACTGGCAGAAAGAGCTGCATTGTATGCATGTAGCATAAAGACAGAAGTTCTCAAAGACAGGACTTTGGCCGTATGTTTTTGGGGAATGAGAATTTTCAGAAATGGAGGCAAAGAATATTAAAATAGCAAGGGCTTTCTGTAAAATAACTCACTTGTTTATGTGGAGAATACACATCAGACAAACTCCACTGGAAGGAGATCAGTTGCATCTCCTTAAAAACAAGGTGTACGAAAGAAGAATCTTGTCTATTCTTCAGTTGGTTCTCCTCTCATAAGTCACTATTTCCTAAATCTTCCTTTTCTGTATACTTAAAATAGGAAATAGTTAAGTTTTCTTTAAGGGTTTGCAATACTGGATTAAAAAAATGTTTCAGAGACAGGAAATAAACAGGCCTTTTAGCAACCATTCATCAATCTTGTATATGTTTGTATAGTTTGTGTACTCCAGTCTTGGAATTCATTTATTATTCACAATTATTAGCCATTCATAGTTGGAAGCTGATTAAGATAGTCTTTGTGGCTAGTATTTACATTTCCACTGCTGACTCTGTCTAGTGAAGGCAGGATTGAATCTCAGCCTATATGTAGTTTGCTCTGAAAATAATGCCTCCTATTTATTTTCATGGAAACAACAGCACATGCAAAGAGCATAATAACATTATTTGGTAGTGTTTTGTAGCTGAGAATTTGCTCTATTTTTCAACGTGGTCACCACCATTAGCTCTGCGTTTTCACCAGCAATGAACAAGAGTCATGCTTGTAGAAATCTACACCAGTGGAGGCGACCTCGACCTGCTGTTGCCACTGCTGAAACACATCGCTCACCACCTCACTGTGCTCACATCCACTGCTTGGTCTTCATAAACATTCAGCAAGTGTCGATGAATGTCAGTGGGTGCCATTTTTTTCTGCATGAAGGAATTCAGTGACACACCTCTGTTTCAAGCACGCTTCTGTATCAGGCACCATCGTGTCAGACTGCCCCTCTGCTACCATCTGTAATGGGATATTGGCAGGGAAGTTCAGCCTCTACTATTTTACCACCAACAACTGCTTTTGACATCGTGGGCTAACATAATAAAATGGGAGGCACTGAAAGAAAAAGTGTTTGCCTTGGATACCATACTTGAAAGAAGATAGGTCTAGATCAGGCCAGTGTTACCGATGCAGTGCAAATCAGATGGTACAACAGCTACTGCATTGTGTTGTACATCGTTATGTTCATGTCGTAATACAGACTATAGGAGGATTGAGGACACGACTGTGCTGGACCCTGATTTGTTTTCTGGTTGAACGTTTGTGGAATAGTGTTTTTTTCACTTCATATGCACTGTAATCTGACTGCAAAAAAAAAAAAAAAAGAAAAAGGAAAATAGTGAGATGAGAATTCTTCAGCCTAACAATCACTATTAATAAATAAATTAATAATAAATAAGAAAACCTATTGTGAGTGTGTTGTTCATGGGTTTGTTGTGCCTACTGGTTTAGAAAAATGGTGATGTAAGATTTAAAGCAGACATTGTGCATGTGAGGTTTCTATGTGGAAACACAAATAACATTTGTAAGCTGCTGAAATATATTCCCATGGATGGCCTAAGTGATGCAACCTGTCAAGGTAATGAATGAAGTACTGTAGGAATATTACAATGCCTACTGTACGCAGAGATGATGTTTCCTAAATTGAAAAACAGGTTTATTAATGGTGTTCTTATAAAGATGGGACTAATCTGGGATTCTGCTACCGTTTTTAATTAACAACTCAACCATTAACGATCATGTGGCTCAGCTTGCAAAATGAGTGATGATCAGTTTTTTGTGTGTTTTTTTTTTTTTTTTGCTGCACTGTGTTCACAGCTATGAAAAGGTGATTGCAAAGCTCAGAAAGCTAATTCAGAAACATAGATCAATATTTCATTCTGTCCTTTGGCAGTGTTAATTTAGTCAGACGAAACGATCACGTATCCCTAACCTTGTTTGTGATTTAAGCTTCCTGCTTCTTTGGAAATATTATTCTTTGCCAAAGAGATGGTTTAATCTAATTGTTTTATGTCAGAGGAATATTTTTGGGAGTGAGCAGACTGTTGAAAACACGACACACTGCTTCTCAGGTCTTGAAATCTGTAGTTTGTAAATTGCACAGTAAAGACCAGGTGATGAGCAGCGAGGGGAAGGGCATCAGCTATGCATGTTCAGCTTATTTGGAAGAAATCTCTCCCTTGCGTATGTGTGTCTGAGGGCAGACAGTGGAGGTACTGGGCTGGGACAGCCACAAAGCCATTGTGAACAACCTGTGCGTTATTGCGGTGAAGCACGCGCGATGGCTGGCACAGATGGCAATGGTACAGAAGGAAGCCCGATGGGAAGTTTGGTTGATTTATCTGCAATTGCCCCTCCTTTTGTTGTGTCAGTAATGGTAGAGTGAGGAAACTGAACAATAAAAACCTGCTTTGGGAGGATATAATGGTTCAGCAGTGAAAAATGGTAATGAAGTGTTGGAAAAAAGCTTCTGGGAGTGGAGCGTTTGCATATCAATATATTGCTGCTTTAATGGGGATGGTTTCTTAATGTTAATGGGCCTGGTCATGATTTAATGCAAAAGGTGCTGTCTTTAAGCTCTAAGGCAGAAAGTGTGAAGGAAAACAAGAAAAAAAATATACAGATCTTTTGTATATAAAGTTAACTTTAAACGTAGAGCTGTGAGTGCAGTGGACAAAAAATGGATGCATGAAGAGATATAACAAAGAACCCCAAATAGGTTTAATAGTTAAAGTGTAGGCAAAACAAACAGTCAAGTAAAACAACCTTCAGATCTGAATAAGTTGTAGCATTTCTGGTCAAGTGACGTAAAGAAAAGCTAGAATGGTCTGGAAGACTGCTTGTCCTCCTTGTGCTGGAGCTGTAGCGTGAAGTTGGTGCCTGGCCAGCTTTTGTCAAAGCAAACTTACAGCCCTCTTATTTGGCCACAGTTCATTGTTGGATATAGCTGGGATTATCCTAACTGGTTTACCCCTGCATAGCTGATCCAATGAGCTACTTTAGGATCCTAAATATTGTAGTAGCTCCTAAAAGATCATCCTTTTCTCTGGATTGGCTACCCATAGTAGGAGCTCCATATGATGGACTATTTCTTCTGCAAGGAAGGTAGAAGACGTTAAGTCTGTTCAGCTAGTTGGCACTTTCTTCTATCCTCCTGTGTCTGTCTGCACTGCCTGTCTTTCCCTGCAAAGCTAATCTTACGTACAACATGGCCGTCTTGCTTTGCATGACCACATATGCAAGAAGGAATGTATGATGGTGCAGCAGAGATGAGTTACAGCATGTGCTGAACATATACATCTTTCTCAAGTTTCCTTGCTAATTTGTGATTGTATACAAGTAAAAATTATTTAAGAGGATTTTTCCATAATGGTTGGCGTCTCCTATCAGAATGAATTAAATTATTCTGGAGGTCAGACGCTCTTCATATTTGTTTCCTATGTATACTATTAGGAATTTTCTGTTTTTAAGTGCCATGTCATCATATGGTTATGCCTATAGCTAAGAACTATACAGTGTCTGGGTAGGGGATCTGTAGCTGCTTTGCTTCCCTCACTCTTTCAGTATACGCTGTGTTAAAGAACTCATACCTTTTAGGCTCTGTTCTCCTCTCGGTGTGAAGGAAAGTATGTGCACAAGTGCTGTGAATGGAAATGGAATATTACCTGGGAGTAGATGTTCGACCCACCTGCATCCCCACGTTATGTTGAAGTGCTCAGTGCTGCAGAACCAGGCTGAAGGAACAAGCAGGCTGTGCTTATTTTAGGAGATAATGGGCTATTTGCTACACAGTGCGTTCAAATGTAATCTCTTTATTGTCATTCTGAGCATTGAATAGTTCACTAACCATATGGTATTTGCAGTGAAATGCCACCCAAAATAGTCTATAAATATTATATGGTGCCTGGCCTGGTAAGGGGTAAGAAATCTTTAAAGCAGAGTGTGCTGCCTTGTTTGTACCTCCTGCCTGACTGGCAGGCAAACAGCAACGGGTGAAGCTACAGCAGTGTGTTCTCTTATAAAAATGTGGTGTGCTCTGATGCAGACTCAATCAAAAATAAATCTGTCCCAGAACAAAGTGCCACATCCGGTAATGCAATGTTAGTGGTCATTAGAATCATAGAACCGTAGAATCCTTAGAGTTGGAGGGGACCATTAAAGGCCATCTAGTCCAGCTCCCCCACAACGATCAGGGACACCACAGCTAGATCAGGTTGCCCAGGATCTGATCCAGCCTGGCCTTGAAAGTCTCCAGGGACGGGACATCAATCACATCTCTGGGCAACCTATTCCACTGCCTCACCACTCTCACTGTAAAAAACTTTTTCCTTATATTCAACCTAAATCTTCCCTTGTTTAGTCTGAAACCATTTCGCCTTGTTTTATCACAACAGATCCTGCTAAAGAGTCTGCCCCTTTCTTTCCTGTAGCTCCCCTTTGGATATGGAAAGGCTGCTGTCAGGCCTTTTCTTATTCTTACACCTGCATAGCTCTGCTTATGTGTATGTGGTTGTGTGCTTGTGGTCTCAGGAGGTAGAACACAAGCTCGTGATTTGGCATATTTGCTGGTAGGGATGTGTGCTGTGAAAGACAGTGTTTTGTTGGCTGAATGTTTACTTCCTTCCTGGATGGATTACTGAAGAGAAATGTGAGAAAACAGTCCTAGCTTTACTTTCTAAGCCTCTCAAATACAGAATAATAGAGAAGTAGGGCTGGAAGACATGAAGAACTTGTTCAGTTTATCTCCCTGCTTCAAGGAAAAAGTCAGCTCTACATATTTCTCCCTATTTCAGACAGTGTTTATCTAATGGTATGGAGGCTGTGAACTTCAAATGCCCAAATCCAAGACTAGAAGCTCAGTGAAGCGAACTGCGAATATTGTTATAAGTGACTACATGTGCTGCTTTTGAAAAATGGATCAAGGGAAACCAGTGTAGCTACTGTGAGATCCCCAAGATAAACTGGGACTACCTGAGATGCAGATCCAGCTGAATGTATTTCTGCTGGGTGAAGACTGAACTCGACATTAATGTGATTTTAAAGTCTTCCTATGATGAAAGATTCACCTACTCACATTCGTGATCTTCTGATAGCTAATGTGAACATTTTCAATTGTAGTGTAACAAAGAAAACCCCAAACCACAGTATGCTTACTCAGTTATTGTGCTGGGTAATAGAGTGTGAGCAAGCTGGTGTGAAAAGGCTACAAAGGACTTAAGTCTGAAGCTGTTAAATTCTTGTTGACGCTTGCTAACTGAACAGCAGCAAGAAAGATGCAAGGACAGCATGGGGGATAGTGCAGAAATATGAGAGGTTATGCTGTGGATTAGTTTTCAAACTTGTGCTGCCTCAGTGTTAGCATGAGGCTCTATGTCAGGTTGTTGAGGTGTCACCGGCAATGGGCCAGAGTTAGCGTCAGTAGCGGTCGCCATCAGCTCCATGTCAGAGCATGTGTGCATTTCTGACTTTCCCCCACTAGCAAAAACCCTCCCACAGGATTTGCAGGGCCAGAAATATGTGTTCCCATGGGTATTCAGGGACAGTGAATGGAATAAACGTAGAAAACCTGAACCTGTAAGCTTGGCAAGCTACCCCAAGATCAGCACATCAGCTTGGCAGCAGCGACTGAGGGGAGACTTACTTGCTTAATTAAGTGTCTCTGTATATTCAGATTGAAGAGTTATGGCAGCAGCATGCCTTTTTTTTTTTTTTTTAATAAATTCATTTAATGTCTGTGGTTATATCTGCATTGTTTTTTCCACTCCAAGATGCCTGTTTTCAGCTTCCTGGACTTTTAATATTCTGCTCTTCCTTCTAAATTTTAAGGTGAGGGGGAGGAGTGGGGAAATAAGTTTCAAGCAGGTTTTCCATAAAGAAAATTTGAAAATCAGAAAGGTGGGAAGAATTCATATTCTCATTCACTCCAGCAGCGCATAAAGGTGAACAAAGTCAGAACTGGCAAAAGGAGTAGGTAGGACAGACCTTCACAAGAAATGTAATATATAGTCCTGGTTCACTAAACTGCAGTGCATGTTTTATAAAGCTTTGCCTCATTAATGCAATTGTTTTTTAATTACAATGTGTAAGTCCTATAAGGGTGAAGAACTGCCCTCAGTATTAGGTAGCCTTCCAGGATGCAATGATGATGTTCAGCATTCTTCCTCACAACACATATTACAAAGTGGGGAGGCAACAAGGTGAAGCAGCTCTATTTCCTGACGTAATCTACCTCTAACCCACCTCCTGCCATGTTTAGCCCATGGAAAACCCTTTCTCCCTTCCCGTTTCCCCTTCCACCTTTGAAAATGACCGGTGTCCCCATTCTTCATTGCTGCGTTACTGCTCCACGTCTGCATTTGATCTCTGCTTTTAAATATGACTGACCTCGTGCAGAATCTTGATCTGATTTTATTCTGTTATTTTGGAGTGATAACTGTGCTCATAGTGGCGTGCCTCCTACTTTGCTTCTGGAGCCTTTCAGCTGGCACCTAGGAAATAGAAAGGGTCTACAAGCTTCGCAATTACTCCTCTCTTGAGGACACCATTTCCTTTGATTGTCTGTTTCCTGCACACTTTCTTCCTTCTTCAAAGGAAGCAGTCCTTGCTATTGTAGTGTGTGCATATAGCTCTTCCGCCAGTTCTACCATAAGGTCAAGCACCTAGCAGAACATTTTGCTCATCTTACTTCTAGTGCTGTGTAGCGCTTAAAGAAAAGGTATGAGCACTGGGCTTAAAGCCTTCTCTTCAGTTAAGTCAATGACAAACAGGGGAGTGGGACCAGACCAGACAGGAGGAGGAACAGTAACAAAGTAAGAAGGAACTGACTGGGAAGCTTGGGAATCCCAGCATTGGGAGGCTTATTAAGACTCCAATGTGGACAGGTCTGTCTTGAGTTTGCATGAACTTGGTGGCTATGTAACCTGACCAAATGTGGTCTGTCAGGATTTGTTCCAGTGTGGTCATTGTGCTGTTGATTACAGTCCAGTGTTTGGACTGTAAAAACAAGGGTTGCTTTCCCACTGTCTTCAGAGATCTGAGTTCAACTTAGGTTGTATGCCTGGGGGTCTGCTGACATTGTCTATAAGCTCTTGATTTTTCCCTTTCTTATAATGAGGAAGGCAGGCCTGAAAACAGACTTATGTACAGGTAAAATGAGGGAAACCAGGAAGACATTGATGGAACTGTTACTTCAAATTCCTCTACCTACAGTAGAACTGTATGCTTGGACTACCCCGATCTTTAAAAACTTAAACGAAGGTGATTTACAACATCAGTTTTACAAGATTTCTTGAAAGAGCAAGGTAATTTATTCACCCCAAATAACATTTTTTTAGTAATGAGATCTAGATAATGATGTTCTGTGTGAGTTGCCTTGGTAACCTACTACTACAAAATCTTATGTAGGGCTTGAAAACTTCAGGGGAAAAAAACAAAACAACCCAAACCTCCCAATTCACAGAAATGGATAAATAATCAATACGAAGGGAAATACCTGGTAGGAAGAAGGGACAGAACTTTTCTTTCTTACTTATTTTTTCTTTCATCAAATTTGAGCAGAAATTATTTTCATTGAAGTGGACAGTGGTGGAACTGCATCCAGTTCATGTGAGACGAGTTCTTTTTTTCTTTTAGAAAAATGAAATTAAGCAAACAGTGTAGCAAAATTGCGATGTCTGTTGGTTACCACATAACGACCAGATCAGAAATCAAGGTCTAGTATTTTTTTGTGTATGTGAAGTGAAGAAGGGAGTGCCCCTAGCTTTACCCTAGGTCTCTTCTCTTCTAAGAAGCAGTGCGTGTTTATAGCATAAGACCTAGTGCTTTATTAATGGCAAAAATTGCCTTTTTTTTTTGGTAGAACACTAGATCTTGTAGCTTTTGATGACCCTGTCTTCAGATTTAGCAGCATTTCAGGGGTGCTTTCTGTGGGAGAGCTTGAGTGTATGGTTCCCCAAAAGGTTTTTCCATTGGTGATGAGTTGTTAGAAAGACAGCACCATGGTGGTGAGGTAGCTGGGGTTGGGCTTTCTCCTCATTCTGCTGGCTTTGAGGGCAGTGAGTGAATGGCTGCTTCACGCTGAGCTGCTGCTGGGTTAAACCACACTGCAGTAAGATGCTAAAAGCTGTGTTAAGTGCAAAGGGTCAGACCCAGTAACTCTTTCAGACTTAAGCGTTAGGATCTCTGTGCTGTACAGAAACTAGAATGCTGTATATTTAAAATAATGAATGATGTAGGATGGGAGTCAAGCAGTGCTCATGTGTTGCAGTGCATTCACAAAACATTGGTGTAAAAAAAAATAAAAATAATATTAAAAAAAAAAATCCAGAGGTGTTTCCCATCACAAAACCAGTGCATCCACGAGTGTCCTGTTGCTTATGTTCTCTTTTATCTGTTAGGAAAGAATTCAAATCATACAATAGTAGGAGCCAGTCATTAAGATCTGGTATTTATTGACATCTTGCTCAAGCAGTGTGCAGAACAGTTACTATGACTGCTGAGTGCCTCTCTTTTCATTAATAGGTCTGTAGCTTTTCTTCTGCAGAGAGGCTAATAACTTCTGTGTCGGGAATTAAGCTGATATAATTTACTCCAGACTCCTGTCAGTCCCTTCAATCCCTCAGCTACTCTTGCGCATTTATCAGCTGCTTCTGATGGTGGTTTTTCTTAGAATCATAGAATTGCTCAGGTTGGAAAAGACCTTAAAGATCACTGAGTCCAACCACAACCTGACCATATTGCCCTAACTAACAACCCTCTGCTAAATCATGTCCCCGAGCACCACATCCAAGCGGTTCTAAACATACCCAGGGATGGTGACTCAACCACCTCCCTGAGGAGCCTATTCCAGTGCTTAACAACCCTTTCTGTAAAGAATTTTTTTCCTGATATCCAACCTGAACCTCCCCTGGCACAACTTGAGGCCATTTCCCCTTATCCTGTCACCTGTCACCAGTGAGAAGAGACCAGCACCGCTCTTGCTGTGAGCACCTTTCAGACATTGGAAGAGAGCAATAAGGTCTCCCCTCAGCCTCCTTTTCCCCAGACTAAACAGCCCCAGTTCCCTCAGTCTCTCCTCATAGGGCATATTCTCTAAGCCCTTCACCAGCCTTGTTGCCCTTCTTTGGACCTGCTCCAGCACCTCAATGTCCTTTCTGTATTGAGGTGCCCAAAAGTGAACACAGTGTGGGGCTTTGGCTGCTCCCTTTTTAAACTGTCACTACAAAGGCTAAGCAGGTGGGTTAGCAAATACATGAAATAAGTTGTTCATCTCCCTAAAGCAGCAGCAAAGACTATCTGCTTTCAGTGCTGTTACAGCTACTTCCAAATGAGGAGTATGTGTCAGTAGGGTCTTGCTTATGGGCTATGTTTGTGAAGTTGAATTCTACTCTTGCCTGTGTATGTTAGATACTCCAAAGTGAAATTTCATTTTTGATGTTAGTGTTCAGAGAAGATCACTGACTTGAAATGAGAAGGGCTATAAGATGTAGTGGTGTTTTGTTTGTTTGGTTTGTTTTTTTTTTGCAAATGGATGCAAGTAGTACTTTAGTGCATTCTGTCTGTAAATACCAATTAAATCCTTCTGTGAGTTAAAGAAATGCTGTGTGTTCAGCTTGTTAGAAGGAGCGATCAGAGTTCTTCAGCTTTAGTGTGGCAATTAAATTCATATTAACTTTACCACAGTGAAGTTTGATGAATTCATGTCCGTGTATTGGAGTCAAGCTGACAACTTCGTTGCTTCGAAACACAAATGAAAGTATATATTTGGTTAATAACACTGCTAAACAGAGCCTTTGCCAGAAATGCAAGGAGCAGAGCTACAGGGAAAGTAAGCAACAATGCAAATTAGAGATCCTATTACATTACTTGTTTCAGTACCTGGTTTATTGCTATCCATTAAAGCTTGTGAAGAAAATTATACTTGTCTGTGATGGCTCTTGATTTTCATTGATGACTTTGTAATTGTAACAGGAACCGATAATTTGTGTTCACTCAGCACTAGATTCCGAATGTTCTTATCTAATAATTCACATCAAATTCAAATAAATGAAGAGGTGTATTTTCTCACACTCAAATTATTTGGTTTATAAATCAATTCTACAGCGTTAATTTATCTGAGGATAAAGTACTCTTTTCTTCCATGTCCTATTTAACATTGAGAATTGCCAAACATGAACATTCCTTCCAGGAGTGTCCTGCAGCAAAACCACACAGCATTCTCTTTTCTTCTGCCACTAATCTTCTATCAGCTTACACAGATAAGGGAAAGCAAATTTTTGAAGGGCTTGAGCTGGAAAGGAAGGATGCCCATATGCGTAAAGCTACACAAATACTCCACTATTTTGACTGTCTCACACAAGCTGTTCTTTAATATCATTTAACTGGCTAAATGTTAGTAGATCACGTCTGTGTAATGAAGCATTAAAACTAAGAATGTGGACTTTCCTAATCTTACGAGCTAAGGGTTCTAAATGCCTTGCAGAAGTCGTTAGCATTATGCTGAGTTAAGCTTCTGTTAAGCTTCTACCTAATGCTCGTGATGGAAATCAGAATGCATCTTCTGTAAAGAAATCTTTTTTTCCTCTCCCATTTAGGTTTGCCATAGCAGACTGCACTTAAAACAAACAAACAAACAAAAAAACCCATCAACCAACATCAGCAACACCACAGAGTTATTAGATGTTAACAAGATCACTTTATGCAGTATTCATAATTTCTGATGATATCTTAAGTACTTGTTAGCCATTGGAGATGATTGTATGTCTGTACTGGTTCATCTGGAAGGAGAGAGAAAGGCGCAATCAGTCCAGATAATACAATATCATAGCAATAAATTGCAAGCTTAAAATAACAGGTTTAATAGAGATCTCTAAATACAAATAAAAATATCATCAATTGTTTTGCTAGGTAGGACCTGACTTGCACGCCCTTCATTTTCTATTTGCGCAACTTTCCTGATGTGACCTGATGATGGCTTATATTGACATCAATTTATTTGCTGGCAACCCATTTTGTCTGTTTGAATCACGCATCTTATCAAGATAATTTTCTGTTGTTGCAATGATGCCTCCTGACTTGAATGGAATAAAAAGGTAAGGGGGATGCTCGAGATGCGAGGGCTTTTCATCCTATATGTTTTGCAAGTTTCAAGGTATATTTGCAGATTAAACTCCTGAGAATCTCAGCAAGTCAGAATCGTGTTTGTATGCACCTCTACTGCGAGAATATAAAGGAAGCAATGGGTGCATTTTTGAAGAAGTTATATATTGAGTTTGGAAACAATGTAAAATCAGAATTATCATTCCTCTCATTTGTTCTAAATAATCAAGTGCAGCTAAAGCCCAAATCATGTCGTATGACCTTTTGTTTTAATTCAGAACAGTTTGATTGGCAGCCCATGTTGTGACTGGGTGTAAAACACTTTGTGAGTTCTGGCCTTGCTTGGAGGGTGGAGGTAAAGAAAAATGGTTTGTGCACTGCACAAAGACCAGAACTGTCAAACCATCCTCGTGTAACTGCGTAGGCCTTAGTACTAAGGTCTGTGAAGCGCCCACTGCACCTATGGGTTTCTGGCCCTGCAAAATGCCAAGCTTAGAGCATGGCCCATGATGGTTCCCAGAGGTGATGTGCCTTGCAAGATCAAGGCTGTCCTATTACAGCTGAGTGTGTGCCTTGGCTGCACAGCTGAAATGAGTGGCTTTTACTCTAGCAATCTTATAGTGGTGGGTTTAAGAAATCAAGGTGGGAGCAGAGAAGGAATGAGGAGTAAGTGTTTGAAAAAGATGATACAGAGGCTGCACATCCTAAAGATAAAGAAACTAGAGAAGCAACCAGAGCTACTGGCAGTGTATAAAGGCTGACATCAGACCACAGTTCACAGGACTCCAGCTGTGTGTTTCCATATTGCTGAAATGAAGGACTATTTCAAACCTACAAGGAAATTACTATATCACATTCAGTTGCATTTTTTCCTTCTTCAACTTTCATCGTAATATTTATTAAGGAATAATTATTATTTTCAGAAAACTAATTCTGATGTTTGCTTTGCTCAGTTAGTCTGTTGGTGCAGTTGTTGAGACCTGGAGAGCAAAAGGGAAGCAAGGGTGGTTTTTCAGTGTTGTCTTTCCATGACCATGTGCATCTAGGCTGGGCTGCTAGTGAAGTATAGATTTAGTTATTGTTGAGCTGAGTTCTGCTTTGTTTGCTGATTCATAGTTCTGGGATTATTTAAAGATGAAGCATTCATGTGGAAACTGTATGACTTCTGTACTATTCCTTGTTCTCAGAAGTGTGTACGTTACTGTCTGTGAGAACGATGCTGAGTATCTTGATGTACATGCATATGCAGTGTTCTTGGCTGTGCAGCCACACAGATGGGGCCAGATGGGGGCTAACTTGAGGTCTGCTATATGAAAGCAGATGACTGTGTTGGGGCCGTGAAGAATCAAATTTTTGCTGAGATGGTGAAGGGCGTAGCAAACACCAGACCAGTTGGCAATGTTTAATATTGCTCAGATTCCTTTGCACTGTACTTACTGTAAGAGTTCCAGTAAAGGTCTCTATGAATTGAGTGCATACTCAGATGAAACAGGCTCTCAGATTAGACAGAATGTAATTTTCTTTTAACTCTTTTTTCAGAGCTCCGTATTTGTCAAAAAGACCAAATGTATTCAGTGGGAGAATTAAAATTCAATCTTTCTATCTTTCCTCTCCTCTACGTCTTTTCGTTGATATTGTTCAAAGAAAGTCCAGACCAAAATGCTGGTTTCAGCTCTGTTGTGGAAAGGAATCAGAGCCCTTTGTTACTAGGCCATACAGAGACGTTTCTGTGGTACATCTCAAATCACAAACCTTAGTGTGATGCAGCAACTTGAATTTCTGCTGTGAGACTTGTACTGATGTGTTTTAGCTTAAGGCAAACAACAGCATTTAACCTTTGAGCTTAAGCACAATGTAGTCTGAAACAGTTGTGATGCGGCTAGGTAGGCAGGAGGAGGTGTCCTGGTATGTTACTACGATCAGAGATGTGTTCAGTCCTGTGGCATTGATGTTCTCATTTCTGCTTCTCTGTGTCATGTGTGGGCAGGGCCTCTGTGTTGTATAGGACTTGTCCACCAGTGTCTGAGGGCAAGCAAGCTGCTTTTATGAAGCCCAGTTAGGTCAATCTGTGGTACAACCCTGTTCAAACATAAGGATGTTTCCACTGTGAGTAAGCATGGTTGTGAAACGCTTGCCAACTTGTGAAGATAAAGGCTCAGTGAATGAGACAGTCTCAACTCCCACTCGTACTATTGCCCTGGATGTTTGCCTAGTTTCCTTCCTGTGATCCAAATCTGTGCTTGGGGATGCCCTGATTTGCATAGCATTGATATGGTCGACTTTGTAGCTTAAAAACCTCTTGCTTGCTGCAACTGATATTCCTCTTCTCTTCTGATGTTTTATACAAATGGGGGAGGCACTGCAAAGGCCTGCTGTGTGTGGGGAGGCACTGGGAGCAGAACCAGTTCAAGCAGTGCCTCCTGTGACAGGCCAGGCTGTCCCCATGTCTGTCTGGGGACAAAGTGCCATCCGTCCTGCAGCATCTGCATTGTTTGCAGTTCTGGAGAGGCCTGGGGGTAAGAGGGTCTCCAGGCCCCCCAGGCCTCCTTCTCAAAAGGAAAGCTTTTTAAGGCTGAACTTTGATCTGCGTGTCTGTTTGCATGGAGGGAAAATGTAAAAAAAGGCTGGAGAAGCCCCGAGTTCTTGGGGTGGGAATAATGTTGTTTGGGTTTTTTTCCAGTTGTTTAAAAAATTTGGAATTTAGAGTCAAAATATATCCTGGATTTAAATCTGAGATGGGAGCTGATTTGTATAGTGAAGCTAAGACCACTACAGATTAACTACTATGAAGGTCAAGATGGATGGTTGCTAGGTACAGAGATAGAAATGGTAACATTAAAACAGTTTGCTAATAGCAGGAATCAGAAATCAATATACATTATAATATAAAGCCATGTGTATCAGGCGACTATAGCTGCTCTCACCATACGCTGGGAGGTGAGCAGCATTGCTTGAATAGCATGTTACCATGTTGCAGAGTTGCTATGGCAATATCAAACCAATGAATAAACCACATCAGAGAGACAGGGAGGTGAGTAAGTGTGAAATTGATTCAGTTCAACACAGGAATATGTGGGAGCCAAATTGGTCAAGATAGAAACTGTGGTAGGAAAATCTATTTCTTTGCATGTTTTTAATATATTATTAGAGTGACTTTTAAAGATGAGATCTTTCAGATATTTTCTTCACTACAAAGTCTTATGTATCTTCATGTGATGGTATTTGTATATTTCAACATATATAATGCATTTGAGAAATGTATCTGTGCACAATGAATACAGTTAAATATAAACTACATAATTTTTTAAAAAGAAATGAAAGTAGTTGGTAGTGATATAAAACAAAGGTGAGGTAAATGAACTTGAGTATGAGTTGTGTTATCAGCTGCAAGCTAATATTGTAGAAGTTGTTTTTGAAAGCATGTTTTCAAATAAAGGACAAGTTTAAGCATGATGTATTTCTAAACGTGAAGTACAGTGATAAAACAAATGTCCCGGAGACTGTATGTGTCTGGAATAGCACATGGATGTAACAAAAGATAGATATCTGTGCTTTATAGATGGATAGCACAAATACTGATCAAGCTTCATTGCACCGTTTTGTGAATTTTGTGACCTATAGTATTTGGAGTGTCTTAGAAAATTGGTTTTTGTTTATCTTATTTACTTTAAAATTATCTTATTTACTTTAAAACGTTCTGGGAAGGGGATGATTATTATAAGGTGTGTTATTATCAGTATTTTTCTGTTACTGAAGGAAAAAAAGTACAAATACACATCAGTCATCTTTTTAATTAGGGTTTCTGTTTTACTAATTCATTTTAGTGCAGTTGGACCGGATGACCAAATGATACAGATTTGAGGCTTGGGAAAGGTCTTTTTATAGAGGACTAGAAGGTGGGTTTGTTGCATCTCAGTTATGAATGTTGCAAATTGATACTTCTTTGTGTAGGATGTAATGAAACCTATTTTTGGAACACTTTTTAGGCTCTGTTATTTTGGGGCAGTAGGTGTGCTTCTGTTAGGTTCAATGCTTGCAGTTCTGAAGGTAGTAATTCAGTCTAAACTTACTGTTCATTTATAGCTTAACATAAATCCGACATTTTCCACATGCTTTCCTGTATTCACCCCTATTATCTCTGTGAGTGTATTTTACTATGACCAAGCAGACTACATTTCATTTGCTAATGAGGAAAGTATATACAACAGCACTAAGTTAAATAGCATGCAGTTAATTTTTTTTTCAAATGTCAGAAGGATCTTGTCAAGTACAGTCAATAAGTGTATTCTGTCTAACGTATCACTGTGTCACGTAAAAGCCACTGTGCTACTGCTGTGGTTTCTTTAGTCTGAATTAGATCCGCATAGCTCAGTTTATTTACAAAACAACCAATATTTCTTTGTGCTTACCCTTCTGGCCTAAGTTCTAGAGAACAGTGTTTGCCAGAATATTGGCCGAGAAGTTACTGACTATGGTTTTTACCTGGGGATGTGATGATAAGGCAAAGGAAAACATGGGGCAAGCGTTGGCTGCACATTGTGCTCACTGAGAGCTTTTAGTGATCTCAAGTTTTAAGGATGGGAGTGAAGCTTTTGTGTGACACAGTAACATCTTTAGCTCTTCAGTCACTCTTTTTCTTGCATTTCCCTACAAATGTTAAGCTCTGTTCCCTATGTAAGGTTCATGTGATGGCAAGCAGCTGCATCTCAAGAGATTGTTCATTTTTGCTGTACTAAATGTGAACAGAATTTCCAACTTATTTGAACAAACCTACAGAAATCAAGGTTAAACAGATGCAAAAACAGGTAATGTAGGCCAGAAGCAAGTTTGTTTTACACTGTGTGTGCGTGAAGTATTTCTCACTTCTTATATCTGTACACTCTACTTTTTGAATTATTGTTCAAAATACTCAGAAGCAGTTTTTAAAGCCAGACTTCCCAGCGAGAAAGGGCTGAAAAACCTGCTTCTGGGGCAGGGAGGAAAGAGGTAGAAAAGAGGTATCTCTATTGGAGGCCACAGCTGCATCCCAGGTGAAGTGTGTTGTTTTGTTTTTCTTTTTCTCAGTGATGCACATTGCTTCAGCTTTTGTATTTCAGCCTTTTGTCTGCTATGAAATGATATGGCGTAAGCTAGCTGCCCTCCATGGGAAGCCAAAAGTGGCTTTCCATCCCCAGCCATCAATGGAAAGAAGCATATCAAACCAGTTGTACCTCCTTTTAGAATCACAGAATCGCCAAGGTTGGAAAAGACCTTCACAATCATCCAGTTCAACCATCCACTTACCGCCAATGTTTCCTCACTGAACCACATCCTTTAGTAGCACATAGAAATGTTCCTTGAACACCTTCAGGGACGGTGCCTCCACCACCTCCCTGGGCAGTATGTCTTCCTGCACTCCAAACCAGTTCCAGAAGATCCCTGATGGTACACTTTGTGAGACTCAGGAGAAGTGCCACTTTGAGTAGATTTCTCAACTTCCTTTTGTACAGAAGCCAGGCACTGATGTCATCTTGTCCGAATTACTCTTCTCATCTAATCTTTGCATTTGAGGTTGGTCTTGCCTTTCTCCATGCTGTGTGCCAGTGAAGGGCACTGGGAGCAGTGGGAGAACCCGGGTCCTTTTCCACAGCATGCACAGGGGTGATGGGGGGTTGGAGCTTGTTCAGTGCAAGTGGAGTTCTACTGAGCACTGATTCTTCTGAAAGTTACAGCTGAACTGAAATGTTTTCAGAGGATTGTTAACTTCACTGGATATATAGCTGTGTGTATGACACATCATTGTGTCATAAAGCAACTTCACATACACTGGAAGTCCTTGCCTCAAGTACAAGTCATTGTTTTCTATGTGTTCAGACTGTAATTTCAGAGGTTTTATTTTTTTGGTATATGGAAAAGAGAGGTTGAAAATAGTCTGACAATGAGATTTTCTTCATAGAAGGAATTCCATCTCAGCCTTTAATTTGAGTCTGTTGGTTTCTAGAATTATAATATTGTGCTGTCGCTTTGTATTTACCTTTTGGTACCATCTACTATCTTCATGTGGCTTTTTTTTTTTTTTTTTGTATTTCTTCTTCAGTTTTGGGTCAAAAGTAAGTTCTCTCCCTTTTGTCTCTCTTTTTATGTTTGTTTATTTTTATACCTGAGGACTGGGGCCCTTCTGGGAGAGTCTCTTAACACCCTTCATGTCTTCTTTGGGGTTGATGAGAGTCTTTTTCTAGTATTTGGGGATATCTGGCTCCACCTTGAGAATAAAAGTTGCCGTGGCTTCTTTGTAGGTTTCAGGATTGTGTAGCTATTCATTTGCAAGATCTCTTATTGCAGCCCTTGGTGCCAGCCACCACTCTTTCCTGTAAAGTTGCCTGTGGTTTCTCTTTGAGGCAGCTAGTTTCCTCCATCATTCTTCTGTGCATCTGTTTGGTTAATACTGTATTTTCGCAAGCTTTTCAGAAAAGCTCCATTGCCCGCAATTAATGTCTGTTTCTTGAAGGGCCACACTAGCAGTTGATTTAATTAATTGATACAACTATTCAGAATTATTTTGTGCCACAATCTGCCACTTATATCTATGAGTTGATTGTTCCTGCAGAAACTATTATCTTTTTGTATTGTATTGCAGTACTTTAAACTGAATAAAAGCAGAAGAGTGAAATATGTGATAAATGTTGGAGGTGGGAGTACAGATACAGCAACAATGCCTGCCTTCTCTCTGGCAGTTTAAAAAGAATCAAAGTGTGGCATTCTGGGTCTTGTGAGTGAATCATGCTTGTGACACTATCTGGTGGTTCTCCCTACAGGCCATGCATCCTGCAGTCCTAGTTTCTTCATGCTGAGACCAGATGACTCACAGTTGGTTTTTTGGCTCTTACTTTCTGGTGCTGTCTGTAAGGTGACCTGAAGACCATCAGCTCATCTACTGGTAGTTATGCATTGAACCGCATTAGTGATGGTTTGAGTGTGTAAGTCCCCAAATGGAGCTGATCTTTTGACCTCTCAGTACCACTGTTCGTGGTATTTACTGATTAACTTTAAAAGTACCACATTTTTTTCCTCTGACAGGGAATGTCATACATTACTAACATGAGGGGATGTACTCTGATGGATCATAAAGCAGAAAATAAATCAATTTGTTCCTGTGTTTAGTGTTACAGTAACGTTGCTTGTTTGGTTTAAAAAGACCAAAAACACTAAAACAAGTTCTGTGGCTTCTGGGAGTATATAACTTAAACGCCTATAGTTAGCAGTGAAACTGAGCATTTACTTCCCATTTACCTATTTAGAGCCTGTTATCTGTAGGAATGTCACAGTTTTCTTTCAACACTGGTGAGAAATGCTACGGTACCTGCTCCAAAATGCACCAACGTCTAGGTGGAAGGGTCCCAGAGAGTGCTTTGGCCAGGAAGGAGCTGTTTTTTCTTTCCTCTCTCTTGATATCTTTGTGTTTTTCCAGCTTTCCTGACTCTTTGCTGAACTGAGCATTAGGGGATTCTGTGTTGGCGAGTGGTGTGCAGGGTGTGACCTGGATTACTGGCATTAGAAGATTTGCATGGTGTGCTTCTGCCCTGTCGAGTCTCTCGACTCTAATCCTGTATGAATTTCAACATGCTGATTATACCTTCCCTTTACCATTTCTCTGAACTGTGCCAGACTTCACTTCTCATTTTTCAAGTGTTGTGAGTTATTGCCTTTGCTCTTAAAACGCTACCATGTTCCATTTAATTGCTTAGTTGAATGTTTATGGTAAAAATCATATAGGACTTGAAGACTTCTGTGCTGATAAAGCTTTCATATTTAAACAAAGCTTATCCTAGGAGAATCAGGATACAGTATATAGGTCTTAGTATTCACAAAGACTGTATGTACACCACAGGCTGTTAAAGCAGCTGTGTCAGCTGCAATTATTTCTATTCAGTGGAACTATATGTTGCTTGTACTGCACGCCATTGTGAGACCTGCACAGAATATGCATGTAGTAATGAACACATTGGTATTTGTTTTCAACTGGATTAGGTAATTTTATTTGTGGTATTAAGCAAAACCGCTACTGTTATTTCCACCCAGCAGAGGAACTTTTGGCTCCTTTCTGTCTAATTTCCGAGCTTACCATTTATGCATGAAGTCTCGTCCACATATTTTAAATGAGCTGTAAATCTCTGAGATTAAACTTTACTGTAAACTTCTGATACCATTTCACTGTCTGGTATTGCAGTTAAACCCCAGGTTAGCTTAGATGTATGTAAATGTTTGTTTCCATATGGACTTGCCTTCTGGGATGAAAAGTTATGGCTACTTTGGGCATTACAATTATTTTTAAGTATACTGTAATTATTTCAGATGCAGCTGGACAAATATGGTTCACTCTCCCTGCACCTAAATAGGATTTTGAAGCCCACAGTTATAGAAGAGTATTTAGGGAAGTTATTGTTGCTGTCATTTTTAAAACTGCACAGATTTTGCTAGATCCTATGTATTCTTCCAACCACTTTGCCCCCTGGCCATGGTTAATTAAACTACGGGTGGTGGAAAGAAGCTACTGATAACCGTTGTGGAAGATGCTCAGAAAGTAGCTCAGAAATGGAGGCAGCCTAGTGAGGGAGTTGGTCAGGGCATCAGAGTGTGAATGCCTTTCTGAGGAAGCAGCAGCACCGCAGCAGGGTGGTGCAGAGATCAAATACCCATTGAGCTTGTTCATCAGTGCTTCGTATTGATCTGAAGGAGTAAGAGGGATAAAATTACTTTGTAAGGTATTTTGTTATGTTGACAGTTAAGAATAGTATTTGTATCCCGTGAAGCATTCCTTATATATGCATGTTCTTTTACTCTCCCTTGCTCTTTTCTTAGGGTGATGAGTTTTTCTTCTGCATAAACTGTAAATATTGTGAAAAATCAGATAGATGAAGGTGTGAAATTTAGCTGTGAAGCTGAAACAATATAGTAGCACAGTTTTTTGTTTGTTTGTCTGTTTCCCCCCCCCCAGGTAAACAAAACTATAGCAATGCCAGTTTTTCTCTGAAGGTTGAATGGCAAAACTCATGCAACTTTTTTTCCTCCATTTTCTGCCTCCTTCCAATGAAAAACCTTCCATGAACCCCCCACCCCACCAAATCTTACATCCTGGTTTAAATAGGAAACTTAAATCAGAACTGAATAAAACATAACTTCCTAATCATACTTCTCTACAGGCTTTCCTTTCACCCTGAGGTTAGTAAGATTGTGCCTTCTTAAAATGAGAGAATTAATACTCCTCTTCCACAGAGATGCTGTCAGGAGGAGTCTGTTGAGGCTCAGAAGTATAGGCTGGCAGCCTGCCCTTTGTGCTCAAGAAGGCATGGCGCCATGCCCAGACTCTTTTCTCAGGGCTTCATCTTTCTTTCACATGGCTGTGCAAAACATGTCAGTACGTTCTCCTAACCTTGGTTCTCCTGCTGAAGACCCATCTGTACATACCTAGAGGCTTCTGGTCTGTTCTTCTTTCTTTTCTTTTTTCTTTTTTTTTCTTTTTTTTACCTAAAATTCACTGCTGCTCCTCCTTGTCAGTTATCTTCCTGTAGCCAGTGCACCTTAGCATCCTAACCTACTTACACAGACCAAGTTTCTTAATTCAGCTCAGCTGCTGAATGGCTTTTCCGATGCTGTGGTACTATTTCATGAGTCTCGCCTTGGGTAGGGAGTAGCAAATCCTCTGGTGGTTGCTGAAATGAAGGCCTGACTTGCCTTACTAGGATATTCTGTGGAGTGGTTGGATGCTTTAGGAATGCATATGAAATGAAGAAATACCTTGAATATGACTTCATAAGGGTTCAGTTTGTCATGAACTGGTTAGATTGTCAATTACTTCTCATCAGGCTATAAACAGTTATCTTTCAAAAATGTGACTTTTTTTTTTTTTACACTAATCAAAGGAATTAACCTTCCTAATGAAGGCAGATGATTAACAGCAAGTGAGGAGGTGATGGTAAATATTGTGGGAATGAGGGAGAATATCATGCTATCGAGGCTGACATTTTAGAGTGATCCAAAGTGCATCCTCAGCCAACCTGATGGATAATCAGAAAACACAGCTTTTAAACGTAATTCTTATTTGCTTTGTTTTCAAAGGAAAATACAGAAAGATTTTATGATCTTGTACATTGAAATAGCGTTATGCCCTCAATCTCTACAGATGGTAAATTTAAAACTAGTGAAGTATATGTTGTGTAGTGCATAAATATGTGATACTTAACTGTGCTCAGTAATTCAAAGAGGAGCATGTGCAGGAAGCTGATGCCAGTTGACAAAAGGCCTATCATAGACTCTTAAGGTTGCACAGCACAGACCTATCTGATTGATGCCACCAGTCATGAGGTAGATCCCTTCATGTTTTCCTGATGCATCCATGGTGTATCATGCTAGTTCTAGACAGGATGCAGAGGCAGGTGGCACTACAGCTACCGCCTTGATGCTGCTAGTGCTTCAGCTATCACATTTTTGTTTGTATTAGGTCATTTGACAAGGGAAACCAGAGCCAAGGAGAGCCCAGGCTGCAGCTCTGCTTACAGACTACTATAAACAAGAAGTATCTCGTGGCTCACACCCTGGGAGGGTTCAACATGAATTTTGACAGGGCTGCAGTAATAAAGGTCTACCAAAGCAGCTCCAGTTGTCAGTGTTCAGACACAAAATATTATGCCAGGTATTCTTAGTGGTCTGAACCCTTTTGTATGTTATTTTTTCTGTTTTCTTACAGTGATCACTGGAATTTTCTAAACTTGTCTGGTGAAGAGAAAAGACTTGAAACTGAAACGCTACTGAGAACATCCAAAAAATTGTGTGTAATGAGATGTGTAATGAGAGACTGTACTATGGCAAAGTATTTCTTCTTTTGGCTTGCCTGAGATGATGATGAGCCCAATTCTAGCTGCTTCCTATGGCGATAATCTGCTCCAGCAGTGGATGAGAGGCTGTGTAGATTGAGAACTTTCTGTTGATATAGGGGGCTAACATTTGTTATAAGCATTAGGGAAGCCTCCTGATCATCACGAGCATCTCATGTTCTGGATTCCTAAGGGAACCTCAACTTAAAACCTTCCACTTTGGCTTCTGCTCTTTACTGACACATGAGCAACTTGCATCATGTGTCAAAACCAGCTGTAATCTTTTGTAAGGAAGCATTGTCTTTTCTTTTAGAAACATGTTCCAAACACTGAAGTTTCTTGTCTCAGGCTCACAAATTGTAGCCTGTGTATCTAGCATACCTGCCATTCCTGGGCATGTTCACGGGTGAGTTAGACAAAAAAAAAAAAAAACCATGCATTTATCTCATCTAAGTGTACATATAGTCTGAAATGGTTGAATTGCTTTAATATGAAAAGATGCTTTCAGACAAAATAATTGTATGTAGGCTTTACAAATGCAGCAAAAGTCATTGTGAAAGGCTAAAACTTTGGACCGAGTTGGCTAGGCTATAGGTATTAGGTTATAATACTTTATTTGGTAAGTTCAATCAGATTATCATACTGGAAAAATTCTAGACCTTTTACCAGTCTGAAATTGTTTGAAAGCATTTGAATTTATTGTTGCTTTGTGGGTGGGGTAGTGTTGCTAAGTATTGGAGACAGCTGCCTCTTTCATATGGTGAACTACTGTACTGCAGTTCGTAGAATCAAAGAAGGGTTTGGGTTGGAAAGGATCATCAAGGTTGAAACTAGATGTCAACCCCTGTGCCATGGGCAGGGTTACCAACTAGTAGATCAGGTTGCCCACTTTGTACTGTTTACCATGAATTGTCTATTTTTTGGAGTCTACATAAATTCCTAGGGGATGATGAGCATCCTTTCCTGGGAGGGCATATACGAAAAGTAACTTTGAAGTCCTTCAGCTGTGGAGGTATTTAAGGATCCCTAGTCATGTAGCTGCTTTTTAGCAGTTAGCTGACAGCATGAGTTTAGCATTAGCAACATGAAGAAGGGTTCTTCACTGTACATGATAGGGTGCTCACTTATTTGGTTCAGTGTTATTGTGTTATTGTGACACAATCAGTGTTATTGTGACATTTTATTATTGTTAAAAGCATTTTCTGACTGTAAGACAATTGGATGAAACTAAGTACAACAGTGTTGTGGATGAGGGGTGAAAAGACTTTTGCAGGCTTTGTGTTCATGGTGTATTATTTAATGTGGAAGACTGGAGCCTTCCAGGAGACTGCAAGGAACCATAAGATGAAAGGAGCTATGCATTTTGATGGTGTAACAGATCTTGGCTCAGAAACATTGAAATCTGGTGTTGACAGAGCTTGTTGGATCAGATGAAGTATGCAGGGATCTGAGAGTCATCACAAACTAGGGATCACTTTTTTCAGTCCATGTTTGTGAGCACCTGTGCAGCACAAAATGTGCGGTACTGTTAAGCACCAGCCTTACTTGCTCTCACTTAAAAGGAAGCAGGTTGCTGAGACTACTGCTGTTCCCTTTGTATCGCTAAGGCATTTTCCTTCTTACTGCCTCTCTTCTATATTCTTCTTGCATGCACAGCATAAGTTCCATTACGATGTTATAGCTGCATGCAATATCTGCATATTTTCCCAGTGTGCTCATTTTGAGTCTATGGAGATACGGTTTTTACTTCTGAGTTTTTATGAAAGACAATAAATATATTTTTAAAAACCTAAATAAATACCAATCTTACTTGTGGGACAAGGAGTTGTAATTCTGTTCCTCACAATTTTCCTTGTGTTTGCTCTGTTGGGGCCCATTTCAGGATATTAACCATCCACTTGGGTTGCATATGTAATGGAAGAAGAAAATCTACCATCCAGTATGTAATCTCACTGTTCAGTGTTTTCTTCCCTTTAACTTTCCCTACCTTCTTTAAACTGTGTGCGAACAGCTAATTTTGATGCTGTTGCTGTTCATTTATTGCATTGCCTATCTGATCCTATGTTATCTCATTACTGAAGGATTGATGGTATGCAAGGATACTTCTGCACATTTTGGTGGAGATTTATATAATGTGATCATTTTCTAACTTTCTAACTTTATTCACTGATAGATCAGTATGTTGCTGCTGTAGAAAACTGGAACCCTCACTCCTGATTTGAAAAGGGAGACTTTAATATCATATTTCTTTCTGTGTATCATTTTTGAAAGTACAAGAGGAAGAAAGGCTTGGGTTATGTGAGAACAAAGCTGAAAGCATGTGATGTTCATTTGAAAGAGGAGCTGAGACCTAAACAAAACTGCCATTTAAAAGGAAGTTCTTTTTGCACATTGAAGTTGCCATGCCCAACATCAGGGTGATACGTGGTGATACGTTAGTGATCTGTGACTGCAGTTCTAATAGGAAACTGAGAAAAGATGAGTAAAGCCAGTAAGCTGCTGTTTTCAGTACAGACTGAATAAATACGATGGTGTGTGTGTGCGTGTGTGTGTGGAGGGGGAAGGCTTATTTTCACTAGCCTTCTTCCAGTTACATTCAGATATCCTACCCATGCATGACCGCTTAGCCTTGTCCTGCCAAATGAGCCTTAGCACAAAGCAGGTTTCCCAGCCTTGGGGCCAAGCTGGTGGCTGAAGGAAGTGCTGAAAGCTCAGCAGCCCCCAGCTCCGGGTCTTGGTGTCCCCTGCCCTGTGCACACAGGCTGTGTGCAGCTGGCAGCATCCCCTACACGTAGGTTCCTGTTGAGGAGAGCAGATGGTGAAGGGCTGCTGTTCCTGTCCGCAGCCTGGTGCACCTGCTGTTCCTCTTTCTGCCTTTCACCTGCACACCATCTGTTTGTGGGAGGTGGGGTTTGTCGTGCAGGGGGGGAGAAATTCGGTCAAGGTACCGAAAGAACAAATCCCAGATTTCCCCTGCATGGACTGACCATTATGTTTTCCAACCATCTCTTAATTTATGACCTTTAATTTTTGGTGGGGCTTTAGAGGTAATAAAGATTGGCTCATTCCCTTTAGACAGCTGTGTATGTGTCTGGTGCTATGCTAATAGTGAAAGTCATAATTACTTTACCCTAGAGCCATTAGCTCAGCTGTGTGGCTTCCTATGAACTTTGGAAAAGTACTCAACATGTCTTAGAAATGTATCTTTTTGTCATTGCAGTTTTCTTCAAAACAATCTACAAAACATGAAATCCTAAAAGGAGTCAATAGTATTTTGTAAATACTGATTGCTGTCAAAGAAATACCCCGTGTCTTAAACATTTGCACAAGTTCTTTCTGCAGTTACATCAATGTGGGAGTTTCTTAAATGGGATTTTTCTTGTTCCTCTTTTTCTCTCTTATTTTGCTAATCTAATTTGCTAGTTTCTGTCTTCTAGAAGTGAGTGATAATTGGAGGCAAACATGGTTATATGTGATGTAGATTTACAGTTGTTTATGAGAAAGTGATCAGCTTGCCTTAAAATCCAGAATACCCCACTCTGGAAAAGTCTGTCGAGAGAGATGTGATATATAATATACATACATTGTTTTTAACTTAGGCACTCAGCATGGCACTTAAATTGCAAATCGTATATTTCTCGGGGTTGTCACCTTTATTGAGGTGAGAATTTCAGTTGGCAACAGTTCTGAGAATTTGTTAAATATTTTTGATATAAATGTAATTTCATCAAACTATTCTGGATTTGAGAAGCTTATTGGATTAGAATGAATAACTGGATAATTTCGTATTCTATTAGGTACACTGTATGCTTCCTAGCTTTTATTGGCCTTTGCTTAGTCATATTTTACACATTCATGAATGTTTTGTGAGAAAAGCACCAATTTTAAAGATAACTCATTTTTTATCAGGACACTTAGATAGAAACATCCAGCAGAGTTTGCGTGTGTCCCCAGAGCTGCTGAGTATGATACCGCTGAAGCTTGCTGAGTGCTGCTCCTGTCTCCAGCAGTGGTCAGAAGCTATTTCATAAGAAAGAAATATTTATTTTAAGGAAGAGTCATGTACAGTGTTTGTTTTTGTTTTCTAGGGCTCCATCGGGTGCATCTAGATGCCTAAAAATTATCTGTATTCATATAGACGTTTTCCTGTGCAACCTACTGCAGGGATCCTCGTTTAGCACAGGGGAGTTGGGCTAAATGATCTCCAGAGGTCCCTTCAAACCTCTATGATTCTATAATTCTTTAATCCCAAATCCTATTTACTTCTAACATGAATAAAATCCTGTGTTAGTGGAGATGCCATCTCTGTTGGCCCCCTGCTACCAGCACCTTGCAACGAGCACCTGATGCAGAAGGCAAAAGAGGTCTTTAAAGCACAGAGCTGACACGAAAACAGATAACAGTAGCCACTAGCATACACAGACTTGAAATTAAAAATTTCCAATATGGATTAATTCAGAGTTGTCTTAGTGAAAAAACTGACTGAATTCTAGAGATATGATGCAAAATACATATTCATTTCTGTCACCCTAGATTCGGTTTGGAATTGCTGATGTAGAAAGGTTTTTGTTTTAAAAGCACATAACCTGTTGGGATTTGGCTGCGGTGCTTTTCCCAGTGCTACTTCTGTGCACAGGAGCAGCTCTGGAGAGGCTCTGCTCTGTGCTCTGCTTTCAAGCCAAGGGGCGGTCAGCGGGGATACTGCTTGCAGAAAGCAGGAAGCGTATCAGGAAGCATGTAGATCCTTTAGCTCTGTAGGGAAAATAGGGCACAAATTGTAGCGTTTAACCATGAACTTAAATAAAAAACAAAACGAACCAAAAACTGAATTAAGTTGTGCCTTGAAAAAGCGGGGAGGAAAGTCCTTTGAAAGATTAGCAGATCCTGTAGTGGAGAAAGTGGTTCCTCTGAAAGCACAGGAGAGGCCTGCTGCCTGTGATGGAGAGAAGGCAGGGGTCTTCTGGTGCTGTTGCCCAGACAGTTTCCCTGTTCGTCAGCTTGATTGGATAAATGAGATTACGTACTGAGTCCTGACCAGTATGCCAGACTGGTGGCTAGGTAACTCGTCCTTGCCCCACCACCAAGGCACAAACGGCAACAGTGTTTTCTACGGTAATGAGTAGAATTGGGTCAGTGAGAGATCACCAGCTCTGGTGCTTACTGTAGGGGAGGAGGTGTTATACTACTGGTCTAGGGAACAGGGTTTGAAAAACAAACGAGGCAAAGCAGGATATTCCCTGCCAACGTTAGCGGGCTCAGCAGCCTTGCTCTGTTGCCAGACCGCTGGGCTGGTTAATGGAGCCACGGGCAGATCAGGCTGTGTGGTTGGAAGAGGTACCTGGTCATGTATTGGGGCTTCCAGAGCTGTCAGGCCTCCAGCTGTTTGTGATCAGAGTAATTAAAAGCTTCAGGATTTCTGGCTCATGGGTGGTTGAAATGTTAGACATGTCTGAGGTCATGGCTGACTACCTGGACTTTGGAGACGTTAGCACTTCCAGTCACCTACAGGGAAGTCAGAAAAGGTTTCACTTTGGTTCTTTGAAAGCTAAATTTGAGATAGGGTGCTAAATCAGTTTAGATTCAGCTGACAGTGTTTTCCAGTGTAACTCTTGTTTTGCTGGAGAGTTTCTGAGAGCCTCCATTTGTAACTGTAAAAGTGAGTATCTGTAAAGCTACTCCCAAATGATTGCCAAATCAGAAGAGTGGGAGCAAAAAATAATTTGAAGATGTAATTTGGAAAGGTTATGAGCCTGTTGTCCAAAAGAAACTAGACAGGATGATATAGATATCATATATCTCCCTGTGTGAAGCATTTCTCCCTTCCTGTTGCACCACAGCGATGGGCTCTCATCAGATGACACACCTTAGGAATAGAGAGCTGTGTTTCGATAAGGCCAGATGGGTGTAAAGCAATTCATCAGCAACTCAAATAGGATGCTACATTAGGGATATACCAGGAAAAGTGTGTAGGATACGTTTTAAAACTTGCGGCATACTGCAAATTGAAAGTAAAATCCAACTCGAACTATATTTGTTTTGAAATCTTATGTTGTATAGCAGTTATATTTTTGCAGTTTCTTCATCGTAATTCTGTACATCCCGCATTTGTTAATTTAATCTTTAGCAATCTCTAACTTGTGATCTAGTGGCTTTTCCATGACTGCAAAGCTACTTCTTTGTAATTGGAATAACTTTTTTTCATACGTTCCAGTCAGGAGCTCATCAGCCATAACTATATCACGTTGTATTACAAATCTGGAATATATTTTTTACTAATTTTCCAATCTCAAAAGGTTTTCAACTAAGCTGACGTGTTAAAGAGCTCTTAACTGAGTAGCTTTAATAGGTTATTTTGCTGTGTATTATTATACTGAAAAATATATTTTTTTCATAGAGCCATAGAATGGCTTGGGTTGAAAAGGACCACAATGATCATCTAGTTTCAACCCCCCTGCTATGTGCAGGGTCACCAACCACCAGACCAGGCTGCCCAGAGCCTGATCTCTTTTTAGGTTTTGCTTCCTGAGTTCTCTTTGACTGAATAAATTGGTTAAGTTTTTTCTCCTTTCCTTAAAGCCAGTCTTCACATGAAATATAAATCAAGCTTAGATATTTTTCTTGATTCTCAGCTCCAAGGAGCTCAAGGTGCAGTGTGGTGGCTCAGAGAATTTATTTGTAAACCATTTTGAAACTAGAAAGAGAGCTAACATATCACGCTGACAATACTAGATGGCAATATTACATGAAAATGCAATCCTAAAACTCTTTGGATTTCAATAATAAAAAAACAAAGCTTGGTGATTTTTCATAAAAGTCCACTATCCCACACAAAGATTTTGAACAGAAGTTGAATGGTTAACCACTCAAACACATCTAGTCTCTATGGATGCAGCAGACATCATTTGCCTAAGGTTAAACTGACTTAAAATATGTCTTGTAAAAGCTGCATTGTCTGTGGAACCCACCACGTGAGTTTCTTTTTAATCAGTACCTTCCTTCTGGTAGATCAGCAGCTTAGTGAAGCTTTTAATGTGTACGCAAGCTACCATTCATGCTGACAGAACTTCCTTGTACAGTGTGACCTTTAGCAAAGTTTGTTATAAATGTGCTGGCAAACAGCAGGCAGTGTTAAGAAGCACATTTAAAGAGTGGTGGAAGGCAGTCATCATAAATAATATTGCAATCTACTTCACAAGTGATCTGTCACCTGTCTT
Organism: Gallus gallus; assembly: GCF_016699485.2. Classification (NCBI taxonomy): domain Eukaryota; kingdom Metazoa; phylum Chordata; class Aves; order Galliformes; family Phasianidae; genus Gallus; species Gallus gallus. Next base: position 138,086,832 of record NC_052532.1, read on the forward strand.
CTTGTTTTTGTTCCCAGTGTGTAATGCTGCAGGCATATTTTCAGCTACTTGTCCACTGCAGTTCAGTGCCAAATTTTCTTTCTTAGAAACAGTGGGTTGTTTCTAATGACTTGCTAAAGTTTTAACTGTGGCTTCACTCTAATTGGGAGATTTTACTCAGGAGATTCTTGTTTTTTGGGCCCAGCTTGTAGCTTCAGTTGAATCTCTGGAGCACTGTGAACAAGAGCATAAAAATGTTGGCAATTAAGCGGAAGAGCTCCAAAGAGTCTGTTGAGGCAGGAATTGTGCTAGCACAATGTGTTTGGAATCACTTTTGTGGAGTATGGTCGTAGCAAGGGGAGTATATCCTTGCCACGTGAGTTTGAAGGGAGACTGTCAAGTGCAGTGAAGAGGATTCCATGAGGTGCTGCTAAATAAATGTGAGGCTGAGGAAATGCTCTGGAGGCATCTCAAGAGCAGCTGAGTAATGGAGATTGGTATTGTGAATGCTTGCCTTGCTTTTGCTTTTTCTTAAGCTTATGGCCCCATTAGGAGATAGAAAGGGAGCTACGTGGCTCAGTACAGCAATGATGACATACCTGTCCCAAGAAGAAGCAAGGACAGTTATCAGAGTATAGGGGATAATGATTCTTCTCCTTCCTCAGGGCACACTTGGTCTTGTATGAGTTGTTCTAAATGGAAATTTTTTGATGAAAATTATCCACTGAAGTTGTTCTTCGTTAGAACTTGCTCAGAAACATTATTGAAATGATCTTTGCAACCCTGTCTACCTCTGAGCACTTCACTCTAAGCTTCCCCTGCACGTGTAACTCATACATAAAAGGTTTGCATAATTATTGCAGTTCTGTAGAACACAGCTGAGCTACAGCAAAATGACTTTTTTGAAGTCATGCAAGAAGTTTATAGAAGAATGAAGGAGTTGTGGAATTCAGGAGTATATAAACTGGTTGGAAATCACAGTGTTATGCATATGCTTACGGTGCACATTGCTAGTAATCTGTCATTCAGATGTTGCCTAAAAGAGGCTTCTGGAAATGAATCCCAATGAATAAAGCCAATTTAGTCTCAGTCAAAACACAACTTAGAATTACTAGAGTTAGACCTTTAGATGACCTTTCTTGGAAAAGCAAGGAGTGTGGAAAATATATTCCTGATACTGATTTTTCAGTTTAAAGGTGAGCTGTCAGACAAATAGGTCTTCATTTAAAAGCATAAAGATTGCAGTTCCTAAGATGCTGTCTAAAACAGCTTATCTCAAAAGATGTACTCAAATGTATTAGTATACAAAAAAAAAAAAACAAAAAGAAAAGTTCAATGCTGGCTCCAAGATAACTCTTTCATGGAAATATTTGAGTGTACGATCCTTCCTCCAGAGATACAGGCCAGGTGTAAGACAAATATCAGTCTGGAAACAAAGTAGTTTGCTATAAAATTGTTAGGAGGAAATACGTCATGTATGATGCATACATTTTTTAAATTCTTGCCCACCAAAATGTGGCTCAAGATCTGTCGTTAAGCAGGCTGGAAGCTCAGGTGTTCTTGTGTCACTTCAGATTCCTGTTCTTTCCATTAGAGTTGTTTGGTGGAAAACAGCATGACGATAATAAGGGTCTCGCTCAGAGTGCAGAGTCAAATGTAGATCCATATTTATCACTGTTAAATAATAGAATGGAAGCAGTGAAGCACAAAGTTTCGGCTGATTACATCTTTTTTGACAGCTGAAGGGAAAGATGCTTGTGCCATTGGAAATTGATGCTGCCATCCCTAGAAAATTGGAGGTTTTCTGTGAAAGCAGACAAGGGAAAATTAAAAGTCGTCTGTGGCTCCGGATCTCAGAAGTTGGCACTGGATAATCAAAATGATTCTGTGTGTAATCACAAAGCTGGGACTGAATCAGCAGTGAGATGCTATGAAGCTCTTTGTCTCAGTGTCTCTACCTCTGTCTCACCTGGGTGCCCCTACATGCCTTTGTTATGTAGCTGTCTGCGCAGGCAGTTTGGCACTGAGGAAAGCCTGGGAGGCAGGGAACAAAAGTTGGATGAAGTGTGGCTTGTCAAGCTGTTGCTATTATGCCTGACTGAATAATCCTGCGTTGGAGCATTCCCACAGTCCTGCTCTCCTAATTGTTGAGGTCAGGGACCTGGCCAGAATATGCTGTCATTCCTTTGCAGGCCATGTGCTTATTTCTCTGGGAGGAGGGTGTTGTTCACTTGAATTTTGTCATGTTGTGTAGCAGGGGTGTAGCAGGTGTGCTTACCCAGAACCAAACTGTTGGCCATACATAGACTATGTGTTTTCCTTGATAATTTAATCATTCCTTATCACGTGGATTTTGTCTGTTGTACGTGATTAAGAAAGCAGTGAGCAATGGGAACTGTGAAAGAAAGGCATGAACAGCAAGACACTTGATACCTCCTTGGTTTCTTTCTCCTGAGCAGCTGTGAGAAAGCTTTTCATGGGAGTTTGGGACAATTGCATGATAGAAACTAAGAGGGGCAAGTTGCTCTCTGTACAGTTAAAGCAAAGTAGAAGGAGCAGGGTTGTTTTTTAAGTTGCTATCTCCAACTTCAATGACAGTCAGAGTGCTAGGCTGTTTGTTCCTTTGCTGATCGGGCTAGGTTGTAGCCCAGGTCATCAACTTTATGTAAGCTTTTCTTTGTTACCAACAATGATGTGCTTCCTGTTCTTTTGACTAGAAATCAATCATGCTTCATCAGTTCAGTGATACCTTGGTTTTGCCATTAACGTTTTGCAGTGGTTTTATCAGGAAGGCCAGGACAAAGAAATCTTGAGACCCCAAACCACGTGTCACCATGCACAAAGCAGTCAGTATTTATACTCAGTTTTCCAATTATTCAACGACAATCTCTGCTTCCCAGTTAAGGCAGAACTGTGTTATACTATTTGGATAGAAAGTAAACAATTTTTCTGTTTTGGAATCATTTGTTTCAGGAGTTGATATTCTCATCTGTTTGACCTAGAGGTCAAAAGAGGGCTCCAAAGAGCTGTGCCCTTAAAGACGCTAATTACAGTATGTTGCTATGTTCTAAGGAGGCTCTTGAATGCAGATCAGCTCCAGTCTAGTCACTGTGTGAAGTTAGGTTCTGTCAGGCTTGTGGAGAGTAATTGCTGGTACATTAAAAATGATGACGTTTCCCATTAAGCACCAGTAATAAAAGTAAAATAGAGGTTAAAGCTATCCATGTATTTTCCTGCCATGTGACTGTATATATTTTTTTTCAGCTGAGCAGTACTTACATTTTTCCTTTTGTTTTCCTTTTGTATATGACAAATGAATATCGCTTTCATCGAGATGCTAAAGGACTTTTTCAGGCTATTTTTGGAGGCCAACAGAGAGTGTTTCACTGTTTATGTAGCGCTTATGCTCATGCTTTAGAAAAAAACCAATATTTAAGGATGCTTCCCATAAGCTTGCCTGCTGACATTTTCCTTGACAATTCATTAGCTGCTAGAAAAACAGAAATAGGCCCTTTGGAGCTATTATTTCGACAGCCTTATGCTGGAATTTTGTTTAAAAAGTGCTACACAATGCAAAGTTATCTCATGTGGATGTGATTGGGCATATTTTAAGGTTTTGTGTTTATTTTCTGTGTCAGTGATGCTTTGAGAAACCTAGGGGAGAAAAATGCTATTTGGTGCATCTTTGGCAAACGCTTGGTTCTCTTTTCTTTGTTTAAGTGAGCTAACAGGCTCCTTTTGTTACTTTGGTGTTTGATGTTCAGAGTCACTGTTAGTGGTTACAATTGCATCTAGATTGTTATTTTTTGTATGTATAACAAGATTTTTAAACTCAAAGGAATATCTCAACGTTTATAAATCACTGCGTACCAGTGTTGTATTATATCTGAATTGAATAGTTGTGTAATGAGATGAGCTTTGGAGTAAGATGGCTTCTGGAGAAGTACTTTTAATGAGGGGAAAGATTTTTTTTTTTTTCTGAATCAGAGCTCTCCTACCTGTTCTGTGGTTTTGTGTTTCTGTGATGTCATTTCTCACAGAAAATGTGAATTCGTATGCATTTCAGTTACCTCGAAGAGTTCTGTCTACTGTTTCCTGATGATTGATTTCTATTCTTTGGTTTTCTTGTATTACACTTGTAACACAGGTGCAATTGTCAGTGGTGCTTCTTGTGCTGCAGCTTGGTTTAGAAGTCACAGCAATGTTTCCAAAGCTTAGACTGCTTTCTGTCCTTTTTTGGTTGTGATTGTATAGAAAATGCAATCTTTTTGTTAATGAAGCAGCAGTGTTAGAAGTGTGACACACTGCGGTTTTAAAATGCCATGGAAGTGCCACCGGGGCAGTCCTTGGGTCATGCTGGGTTTCTTTGTGGGTTTGTTTCTCTTTTTCTACGTTTTTTTTTCTTCTTTCAAATTCTTTTGAGTATCCTCTGACTTTGACCTGTCTTGTTTTCTTTTTTTTTTTTTTCCTCTTTTTTTTTCAAACAAGATCAGGGCATTAGGCTCTTTCAAGCCAAGCTGTGAAAGGTCTTCCCAATAGGAGTATTTGTGTGCTGTTTAAACAGATCCCGAAGTGACCTGGGAAGGGGGTCAGTTGTAATCCAGTATTTCTTTCATAGCGCCGAGAAGTTTGTAGAGGGGTCCTACCAGTACTTAATTGCCTTTAAGAATAAAAACAAAACCCCACAAAACTGCAGCTTATTTTAACTGTGTGGACGCTTGTTAGAGAAGGCAAGGCTACAATGCAAGGGAAGGGACAGGCAGCCAGACCTGGCTTTTGGAGTGGGGCTGGAGATGTGTGAGTGCTATGAGGTGGAACACTGTGTGGGTGGCGCTGGTGCCAGGCCTGGCACCATGCTGGCTGAGGGTATCACTGGGAGGTAAAGTCCCTTGGCTCACTTCTTGCATTTCTTCATAGTCAGACAGAAGGCATTTGGATGAGTCTCAAGAAAAATATGAGCTCTGAGAGGCCTGAAGATATTTATGTGTATCTGGGTATGCCTACCATCCAAATTAGAACAGGTTACGTATAGATAGGAATCCATTTTGGGTCGGAAAAGACCTCAAACCCCACCCAGCCCCAACCCCTGCCATGGGCAGGGCTGCCCCCCACCGGCTCAGGCTGCCCAGGCCCCATCCAGCCAGGCCTGGAGCACCTGCAGGGATGGGGCACCACAGCTTCTCTGGGCAGCCTTTTTATTTGTACAAATCTAAAAAGAAGTTAGAAGTATACAGTGAAGGGAATCGAAGCTTGCTGTTATACCTTAATCTCTTGGTAGCTAGAATAATTAGAGGTATCTTCTTCTAGAACAGAGGATTTCAGTGTTCACTTGAGTGCTGCTTATGTAGAGTGATCCCCGGGTGACCTTGAGGCCAGAGTAACCATCTGTATACATAACAATCCTCCTGGGAACTGTGTTGAAGGACCTTATTTGGCACTCTCTGGGAACTTTGTCAGTGCACCTCTGGTTTATGGCACCTTGCAGAGGATGCTTAGCAGAAAAATGAACAGCCTTACTAAACACTAAACATCCAGTTATCTGGTGTGACAGGGCAGGGGGTGGTGATGACAGGTAACAAAAAGGAACTACTAACAGTGTTTTATTTTAGGAATGTTATTGTATAGACTCTAATGTTTGTTGCTCCAGGGAGTGGAGGACGTTCAGGGGCATTACAGTAAGAATTATATGATCAGGCACTAAAAGATCCCATTATTGCTGGGCACTTCTGTGAGAGACAGAGCAGCCTCCAGAGCACTCTAAAATTAAATATGAAGCTGGTCACACTAGGAGCATTTGCATAAGGCAATCCCATCAGGTTTTCTTCTTCAGACTGTATGTGGGAGAAGGGAGCTAAAGGAGGCTGTTTCTGCTGGGAAGCCAAATATTCAATATAAGCCATAACGATCCTTTAATTTGAGTGTAATGACAGTGTGATACTGGCAGCGGCTTAAGTAGGTAACCCAGAGGAATCTCTGTAAGGATTTCATCATGATTAACTCATTTGTCATTAGCTGCGTTATAGAATTAATGGGGATTGAGCATTGCAATTTACCAACATACAGGATAGTAAATAACTAGCGAGCCATCTAACAAGGGAGATCTGTCACTGCATGAGAGTTAGGATCAGCAAAGCAAATGACGTGACTTGATATCACGTCTGACCTAATGTTTCTGCAAGCTTCTGAGAAGTGCAATAATTCCCCTGCAAACCTGAGTGTGTGCATCTACATTATACAGTTTTAAATCACCCCTCCCTCATTTTACAAATGCTCAAACAGTTAACTTGCTGGCAGCAGAGTTTGCAGGCTGCTTTCCATGACAGCTGTTTGGAACTGGGCTTGGTGGCGGGGCTGGAGCAGCAGGATTCTGGCAGGTTTGCACCAGGTCCTGGCAACCTCAGGGAGCCAAGGCAAGGGAGCAGCCACATCGGTTCAGCAGATCCCGCATGCTGAACCACGCAGCTGGTGCTGTGCTTGATTCTGTGTTGTCTGCAAGCTGAAGAATGTGGAAAATGCAGGTTACATATTAGAGGCAAGTGGAGATACAAAGTTCATAGGTTTTGCACACGCAGCAATTGTCAGCGGTTGGTCTGCTGTGGTTTAAGCTTATTATGTTTGGTTTGGTTTCACTAATGTTTTCTCCTTTTTCTTGTTCGCTGTGATTTCTATTCCACTGGGCCTTGGGACGCTCAGACTCGCAACATCTTGAGGCAAAGTATGCTCTGCCCTTGGTACAGTCCCTGCAGACTGAGGCTTTGATGGCCTCCTGAGGCTCCATATGAGATCGGTACATTTATGAATGTTTGACAGTAACTAACTTCTATGTATTGTCATTAAATATATACTCCTTTAAGAGTATTCTTTCACTGAAAGCAGTAGCATCTTTTTGTAACCTCGAGTATAGTTCTGCAAGCTTGTGGGCATGGGGGAATCACCATCAGGCAAAAATAGAACTGTAGTGGATGTGCAAGCAGACTGCAAGCCAAGCACCTGATGGGAGAAACCTGGGGGAGAAGAGGCTTCGGGCAGCTTGCAGAATGGACATGTGCTCATTCCCAAGTTTCAGTTAAACCCTATCTCCAACATTGCAGTAATTTTTCATTTGAATGTGTGATTTCACTTGAGTCTGTTGGAAAATAAGCGTGTCATCTTCCAGTTTGAGCAGCCTTTGTGTTCTGTGGATAGTGCTGTAGGCTTTCACACCCCAGATAATCCTTTTCAGGAAGTGAGGAAGACAAGGAAAAAACAGCAGTCTGGAGAGAATTTATAAGAACACAAAGAGACTGCTGCAGCTTTTAATTTTATTAATAAACATCAAAGCTAAAACGCTGGGCTTGGGATGCTTTAGGGAAGCCTATAGCTAGTTTTCCAGAAGAAAAGCAACTCACACCATTCAACAGCCACCGTGTCAACCATTTCCAGGAAAAGAGTCTTTGGCTGCATTGGTTGTGCCCTAAGTGGGAAGAGTATTAGTGATTGTAGAGTGTAGTGAACTGCCGTGAAATATAAATACTTGACTGACAAACGGTTTGCTAAATGGTACTGGGGTATTGGTCTTGGCATAATTTCCTATTGTTGCGTGCATAAAGAACAGGAACATTAATCATACAGTATTTCTGTGTGTCTGTGTTATGATCCTCCATTGTTTTAGCAGTGTTACCTGAAGGGTTACAAAATGGACATCTGATGTAGGAATTTGTTTGCACTGTATTTAATTAGATGAATGCATTGGCATTCCTATTTTGCTGGACATTTATCTAAAAGAGCCTACGCCTTTCAGTAACACTCCTCAGAAGGAGCTAAAAATCTTGAGTAGTAATATTGTTTGTTCAATTGCTCTAGGAAGCTGAAAATGTGTGATAGGAGTTTTTGGATCAACCCTCGTCTCCTCACTCTCCAGGGTTACTTGTTCATCCTAACAGGAGCCAAGCAGTCCTGTGAGCTTGGGACCTCTAGTGTCTGGAGATTCTTGAGGCAGTGACGTACAGGACACCTCTGTGGTAGGGCTTTCCTGGACCTGCAGGCCCCGGAGACTTCAGGATTCATGGCATGGAGGCAGTCCAGATGGCAGGGCTGCCTGGAGACACTGCAGGCTTTGTTTCTTCACAGGTCACCAGCCAAGCTGGCAGGAAACCTGGCAGGCTTTTGATAGAACCTGTTCCTCTTGCAGCCAAGTCATATATTGATCACCACACGGTTGTCTGTTCTGGTGCTTTGTTTTGTTTTGACCACAAATTCTGGTCTGGGGACTTAAAAAGCTTACCAAGTGGAAAGTCATTTAAATATGGAATTTTCCACAGAAGTTCCTGGTTTTACTGAATCAGTATTGTGCCCAAATCCCTCTCCTGTGCAATTTTATCCTATTCTTGTCTGGGCAGTTGTATATCCAATCAGTTGTGCCAGTCCCAAAAATCCTTTCTGATTTATTTGGAGATAAAGTGAAAGATGAGGATTGGATGTTATGCTTTCTGTACAGACTTGTCTCTGTCTGACATCAGAATACTTCTGTCCCAACACTATAGGACTGGCTCCCTTAACAAAATCTAACCCTCAATTTTCCTTAATTTCCACATATATATTTTGCCTCTTCTGTATATTTGTCTCTCTTTTTTTTTTTTTTCTCTTTAAGACAAAAAGAGTATCCATTTGCCAAAATGGATGTTGGAAATAGAATTTATTGATTGATGATAGGGGAGACTCTGTATTTAGAGAATTTGGAGTGGTGTATTATAGAGGAGTTAAAGTTTTCATAGAATCATTAAGGTTGGAAAAGAGCTCTAAGATCATCTAGTCCCACCCCACTGTGCCCGCTAACCATGTCCCTCAGTGCCACAACCCCATCATTCTTGGAACACCTGAGTGTCTTATTTCTGTCTTGACTTCTGCCTTCACTTAATCTTTGCTTGCTGCCCTTTAAAACACACAGAAATTTTACGGGATCTTGGCCAACATGACCAAGAAAAACTTTGAACATGCAATTTTGTTTTATATTCTACTTACTTTTGGAGGCTTATAAACTCTTTTGATGTCCACAAAATAGGGCAGATGAACCTAATTGTTTTCACTTTTTTTTTCAGTGCTATATTTATCTGCATTCTGAAATCTCTGCAGACCTACTTTCACTGTAACTGATCATAGAATCTTAAAGTTGTAGAATCATTAAGGTTGGAAAAGGCCATTCTGATCATCTCCTCCAACCATCAACCATGTTGCTTTTGGAATTCTCTCTCTTATTTTTAACTGTGCATTTTCTGAGCAGTGCAGTGGGATAAAAAAGCTTGTGCTGCAGCTTCTCTTTTCAAACTTGAAGAAACACATCTGCAGTGCTCTTTCAAAAAGTGACCAAATTCAATATGCTCTTTCTCACACCATTTTTATTCATATCCTTTGTGCCCATGGACAACAGAGTACATTGGTGCATGGACCCCCCTGCTAGCAGCTTCAGGCTGCTAAGACATCTTGGGCTGATTCAGGAATGCTGAAGTAACCTTCAGAGCACCTTGGAATGTGCTGAGAAATAGTTAAACAACTGGCACAGGAGCTCTGCATTGATTTGGCAAGTCTGCTTTGAACATAACTCACAATTCTGTACCCTGCCACATGTTCATTCCTGTGGTGCCAATATTTCAGATTTTGGCAGCATGACAATTTACCTCCTGTCCTAGGATTGGACTTCCCCCGTCAGAGTTTGCTGACATGATACGAGGAAACCATTTACCATTTCTGTTTGCTTGGAAAGATGAAGAGTTTGGCCTTCTGTGCTAGGTCACACCACCTTCAGCAATGCATTTTCTGTCATCCAGCAGGTCCGCTTCTTCCTCCCTTGATGAACCAACGTGACTCATCAAGATAAGTGATGGTAAGAGACTTAGGAAAAAGGCACAAAATGCCACCAGAAGGCTCTGCAAAGTACCACCTGGGTTATAACCAAGTCTGCCATATGTTGTCATGGTTGTGTCTTGCACAGTCTCACCTCTAGCCCAAGGACTTCCTATATTCCTATATTCTCATTCCAAGCTTCGCAGGTCCTCCATTTCAGAAGCCTTTTATCTGCATGTTTTGATCACAGTTTGACAGTCTCTCTCCATGTCTTTCCCTATAACCCCTAGTCCTTCTCTATTAGCTGTCAGAACCTTGGTCTTCACTTACCTCTTGATTTTGCATATTCCTGATGGCATTGTCTGTGCTTGCTAGATTTGAATATGAATGAAAGTATCACAGAACAGTTAAGGATGGAAGAGACCTCCAAGTCCATCTGGTCTCAACACCCTGCTTAAGCAGGGCCACTGAGAGCAGGCTGTCTGGCAGCATCTTCAGTAAGCCAATTAAACATTGTGCCTGATCTGAAACTCACTACACTCCGTGGAAACATTTTCATGGCACCTCAGTTGACACGGGATCAGGCTTTTAGGAATTGTATATTAAAATTAAGTACATATTGGAAAATTCAGAAAGCCACAATGTTTTTTCTTTTTTTTTTTTCTGTTATTGTATCAAAAAACCCTATATCTTGAAAGTTACTTAACTTTTTCTGCTTTAAGACCCAGTATCTAATATCTCTGTTACACTGAACACAGCCGGTGTTCTGCTGATGCCTCTTCCACTTGGATTATACAGCACGAACTTACTGTCATCATGTGCCTAGATTTCCTACCACATTAATGGGAATTTCACACAGGAACCTTCATATAGTCAGGACAATCTTGCCCATATCTCTATATGCTCCACTGTAGTACTTTTTTATAATGTAGTCCTTGATTTTAAAACTAATCAGGTAAATAAAAAAAAAGATTTTATAAGAGCAAATACTGAGAATTAAATTCATATGTAAAGAAAAATGCATGATATCCTGAATGTAACACATATTCTACCTAATCCCCTCTGCAATACATGGCAGCATTCTTCAGTTCCATTTGCTGCCATGACTTATTGGATTTAGTATTATCCTGTCTCCAGTCTGCTGTGCAGAATATTTCCTTTTCTTTAACAATCTTCTTATAATTAAACAATCTAATAACGAGATAATCATACACAGACTGACCTAAAAATAACTTCTTCGATTTTACAAAAATGGCATCCCGTGAAGTCTGAGTTTAATGATCTGAGGCAGGAAATCTTTTCTCAGCACTCATACCCACAGCAGACAGGGTTACTCAAAAGCCTTTTTTTTTCTGGAGGTCTCTTCCAAGTCTTTCCTTGCAGCCACATCTCTTTCCATTTAGTAGCCTCATTCTGCAGTTCTGATGTAACATATTGAAGACTGGTTTTGGATCGTAGGCTTTCTTGCTCCTGTAATTTCCTTCTTGAATGTCTCCTACTGTGATCTGAGCATCATCTGGAATTCTTATCAAAGGCTGTCGATGATTTTCTAGTCAATAAGAAAATGATTTCTTCAGTACCTTTCTTCATTTGGTGGTGACTTCAGTCCCATCAGATAAAGTATTCTTCCTTATTGCTCTAAACAACAGTAATTCATAAACTCCAATTAAACTATGCAGATTCACAGATATCTACAACATAAGCCATGATGTGGAAAGAAATGAAACATACTGGTTTAGGAAGTGGTTTGTGTTTTTCTCTGTGAACTGAAGGCAGCAGTGGGCACTTCTTGAGCTGGGGGAGCTGCAGTTCTTGGGGTCACCAGAATGCAGAGCAGTATGAGGGCAGCTGGAGGGCAGAGCTGGAAGTGTCAAACATGCTGAAAGCAGATAGCTTCTGTTGTCAATAGGAGTCATACCAGCTGCCTGCTGTAAAAAACAGCCTCCCATGTAATCTGTATCCTGTGTATACAAATAGTTCAGGTTTTCCAGTAATGGAAAACATAGCTAGTACTCAGGATGGGTAGCAAATAGCTGTGAGAGTGTGGATTTTTGCTTCAGTCACCTGTTCTCATCTCTTGTAGGAAGCGAACATATGTTAAAATGGCTTTGGAATCAGGTAATAATTTTTTGTACTTTGAAAAAAAAAAAGATAAAGAAGCTCAATTTGCACATTTCACAGGTGTTGTTTTCCATTTTGCACACAATGATTTTTACTGCAGAATGCTTGGCTGTTTAAACAGCCTGTACGTTTCTGGGAAATTAAAGTTAATCTGTTTGAGTTCAGAGATTTAAAGTTGCTGTTGAAGCAGATTGGTGTTTGATTTTCTGCAACTATACTGGTGATGTCCTTGTGATTATGATTTCCGTGTTTTGTACTGAAGTTAACTGAGGAGTGGCAGAGGTATATTCCCAGAAATGATGCTGTTCACTGTATTTCAGGGCAGAGAGGTGCTGTGTGGATGCTGAATTCAGCAAACTTTTGGGGTTGTGGGATTGCAGCAGCACATTGTGCTTTAAAAACAAGCAGCTTGAGAGCTCTGCTGAGCCTCTGGCAACGTGACAGCATAGCTTGTTCTTCCTTGCTCTTAAGAGGATGCGGGTACTTGACAGCACATGGAGAGCAGTATTGGTGACAGAACAAGGTAGAAGGATTGTAGTGGTGCAGAGTTTTTCTAAGCGTAATCACACCACACGAACTCAGTACTAATTCCTTTAGCCATTTGCTTTGTGATCCTTAATAGCACAAAGGATAGAAAAACAGAAATTTCTTCAGAAACTTCATGGAGGATGTGCACTCATGTAGAGACAATTATGCTTCAGAGCAGGGGTAAAGAGATGGTACTGTCAGGTGCGTCATGCTCAGTCTGCTTTTCCTCTGGATCAGATCATGTCCATGAAATGGAAAATATACATCATTGTGAAGGAGGCAAATGAGAATTTACAATTCCTCTTTAATTATGAATAAATCAGTAAATATATTTGCTTTTTTCTCCCTGCCATGTGGCTGATTTTGAAGGGAGATTTTCATTATATTATCAGTATTGGAATCTTTGTACATCTTCCTATGGATCATGTTGTGTATGTCCATTAATGTGATTGTATACTACGGATTCTACAAGTCTGCTAAAAATAACTGCCCATACACTTCTTGCTTTCAGCTTTTTGAAAATGATGCCTTGTTGATAATGTATAGTCTCTGTATAATGTGATAGTTCTTCAATACTCTCCTTGACATCTCCACATTAGCATATACTTTGTACAATTTTCACGTGAAATTTTGCTGTCTGTTATCTTTCTAGTTTACTGCTGACACTTGATACATAAATCTTGTGAAATTTGTCCTTCATCTCTCAGCTACAGTTAAGCAGCAAAGATCATCTGAAATAAATAAGTTCTTCTTGCCTCGTTTATCAACAGAGAGCTACTATGCCATAGATAGAATGACTTTGTGCTGTCTTTCAAAACTTAAATATTAACGTAGTTAATTTGTCTTCCTTGATGACTTGTTATTCCTTTCTGGTGTAGGTCTGAACAGAAACTGGAAGGAATATAGCCTTTCTCTCACACTGATTTTCTTCCTGAATACTTCATACCCTATAAAAACGAACACTGCTGTCCTTTGTGGCATTCCTACAAGAGGATAAGTACAATTGGGTCATCCAAGAGCAGTAGATGGACCATGACATTACCTATTCAAACAGTAGCCTGTGTGTGTTTGCCAGCAAATCCTCTCTGCGCACAACAAACCTACTGTTTTAGCAAGTTAAACAAAATCTGAGGACAGAATCTCTTGTGTAAAAGTTTCCTTGAGAAGATTAATTTATTTGTATGAATATTTATAAAAGGCCCAAGGAGATACAGGAAATCAACTGTAGGGATGCTCATTGTTAGAAGAAGTGCGTGTTATTAACTTAAGGCACTAATCAGCAGAAATATTTCAGAAGTGCTTTTCTTGGTACTCAACCAGACTGAGTGGCTGGAACAAGTGAGCGGAAGGGCTATGCCCCTTCCCAAGGAGGAGCTGCCGCTGCCTTTTGGCTTAGAGTTGTAGTATGGTGTGAATAATATACAACTTAAAGGCACCAAACCAGTAAAGGATAAGAGTGGTTTCATCATGATCAGGGGTTCTGGAGGAGTTCTGAGACACTTTAGAAGATGACGCTTGGGCAAGAAAACATCTGCTGCCATTTGTAAGGGAGTATCGTGCCAGTAGTCAAAGTGGGGACTTGGTCTCAGGCTAATATGTGTCAAAGCAGCATTATCTTCCACTGGCTTCACTTCAGCCTCTGCCCTACTCCCGCTTAGAAGAAGAAAAACCTCTTTGGAGTCGGGATAGGCATTCATCTACTGCAGCTCCCCAGCTGTAGTGCTGCTGCCCTCTCCGATCTCACTTTAGTCAGGCCACAGCTCTTACCCTCCTTACCCACTGAGGCTCTTCATAGTCATTCAGTCTTGCCTTCTCCTGCATTCCAGCCTGCCGATACCTCAGGAGGTGTTGAATAACAAGGAGGAGATTGCTCTTACAGCGTGATTCCCACCAAATGTCATCTTCAGGGACCAGGAAGCTATCACCTGCCTGCTATACAGAGAGCAGAATCATGAACTAAGGGCCTGCAGATCTTTGCTTTGCCCTCCTGACTGCCAGTGCTTTTCTGCTGTGATGTTGGTGGATAGGGTAGGCGGGCTGAGTTAACTCCTCACGGCTGTTCTCTCTGACTGTCCCAGACTGCAAGTTGTAGGGTGGTGCCCGACTGGAGCAGTACTGATGGATGTGGTCTTGAGAGCCCTACAGCTGCCAGCCAGCCAGCTGCTCGCACTTCTCCACTTCTCTATATCATTTTCTGTATCATCGATAAGTTTGGGGCATTTGGGAGGAGAACAAAAGAAAACAGCAACAGGCTTTTTTTGCTGTTGTTGTTTTTTTTTCTTCCCCATCAGGACCAGCTCAGATTGTGTTTGTCATAGCAGGACTTGAAGCAGTATTCCTCAAGAGCCGTGTTTCTCTGTAGTTTTCACCTTTTTGAAAGTCATAATCACAGGTGACAGCATTCTTCTCTAGCCCTGTTTCCTGGAGTCCTAATGATAAGGGGGGAAAAAGAAAGTACTCTCAAGTCACCAAGACATGATCTTAGGAAGAAAAGCCAGAAGTCTGCAGCATGAACAGTACAGGGGAAATTGTGTTTGGCCAACCTGATAGAATCAATGGAGGCATTTAGAGCTGGGTTGGATAGAGTCCTAGGCAGCCTGGTTTAGTGCGTGGCAACCCTGCCCACAGTAAGGATGTTGGAACTAGATGAACCTTAAGGTTACTTCCAGCTGAAGCCGTTCTGTGAATGACCAGTTAGTTAGATGAGAGGAGAGCAGAGGCTGTTCACTTCTGCAAAACTTTTGAAGCTCTCTCTTATTATGTCCTCCTTGTTAAGCTCAGGAAGTGTGGGATAGATGAGTGGACAGCAGGGTAAACTGAGAACTGTCTGACTTGCAGAGCTCAGAGGGCTGTGCTGCCATGCAGTGAGACCTAGACAGGCTGCAGAGTTGGGCAGCAAGGAATATTATGAGGTTCAACAAGGGCAAGTGTGGAGTCCTGCATCTCAGAAGGAATAACTGCATGCATCAGTACAGGCTGGGAGCTGACCTGCTGGAAAGAAGTTTTCTGGAGAACAACCTGAACGTCCTGGTGGGCAACAGGGTGACCATCAGCCAGCAGTGTGCCCTATTGGCCAAGAAGGCCAGTGGGATCCTGAGGTCCATTAAAAAATTCATGACCATCAGGTCAAGGGAGGTGATCTTCCCCCTCTACTCTGCCCCACTCTGCTCTACATGTCATAGTCATAGGATAGCCTGGGTTGAAAAGGACCTCAAAGATCATCGAGTTTCAACCCCTCTGCCATGAGCAGGGTTGCCAACCACTAGACCAGGCTGCCCAGAGCCGTATCCAGCCTAGCCTCGAATGCTTCCAGGGATGGGGCATCCACAGCCTCCTTGGGCATCTGTTGATGTTTGCACTCCTTCCAGTGCATCACCATCCTCTAAGTGAAAAACTTCCTCCTAATATCTAACCTGGATCTCCCCCATCTTAGCTTAAAACCATTCCCCTTTGTCTTATCACTATCAACCCATGTAAACAGTCATTCCCCCTCTTGTTTATACTCTCCCTTCAAGTACTGGAAGGCCAGTGTGAGGTCTCCCCAGAGCCTTCTCTTCTCCAAGCTAAACAAGCCCAGTTCCCTCAATCTTTCATCATAGGAGAGGTGCTTCAGCCCTCTGATCATCTGCATCATCTGGAGCTCTGTGTCCACTTCTGAGCTCCTCAGTTCAAGAGGGACATGGAGCTCCTGGAGGGAGTCCAGTGGAGGGCCATAAAGATGGTTAGGGGCCTCGAGCATTTGTCTTATGAAGAAAGGCTGAGGAAGAGAAAACTGAGAGGGGATCTTAACAATGTATAGAAATATCTCAAGGGCAGGTGTTTAGAGGTGTTTAGAGCCAGATTCTTTTCAGTTATACACAGAGACAGGATAAGAGACAATGGGCAGGAACAAACACAAAATTCCATCTGAATATTGGGAAAAACTTATTACCTGTGAGGGTGAGCAATGACACAGGTTACTCAGACAAGTTCTGGAGTTTCAGCCTCTGAAGATATTAGAAACCTGCTTGGGAATGATCCCCAGGGGATGGAGCGTCTCTTTCTTTGGACTGGGAACTGTCCCCTTTATTCCATTCATCTATTAATAGCAGCTTAACTCAGTGAGTGAAATCATTTTGCTAACTTGTCACCCCACAGTCTCACAGTGAAATGTTTGTTTCTTCTTAGTCATATTTTTCTATCACCTTGTAAACTGATTAACATATTTCATCAACATTTGCATGGGATTTTCACTCACAGCTCTTTACCAGATGTTGTCTAATATCAGATGTGAAGGTATTTAACTGCTCTGAGATGAGGATTCATATAAAGTTAGCTTATCTCCTAAATGAGACTTCGAAGGACCTTGTTTACCCCCTCTTCGTCCTGATATACACACTTTGTGCTATTCTAAGTGGCTATGCATTTTGCACGTGGACATGGAAAAAACTGTCTACAACCTGTCTTCAGTATTATTCCTGCTATCCTAGTCAAAAGGAGAATGAAAATTAGAGGCATGCCAAAAAGCTTTTCTTAATATCACAAAACTTTGGACTGATGCATATTATTATTGGTATGTCTGTGTTAAGTATTTTTTCATGTTTGAAATTTGCTTCTGATGATTGAATGTATCCTGATATGAATCTGTCACTATAATTAGTTTTAGCCAATATTAACAGGTTTTTGACAGATGAGACTATTTTTCTCTTTAAAAATAAGGATGTGAATTTTGTGACCCCGTGTTAATGCAACATTAGGCTTACATAGATGAAATCCCAGAAAGACTAATAGTAAACAGTGCTGAGCCCTGTCTGCTCTGGATCTTCAGCCAGTGCTGTAAGAGTAAACCTGAAGTCAATAATGAGGGAAAAAAACATCCCACTTTTTTACTCCAAATAGCATTACCTATTGCTATGTTGTCCTTGAATTTGACAAAAACATGTTAATATGATAAGGAAAAGTGTTTCTGAGATTGGTAAACATGGAGTTTTCAGTTAACACCACGTTCAACGTAAGCATTTGAAAGATGTTATGTGTATTGGTCTTGGTGTGCTGTGTATGATTGCTCATTCTTTCCTCCAAGATAGCTCATTTATGTAATTTTCCAATAATCTTAGGTCATTCGCTTTAAAGGACTTAGCTCTGCTCTCTTTGAAAGCAATGGCAGAGCCCCTACTGATTTTGACATTAAAATCTAAGAGTTCTGAAAGAGTGGTTTATTGTCTGTACCAGCTTGTGTGGCTTTTTGTTCTAAGAATTTACAGTGTTGAAGTGTCGATCCTTGGAGATTTCAACATGATATATTTTGGCTAAAGAATAACTTCTCATGCAGTTTGCCCTCTGCCAGGATGGCAAGATGCTGTAACACATTAATTCTTGTGGAAATTCTTTCTCAAGAAAAACCCCACAATAAGTGAAAGTGAGGAAGACTTATAACTTAATTGAGATGACATGATTTACTCTACTGGATAACTCTTCAGACATATTTTAACCCATTATTTTTGTGCATTTCCCTTTTGTTACCTTCTCAGGTGTCCCTCAATACCTGAAATAAAATACAATTACTGTTGCATTTCCATGAAAAGAATATTAGAATAGTTTCTTCATTTAAATGCTAGTAAAGTGGTTACTAACTGTTCATTTGATAGCAAAGAAACAAACATTCTGTTTATTATAAACAGCCAACCATTCCAAGAGGAAAATAAATGCATTATTAAGAATAGATTCCTCAGGTTTTCAAATCACTGAATGAAATATCACAGTAAGTACCTTGCTATAAAATCAGAAAACTGGGTTCTAGCTGTCAGAATGTAGATACTGTGTTCATTTTTACTGCTGCTGTAGTGGTATGTGCAGTAACTGTTCAAAGCTTACTCTTCGTTCATGTGTAAATCAGCTGCTGGCTGCCTTGAGGAGTACTGCCTTTTTTTTTTTTCACATTTCACAAAATCATAGGGGTTGGAAAGGGACATATGGAGATCATCTAGTCCAACCCCCCTGCTAAAGCAGATTCCCCACAGCAGGTTGCACAGGTGAGCATCCAGGCAGGTTTTGAGTATCTCTAGAGAAGGAGACATCACAACCTCTCTAGCCTAGCTTTTTCCAGAGCTGTAACCATCGAAGTAAAGGTTTTCCTCATATTCAGGTGGAACTTCCTGTATTTCAGTTTGTGCTCATTGCCCCTTGCCCTGTTGCTGGGTATGACTGAAAAGAGTCTGGCCCCATCCTCTTGACGCCTGCTCTTTTATAAGTGTTGATAAGATCTCCTCTAAGTTTTCTCTTCCCCAGGCTAAATGGTCCCAGGACTCTCAACCTCTTCTCATAAAATAGATGCTCCAGGTCCCTAATCATCTTTGTAGCTCACCTCTGGACTCTCTCCAGGAGTTCTCTTGAACTGAGGAGTCCAGAACTGGGCACAGTGCTCCAGATATGTAGAGCAGTGTAGAGGGGGAAGATCATCTCCCTTGACCCACTGGCCACACTCTTTTAAATGCACCCGAGGATCCCATTGGCCTTCTTGGGCACCAGGGCGCACTGCTGGCTGATGGTCACCCTGTTGCCCACCAGGACATTCAGGTTGTTCTCCAGAGAACTTCTTTCCAGCAGGTCAGCCCCCAGCCTGTACTGATGCATGCAGTTATTCCTTCTGAGGTGCAGGACTCCACACTTGCCCTTGTTGAACCTCATAATGTTCCTCTCTGCCCAACTCTGCATCCTGTCCAGGTCTTCTTGTATGGCAGCACAGCTTTCTGGTGCATCAGCTGCTCCTCCCAACTTCATATCATCAGCAGAATTGCTGAGAGTGCACTCTTATCCCTTCATTTAGATGAAGATGTTAAACAAGACCAGACCCAGTACTGACCGAGCCCTGGGGAATGCTGCTAGCTACAGGTCTCCAACTAGACTCTGAGCCTCTGCGTTCTGCCAGTCAGACAGTTCTCAGTCCACCCCACTATTCAAAATGCATAAGTTTGGTCTGAATATCTTAATTATTTCTGTTCTGCTGAAGTGATTATCAAGGCAACTTGTATTTGTGGGTTACACCAATCTTCCGTGTTCTCAGCAGTGTTCTTGGTCTACATTTGGGGCATCCTCCCTTTTTCTTTTCTTTCTGGCATCTCAATTATGTTTGATCCACTGGCCACATAGTAGAAGTGGGGAACTTTCTCATGCTGGGATATGTTTTTTTCCACCACTGTTCAGAGTATCTTGATTTGCAACCTTACTGACTTCTTGTATTTTAACCTTAGATGATCATATTACTGTTAGATTGTTTACGGTTTCCTCTCTATTTCTTGGCCATCTCTAGAAGTTGGTGTATTTAATGGTCTTTCTTCTGTTACATAGCTTTTTTTTATGTTACCTCTCTCATTCCTTCTCTACCTCCACTATTAGCTGTCAAATTTTTGTCAGCTCCTACTTTATTTTCTGCTTACTTTGATGTGAGAAGTTAATTTTATTATGCTTATGCTGCCTGAAGTAAATTCTGCATCTCTGTCTTATTCATTAAGTTTATCTGCTTGTTTACATCATCTTCAAGCTGTATCGTGTTATCTTATGTCATGCGTTATCATCAGACTGTTTGGTTTATCATTCTCATGAATTCAGGCTCTTGACTGGTCTCTTGGGTCAGAATGATAAATTTCTTAAGTGTTGGTGTAGACAAAGAAAAATAGGAAATAAATAAGCATGACTATCAGAGACTGCAGAAGATACAGGATCAGTGCTTGTCCCAGCTGCCTGTAGTCACGCATGCTTTGAAGGATCTGTCAACAATGGGCAACAGTGTTAATTTATTAAAGTGAGATTTCTTTTTCCACTCTTTGCACCCCTTCCATCCCTATTTCTGCTCCGTGCTTCACTCATAAGAAAAAACTGGGAAGGGAACCAAGTATGCATTAACACTGAGATGAATAACATGAACAATGGAGAGTGCAAAGGCTTTGAGAAAGAAGTGGTTTTGGTTCTGTATGTAGTATGAGTTGGAAAGCAGGAAAATGAAGAGTTCAGAAAATAAAATAGATCTTAGGTAGCTTTGTGCCTAATTTTAGTCTTTGGTTTTAAGATTATGTTATATAATTTAATAATAATATATTTTTATCAATTTCAGTACAATGATAGCTGTCTGATATTCATCTTATATCTACAAAACTCCCCTCAGTATCCTGTGATTCTGTTAAAACTTGCCGCTAAGAGTTATTCTGTTCTTGATCACTAGCAGTTGCATATGGTTTTCCATATAAAAATGCATTTTATTCAGCATATTTTGCATGATTAAAAGTAGCTTACTTTTTAAAAAAGAAATATCTAATATTTAACAGCATTCTCCCATTTTCTCCTGTTTTTTTTTTTTTAATTTGTTATTTCTGTGTTGACATTTCAATTACTTTATCTGACTGCTTCAAAAATACCTATAAAAAGCTACTTATCACCCCTTTAGTAACAACACTGTTCTGCCCTCACTGGCTATATTATTAGTTACATCGTTAGTCCGTAAGAATGATTTAAGGAGTCACTTAGGAATTTGGATTTTTATTTTGCTTCAGCACAGTTTCTTCTTTCTTTTTTATTGTGAAGGTACCCTACAAGTTATGGCATGTAATCTTTATTTCCTTTTATTTTAACGCAACGTTATTCTTGCTAATAAATCCAAGAACCCTGAATTAAGAGCAAGAAATCTTTGTTGTGTGAAAACTAAAAATAACAAATCTGAGTACAGTATCCTCATTGGCTAGTATTGTATTCTGTTATGTCACCACCCTTTTCCATATCTTCAGCAGCAGTCCTTCTTTTTTTTTCGGAACACGCAGCAGTAGTTTTCTCCAAGATAACAAATGTCCGCACCATCCATGTGGTACCGTAAGAGTCTCATTCTGTCACTTCCTTCTTTAGTTCTTTCAGCTATCTCAGATAATGTTTCCTAAATTAGAAAAATGTTTGATCTTAACTACTACTTCTGCAGTTCTTCCAAGTTTTCTCTGCTTATTGTTGGAGAAGATTTGCACTGTTGAAAATAATGTTTGCCCCGATAAAGGTACACACATCTTTCTCTTCTGTTGTTGAGTTTTTATCCATCCAGTAATGTGGTCATTTTTAGTGTCATGGTTTTAAAACTGTCAAAACAGAGAATAATAATGAAGGATATGATGCCATGGGTCATGGCACTTGCTAATTAGCAGGAGGATATTAATGCACTTTACATTTTGAACTGAATTCTTATCTTTGTCCATTTGTTTCCTGAATATTATACACAAGGTAAAAAGAAAAAAAAAAAAGTCTGATCACACAATAACTCTTTGCATGAAAATTCATTGTTGGCTTTTTTTTCTGTTTTTCCCTTGTGGTAGTGATGGCTGTCATGTTCTTCTGCTTATCATTTTAACATGTATTCAGATAGTTTCTTTTCAGGAAAAATTCCCCATAGGCTTTTCTTGTTGGGGACAAAAAATGTGCAGCTCTTCCCTAACATCCTTACATCACATGTAGTAAGAAATGTAAATTAAAAAAAGTATACACAGATTATAATGAAGCAGCTCATTATTGAGTCACTACCAGTGCCAAAGATGGGCCTAACAGCACATGAGACCATCAATATTTCTTTCTTGTATTTTGTCTTGTTCCGTCACAGCATATGATCTTCATCTTATCTGATTAAGAAGTTCTAGAGTGATCTAAACGCAGCCTAAAAATGTTCATGTTGGGTGTGGAAGCAAGTACGACTTCTCACTTTTCTTCTTCAGTAAGGATTTGATCAAGTAGTGGAAGAATGGGAGGAAGAGCCCATACTTCCTTAAAAAAGAAAAAAGGCATTTCCAGTGAAACGGAAATGGAGGAAAGTGTGCAAAGATTGGAAGAAAAGGAAATAAGGCATCTAGTTATCTGGGTGTCATCCATACTCTGCCTGATTAGATGTGGTTTCTTGATGCTATCTATGGAGTAAACCTCACATACATCTTATGGGCCAATTCATTCAGAAGTTCATTTGGAAATACTGCTTTGTTTTGTTCTGCAGTGATGCACGTGGAGAAAATTACTATATAGGGTGCTTCTTGCTAAGTATCTACATCTGCTGTGGCTCATCTCTAGCTTCCTGATAAACATACAACTACCAGATGTTATCTGAAGAGTATGTTGTTGGCAACTGGATGGCATGGTCAAGGACTGGTTGCTAAAGTAACGTGATTTGTCAATATGTATAAGCAATGTTAATTGTATTCTGCTTTTTTTTTTTTTTGTCTGTTACTGCATTGCAGTCTTAAACCCATAAGAAATAGATTGAAATTGTAACATAAGGGATGTTGCAAGCTTTGTTTCATTGAATGAAAATGGCATAAACAGGGAGCATCTGTCATGTTCTTAAACCCAACAGTTTTGGTGTTTTTCTCATTATTCAAATTGCCTTTGGATAGTCCTATGTTTTTCTATCATATCTTGCAGCTATATGCAAAGTCTAAAATACTAAGATGCTAAAAAAAATAATTAGATGTTCAGTTGTTTGTGATGCCAGGAGACATTAGGAATAACCGAATATTTACATGATGTGAAACCATATATTATGCCAGTTCTTGGTAGTAATACCTTACTCTGGGCAGTTTTTTTTTGTTTCCTGGGTTATTGTACTAAACACAGGTGCTTTCTCTAAGGCAAGCTTTTTGAGCCTTGGAATTTGAGTTAGGGGAGCAGTGTATATTCTTGAGCTGACAATCTGTAGAAGTGTGTTTATCTTAAGACAAGCAGCTATCCTAGCGATTGCTGTCCTATTTTTAAATTCCAATCTAAAAAAGCTGTAATTTCAATGAATGCTGACTTTCACATAGCATAAAATTGGCTGCTTTCTTTCTGTAGAGAGAGGTGGCAAGGAGTTTTTCTGGAAGGGCTAAATATATCTTGTCTTTTGACCTTGATTCTATTTTATCACTATTTTTGGTAAGCTGGACAAAATCAATTACATCAATATTCAGTATCTGAACGTCAGGTGTGGTAGCAGCTCAGTCTTTGTCCTCCAGTTTAAGAACGCTTGTGCCTCTCTGTATACATTTTCAATCCAGTGTTTGTGTTACCTAGTGAACAGAGAAAGCACTTTTACAACACAGACTTTGTACAAATATGCTTGCATTGCTTACGTGGTTAGATTTTAAGTGTCATTTCTGTCTTTTTTTTTGCTTTTCTACATAATTCCTGAACTTCGGTCAGGAAATTTCTAATGCAATTTCTATCTCTCTTCTTGTGAATTAAGAAATGGTACAATTTGCTTTGTAAAATCACTAATGACAAAGACAACAAAACAAAGTCCCTCCTTTGGATTCGTCTCAGTATCCTTAAATCTTTACTACTTTGTTCTCACGCCTGAAATCTTCATTTACAAATGGACATCCACCACTATGAGTGCTACAATTTCTTCTTTCTCTGTTCTCTCTCAGCTTTCCAGCCTAGCTGGAAGGTACATAACTTCTTTCATTATTCCTATGCTAGCTTCTGTTTACGTTGTTTAGCTGCCACTTCTCAAGGTGCATCACATCTGCACTTGTATTTACCCCTTTGTTTCATTGCTTTTATTTCTTCATTTCATTCCCTTCGCTCTGCATAAGTGTTTTCTGCTCTACCATTTCTTTGGGATCTGTGCTCCTTCCACATTTTTGTCTTGCTTTAATTCTGTCCTTCAGCTTGTGTCAGAACTTCCTACTCACGGCAATATACAATGTTTTCTTGCCATATAAAATTTTATGTATTTTGCAAAGCACACTTATGATAACTAGCCATGTAGTAATCTAGTTAAACATTTTTAAAATTATTCTTTATTTCTTTTTGTGTTAAAAGGAACAATTTAACTCAGCCAAGCACATGATGTTTGAAAATGAAAGGTCTTTTGAGGTAGCTGGCTGCCAAGTGTCACGTTTTGGGAATGAGATACAGTCAGCACCTCTCTTACATTCACCTGCAGGCTGTCATTCACACTTGAGCAGCTGACCTCGTATTTTTGGCACAAGGACTCATGGAGGAGTGGCCCCAGTGCTCCTTTGCAGGTGGGTAGGGGATGCCCAATGGATCTGTTTTGTCCAAAGGTACAGTGACAGGGTGCAGTCCCCAGCCATGGTGTAGCACTGCAGCTCCTTGTGTCAAGTGTCCCCTTATGCCCCTAAGACATTCTAGGAGCGGGCAGCAGGGCTGTGTTCCCAATTAGTCTGATGCAAATATGAACAGTTTGATGCATATGTGAAGTTGACATTGTGATAACTCTCAAGAACCTGTCCTGTACCTTGATCCTCTCCATATGTAACCATGCTTCTCTCCTGTTTCTTATGGGATGGAGCACGCAGTCTAACCTGTCACAGAAATACTACTATATAAATACTACTACATTTTACCATCCTAAATTGTTGCGGTGGTAATTCCATTGATAAACATAGAATCATAGAATGGTTTGGGTTGTAAGGGGCCTTTAAGATCACCTAGTTCCAACCCCCCTGCTCTTAGGCAGGGACACCTCACACTAGATCAAGTTGCTCACAGCCCCATCCAGCCTGGCATTGGATGCTGCCAGGGAGGGGGCATTCACAGCCTTGCTTGGCAACCTGTTCCAGTGTCTCACCACCCTCACAGTAAATAATTTGTTCCTGATATCTAGGATAAATCTACCCTCTTCCATTTTAAAGCCATTTTCCCTCATCCTGTCTCTACCTACCCTTATAAAAAGTCCCTCCCCAACTTTCCTATAGGCCGCTTTAGGAACAGGAAGGCCACTATAAGGTCCCCGCGGCGCCTTCTCTTCTCCGGGCTGAAGAGTCCCAGCTCTGTCAGCCTGTCCTACTAGGGAAGGTGCTCCAGCCCTCTGATCATCTTCATGGCCCTCCTCTGGACCTGCTCCAACAGCTCCATGTCCTTCTTGTGTTGGGAGCCCCAGAACTGGACACAGTACTCCAGGTGGGGTCTTACGAGAGCAGAGCAGAGGGGCAGAATCACTTCCCTCAGCCTGCTGGTCACACTTCTCCTGATGCAACCCAGGATATGGTTGGCCTTTCTGGCTGCAAGCACACATTGCACATATATATTACAACATGAAATTAGGCAGATTCAAAGACTTTTTTTTTTTTTGTCATGTCAGATTCACTCCAGCATCAGAGATGTTTCTTCTTCCTCTTCACTTTGTCTACAGAAAAGCACTTTGTCTCATTCACTAGTGCTTGCCCTGAGCCTTCCTGCTCCCGTCATGCTACTGGATGTGACTGTCTGTCTGTCTCTGTCTGACAGTGCCTCCAGAGATGAACCTGGCAGCTGTGCCGCTGCCAAAAAGTATTGCTCAAAGGGCTTTTTGTCAGATGATGTGAAGCTTGCTCATGAGCTATGACTAACATTGCCTCTTAAAACAATAGGTATGTTTATTTTATGAGCCATATGGCCCAAACTGGCCTACTGCTATATAGGTGTGAAAGAAAGGCTGAATAAATGTAATTACTTCTGAGTGCTGAGCTCTACAATGAAAAGTTTCTGTGGTAATGTAATTACTGGATTGTGATTTATATACTGTATCCATACTTCCTCAGGTTATTTCTGTTTGAAAAACAATGGTTTCAGGGAAAAACAAAAAATCCAGCCCTAAGTAATTAGTTCTACTGAACTACTGTTGTGCATATTATACCTAAAAGTAAATTTGAAATATGTGGCTGTTAGAAGCAAAGAGATTTCACCTGAGGGTTTTGCTGATGGATCACTGGAAGCTCGTGAATATGCATCTTTCTGTTCTTGTGGGGTCTCTGCAGAATACTTAATAGAATCTGAATTAGTAATCCTGACTAATGAGATGGACCCTTTGTAGTCCCTTCAAAACTTCATAGCTGTTAAAAAAAATGTTACATGTACAAAACAGTAGGTAAGAACCTTTCAGATGAATAAAAGATGTAAATATAGTTGGGTTATGAGTTTCCCCTTATTAGAGCTTTCACTCAGTGAAATGGTGATTGTGGTAGGCATGACTCATGGTAATCGAAGTTAGATTTTCTCTGAGCACCGTTTTCTTAAAATTATGATTTGATTAAAGAAAAATATAAAATGTTTTGCTATAGTTCTACTGTGGGCTTCTCGAAGAAGTAGTGAGCAAATTGCTGTGTAACTGTTCTTGGGGAAGTAATGCAGGGATTGTGCTTGGGGGGTGCTGCAGCTCGGGTGTTTTAAACACAATGCAGGTCTGCCTTTGTGTGCCCTTAATCTGTAGCAGGGTAATGCGTCAGAATGCACTGACTTGGTTTTCTGAGGTCTGATAGATCGTTTTATGGACTTGTTCTTAGCACAGCCTATTTCATATCTAAACGTGGTACATCTTAGGCATTTTTCTTACAATTAGTGATTACAGATTAGATCAGATAAGATTAGATAACGCACACATTCATCATACGAACCACACAAAGCCTGCAGTTTCTTTCTTCTGACATAAATATGCAATATGAGAAAAAGATGCAGTGTAATACAAAGCAGTGACAAAATGAGCATATCAGGGAACACACACCCAAGCACGTTTCTCAGCTCGGTTTAGACGAACCCATGCACCAACCAGGAGAACCTGAAGATGGCTGTGAGCTCTGTCCTGATTTTTACCTTACAACAAACTGACAAAATGATATGTGATGCAAAAAGGTGGTTATTTTTGGCAACCTGTATCGATTTCCTATTCACACAGCAACTGGTGGCAACTAAAAATAATCCCGTTTTAGTACCAGCTAGGAATCTGCTCACATTTGGCAGACAACTGACATGCACGAGTAAAAATTTAAGACCCCTTGTTCTGCGATTTCGTTCAAGCCCGCTCATCAAGCTTAGTTTGCTGCCGTTTGAAAGCTATCGAAAAGCCATTAACGGGCAGGACTGCGAGAGCCGCAGTGCAGCAGCACACCTCAGCGCTGGGAGAATGTGGCTGCAAGTGCACGCCAATTAAATCTTGCTATTCCTGGGCATGTGGGATTGGGAGCGGTGTCAGTCAACCGCTCTACAATAGCACGTGCAGCGGTCGTGGTTCAAGGCACACAGAGGTCTGTCGGAACTCCGGCAGCCGGGTGAGGATGGCCTGGGAGCCTCTGCGGGATCCTGGAACAGAACCTGTGCTGAATAATGTATTCTGAGGTATACTGGATATCTGAGGAGGGAAGGGCTCTAAATAATGCATTTGCCGGGCACGACAGTTGTAGCAGAAGTGGATGCTGAAACCTGTAGCGAGACTGCAGCCTGAGATGAAAGAATGTCTCATTACCATTTTATCAAATGCTGTAAGTAACAAAATGGTTGTTTTGATTATTAAGCTGTCTTTTCATTTTGCGAGGTGTGTCTTTTCAATCCGTATGCAAAAAGTCGGAGGCAGATGATGCATGATGTCAACGTGGTAGTCGGGAAGGGGAGCTGTTACTTTGCATGTGAATATGAGGGCAGAGCAGTGGTGCTTTTTCTCCTCTGTTCAGAGGGACAACTTCATTGTGTGTGATACAGCTCTCGTTCTGAACTTCATGTTGATTAGCTCTTTATACTTCTTAAAATTAATCACTGAAGAAAATAATGGTCATAAAGAAGCCTGTCATCCATAGCTGTAACGTTAAAGATGACTGTAAAGATGCTCTTAACACTTTGCAAGCGTGATACAAATGAGAATAGCTTTGTAATTCATCTCTTCATCTGTTGTATATCAAACCTTTCTATACCCCTCTTATTGGAATATTTACCTATTTGCTGGAACAGGCTTTAAAATAAAAATGAACTTTTAACCTTGAATCATGCGAGCTACCTCCTTAAAGCATGAAGCTGGAATGTGTGCTAAATGTATTGATTCAGTGCAGAGCAAATTCCTAGCAGCATTTCTTTTTTTAATCTGCTTGTCAAGACTGTGCTTGTCCTGCTAAGCTGGATCTTTTTCTAGCTTTTTGGTCTTGATCCAGCCCTTGAATGGAAATTGCTGTTTGAACATAATAATGACTTATCATTTAGATATGTTTTGGACAGCCAGAAGGAGTTTATTATCTATGAGTATTTTTTACTGCAGGACTTGGAAAACTTCAGACTTCTTGGGTTTGTCACATTTTTTTAAGGTAACAAATGGCAGATTGCCATAGAAGCCTTTTTTTCCCAGATTGTGGTCTTTGATGATGTAAGTGTACCAAGGTCATATCTGAAACTGCTTTTAAAATACTGTATTACAGTTAAGAAGCCAATAATGAGGCTCTTTGATGTTTTCTTATGAAATCAAGGTGCCCTGGAAGTATTTTTGGAATTCAAGGGGAAATGAATTATGAGGGTTTCCTCCTGTCTGGTTTCAGTGCGATGTGTGCAGGGAGTACTGATGGGAGTTCCAAGCCTGTTCATGCTGAGAAGCACAGATTGGTTTTACAGCCTAGTTCTAAAGGCGCATTCTAAGAATAAGTCTTTGAGCCTGTCATGAGACTTGAGAAATGCAAATGGGGAATTCGCAGCATAATGGCTTGAAGATGTCAGAAAAGTATTATTCTGTCTCTTTGGTGTTGCTTTCTTAGACTGCATGTGGGCATGTGTGTTCAGTGGCATATTATGTGTGTGTAAGTATAATAATACCATAGGTTCTTGAAGGGGAAAGAGATGAGAATCACTGTGAGTTTCTCAAAAAAAAAAAAAAAAAAAAAAAAAAGCCAATGATAACTACTTGCAATGTTCGCTGCATTGGTTGGAGGGCAGGGATGAAAGACAGCAGAGGGAAGGGTGAATGTACAACTCAACAGTCTTCACAATATTGCTTATTTCCACTTCTCCAAATTCAAGATTTTGTAGTGAGAGATTTCTCACTAAATCAATATATTTCACCACATAGCATTTCTCCTTCCAAACAGCATGCTTTAGAAGAGGTGCTGGCTGGAGGACTTTTTACTGCCTATGCTTCCCCATACAGAATTAGCCAATTTGCTTCCACCTCCACCTGTAATTAGTGGAGGAGAAACCAGCATTAGTGTTCCTCCTCTAAGCCTTCCCATTTGACTTCACATACCAGTAAGTGTTACTGATGTTGGTGTTTGGTGGAGTGCCCAATACGGGTCAGGGCTGACCTTTAGTGGTAGTGCCAGTGATGCTCTGAGGTCTGCTGAGAGCACCTGAACCTTGCAGACCATTGAATGAGTCTTTATACCCCACTTTGTGTTTAGTTCATTTCACTCATGATTTCTGTGTTAGAGGAAAAGACACTGAACAGAGGCCACATGTTTGCAGAGACTACTGTCTCTAGGTCTGTTCTGGGGAGGGAGGATATCTAAAAGCTATAAATTAATGGCACTTGAAAGGCATTTTTTGCTCATGGTATTTTATGAACTGTAGTGGTATCTGCTTGGCTTTTACATGTGTCTGCACATTGTGTTTTGATCTCTGTGGCCAGGAGTGTGGAGATCTGAACTGAGAAGGTCTATATGTATTCTTCTAGTGCCTTACTTCAGTTTTACTAATCATTGCACTGCTCCCACTGTGAAAATGAGATGCACTGTCACCATCTTGTCATAGCAACGCCCAGGTTGGAAGCAACCTGGCCAGGTTTGTAGCCCATCCTCCTGCCCACCTAAGCAAGGCACCTGTGTGGTCACACCCGCTATGTATACCATTGTGGCATCTTCAAGCAGCACAAGCAGCAGTTCGAATGCAAGCAGCATGTGCCTGTTTGGTCGAGCAGCTCATGTTGTCACTGCTGGTGTCCATATCTCTTTGCGGCCTAGAATCGTCAACAGTGGGAACTGGCAGTCTTGCCAATCTCCTTAGCAATTAGCTTGTGCAAGCTATTTAGCAGAGAGCTCAGTGGTACGTAGGAGAGTACCACATGGTATCTGCCAGCTGCAGGGTACCATTTTATCTTAATGATTTGTGTGACAGACTGTGCAAATGAATGTTAGTTTGCAAATTAGATGGCACCTTCCTGCTAACTTCTCTCCCCAGTATGTCTGTCTATGACATTAATGTCATCATTTGTATGTTATGGCTCCTGTGCTCTGGATTTCTTCTAAGGGATTTCCAAAGGTAATAAGGAAAACAGTGCTTTTGTTGGGAGGCTTGAATTAGTTGTTCAAGACTCTGATTCCCACTGTAAATGTGATCATGTGATCAAACTTGAGTGTCAGAATCTACTTCCATTGGCTTGAGATTCCTTTTACCTCCTTCGTAGGCATTACAAAGAAATGAATTGTGTTTTGTTAAAGTCCAGTACTTAGAGTTCAAGGCTGGAGTTATTAACTAGATGCTTATTGATGAATTTAGTTCAGAACATGAAACAAGATAAAAAAGCGAGCATTACCAATCTCCCCAACGTTCAATCCGTATTAACCCCAGCACTTGAATATATGGTCAAGGATACGTTTGTGGAGAAAATTACTTAGAGTAGAAGATGCTATGGAAGATCTGGCCTCTAAACATTGTTCTATCTTCAAAGGGTAACCTATACTGATTTATTCCTTCTTTTCACTGCTTCCTAATGTAGTATTTAAAAAATCTATATACTACAGTCATTTTTTCTTATATTACAAAAATAAAATTGTCTTGACTTTAGTCTGCAGTGCCAGAGACCTTAATCATGTACTTTGTCTTGAAAGGCTAAAGCTAGCAGTAATAGGGATGTCATCTTGAATATTTTTCATACTAATTCACAGAGTATTTGGTAATAAAATTACCATAGTATTTATGAATAAAAGAGTAAATTCTTTGAATTGTTCTTATGGTTTCCATTTTACTTAATTTCACTTCCACCTTTTCATAGCTAGCCATTTCAATATATTTTCTGTTTCAGTAAAGTTATTAGCTGCTAGAACACAGCACAGTTGGATGAGCATTTCAACCATGGCTTCGTCAGTTTCCTTTTCACCAGATAGGCTGAATTAGCACACTCCATGATGTTTTCAAGGAAAGAGGTGTATCATCACAAGTTGTTGCTTAGCACTTTGAATTCAGTCTAGGTTCTTTTGCTAAGTAATTCAGCCCTTCTCACTTCACTCTTCTGTGGCTCCAGTCTTGTGCCACAGCAATAGATCTGCCTGAACTGTATGCATCTTGGAAAAGGGTCAGGGAAGATGTGATGTGATACATTAGTTTTAGTTTACAGGGAATGGGGACTTGAACTTGATTATCTTGTGGATGAAGAGGCAGTACAGGGAGAGAAACACATGATACATTCGTGTCAGCTTTCTTATGCTGAGACATTGTGGTGATGCCATCTTTGTTCAGTGCGGTGAAGTTCTGTAGCTTAGACTAGTAAGCTACTAAGTAAGAAAGGGAGCCTGAAAAGAAGAACTGGGAGTCCCCTAACAAAAAAAAAAAACAAAAAAAAAAACCAAAAAACAAACAAAAAACAAACAAAAAAAACCACTTGCCCTTGTGGCAGTGTGTTCAGAATGTGTGGTGACCTAAGTAAAGGTGACACATGGGTGCTCTGTTACACTATACCTTTACTGGAGTGAGAAAACTACTGGAGTCTTCAAAGTATTTTCTTCTTTCCATCCTTCTGTTCCAGGGTCAAGCAGGATGTGGTACTAGATAAGTATTTAGTGCATTTTGTGATGTCCTAGAGAAGTTTCATGCCCTCTTGGTTATATGCAGAATCTAATACCAGTAAGGAGCTCAAGATACAAAGAAGTAGAATTTATGATGGTAAGAGGAAGATCTGCAGATAGAAGCAAGATGTCTATACTGGCCCTTATTGAACAGCCGTCTCTTTAGCTGAAGATGGTGTTTCATGATGGTGTCAGCTTAGTACATTGTGGCTGCAGGGAAATGTTCCTTTTCCTTGCATATGCTTATGGCTTAAAGTAAGGTTATTACTGAAATGAAATGTCTAGGACAACTGCTTAAAATGAAATTGGAAGAAAGAGATGAGGGTCATCTTCCCTGGGAATCCAGAGAGAGAGAGGATCAGTTGGGTGTGCCTGACCACTGACTGCAAGGAGATAAGGTCTTGCAGTACTTATTTATTTATACCCTTGAGTTCCTGGATTCATGTGATGCTGACAGAAATTCAACTTTATTTTTTTAATTTGAACTAATTTCATACCTAAATATGAAAAACTTAGAAATCTGGATGACATGGAAGAAGTAAAAAGTACCTTTAATATCTGTATGTAGACATGGAAAGTAATATTTAGAAAAATGTACTTTGGGCTGATAAGTAGCCCAATTATCTTTGTGCTTCTGTAATACTGGTAATTTAATAATTTGTCAAGTATGCCTCCAACAGAATAAAATGTTCCTAACGGTAGCAACTCATTTGGAGATTTTAAGTAGAAGATTGAATATAAACTGTTTTTTTTGAGAATACAGTTTGAAGTAACAGAGAAGCAATATTAACTTGAACAATTGAAAGCTACATTAGGCCAACATTATACTAAACTAAGAAGAGGTTCTATTTATAATATTCTTCAAGAATATTACAGTCACTCCCAAAATAATTTGTACTTGAACATTTAGTTTCCCACTTTAAAAAATCTGCCAAGAGGGAAAAGCATCAGCATTTTCTGTGGAAAATTTTATTGTGCACTTGTAAGGAAGTTGTACGGAAATCTCTTACATTTTTGGTACTTGGGCTGCTTATGTTCTTAGTATACAGAAGTTCTGCAGACTGAGAAGAAAAATAACCATCCTGAAAAGAAGATGCAAGAAGATTGTGAAGGTCAAAGTATCATATTTTCTCACCATACTGCACAGCATGCATGAAAACTCAGAATTCTAATACTCCATTTTCGAGGTGATTACTCCAAGAATAAAGATGAGCAAAAAATAACCAAATGTCTGTTTCCACATGTGAAGTTGTAGCAGTATCTCCACTTTTCCGTACAAAATTTGTGAGAACTTTGAGGCTCGGGAACTTATTTTCTTTCCTGAAGTAAATTCTTGCTCCAAATCATCATAGTACCTTTTCTTTCTCGTTTCAGACAAAGGAATAGACTGTACTATGGTATATTTTGCACAGTTTGTAAATTGTTAAACCTAACAGAGAGTATCTATAGATAATAAAATAAATACAAGCATTTCCACCGTACAGACATAAAGCAAATAAAACTAAGTTAACGTAACTCTGATTTGTTTTTAAACAAATTAAAATCAATTAAGTCGATGGGAGTTCTGGTTTGGGAACAAAAAAAAAAAAAAAAAAGAGTTTTCCTAATGCAAATTTTATGATATACCATGGAGGAATATATCACCAATATTAAAAGTGTAATATAGTAAGATACAATTAATATTAGATATCTTAGAAGGTGTATTTTCCATTTGTTTAAATTCAAGCAACTGCCTTCAGTGGAAACAACAGCATAACAAGACCTCCTAAAAGAAGTCTTAAAATTCTAGCGTTTTGATTGCCGGGCTCACCCTCCAACAACAGATGACGTGGGTCAGTCTGTTGTAATCTGAAGAAACACAGTGGCAAGCAGTACCCCTGATTCTGTTTTCCTTACCAATATAATTCTTGTACACTGAAGTACATCTGTCTGTGACAAGTTTCCACATTTGTAAGATGGTGCAGAGAGCTGGCATGTAGTCCATTTTAATCTGTTTTTACCTTCGAAGAAGTGAGCTGGCAAGGAGTGTGGACAGGAGGGCACGGCACGTGAGCAGGAGAACCCTAGACATTCCTGTCAGGTTTCAACTTGGTAGTATGCTTGCCTGTACTTCACAATTGACTGTAAAGCAGAAAGTGTTATTCTTGGGAAGAAGGAAAACCTGGGATCTGACATCCCGTTCTGAATGCCTTTCTATGCACTGTGACTTTTCGGAAGAAATTTGAAGTCATATTCTGAGCATGTAGACAGATGATAGATCTGGGCCATAGCACCCCAGGCTGATGGAGTCCTGCTGTGGTAAATCTGAGGCAAATCCTGTTACGAAGCATGACATATGAAATATATATGAGACCTTGTAAAGACTTCTATGGAAAATGGAACAGTCTATTAAGGTCATTCTTCAAAGCTAATCAATGGATTTGGTTCCTCCACAAGAAATCAAACCTATACAAAGGCTTTTCCTATATAAGTTTTGTAAATGTTGCATCTAAGCTAAGGATAAGGATGGAGGCGGGCATGCAGATTTTTTTCCCTTTTTTGTTCGGTCTTTGTGAAGGGGATAGTATTGTTGTCTTTAGGTAGGTTATTGCAGGAGGCGCTATGGAAGCATGTGGAATCCCTTGCCCAATACTCGGTTTACGTGAAAGAGGAGAAAACATACATTAAGATTGCAAATGAAGTGTATGCCTTGCTCTTTGGGTGATTTACTTTCCTTACAGTCATTTTATTTAATGAGTTGCGTTACTAATGTTAGTTATGGTAGTGGTGTGTATAAATCTTACAGATGATTGTGAAAATGAAACTCAAAGCAATCTATATGATATACTTCCTCCTGATGACTAATAAATATATAGATGCACTGCGTCTTTGAGAGACATTTTTTCTGTCTAGTAGTAATGTTGGATCTGCAATAATAATATGATTTCTATCTTGAATTTTTGAATAACTTCGAAGCTTTGTATATTTGTTGAGATTTTTTTTTTTTAAGTGAAGAAACTTTAAGTGAAGTTTACTGTAGTACACTGACACTGTCTTCTTTTGGTTTCTCTCATGAAACTGATCAATTTTTGACCTCTGTTTTTCAGAAGAAAAATAGTCAGCATGGCTTTAACTTAGCCTAAAAGTGATACTGATATTGCATGTTCACAGTTGAGTTTGAGAAAGGGATTCTTTGCACTTCTTTGCTTAGATTGTATGCCTCCATATGACTGTGCTGTAGCATAAGAGTATAACGCTAAGTGGTAGATGTGGAAGGTAGCCTTAACATACTATGTTAAGTCTACCTTAAGTCTATGTCCCAATAACTGTTATTGGGACACCTGCTCCACCTGCTTTCATTTTCACTCATCGATAAAGATCCAGCTGAGCCTAGCAGGAACACTAGCTATTTGAACCACAGCCTAGGCTAACCTAGGACATGCCCAATAGCTATCCCTACTGTGCAAGGGAGAGACGTCTTTTGAATGCCATGGTATAATTCTGCATACCAGAAATTGTCGCAGTGGTTGCTTCCCTGCTTTGTTGGAGGATTGTCTTTATGGAAGTATGCAGGGCCATCGAGAAATGCCAGAGCTAACTGAGCTGCCCTAAGTGCCCCAAACTTCTATCCCTTTATTGGTGCTGTTGGGTGGCTGTCTGGTCAGTATGCTCAACTAGGGATTTTCCAGTCTCACGTGGTAATCTAATCCAGGTGTGCTATTTGTACCTTGGTAGTATGTAAAAATTTATACTTTATTAAACTATTTCTGTTGTTGCAAATTCCCTTCCTTTTTATGCTGTATAACCTTTCTTTTTCCCTTTCACCCTTCAATTTTCTGTTAACTTCTCTTCTTAGTTGCTGCTTAGCTAAGCTATGCATATTTAATTCTTTTCATCTTTCCTCATAAATCAGTCCCTCAGGCCCCAAAACCATTTGTGGTAGTTTCTTTTGAACTGCTCCAATTTGATTGTCTAGAATTGAGTACAGTATTCTAGATAAGTTGCCTTTCTGCAGAAAGGAGGGTCTGTTTCCAATCCCTTTGGTGTTTGAAAACTCTGATGGCAGTCCCTTGATGTACACTGAGCAGTGACCAAGGGCTTGAATATTAGCTCTGAAGCAGAGTTTTTGTTAGCTCCTCTGTACTGTAAACTAGTTTTCCATCTGCTTTTACTTTGCAGTAATCTCTGTAAATGATGAGATTGTATGTAGAGCCACAGTTCATTTGGCACAGGATTTCCTTTCTTGTGTGCTTGCCAGTCCATACACTTGGGGTCTATCAACCACTGTTTCCTTTTTAGCTTTTGACTATTCGTGATGTATGATGCTGAATATCCTTTTTGTCTCTATCCACAAGTACTTTTTTAAAAAGCCTAAATTTGCTGCAGGCTTTTTCAAACTTCTGGTTTATGTCTTTTTTGCGTATGTTTTCTGTAATTCTCACATGCTACATGCTTGTTTATCCCTGGCACATTTGCAGCCTAAATAGTGGCTACTTGAGAGTGTCTGTGAGATAACCACCCCAGGATTTGAAACAATCATAATTTCTGTTTCTTCTTTCAGATATTTATTTATTCTAAAACTTGCTCTCTATAACTACCTGAAGGGAGGCTGTAGTGAGCTGGGGGTCAGCCTCTTCTCTCGTGTGACTAGTGATAGGACTAGAGGGAATGGCTTCAAGCTGCACCAGGGAAGATTCAGGCTGGACATTAGGAAATACTACTTCTCTGAAAGGGTGGTCAGGCACTGGAATGGGCTGCCCAGAGAGGTGGTGGAGTCACTAAGCCTGGTGGTGTTCAAGGAGCGTTTGGATGTTGTGTTGAGGGACATGGTTTAGCGAGAACCATTGGTGAAGGGCGAATGGTTGGACTGGATGATCCTGTGGGTCTTTTCCAACCTTAGTGATTCTATGATTCTATGATTCTGCTGTCATTCAACTTAGTTCTTTTAGTTAAAACTGTAGCATAAAACCTTTTGAAGTGTAACTGCTGTAATTTTTTGCTTCCTCTCACCTACGTGTTAACTCACCCTTCAAAGATTCAGATTTACAAATAGCAAAAACAATCTTAACAGTGTTATTCATCACTTTGTGATCTGAGTGTCCTTGTTCTTTGTAGCAAGCCCTTTGTATTTACTGTGATGACAGAATATTCCAGGGCATCGGTTCCCAAATGCAAATCCTTCCCTTCTCTCTTTCCCATATCCCAGGAGTGGAATAGAGATGAATGCATTGCTACATTTCCATTTACTGCACTGTAAGGAAATAACTCTTATCTTCACAGCTTAGTTACAACTTCAAAAGTTTTGCATTGCAGCCAAATAAAAGACAGCCAGGACTCTCCACAGACTAAGAAGACTTTTTTTTTTTTTCTTTTTTTTTCTGAGGATTTTCTATCTGCCCCCCCCCCCCCCCCCTACTTTTTGTTTAATTGTCATTTAAGCCCAGAACATCTTTCTCTTCTTATGCCCTCTGATTTGGAGCTTCTTGAGTTTTACTTACTGGTGATATGACTTTGAGCAATTTAGATTATTAACATATGGCCAAATATGCTGATGTTATTTTCTCACAGGCTTTGTGAGTGACAAGCCTTATGAAGTGATTTATGTTAATCTAAAAGTATAAATTTCTTTCTTTTGGAAATCCCAAATAAGGAGTGATATAAATTCATAGAATTTATGCCTCCTATTTATTTCCATAAATATATGCAACAGATACAAAGAGCACGATAACACTGTTTGATAGAGCAAATTCTCATCTTCAAAACACTCTTTTTTGACATGGTCACCACCATTAGCTATGCATTCTCACCAGCAATGGAAAGGGTCTGCATGGCCCACTTGTAAAAATCTGCACTAGTGAAGGTGATTCACTGTCACTTTCACCATTGCTGAAATGCACCACCCATCACCTCACTGTGCTCACATCCATTCTCTGGTCTCCATAAACATTTGTCAAGTGTTGATGAATGTCAGCGGATGCCATTTGTTCTGCATGGAGGAATTCAGTGATACACCTTTGCTTCCTCCACAGTTGCATGTGAGACGCCATTTTGTCAGTGTCCCTCTGCTGCCATCTGTCAAATGGCAACAAAATGTAATGGAATATTGATGGAACCAACGTTGATGGAATATTGGTTTAACCTCTATTGCCATACCACCAACGTCCACCTCTGTTGTCATGGGCCAACATAATAAAATAGGAGGCATTACTTTTGGAGCAGCCTTCATAGAGATGTATTAAAACAACACCACCACCACAAACTCGCAGAGCAATCATTGAATTAGATTACTTGCTTACTGACTTTACTCTGAGCTCTCTTTTCAGCTTCTGACATGGAGACTTATACTATTTGAATTAAAATTATAAAGTTAACTTTGGGAATCATATAGGTGTATTTTACTTTGATTTTTCCAGAGGAAAAATGTCAGTGTGATTATGCTACCTGTATGTATCTTCTTGTTTTTGTTCCTCTCGTAATTTCCAAACCTGTTAGGCAGTTAAAAGAAAATGTCTCATAAAGTAGGTTAATTGTGACATAATTTATTCAAATGAGTGAGCAATGTCTGGAACTGCACTTCCTAGGAATGAGGTATGGCTATTTCCTTATACTCTGAACTGATGATGTTGCTTTTCTACCGTATGGGTACCTGGGTTAGCCTAATAACCGTTAAATCTCTTGTTACAGAAGATACCGAGTAGTCTTGAGTATGTTGCAAGGATATTAAATCCTATGGCAAGGAAGTTCCCTCTTCTTCAGGAGGAATACATTGCCATGCAGAATTGCACTTTGCATTGCTTACCTTGCTGTCAGCAGAAATAAAGATAAGGCAGTTACGCAGCATTTGTGGAAAATGCTTTGAAGGAACTGTCTGTACTTTGTGAAGAAGAGGGAAAGGCATTTGATTTGTTGTCTACAGGAGTGTTTTTTAGCTTTCTGGCTCAGTTTTGAATAGTTCCTTGTTTGTGACAGAGGCCATGAATAGTGTCTGGAAACCACTCCCAATAGGCAGTGTGGATGATATAGCCATAGGTCCAGTCTTCCATCAATTCCATCAGGCTTTGTTGACTCAAATACCATTGCTTTTCTTCACACTCTCCTACTGCTTACTAGAGCATTCACACGCACCTTTTGTTATAAAATTCCTTTCTGACATGCTGCAGTGCAGCCTCCAGTTCAGACACTGCAATTTAAAAGCTGTAAAAAAGATAGTTGTCTTACATCAGAGTCGCAAAGCATGACACGCACAGGAGAATCAGGACAATATGCTCTGCAGTCTAGATATGTTTTGTTTGTTTTCCATGAACCATGTGTACATGAGACAGTATATACCACTTTACTGGGGAGGCAGAGGTTGCTCCTTGTAGTATTAGGCATTGGCTTTATTACAGCTAACAGTTACAAGATGAGCAGATTGTGCCTATTCATTTTGTTTGCGTTCCTGCAGTTTCTGGATTTGATCCACAAATAAGAACTACTGCTGTCAGCTGTACACACTTTCTCTCAGACCATTTGGACTTGTGTGTTCCTTGTGCTTATAGACAAGCAAAACCAAATAGCAGTGATATTTTTTTCCTAAAATTGGGAAGAAGCCCTACCCAGCATGTGCATCAAAAACTGGTGTGTTATTACACTGAAGGACAATGCTCGGGCAGGCAGTTTGGCTCTTTACTGGATAAGCTGGCATGCAGTTAATGACATTTACCTAGCACATACAATATCCGTATGTTACAGACTGCATGATGTAAATGACAAATGACAGTGCAGAGCCCTCTGTTATATTTTTAGTTCCTTATTATTCAGGTTCTCCTCTATTACTACAAAGGCAAAATCCCAAACTGGTTGGTTCTCTGATTTAAATAGAATAAATTTTTAGAGAATGCTGCTGTAACTTCACTGAATGGTTGATAGATAGATAATAGAGTCTATTACAAAGCCTACAGAGTTGATTGATAGTGTATGATAAGCAACTTTTCCATGGTATCAAGATAGAAATTGATTTCAGTTCCTGCTTACCAGTCCAGTCACATTGAGAGGCTCTTGAAGAGTGACAGTGGGGTTTTACAGGAGTATGCTCGCTTGAGTATGCTCAGTATTGCTCTTTAGCAAAGACAGTTGGGTGTTCAGCAAAAAAACAAGAAAGCTTTGGGTGTTTTGTCATTTAAGAAACCTAACTTCGCAGTTACATCCAAGAGAGGCTCCGTAGAGCCAAGAATGGGAGAACCAGACCAGCTCCTTTGCTGCTATGCAATTTATTCTCAGAAGATTTGGTGTTAAGAGAATTCTTTAGATTTGTTACAAGGGAAATAGTTGATCTTTATATCACTCCCTTATGATTATTTCCTTGGGGATGGAAAGGGGAATGAAGGAAAAAGGAAAGGAGTAATAAGCCCATTGCTGCAGTGAACACAGCATTGCTGACCTGATGGAAATGCTTCAGCTGTTAGAATTGGGCTGAGTGGTTAAGAGCACTGTGTTTCATTTACAGCCTAATAAACGTAACGAAGAAGCTGTTCAAATGGTGAGTAATTTTCCCTGCGCTGAACAAAGGATTTTTCAAAGCCAAGTATTTTGCTACCAACCTTAACATTGCAATTTCATTTGGATTTAAATTAATCTAGCCTCTTATATCTGTAAGATCCGTAGATGATGCATAATAGCTTTTCATTTCTGAAAATGGCATCTGTAATCAAACAGATTGATCTGTAGTCCAGGCACCATAACATCAGTTAGGCTTTTGCATTTGTATCACTGATTTCACATGGAATTCAGTTCAGTCGCATTATTATGCATAAATTAATTTTTCCATTGAAATGTAACGAATTTAAATGATATATGTGGTCCCTGGAGGTATCTAAGAGATGAGTGGATGTAGTATTTAGAGATGTGGTTTAGTGGTGAGCTCGGTAGTGTTAGGTAGTACGCAGACTTCAAGATGTTAAGAGTCTTTTCCAACTTCAGTGATTCTACGGCTCTGTGATTTGCATGCTGCCAACAACACATAGTGAAGCCATCATGTATAACAATAAAGTGCATTACTGGAAGGGTCATTCCTGTAGTTCCTGGTCTTATTTCTGTTGGCAAACATGGGGTGTAAGTTAATACAGTTTTCTGAAGCTCATGACGCTGTGCTGATTTCCACCATCCTTGTATCTGGTTCTGTAAGTATCAAACTATTGCTGTTCACTACATACTTTTGTTATATCTGTTTATTAGTACTGGGAATATGTTTAGCTGGCCAGCTCTGAAAGTGTTGCGTAATAATTCAAGTATTCATCAAAATTTGTGTTTTTTCTGTTTTGATGAATGTGTATCTCTTTGAACAGTCTACTGAAGTTGATGAGATTTTCAAGTATTTTATCTTTCTGAAAAGCAGGACTACTTCAGGTATCAAAATGAGAATGTAGATGTTCAACTGTGGTTACAACAGGAACCCAGACAGAGCACAGTGTATGTTTTGAAGGGTTTTATTTTCCTTTTTCCCTTAATGATATCAACATACTGAAAGAATATTGTTTGAGTCTTGAGTAGGTACATTCTTGGAATCTCGTGTTGCCATTTTTTTTTTTAGGTAGTTTTAACCCTTCTGCAGTGTTTCTTTGCTTTAAAGACCATAGTCTTTCAATTTTTTAGGGTGATTGGATTAACGGTTTAGATGCCAGCGCAAGTGACTAAAGTGAAGTGAGAAAAAGCCACAAGAGCAGGAAATATAAAGGGAAGAGGTATCATCATGGATTCTGGAAAGAGATATGGCAACTGTTCCTATGTGCCATATAGTTACTTGGGCTCAAGTCACCTCTGAGAGGTGGAAGAAAATGGCTGTAGTGATCACATTGTTCTTCTCTGTTTATATCCCATCATCCTCTCCAGGCTCTTCACGTTGCTCATGGGCTGGTGTTTGTGATGCCAAAAATGTTCCTTCTGTCACCTTCACTGTAAGAACCAGTAAGAATTCAGAGCAAACAATTCCTTTTTACTCAGAAATCTATTGTTTGTACAGGCAGGATCAAGCTTGTGATTTATGGTGTCGTGAAATCGGCACTCCTGACAATTGTGAGTAAATTGCTACAATTTTTTGTCAACGGGTTGTTTTGTAGCCACGGCTCTTCTCTTTGTAATGGTTCAAGGTGGAATCAGCAAAGCGGCTCTACAGTAGCAAGCATCCTTTAAACAGATTTTGTTTTCTATTCTTTACAGGCTTCTTTGTCCTGTGCTAGCTAACAACCATTATGATACAATAAAGGATCTGTGGTTTTGATAATTCACTTTTTCATAAAAGCTTTTACATTGTGTGATTGTATGTAAGATGCAGGCTTTAAAACCAGATATACATCGACAGTCACATTTTTTCTAGTTGTTTTGGTTCAGAGCATCTCCGTAAATAGATCAGACCCCAGTAAGCTTTTTCAGAGTTTAGATGGAGACGTTGTTAATGAGTTATTCAGTGCAATCTGCCATGACGGTCACAGTGACCTTATCAAATCACTCTACACAACTGCAATTTGTCATAGACTGAGGCAAGAAGAAACACATGAAGTAATCTTCAAATGTAGTGTCATATAATGATATCAACTCTTTCTTTGTACCTGCAACGTTTTCGTCACATTACCACACCACCTCCTCACTAGCATTCAGAAAAAGCTCTGCTTGAGATTAAGCCTTACAAAAATCTTGGCCAATTTGAATGGGTCCCATATGAGCTTCTTGTGTAAGTTTAGTATATTAGTTTGAACTCTTTTTCTTGTATGTGGGAGAGAAGAGGATGGACAGACCTGCTGCATGTGGTGCCTTTAGGAGGTTCTAATAGCTTCTCAACTACAAACAAGGCAAGTTGTCAGTCCATAAGCAGTAAGTTTACATCTGCCTAATAAAATTGTGGATTTTAGCAGTTATTTTTTCCTTGAGGCCTTTTATACAGCTGAAGCCATTGCTTCTACTGGCAGTGTTAAGTTAGGGCAGAGTGGTTGGCATAATTTGAATGATAGAGCTTAATCCTGATTATTGGAACCACAAACTTTGAGCCATTCAACAAGGGAAGTACATATTTTGATGCCCAAGGGCAGAATAACCCTGTGAATTGGTATGGGCTGAGAGCCAACTGATTTGAGTTGCAGTTCTGCTGAAGAGGATGCAAACGGAGTTGACTGGGAGCCAGTTCTGCACTTCAGCTGCAAATAAAGCAAACCACATGCTGGGGTATGTTAGATAGATGGTGGCTAGCAGACCGAGGGAAATAACTTTCCCGTTCTACTGGTGGCTAGTGAAGATACACTTGGAGTACCTCAGAAGTCTTACCCAAGTGTGAGATAGTCATTGGCAAACTGAAGTGAAGGCAGCAGGTGGCTACCAAGAAAACATAAATGACTGCTCTTCTTGTTATTGACAGTGTTAACAAGTTGCAATGGCCCCAGTAAAAATAATAATAATAAAAAAACAACACAAAAAAACACATTTTTTAATAGAGGGTAGTGCAGCACTGGAACATGTTATCCAGGAAACTCACTTTAAGTGGCACTATGGCTTCCTCCAGAAGCATGTCCATAACCCTCCTGGTTTTAAATTCAGCTCTCAGGATAATAGCCAGGAATCTTGGCCTGTTGTGCTGTGAGGATCTTCTCATGCTCACTTGGCTACTACAGTCAGGGTAAAGATCTACCTAGTTCTAAAATGGGGACTGGACATTGCATGATGTAGAAGTGGGCTTTCGAATGATGAATTCAGAAAGTTTGCCTTGTCTACAGCTGTGTTGTTTAATCCAGGCTTTACCTACCAAGACTGCTGACCTGCCACTGTTATATCCAAGTCACGTGCTGATCTGATGTGCAGAGAGAAAGAAACCCATCTGCAGCTCATCACTTAGTTGAGACTAGCACTCAGGTGGATTGAAAATGCTCTTCTCAATCTACCTCAGCTGTTTGATTCTGGTTGTGCACTGGAAACTACTGTGTGAGGCCAGTACTGGCTCAACCCAGCAGCTCAACCCAACTTTTCATTGAGCAAGTAGACTGCCACTCATGTAGGCTGAAGTAGTCTCAGTGGAGATGCAGAGTACATTAAGACAGCCACATCCTTTCTGAAACTGGAAGCTGGGTACAGGAGCTCATCTTATTTCTGTGCTCTATTTGACCAAGACATTAAGCTAATTTGTTTGATTTCCAGCACTGGAGAAGCAGAGCAGTATGGCAGAAAAGGTGTTCTACTTGTACCAGTCTCAGTTGTGATGTGGGCAGTAATCAGCAGTTCCTCTTAAAAGCAGAACCTACTCACGAGCTAAACTGAGGAAATGCAAGCGAAGATTTGGTTCAAGCCTGCTGTCAGCAAATAGCTAGGTCTATAACAACAGCAATGTTTATTACCCTTGTGATTTTTTCCAGACGTAGCAATTTCATCTGTAGCTTCCTTGAGCCCAGGCATGGGTATTGCTGCTTCCTTTTGGAAAAAAGAAGGAACAGAGCAGCGCTAAAACTCTTGTATAGCTGGATGCTAGGCTTAGTTGGGTTCCTGTACTGTCAGTTGTCTTTTTCCAGCTGAGGCCTGAGGTACCATGCATGCTAACCAAGCCAAAGTGCAAAGGTTGGACATCAGAATTATGATCTCTTGGTTAATGCTTTTCTACTGTCAGCTGCTGCTTCATGACACATCAGTATGGAAGGGGGAAATTCC
Source organism: Gallus gallus (assembly GCF_016699485.2). Classification (NCBI taxonomy): domain Eukaryota; kingdom Metazoa; phylum Chordata; class Aves; order Galliformes; family Phasianidae; genus Gallus; species Gallus gallus. The sequence goes on from NC_052532.1 coordinate 138,131,420, forward strand.
TACAATTAATCTCCTGTTGCAATCATGAATATGGTGGTCTTGCCCTGATGGACAGCTAAATTCCACCATGTATTCTCTCTCTCACTCCTACTCCGTAAATGAAGAGAGGGAGGAAATGTAATGGAAAAGGGCTTAAGGGTTAAGATAAGGATAGGGAGATCAGGGAGATCGCTCACCAGTTACCATCATGGGCAGAGCAGACACAGCATAGGGTGATTCTTGTAATTTACTGTGTATTCCTAACAGATCAGAGCAGCAGGAAACTAAAAGCAAAATAAAAACACTTTCTCCTCACCCTCTTCTACTTCCTCTCCCCAAGCAGTGCAGGGGAATGGAGGCTGCTATCAGTCTCTGTCCGTGACCACTGTCTCTGTCCGTGCCCACTCTCTGCCCTTGCTCCACATGGATCCCTCCCACGATGCCTTCCTTCCTGAATGGATGGCTTCCCATAGGCTTCAGCTCTCCCAGCACTGCCCCAAGACAGCTCCATACCTTGGGGATCACCCTTAAGGCATTGTACCACAACGGTCCCCCCAGGGGGCAGCTCCCCCAGCCCTCCCACCCCATTGTGAGCCCCTCTCTAGGGCTGCAGCTCCAGCTTGGGGCTCTCCATGGGCTGAACCACTTTCAGGCCTCATTCTGCTCTGCATGGTGTGCATGGGCTGCAAGAAACTGCTGCTTCACACCCAAGTACCTCCTGCCCTCCTTCTGCACTGGCTTTGGTGCCTGGAGGGATGTTCCTCTCACATGGGGTAGATGCTGGGCTCTACTCACAGAGGCCACCCCCTGCAGCCCCTCTGCTACCAAAATTTGCCATGTAAATCCAATACAGTGATATAGCAATGAAGAGCTGAAAGCCATTTATGAGAACCTTCTTTTAACTTTCCCCATCCATTCGGTTTGCATTGCCAAACATGGCCTAACACAGCGTGCTGGTTTTCTCTCTGAAGCTGTGAGCCTGGCTGGTAGGCAGTGTGGCCAAATTATTAAGGAATAAACATAGACTTTTATAAGCCAAAAATACTATATGAGCTTAAGACATGGGTACTGAAATATTTTATACAAAGCAGAACAATTATAAATGAGAAGATTTGTAGTTCACTAATCCAGTTTCCCTCATACGGTGATGGAAAGGAGATGCGGTCACAAATTGGCTTAGAATGAGTCAGTCTGAATGCAGATCTTGGTTGAATGCTTTCATCTTGTGGGGTGAAGCTGAGAATGAAGTTTCAGCTACTGCAACTTTACAGGTTACCCTTTGATTTCCTTGTTGTGTCTGAAATGAAATGAAACTTATCATTTGAAACAAAACATTCTAGCTCAACTTATACGGGAGTTCTTGACTTCTGAGGTGCAAAAAGTGGGTTTTGGCTTAATACAAGCCAATGCTCGTTTCCAGTGTTTTGTTCTGACAAATCATTTCCTTGTAGCTAGAAAGGTGTGCTAAGAAAGGAACAGAAATTATAGAAAGGTAAATAGTAGCTTATTGTTAAAATCAGTTAACTGAACTTGTTCTGTAAAAATATTTTCTGTGTCTGCTTGTGTCTTGGAGTTTCTCAGCAAGACTTTGGGTGCTGTCTGGGACTATGGTACTATCACGTAATGCTATGATAACATATTATATACAGCCCTATGTCTTCAAAGCAAAACAAAACTTAAAGTAAAGAATATAAATGTCTTGCATCGGACATCCAAAGTCAGTGATTTAAAAAGAAAACATGTTTCAGTTGTTCGGTAGAGAAGATGTGTAATAACACACCTTTATCCCTCATTTTTTCTAAGAAAATGTGTTTTTGAAATGTTTGTGTGCTATGTTGATGTGAGACTTAGAAAAGCCTGCCAGGAAATTATTAATTTTGCTTTCAGAACAGACTTCAAATGTAGATAAGGTTTATGTCAAGCAACAAGGAGAAAATAAATTGGTTATTCAGTCAGCACCACCCAGCTAGCGAGCTAGTGCAATGTGTGAGGTAGGAGTCCATTCATGATTTAACTAAATATTTAGCAAAATGGGCAGACAAAAGCTTATGTTCCCTTCAAGAGCTCTTCCATCAAAGTAGGGTGGGAAAACTTTTCTCATCTGGGCTGCTCGTTGTTCTTAGAAATGAGAAATTTGGGTACCTAGCTGCCATTCGAAGAAAAGTTACGTATGTACATATTGTAGAACATTAGAATCAGAAGTGGTTGAGTGTTCTCCGGGCACCTCTTCAAGATGTTTTGGGGTAGGTTAATGGCTTCCTCACTGATGCATTAGATGTGGATTCACATCCAAGGACTCAGGCAGTAGAGTTATCTGACGATCCCCTAGTCTTTGATGAGCATAGCCTGACTTAAAGGTGATGGTTTGAATGTTACAATTTACTGAATTAAACATATATTTGTAATCTGTTTCTAGGTGAAGGTTCCAGTACCTTACAATTTCGTTAGAAGATTCCATTTGGAATCTTCTTTGGAACCTTCATTTTGGAATTGGAATTGCTCTTCACAGTGCCAAAAAAAAAAAAACCAAAACAAAAAAAAAACCAAGCAACCGCAAACCATCACCACCACCAAAATTCCTCTTTTATTCACATAGTTAGGAATCCAAAATGCTTTTGATGTTTTAAATGGGTAGTTGCATGAAGACTCACTGCATGCTGATGTACTCATTATAATTATGATAGGATGATTTTTCTTCTCACTGAATAACAGCTATTTGCTGACCCAAAGCAAGATGAGTTAAATGAGGCTTTTTGTAGTTCACATCGGTCAAGTGGGAGGAGTTCGTTTGACAAACTAACATAACAGGTGATTAGAAAGAAATCTGGTGGAAGTTTCACTACATATTTGACAGCTCACCATTGCATGTGTTTGTTTTTTGTATCTTGCAGGCTGTTTCCAGCTATGTAATGTTTTTCGGTCACATGAGATGGAAATTGACCAGTGCTTGCTTGAGTCCCTCCCTCTCGGCCAGCGGCAGCGGCTGGTGAAGCGGATGCGTTGTGATCAAATAAAAGCATATTATGAACGAGAAAAGGCTTTCCAGAAGCGGGAGGGTTATGTGAAAAAACTGAAACATGGAAAGAATCATCGAGTTCGTTTCAACCTTGCTGATATGATACAGGATGCCATCATACATCATGACGATAAGGAAGGTACTTAAGTATATGTTAATTGTTTTCTTTCTGTGTAGCTAAAAGTTTCATAGTAGAAGCCTCCATGTTCTGCTTACCTTTATTCAAGACAAGTACAGTTTTACCTGTTGATGACTGTAAAGTGATAAAAGGAGTAGAATAGACAGACATGCACTATGATGTAGCTTGTCACTGCAATGAATAAGGCATAAACGTTAGGAGATGAAACAAATTGACTCTGAGGTTAATATGTATGTAAACTAATAAATTTCAAAATCAGTTAAGACTGTTATCACTATTATGTGTAGCCTGTTACGTATCTGTGGGCCACAGAATTTCACCCAAGTTACTTCGAATGTTAACTTTCCATTTTTTTTAGCAAAAATCTGGAATAATTATTTCTGGTATTAGTGACAAAAGCCTGGCTAAAGCCATCATGGTCCTGATCCCAGTGGGTCAGCTGTCTGGTTCTGATATGCTGTTTGTTTGCTTTTGAAACACATTGCCTCAGTTTTGGGTTCAGTTTCCAGTTTCCTGGCACTGTTTGAATCCCTGGTGCAGCTGCTCGCTACCTGAAGAATTTTACGTTTTGCTTCTTGAAAGCAAACCAAGCCTTTCAGTCAGGATCTCTCAAGTTTTAGAAGCGCTCAGAAATTTCCATACTGTTGTGTGAGAGGGACGTAAGAGAAGAACTGATGCAATGGCTTTAGCAACTCTTTTGCAAGTAGCTTCTACAGCAGCTTTTTGAAATCATATTAACACAAAACAACCCTAACAGGTGAGGGTCTGAATGAGAGTTCCATCAAGGAACTGAATTGCCAAGTTTCTGTGATTTTTTTTTTCCAATTTACTTAGTTAGATACCGATTTTTATCTTTTACTCACCTTTACTCACCTTAATTTTAGTGGACATTTGCTCTAACTTTTCTGTGTTCTCAGTTTCCAACTATCTGTAAAAAACGAGCAGAATACTAGATATTACTGTTAGCATTCTGTAGAAGTCAGGTACCTCAGGCTGTTTTTGACATGTAGTTTTCTCACTGGTGTGCTGATGGAATATCAGCAGTGTTTTGTGTTGCACATACTGGGCCATGAGCTGCATCTGAATCAGAACACTGAATTCAGCGACTGCTGAAGCTGAACAGCGTGAGCAGAGAAGGGCAATACTTCAGGCAGAAGAGAATAAGGTGGGGAAAAAAACCAAGGTTGATATCCTGCTCTTGAAACAAGTAACAGCTCCTTAGAAGCAAGCAATTCAAAGTGCCCAAAGGTAACTGTCCTCTTGATGCCTGTGATCCTTCCGTAGGACTTTGGAACTAGTGTGATCCTTGTCTTGACCTGCAAGTGCTCATCTGTTGTGCTTTTAGGCAGATGTTCCCATTTCTTGTCCACCTGCCCACCTGCCATACTAAGAATTTTTATCAAGTGAGTAAACATAACAATTAAAAAAAGCAAAGAACTGAAATTCGTAGACACAGAGGCTGCTCTCTCACTATGGTTGCTGAGTGGAACATCCAACCATGACTTTAGTGAATGCATCTACATTAGGATTTCAGTTCAAATTAGACATAAGCTTTTGTACTAAATATCATATCCAAGTACTGTGTTTTGTCTTGCTTTATGGAGCATGGAAACTAAATTCCTTGCAGACAAAACTGAACTGGAAGATGTGCTCTGGGAGCGTACGTGATGACTACAAACAATAATGCATTTTCAATGCAGGCTGGGTTTAGTCTGAAGTAATCCTGCTGAAACAACAAGGTTGGAGAAGCTGGGCTTTTGGCACCACCTGTTTCTCTTGGTGTATTTATGCATATTTCAGTCATTTATTCAACATTCATTATTCGTCTTATACCTATTACTAAAAAGTGATGTGTGTAACCAATGAGTTAATTGTGATGGATCCTGACATTTGCTCTGCCTCACTGCAATTTCACATCAACTGTATCTGTGCATCTGGAGTGAAAAGGGGAATCTGAACCCTCCCATTCACTGGGTTGTAAGGCAGAAATGACTGCAATATAAGGCTGCAAGTGAGAATGAGCACACATTTCCTGGCTTTTCAAATGCTGCAGTATCTCTTCCAGCCCCTGCTTTTTGGTGCAACCACTACAGGAGTGTGAAAGAGATACTAGTACTGCATTAAGCAAGCAAAGGTGCAGTCAGATGCTAACAGCCATCATCTTTTCTTTCTTCTGTAAATCCATGTCTGGTCTGCAGGATGTGGATTTTACTGCATGGTGTGCTTGTTAACCACCAACAGCATTCCAGAATATGCTCTGAGTACAGGGAGACAGATTTTTCTCTTTGGAAAAGCTGGATATTGAACAAGAATTTCTTAAAAGTATAGATTAATCTAAATAAGTAGAAGAGAAGTATCCTAATATGAAGTGTTAATAATATTTTCATTACTTACTATAAACTGTCTTCTACTACATGAAGATAAATCCTGTCCTGTGAAAAGGTGGGATTCAAACTGATCTGAATATTGTATATTTTGGAGTAACCAAGATAAGAACTTGGTATGTCTTCAAAAGTTCATTTTTGTTTTTAATAGCAGGTTATTTTAATGTAGTCTGAATAACTTCTAGATATAACTTTCAAACTAGGCAATTTGTTTATAGTGAAATACGTAATAACAAGTGCAAAGACATCTTATGAAATGCTCAGTACTCAAATAGAATTTGGTTCACAAATAGAGTTTACTTCGCTGAAGCTGTTGGGTTGTGCCCTGTAGATAATTAATTATTTGGGCCTGAAGTGCAGTGGCTTTGAAGAGGTGAATTCCTTTCAAGGTGTAATGACTGTGAATGAGGCAGAACCTGCTGTGTAGAATGGATGGGCACACTGGTATCCAGAAAGAGCACTGCTCAGCCTGAGTGCTTTGATTTAAATTGCTGAATGTACACAGGCAGTGTTGTGATGGCATGTAAATATTTTTGTGCTGCTCTTACGATCTTTTGGTTGAAATTGTTTATGCATCCTCGAGTTTTGTGGCTTTCAAGGTGTGGAGTTTTGTAAAATGACACTGAAAATCTCAAAGTGAAAATTGGCAGATTCATACAGTTTTATTCCAGCTTAACCCTTGGAAGAGAGGATGTGATAATAGATTTATGAAAGAATAGACTCACTCACAATGTATTGCAGCTAGGCCTATTTTCTTCAATTTTTAGATCTATTCAGATTTTTTTTGCAAATCTTGGGCTCTTAAGGACTGCTACAATTGTGTACTTCCTCCATTCATTAAAGTGAAGCAGGTTCCAAGTCTGCTTAATTGTCTTGTCACCTGAGGCTGTTGATGAATCCTACAGCAGTTTCATTTGGTTTGGGGTTTGGTTATTTAAAAAAAAAAGTATGTTGGTTACATATATTGATTAAGTAGAAATGTGGATATACTGCATGCAGCTCATGGCAGAGCAACAAAACAAGGAGTTGGAGTGATTTAAAAAGGAACAGATTTAGACCTAGATTTGCGAGCAGTGATCACATTTAAGCAAGTTTGAATGTAGCTGTTAATAATTCAGAGAGAAAGAACACTCATTTTATAGGTGTAAATAAAAACAGATCTAGAATGTGATTTTTTAAAAGTTGTATGAGAAGAATATCATTTGATATAAAAATGAGAACATAACAATAGAATAGGGTTGGAGGTAGCTTCCCAAGTAAAAATCAAGGGCACATTTCTTTGGGATTACCTGAACTATATAGACTGTAACCTATTTGGGAGCAGTGAGGAGTAGTCTGGTTGAGTAGGCAAGTTGGATTAAATGAATATATATAAAGATGAATTGGTAATGTGACCAGTGTCAAGATTCATTTCACACCTGAGTCTGATTGGAATTTCACTCCTTAGGAAGTCACTGAGTTTGTTATTCATGAAAAATGCAGTATATCTTACCAAAATTATTATTGCAGCTGATACTGGGCACCAAACACCCATACCCTCATGTAGCAGGGAAATTGAAGCACTGGCTTTACTTTGTCATCTTTTGTGATATTCTCTAACCCAGTCTTTCCTGCCCTATCACCCAGATCATAGCACTTTCAGAAACGTTGTCTATTTAGTGTCTCTATCTTTGCTATGAAAACTCTTAAGTTGTAAAGCAGACGTGATAAATACGTGCTGGTGGGGCATGGAAAGTCAGAAAAAGAAGGTCGGAGAGCCTCAGTCTTTAGACAAAGGAGGCACTTCTGTGAAAATCAGCATTTCAAAAGGGGAATGCAGATTCCCTAATTTAATTAAGGCCCATTTAATCCTCTTCATAGCATTATGCTGATTCTATGGCACTTTGTGATTCTAAGTAGCCACAATACCGAAGTAGGTGGGTGTTTGCACTGATGCTGAATCTGTAATACACATTCTTGGTCCTTTATTTGGAGACTGAGGCCAGCTGTGTCTGTTTTATGCAACCCTGCCCTCTGCTTCTTCCCAGCCCTCCAGGGTTAACAACATGACCTGCGTTTAGTGTAGGGTGCTGTGGCTGGGGACAACCTTCCTCACCACTCTCTCAACAGGGGATGCCTGGTTTAAGCAGCGGAAGATAGTAATACCCTAGACCTGATAGCAGTCTTTCAATATCTAAAGGGGAGCTATAGGAAAGAAAGGACTGACTCTTTAGCAGGGTCTGTTGTGGTAGGTCAAGGGGAAATGGTTTCAAACTAAAGCGGAGGAGATTTAAATTGTGTATAAGGTAGAAGTTTTTAACAACAAAGGCGGTGAGGCACTGGCACAGGTCGCCCAGGGAGGTGGTGGGTGCCTTATCCCTGGAGACACTCAAGTTTGGTTTGGATCAGACTCGGAGCAACGTGATTGAGCTGTAGGTGTCCCTGTTCATTGCAGGGGGTTGGACTAAATGTCCTTTAAGGGTCCCTTCCAACTCAAGAAATTCTACGATTCTGCTGTAGTGACCACTACAGAAGGAGGGGCCCCCCAGAATGTCCTAGCCCCAGCAGCTTGGCTGCAGAGTAGTTGCTTAGTGCAGGGTAAAAGAACAGGGTTCCCAACTCACTTCCCACCAAGATATCAGTATTGCTAGCTGTTCAAAAGATTTTGTAGTGTCATAACATTTGGGAGGATTGGGATAACCTATATAATCAGAAGTTTGAATATTACTGGTTATTTTTCATAAACACTGTGTAATGATAAATTTTGGTTACATTAATTAAAAGGGATAGTAAGGGGAAAAAAAAAGAGGGTACAAGTGAAGCTGGTCATGATACCATAAATCGGTCGATCATGAAACTCTCGTAAGACTCAGTTTGGACTGTTAGAAAGAGGGCATTCTTTATTCTTGGTGCTGGATGCATGAGAAGATCCTTTCACCTAAATTGTGCCTACCTTGTGCAAAAGATCTTCAGCTTATATACATTACTTGTGTTACGTATGCAAAGGTTTTTTTGGGCAGTATGTATGTATTCAATACTTCCCCCGGAATCACTAACATATAATCCCATCTCCTTGTACATGCTCAGTCTTTTTGTGGTAATGGTCTTCTGGGGTCTTTGGAGGAAGTCAGTAGTCTTCCTCACTGTATTTACTAGTTGAACCTGGTCTTCATGCATGCTCAATTAGCTCCTTGCCTTGATAGCACAATGTTTGCTTTCACAACTTCCCTTATCTACTTGATGTAAGGACTTGATGGTGCTTCTGATCTGCTCCATAGGAAGAGTTCAGCATATCATCCTTATCTACTTGGTACAAAGACACAGACTCTTCCTGTTATCTAAACAAACTGCAGGGCTATCCATGAATGAACATTAGCAAGCTTAACAATATCTCTGTAATGTACATCAGTACTGGAGTCTGATTGGCATCCTCGTAATTTCTGGTTATGAAAAGGGCCCAGAGATGGCAAAATCTGTTCAAAAGAATGTGTCTTTAATTTGAGGTGGCAGAAGAGCTCACCATTAGCTTTTGATAGTTAGGAGAGTGTGTCAAAGATGTGATGGTGACACTTCTTATTCTAACACCACAAAACTGACCAGAAAATAATTTGGAACAGAGATAGAGGTTAAAACTGAGCTGAAGTAAAGAATGTCTTTATTTCCTTGCACTGTTCTTAGAACTGACTTCTTATTTTTATCTTATTGCCATAGGCTTGCTTGTGCTTTACGGGTCTATCTTGTTCTAGTACTAGCAGCTTGTCTGGTTACATACAAGTTGGTCAGGAAAATAAAGGGTTGGGCTGCCTGTATCTGGCAGACATGTTAGTGTTAAACTTAATTCCTTAAAGAATGGGTTTGAGAGTTGTCAGCAGTTTTCAGGAGAACACAGAGTGCCAGGATGAAGGCAGGAAATGGCAGATTTGCAAATGTAAGACCCCACTGGGTGAAGACTGCTGTCAGATGTACCTGCTGAGCATGCTGGCATAGTGGTTAGGATGTGAGGCTCTGATCATGCCAGTGCCTTGCTTTAAAAATTCACCAAAGCCTTGCGTGAGGATTGCATTTTTTCTGTGTCAGTAGTTCAGAGGTATCTTCTGTAGACACAAGACTGTGTTTACTAAAGACAGAGAGCTGCATTAATATAACAAATTTCCTGAAAGGCAGAATGAAGTTTAGGGAATATTCAGTATGTATGAAATTAATCAAGCACACAAATAAAACTTGATATCCTAGCTGTCCCTGAACTTTATGAAGGAGCTGTAAAACAGATGTGTCAAATCTGCCAAATGGAGTTCTTACTGTTAAACAAGAGGTTTTTTTTATGTTTGTTTGTTTTGGTTTGTTTTTAAATTAGACAAATAAACTCCATTGTGAATTGAAAAGGAGGAAAATAGGACCTCTGTGTGAAAGTTCTGGTCAGACTTCTATGCCACCCCAAATTAAAGTAACCCACTGTGACTTCCACCTTGAAACATCTTCCTGACTTATTTCTTATGATTAATAATTAATATCAGCTTCTTTCATTCCCTTCTCCTCCCAGAGGTACTTACATTAGCATTTCTTCTGTATACTGTTTGTCTCATTTGCAGCCTTCTGAATAAATGGGTAAGATTTTAAGTGTTATTATGAGAAATATTAAATGCATGGAGTGTTCTACTACATATATAACTGTGTTATACTACACCACAAGCATAAAGGCCAGACAGAAAATTGCAATTTGGTGAATCAGAATTATTAGGTTGTGTAATCTGAGCAGCCTTTCGTGGCTCTCTGCTGTGCTCTGGGATTTTACACTTTATTTTAAGAAACATTCTCCCTTTCACCAATAAATTCAGGATTCACCATTCCAACCCTAAGCAGCATAAAATAGGAAGTATTTATAGTGTGCTCAACGTATATATGTACGAGATCATGACAAAAGAAAGGCCCCAGATTGAAAAATGGAAATCTGGAGCCAAAATGTTTATTAGTAGGAAGTAAGACCAATCCAACTGTTATTAGGAAGCTCTGAATAAGAAAATTGTGAGGAGGGATGAAAAAAAAATATCAATTTAATCTCAATTTGAAGAACTAAAAGCACAGCACAATCAGGATCATGTGAAGTAGAACTACAGGGCAGGTAAAATTTGAGAGGTCAGATGCTGTGTATTTTCCTACCTGAAGTTGCTCTGTCCCTTTAAAATTTAAAACACAGATATATATTTTTCAACTTTTTCAGTACTTTTAAGAATTGTACCAGTATTATTTAATATACTTTAGTTTTATGTTAGAGTTTACTGTAGCCACCCTAAACTTCACCTCTGTTCTTGGTTTTTCTGTTCCCCCTTGAAAAGCATGTGGAGTTCACTGTATATGTAGTGGCAATAATAATCAGGTGTTTTGCCCCTACAGATCTATTTTGTATTTTATAGTCATTTTCTTTTGAATCAGAGGATAAATTTGTAAATTAGGATAATCTAAAAGTGACTGTTGCCAAGCGGGCAGAGTGATCTCCTGGGTGGCAGCCCTTCCCATGGCAGGGGATTGGAACTGGATGGGCTTTGAGGTCCCTTCCAATCCAATCCATTCTATGATAAGTAATGAGTTACTGGGATCTGTTTTAGAAGATAGCACAATGTGCATATATGATAATTTATACAATTTAATATTTAATGCCCAATCCTGAAGAGACTTGAACACTAGACTCTGACTAGTGGAGTTTAGAGACTATTCAGTGCATATGAAATTAATGAAGTGCACAAAATTTTTCCCAACTGGGGGGTCTTGGAAGGAATGAAATGTGTACTGTAAATGAATATATTGACAAGACTGTCTAGTATCTGTGTTCTGTATTGGCAACTTATATTTCTCTAACTGTGGGAGAGACAGCTGACAGTCAGACGTGCTGTCAGTGATTTAACCTGCTCAGTGTATAGAAAGATGAAGCAGTATTCAGCTGTCTCAGTCCAGCTATTGATGAAGAAGCTTTTTCAAAGGCACAGAAGGTAAAAAACATTTCAAGCCACTGCAAGCTTCTCCTCCTATACGTTCTGCATGGTTTTTAACCTTGTTGAGCTCCGTGTGTGCTGAATTCAGCAACATGAAATCTTTTTGTTATAATGCGGGGAAACAATGCCTTTAGTTATTGGGTAACAGATGTTAAGTAATTAAAACAGCCCATTTCAAAAGCAATCATAAAATCACAGGGAGATGAAATTTGAATACATTTGAATTCCTACAGGATTCCATATGTTCTTTTTTTTTGGGGGGGGGGGGGGGGGTCAGCGTGTTTACATTTTTAGTAACTTGGTAAGGCTGAGATGAGAACTGAATGTTAAGCTACTTTTTGCTTGACAAAGATACATAAGACTCCTGATACACAACATATATTTTATTGCAGAAAAAAGATATAATGTCTCACAAAAATGAATGATAGGCTTGATGCTATAGATTTTATTTAGCATTCCTGTTCTTCCTGTGGACTGCCTTAATCCCAGGACTGTGTCCATTTACCAGCTAATTTTCTTTCAGTCCTGCAAGCTCCCTAGGCTATTTCAGCTCAGTTTTTGTTTTAACACATGCCCAGAACTACCTGAGCTGAACAGCTATCTTCTGTCTTGTAGCTAGTAGGAAACAAGAAGCAAAGCATCCCTCCACACCGGGTCCTCTGGAGTTGATTAGGGACATTCACACCAAATGTGTGAGGGAGTTTAGCATCCAAGTTCGTTCTTGAACCTTGCTCCTATGAAGCCAGATATGAACACATTCGGTTGACAGGAAATCACAGTTTTATTGTTTGCCCCTACTACAACTGTAAAGCATAGAATTTATGAGGAAACCTTTGTAAAAAATGCACACATTTTACTAAGAGTGTTATTCGTTGACTTTTGAATACTTTTCCAAAATGTTCAACTATTTCTTGTGTAAACTGTGATGCTGTGCTTCTGTGAGAAGTCAACGCATAAATGAAGCGTGACTTTATATGATCAGGATCTAAATCAAAAGGCGTGTCCAATTAAAATATTAAGAAAAACTTCACAAGGCCATTACCCTTACATGTCTCCATCTTTTTAAGAATATATTGTGGTCTGAACTGATAACCTTTATATAGACATCCATCTGTGCTTATTTCGGCTTAAGCCTACCAAGCTCATTTATATTTTCATGTTGGTGTTTTTCTCCACAAGATCTTTCTTCCACATAATAACAACAAGTTTTCCACTCTGGCATGCTCTGGCACCCAAATGAAGCAAGAAACCCCAAGGTTAGTCACTCACAAATTCACTGTGATGCCAAGAAACGATTGTTAAGCCACTAACAAACAACAAATGAGCATCTGGCATTTTTCCTAATTATTTCAAAGGGGGTCTAGAGTTGATTTTGCGGAATTATGCAGTGGGAAAACGTATGTAAAGCCACAAATCAGCAGCATCCACATTCCATGTATTGTTAGAAGTCACAGTGATTAAAGATTGCTGTGACTACGCAGAAGCTTTTTCCATGCAATTTGCTGTTGATTTCTTTTTAAATGTATTTGTTGTGCTTCAGATTGATTTCCAGTAATGTTTAAGTTTGATGGGGAAACTTTTCTGTGTTCATCTTTCAGTAGCACTTATATTAAATGGAAACACCTTAAGGTAGTAGAAATTAAGATGCAAATTTACAAAATTCAATGGAGAATTATTAAAAAAAAAAAAAGACAACAAAATTTTAAGTCAATAATACAGGTTTTTGTTTTTTTTTAACCAAAAAAGAACCAAACAAAAGAACTCTGCACTTTTACTACTTCCTTAAAAATATTATCAATCAGTTTTCCAATTCTGGAAGGCTTTTCCAGCTCTTTATAGACTTATGTTGTTACACTGGAGGAATATGTAAGTGTGGGAAAAGATCTCTTTTTTGAGTATCTAAATGAGGATGCCTGATTTACCTCTCATCTGCTTACTGAGAATGAGAGAAGGCAACCAGGCAAATGAATTTAGTGAAAAGCAGCTCAGATGCAATTTGTTTGGAGATTTTGGTAATTAGAATAGCTATAAGTGGAGTAACTTGCTTGAGAAGCTCTGAAGGTAGTAGATCTTAAATGAATACATGAATTCTCGTCTATACATGAATTCTTCAATGAATTCTCATGTAACTAGTGATAGGACTAGAGGGAATGGCTTCAAGCTGTGCCAGGGAAGGTTCAGGCTGAACGTTAGGAAATATTACTTCTCTGAAAGGGTGGTCAGGCACTGGAATGGGCTGCCCAGAGAGGTGGTGGAGTTACCGACCCTGGAGGTGTTCAAGGAACATCGGACACTGTGTTGAGGGACATGTTTTAATGAGAACTATTGGTGATGGGTGGATGGTTGGACTGGGTGATCCTGTGGGTCTTTTCCAACCTTGGTGATTCTATGATTCTATGATTTTAATGCAGGAAAAGGAAATCGCTAAGTTCTGTCTTTTTAGGCTTTTTCTGTTACTCAGCAATTTGCTTCCTGAATTGCAGTACTTTTTGTGGTCAAAATATATTATGGGTAGTGCCAGGTTTAACACTACAGCACCAAATGGATTTTCATCCACAGTAAAAATGTGAGAATAGGAAGGTGAAATAATAAGCAATATATATGAGTGTGTGTTTGACACACAGAGGATGCTTTTTTCTCAGTGCACAGAGATATTGTTTTAACTTGGTGTGCAAGGCTTTAACTGTTAAAATCCTTTTCACTTCAGACTGACAGTGAACAAGCTCTACAGCTATGAGAGAGAAATGAATAAAGAGCTTATATGGCATAATGAATAGACAGCTGATTTTTCTTGATTATTGTTATTTGCAGCCATCATAGTAACAGGTTATTATGGTAGAGGAACTGAAGCTTGTAAGAGTACAATCAGTGAATGTACGGGAATGGGTAATTTGGCTTTTGTTTCTGTGTGAATTGCATCTGAGAAAGGAGGTGGGAAGGTGAGTAGTTAAGGTGAAATTGACAATATTTCTAAGTGTCCTGCTTTAAATAAGGATTTAAAGCATATGTAAACAGTTAAAGTTAGAATTCAGGCAGTCGGCCTCGATCTACGTGCTGCTTCCTTACCTTGATCCTTACCAATGACTCTCTATTACATTGTAGTATGTACGTGACCTTGAAGCACTCGTACTATGATTTTACATGGGAAACAATGAAATGATTGCAGGGGATAATTTCTCACACCATGCGCTGTTTAGGGTTCTGATTACATTCAGATTCAAAAGCCAAACACGACAGCTGCAGCATTAAATCATTGCGGTAGATTCTCAGCTCAACTGCTGGCATGTAGTGGTAGCTTTTTTCTGGACTTCCACATTTGTTCATTAAGAATATGTAAAATATGACCTGTCGTTTCAAAGCTGGAAGCATCTGTATGAATTTTGAATTGCTGCTCTCTTTTGTGATCTGCTAAGGAAACATTCTATGAGAAGACACCAGCTGTCATAACATACTTCTTAGTAACTGCCGTCTGAACTTCACTGTGTTCCTGCATGGGATGGTCATTTGACTTGTTTTGTTCTCAAAGCCTTCCCTAAGACTCCTATAGGTACAAGTGTTCAGAATGGTACAACTCATTACATCATGTGTTGCATCAAATTTACATAATGTCTGACAGGACATCAGAGATGTCTCATGCTGTCCATTTGTGCAAGGAGACATTAGGCTTTGCACATCTCATGCATTATATTAGGAAAGAAACAAAACTGAGAGGTGTGGGTGGAGTAGAGAAAAACTACTAAAAGGTTGTATGATATTCTCAGTTGTTTCTGGCAAATTGTAAAGGGCTGTGGTTGAATTCTGATATTGAAAAATAAAAATAGTAAGTGTGGCATGTATGCATCGACATTCAACTTCTCTCCGTTTTAAGAGTCTAGAAATACTAGGAGAAAGGAATGACTTTGCATATAGGTACAGTGTTCTCCAGAGCTTTTCACAGCTCTTCACCATCTAAAAAGTGGTACTGGTATCAATAGACTAAAGTATTGATAAGATGATAAGTTGATAAGATGAAATTTGCCATACGGGAAAATCTACCTCAGCTAGAAAATGTTTCATAGCATACAAATAGTAATGAGCTAAAAATGACATATGCGGGTAATAGAGATAACAAAGTAGGATATTAAAAAAGATTTAGAAAAGCTCAGAAAAAACATGATTATGTGGACTTTGAAAGTAGAAGAGTGGAAGAGCAGAGGTGTGATTCTGCTCCTGTGAAACCTATGGAAGTTTGTTGTCAACTGTGGATGGGATTGAAAATCCTTCTGGAGGTGGTAGTTTGTTTGAATTTAGATAAATGGAAATGCTGTGAGGGAACCGTGAGGGCCAGCCAGCATGTCCATGTGAGCCAGAGCACTGGGTACATGGTGGGAGTCTGTCTGGGGTGGTGAGGCAGGGCCTGTCACCAAGTGCCTGTCCCACTACCGCAGTCAGAAGCAGTGCAGCTGGGTGCACTGGGGGGCAGCCCCTGCCCCAGACACTCAGGTGCCCTGGGGATAGGGACAGGTCAAAGCTGGGGTGTTGGGCCATGGCTGGGCCCAGCTTGTTGAATCCCATGGCCGGGAAGGACAGGGCTGTATAGAGCTGGAGTCCAGCACTGCTGAGGCCTCAGTGGGGGGGAGCTGATGGCCTTGGGGCTCTCATGGGGTCCAGGTCCTAGGCAAGACTGGGGAGCCCTGGGGTTGAGCAGAGACAAGAAGGCCCTCAAGGCCATGACAACTGTGCGGAGTTCAACATGCAATGTTATTATTCAAACTGGATATAATATATACGTAGCAGTAAGGAGCAGAGTACTGATTTTCAAGTGCAGTAATTGATTTTAGGCGTAGTCACATCTTCATGAATTGGCATTCTATCACTAAAAAGTCTGAGAGAGAGTGAGAAGCTTGGACAGGATTAAAAAAATCAACAAAAATTAGGCTGATGGAGAGGATATGTGAGTAGAAATCTGAGAGCTAGCCCAAATGGTAATTACAAATATTATTGACAGCACATAGTGTCTTTGGGCTTCTACTTCATGATTGCATTGGAACACACATGATCTTCAGGGGAATTGGATTGTAGTCATATTCATCTCCATGGTATATGCAAGATTTAAGAGTTTGGGAAGGAATTGGGTTAGAGTTGGTAAATTCAGCAAGATAAATATAAATGAAATGAAAGAAGAATGTAGATTGGATTTAGATGATGGAGAATAACTCTATCACATAGTGATGTCTGCCAAAATACAATGCACAGTGTTCCTTAGTTTGGAACACTTAAAATGTTTTTAAAAATTCATCCGTTGTGTATTTTTTGTTAATGTAAATACCCTCAGTTATAGCTGTCTGTATATTGAAAGTTTGGGGAAATATTATGTTGATCACACCCTGTAGTGGCTTTTGATGTGTCATGATTTGCATTAAAAAATAAAAATTGTATCATTCTAGTCACTCTGTTTGAATTGAAATGGTACTGCTCACTCCCACAGAGGTGCAGTTATACCAGTAGGAAGGTACTTCTTGGAGTTCAATGCATATATGAGCAATGAATCAAGTATAAGTGCTTCCTTACATTGGTATGCCAGTGTTTATATTTTCTGATTCAAAAAATTTCTTTTTTTTTTTATCCCATTCCTGCCAAAGCTCTTGCTTGCATGCTCTTTGTGTCAGACATAGCAATTGTGGCTGCAGAATAAGCCAATTCAGCAAACTGATCCAAGAGAGAGCAAAATCAACAGTTATGTTCAGTGTCAACTGAACAGATTCACCTCCTTGTTGCTGATGTGCTGATGCAAAGAAAGAAAATAGAATATGCAAATGTCTTGGAGCCACTGGCATAATTTTGACTGTAGCCTAAGGATGCGTATGATACCAAATGACATTTGAAAAAGTATGTTTCTAACAGTTTAAAATTAAGCTAAATTGAGGTTGCCATTAGTTACTTTCCTTTGTGTCCTCTGCTACTGTTCTGTCCTTTTGTGCTAGCCCTTATGCTTGTCTTGATGTGAACCAGTTTGGGGCACTGAATCAGATGGAAGGTGCCTTTCCTAAGGTTAGCCTTCAGCTGACTTACCTCCCCATACCTGCTTATGGTAGATGGACATGTGCCACTGCTACACAAGGTCAAAGGCAGGAGTGCATGAAAGGAAGCATAAACAAGAGTGAAGCAACTTGCATTTTGATGATGTATATGCTGTCACAGATTATGTCCTGTGAAAAGGGATGCCTGAGGAAAGTATGCCAAGTGGTGAGATATTCCTGGAATCAGGCATTTCCATCACAGTTCTGACCACTTATGTCACATGCATGACTATTTTGGATTAATGTACAGTTAGCTAATATCCCTAGTTTGTTCTGGTTGAAGTTTGCTTTCTTGCGCACACCCTGGGAATAACACTGTATACATACAGAATCTAACAGCCAGTGGTCTACAGCTGGTAATTAGTACCATTTAGCAGCTGCTAAGCAGGATAATAGCCTGTTATCCTTGAAGATCTCTAATAGGAGTCCTAATGACTTGCTTACACTGCTTCTAAACCAGCTGGCATAGACTTGCTGTGCATGGTGTGAGATTTAAAAGAGGGACTGAGTCTCACTTTATATGGAATTCAAGTCAAGGGTAATTTGATTTATGCCAATTAAGTAAATCTGGTATAGGATCAACAGACATGATAAAATAGAGGCAGCATACGGTCTATTCAGCAGAAAAAATAGTGTTGTATGCAAATTCTTCAACTTCCAGTGTTACATTAGGGAAAAACATGGGATGGCAATTGTTTTCAAATTAGTCTACTGCCCACAGAATGAGTTATTTTGCTGATGCGTGTTTTAGTACGCTGTATATAATAACTGTAGAACTGGAGACTTGAATACTCTGAAATAAATTTAACATACTGTAAAATATTGTAAGGTTCTGAAACTTATTCAGTTCTACAAACATTTGAGTGTACAATTGGGTGTCTCTGTGTACCTCACTAACAAAAATTCAGAATTCAGTCAGGTCCATGCTACCAGCCCTTGATGACATAGCTCATTTGGCCTGGGAAATAGCTATGTTGGCAAGCCCCCTGCTGTAGCTATGATGATAGAAGCAATATTTTTAGCTAAGTGTGTGTTATTTTGTGAGGTGATTTACAGAAGTTCTAGTTGCACTGAGGTAAAATCACAGCTTTATAAACTAGTGAGACCTTACCACAGCAGTTTTTTCTTTCAACGTGGCCAGAGCTCTAACTCAGGAAAAGTCGATTAAGAAACAGAGGCAAAACCAAGGGATGGACTACCACTGCATAGAGGCTTGAGGTGTGCTCCTTGCAGAAATATCTTTGGTACATAAAACTGACTATTGAATTGGCTACTTCCAATCTTCCCTAAATTACTGTGATCACTGGTTTTCCATTTCAGTCTAGGCATGAGCATTCTATTTGAAACTGTAGCTATAAGAAAGGTAGGAACTGAATATTGTGAAGTGAAAAAAAAAAAAAAAGAAAGAAAATAGATATTCTACCAAAAAAAAAAAAAAAAAAAAAGAAATGGATGTAAATGTTAGGTAATGTGATCCACTATCTTTTAAGTATTGTTCCTCTGAATCGATCCTAGTCAAAAGTGCTTTTCCATGTGAGTATGTCTTGATAGAGTCTTAAAAACAAAGGTGTTTTACCTGCCATACCACTGCTCAACTTGTGGCATATCACATATGACTGCTGCCCGTAATTACTTTTTTGTAAGGAGATTAATTTCTAATTAATGTGCTTGAGCATATACGCCATTTGATTTCTGGTCTTAAATATTTTCCAGTAGAGGCAAGAATAAGTATTTTCCAGAGGATGCAAGAACTGCATAAAATTTTACATATATAAAATGAAACAGAAAAGGTGGAATTTGCTTGAAGAAATGCTCTATTTAGCACTTGTTGAATAATGTTAGAGCCTAAACTCATGAGCTATTCTGGCTATGTCAGTATAGCAACAGAAATATCTGTTCCCCATGGAGGGAACTGTGACCTCCTCATTGATCTCATTTGACTGAGAATTAGTGACTGTGGGGACTAGAGAAATAACAATTATATGGGGTTTTCTGGTTCAAGGTATCTCAGATAACAGGACAGCTGTTCCCTTGACCTTGAATGATTTGTATCATTAGGAAACTGCTAGGATTGCTGAATGGCTAGATATGGACGTGTGGGGTTGAGGCTGCAGGTCTTAGTGGGGTGAGCTATCCTGTCATGTGCTTCTCTCTGCTGCTTGAGGTTATCTTCCACAGAGGAGTGTCTGAAGCCCTGAGCCACACTCAGGCTTGGGATCTGATTGATTTCTCCACTAAGAAAGCATGGGAGAAAACTAACATCTGTTTTGGTTCAGGTCTAACCTTAAAGCTGGGACAATGGACCTCTGAGGATGTAGGACTATCTCTGTCAATCTGTTTCATTGGTGGTTTGATTTCCTTCTGTTAAGGAGAATGCTATCAAATCTGCCTGACAATTCATATCCTTAAGTTCAGCAAAGAATCAGTGACACCACTGCTTTGGGACCATCATCAGATTCCTGTCTGCCTGAAGAAAAATTATAAACTATTGGAGCTTTAGTAGGATGAATGAAAGCAGTGGCTTCATCCTCATCAATGCTGTGTTCAAACAGTGGACAACACAGTTTGGGTATAGAAAACTAAGGATCTCAAATTCAACTTCTGTGGAAAGTGTCTTTTTCCTCCCTTTGTTAATGCATTCTGTGAATGCCATAGCTCTTAGTTGTCCAAATGTTGTGCATATTTCCTTTATGATATTATTATTTTTTAATGTTTCAGTTGAGCTCCAGTGCAGGGATTGTGTTCCAGGAGTTCTTCAGAAAATGAGAAGTAAGATGAGGTTTAAACAAATTCAACAGGTGATGCTGGAAATACTTCAAGGATGGAAAAAACAGTGGAATTATGAATGAGTTGTTTTAAAAAGACATAAAGAGAATGATTTTTCTGATTAAGAGGTGTAACCGATGAATAGGGCTTCATTTGAAAGCATTAGCTGTCTCACTTGTTGTGTGGTGAAAGTATTGCTACTGTAAATGTGTTTGTTAGGAAAACAAGCCAAATTAAAAGAATGATGAAATCTACACGTAACACTTCTTGAATTTTGAATTTTCATTTTAACCTCATCATGGGAAGAGTAAGCATTGCTCTAAGATGGCGTTTACTAAAAATTTATGATATCTTAATTGATTTCATTTCCTGCTCTGATTAAGACTAACATAACAGAGATTGGTGTTCATCTGTACATCTCATGTGCAGCTGAATTGTCTAACGGGTTCCTCGTAATTATCTTCAGTTCAAGCTGAAAGTACAGCGTGACTGGAATAAGGAAAGCATATTAGGGAAGAATGAAGAAGGCAAGAATTCTAAGTGGTGTACCTATACAGGGTTTAAGATGCTATTGTTGGATGAACAATCTGATTATGGAGTGACTACCAGACAAAATATGGCACTTCGTTAATTGAAGGTAGAAATATACTGTTCTTCTTGGTTCAGTGTCATTTCTGTTATCCAGTTACACAATTTCATGGTTGACTTACGCCATAACTACTTTCAACCATTGCTGAAAGTGGTGGTTACTCCAGTCTTCATATTTGTTTGTAGCCATTCCAAGCCATTCCCAAATAGTTTATCTAGCTGAAAAGTAGTCTTTGTCTTGTGCCAGCACAAGGGAGGTGACAGAAACATTCAGCCTGAGGCAGCAGGTGAATAGAAAGATCCATTTCAGCAACAGCATGGTCTTAGGTGTCCACAGTAAGTTACATTTCTTCACATAACGAACAAGTAAAGCCTTCCAGCTAGAGGTATGTATCCCTGATAAACTGAGAACAGAAATAAGTGTTAACAGGAGCAAAGTTTACATTAGATAGCTGCAACTCCCAGTGGAATGACTGTTAGAAACATCTACTAGTAACCTATATTCAACACAGCAAAAGGTAAGTTTTACATTTACTGGGTATTTCTTTTTCTGTCTTTTCTGTTAAGAATAAAACTGGTTTACCCAGATCTAAAGTTCGCATAACTGTAGTGGTCACTAGTGAGCTGTTGGTAGCCCTGGGGCCTCAGGAATCATGTGCAAGGCTCTGCTATCACTTCAGACTTTACTCCTTTGCACTCTAACATGTAAGGTTGCACATGGTTCTACATAGTATAATAGCTAGTAGTTAGATACTATTAGTCATTGCCCAGCAGAAGTAGTATTTATTCCTATGTATAACAAAGTTATTAACACTTACTGCCCAGTTCTTAAAACCAAACAAAAACATCAGCTCATTGTCACTGGCTGTTAGATAATTGCTGTAGAGACTAAAAAAGCTGAAAAAATGCCCAAACAAGCCTAGATGAAGTAAGCCTTACAGCCCTAGCCTCACATGGAAGGCTATTTCAAGGCCTGTGACTGATAACAGGCATGGCAGTGCTAGCTTTACTGGACTGTAGGGCTGCATAGAAAGTTGTAACTCAGTCGATACAGTCAATGAATTGTGGAAAGCTATTCAGCTCAATGGAATAATTTAGTTAACATGAGACCAACTTCATCACTCCAGTGCTTTTTAAAAAGCTTTATTAGACAGTACAGTTTGTGAATGGTTGTATCAGTTCTTTAACTTGCTGATAATTTTGCATGTTAGATCTGAAAGATCTTAGAAGAATGGATGGACCTCTTTAAGAATGCAAAAGAGGAGCTTGAGAGTTTACTAAAAATGTTGTTCTCAATTTTAATTTTCAAGTAAATGTCAGCTTCCTGTCTTAAGGACTATTTTCAGTCCCTTCTCTTTCCTGGAGATTTCTCTTCCATGAAAGAATATATATCAAAATAGTTTTGAAAGAAATCCTTTGAAAACTATCTTAAAAATTGCACTAATTAAGGGAGATGCAGCATGTCTAGAATATAGCTGTGTATGACTTGTTGTCCTCATTAGGGAATTTTTTCCCCAAATTACTGGCAGTAGTTCTATCAAAAGGAAAAGCTGAACATAAAAGTGAAGATTTTCCTGTTGACTGTATCCTTCAGTGAAAGACCTAAGTGAATTGCATGGTTGGGAGGGGAGTTCTGCTTCTGTGATCTTTTCATTGTTTTCTTTTTTTTTATGTTTTTCAGAGAAGGGTAGAATTCAAGAAAAGAGGAATATTTTTTTACTTGCCTTTATATGCAGAGGAATGTTTCACTTAATCCTAGTTTGGAGCAAAGACTCTTGCCCAGTTGAGAGTTTGCATATCTTCCTAAGTAGTCTCTGTGATGTGAATTTCCCAAAGCACTGAATAAAGCACACAGTAATGAGGAAAAAAATAATTCAGACAAGGAAAAGAAGTGCTAAGCTTTTATCTACTTACTCTGGTTTCTTTGTATATGACTTGTTCATTTCCTTATGGTCATAATTGATGTTCTACTTCAGTCTTGCAGTTTTGTATTGTTTCTTTGTGATGTAATCTTGGTACATATTTCTTCTGGGGGGGAAGCAGGGTAAAGACATGAATCGTTATGAATTTTAATTTCAGATCTAGAAATGATCTGTCTTTTTTTGCCTTCAAAAGCAGTGTCACTGAATGGATCTGGAAAGATGTTCCTTCCTTCTGCATAACTGTTGTATAAGCACTAAAACCCTGGGTGGCTTGATGAAGGGAAGAGACAATAAATTCTCTGTATGTTTTTGTACACAAGTGTCCAAGGGCTTTCTGTGTCAGTTACACTTTTAGGCTCCAGATGCTATTTTTGTGGAATATTTTTAGAAATGCAGTTTTCCATTCTTGTCCTGCTCCTAGCAAACAGGTAGGATCTTCATCCTCTGTCTTTGCTTAAAGGGAATTAGCTTTAAAACAGTTTTCGTGTTTTCAAGACTCTTAATGAGTGATTTCATCTCAATGATCAAACAAGAAATGTTGTGTCTTATCTTTACTGCCATTATTTTCTTGTTTATTTTTTTTTTTCTTGAGAAAAAATGTGACACAAAAACACTATATAAAGTGGCTGAGAGTCTGAAATGGGTAGTTTTTTTTTTTTTCCTTGTTGAAAATAAGGGATGGAGGAAGGAGAATGACTGAGTTAACTTGTTCAGATGAAATCCTGACCAGATTGGCATGTTGAAATTACTTTTGGAGCTGTAAGAAATCTTTTGTGATACAGAATCGGTGTTTTATGTCCTGCTAAAGAAAAGGTGTAACATACAAACACTGAAAATATTGTCTAATGAAAATGATACAGTTGCACACCTTTTTAGGAGGTAGGAAAAGTCATAGCTGACTTAAACCTGAGGTGGAGGAAGCATCTCCTTATATGGTCAGCAATTTAGATATTAAAAGAAGGGAGGAACTTAGTTCTGTGCTTTTATTTTTGATAGACTGTCTAGACGAGGACACTGTGTACTTTAGAATTGAATTTCCAGACCTGAGGGCTGAAAGAAATGCATTGTTTTTTGTCATTCATCCATTTTTTTTGTCAAGGTCATGAAAATATGTATGTATTTCTCCACCTTCCCCCTCTCCTTTGGTGCTTTTCATCTTGCTTGACAGTTGTTTTATTTCAGGTTACTTAATGTTCCACTTCTGCTTTTTATGGGTAAACTAGAGACTACGGTAGCTTCTAATTGTAGTTAGCTTTCAAAGTGGCATTTGCCAGAACATCTAGTCTTTCAGAGTTATATAAATGAACCTAACTGAAACCTTGGGTGAGCTGAAATAAGTACATGGAACTACTCATAAATTGTGAATTTATACAGTGGTTTGGATTGATGTTTGATTTTCAAAGTTTAAACATGAGCAGAAAATTTAATGGATTTGTATAACCAATGTAAATATTTGCTCACAATATACCTCTGCATTTACCGTGTGTGGAGCAGGTAGTTATCATAATGCCAAGCCTTTTCCAGTCCCATTTTCACATGAATTTTACAGGCTTGCGACCATTTAGCCAGATTTTCTTTCTTAGGCAGCATACGTCTAGGACACACGATAAGAAATAACTTAGCATTTTCCAAAGACATTACTTGTGAAAATGTACAGTGTCTGAGAAGAAAGCTGATTTCTTTCAAATAGGTCAACTGAATGTTTGAATGCAGTAAGTGCACTTAGTACAGTGAAAATGGAATTAAAAGATATTCTCAAGATAAAGAAGACACACAAAATGCATGGGTAAGGAGGAGATGGTGCACATTATGCACATTATTTCAAGGTCTTTGACATGGTCCCCCACTACATCCTTATCTCTAAATTGGAGAGAGATGAGTTTTGAAGGCTGGACTATTTGGTGGATAAAGAATTGCTTGGATAGTCATAGCCTGATGGTTGTCATCAGCAGATCTATGTCCAAGTGGAGGCAGTGATGAGTTGTGTCTCCCAGGAGTCTGTCCTGGGACCATGCTCTTCAACATCATTATCAACAAACAACATGGACACTGGGAAGCTGAGTGGTGCAGTTGACACAGTAAAAGTAAGGGATGCCATCCAGAGAGACTTGGCAGGCTCAGAAAGTGAGCACGTGAGAACCTAATTAGGTTCAACAAGCCAAATGCAAGGTGTTGCCCTTGGGTTGAGACAATCCCAGATATGAGTGCAAACTGGGTGAAGAATTCATTGAGGGCAGCCCTGTGGAGAAATACTTGGGGGTCCTGGTGGACAAAAAGCTGGACATGAGCCAGCAGTGTGTACCGGAAGGCCAACAGTATCCTGGGCTGCATTAAAAGGAGGGTGGCCAGCAGGGTGATGGAGATGATTATCCCTCTCTACTTGGCTCTTGTTAGGCCCTTTCTGGAGTACTGTGTCCAGGCCTGGCGCCCCCAGCACAAGAAGGATGTGGAGGCTTTTGGAGTGGGTCCAGAGGAGGGCTATGAAGATGATCAGAGAGCTGGAGCACCTCCCTTATGAAGAAAGGTTGAGGGATTTGGGCTTGTTTAGCTTGGAGAAGAGAAGGCTTTGGGGGGACCTCATTGGAGCCCTCCTTCCAGTACTTGAAAGGAGCTTACAAGCAGGAGGGGAACCAACTTTTTACATGGTCTGAAAATGAAAGTGAAAGACAAGGGGAATGGCTTTAAACTAAAAGAGGGAAGTTTTAGTTTAGATGTTAAGTAGAAATTTTTTTACTCAGAGGGTGATGAGGCACTAGAAGAGCTTGCCCGGAGGGGTTGTGGATGCCCAATTTCTGGAGGCACTGAAGGCCAGCTTGGATGGGGTCCTGGGCAGCCTGATCTAGTGGTTGGCGACCCTGCCCACAGCAGGGATTCTATCTAGATTATCTTTAAACACCCTTCCAACCTGAAACATTCTATGATTATTCTCTTGACAGATTCTTAGGATCTGGAACAGCCGTGAGACAAATTCATGGCTCTCCTGTAGGACAGAAATTGCAGTGACTCAGAGGCTTGGGGTACCCAGAAGTTTAGAATGCTATGTGGGCCTTTGCTCGACTCTGTCCAGGAATCTTAAATAGGAATAAAACTCAGGATTTCCAGATGATGGGGACAAAATGAGCTATGTTTCTATTCACTGTACATTACTGGCAGTTACTTTCCTGACTGGAGGCTTTTTAAAAGGATTTTTCTTGCCAGTTCAGTGAAGAAAGGACTGCAGTGCTGGGGTGAGTTCCCCTGATGGTGCCTGACAGTGTCACTGCGCTGTCCTGCTCCAGGAATGAGCACTGGTGGCATGAGTTATTCAGTGCTTAAATTCCAAGTGAAAAGGTTATAAAGGCAGTGAAGACCATTGGGAAAAAGTGCTGAATTTTCACCCTTGAGTGGGCACCGATAAGCAGGGTTGTTTTTCTGCTTGCATTTGTAAGCCTATGTTCATTTCTAAAGGAAGACCGATAGGTGTAACTGGGAGTGAGGTTGAACTATGAATATCATTTTAAGAATTATTCTGCATCAGTAATCTGACAATGCACTGTAAAGGTTAAATTGAGTGCAGATCAGATCATTTAGTTATGGTTTGGTGATTAGTGTTGAGTGATACAACTTATGAATGCTATTTTCAATTATTTACTGAAAAAGCCAGCAGGTCTTATGGGAACTCTGCAAAATCAAATAAAACTGATAGACTGCGATTTTGCTCCTAAGGTGATTGTGACCTTGAGTAAGAGCCTCTTTCCTCCCCTCTGCTATGTACAGAGCTAACATGCTCATCATCTGTTCTTTTGAGAAGTCCTCGATACTGTTCATATTTAACATTGTTATCAAAGGTTCTTTGCTTCCAGGCCTAGCCATTAAAATAGATGAGATGGGAGATGCTGACATGATAGTTTTGCAAATGTTATCTCAGCAGTTTGCATATATTATTAAATCTGTTAATGAAGATGGGGAAGAATCAGGCAATTAACAACTCAGAATTGGCTGTATTGCTGCATTAACTCTTGTTCCTCTTTACTTTGATATTTCAGTGCTGCGGCTGTTGAAGGATGGTGCTGACCCTCATATGCTTGTTTCCTCGGGAGGTTCCTTGCTCCATCTGGTAAGAGTGATTGAATATTAGTGTTAGTGACTGTGGATAAATACAGTGGGATGCTGAGTAGCAGATTGGGAATATTAGCAAGAATTTCTGAGCAAAAGTTTTTTTTATCTACACTGTCCTCCGTGGTAATTATGAAGGCATCCAGCTATGCATGTGAAATAAATGGTCAAATTTCTTATCAAAGGGTGGATCACATTATAGGAATGGTAACTAATCAAGTTAAATGAAATGTTTTATTTATAAATTTTCTGCACAGTAAGAACAAAGGAAATTTGTTTGATTTTGAAGATAGAATTGTGTGGTTCAAAGATTCATAGTTCCTATATGAAGAGCGCCATGATATAACATTTTCCTTTTGTTTTTGTGCATATTTTCTTGCACTAATTTTCTACTCATAGATACTTAA
The DNA here is from genome assembly GCF_016699485.2 of Gallus gallus. NCBI lineage: Eukaryota > Metazoa > Chordata > Aves > Galliformes > Phasianidae > Gallus > Gallus gallus. Next base: position 138,158,741 of record NC_052532.1, read on the forward strand.
CACGGTCTGCATCTAATTTATCATTATTTACATTGCCATTTGGATTACGTAGAGGATGGAAGGAAAACTGCACATATGCAGTGACCAAAAGAGAAGCAAGAAGTAAGGGCATGTAGGAGAAAGACTACCATACAGAAAAGACTACAGAGACCAAACCCATTGGCAAAGCTTACCATAAATTCTTAAGTCTGATCATCATTTGTGTCCTCTGTGATGCTTCAATTGTAGACGTGCTTTCTGTTCAGTGTGAAACTATTTTAAGATATTTGAATTCTACTTTTATTTCACAGTGCCACTAAAAGAAATGCGACTTCAGAAATACAGCAAGTGCATAAAAGATCTAGTTAAAAGTCTGCTTGCAGAATGTTTCATTTTAGGTTTTGGAAGCACTTTGGAAATTTTTTTGCTTAACAATAGCTTGAAAATGTGGTTGGTATGAGATTATGTTGATCTGTATTATAAAAATTCTTATCTCTGATTTATTAAAACTTGAACTTTTCATCTGTATCTGTATTTATGAACCCAATACTATATGCAACTCCTGCATTCACCGAGGTACCTCAGCTGTGTCTTGACTGCACGATGGAACCCATCTGGGCACTTTTCCTTCTTCCCCTTTTCCTCCAGTGTCCTAGCTTCCATATCATATTAATGCAGATGAGCAAACTGGATGCCATGGTGTGGTTCTACATGTGATATTAGATGTGACAGAATAATTATTTCATACTCACTTGCAAATTGCCAACTTGATCTTCTTCTAATATCTTCTAGTTACTGAGCTCATATGCAAGGCCAGACTCAGGATGTTACCTTAGGTGCTCTAATTGTCCTTAAGTATCATCTGTAAGCACGTGTGATCTGAGATGTGGCAAAAAGAGTAAGAAAACAATGCCTATGCTAATTTAATCTTCTTTGCAAAAAATGATTATCTCCACCCTCAAAATGAAACAGTGTGTGCAAACACACGTGCTTACATGCATGCCCACACCCACACTACCCCAAGCATGCCTGTAATGTGCAGCGTATGTGTTTGTCAGAGAGACTTGAACAGGAATTGCTAAAGGCAGTGGATTGAAGTATAGAGAGGTGTGTATTACTGCTACAAACTGCATAAAAGGCAGGAGTTAGAGTATTTGTGGATGTATGTGTGTGTGAGAGTGCATGTTCTTGCAGCTTACTACTCATGATGAGTTTATTCAGTTCCTGTGCACTAATTTGGAAGGACGATATTGAATGAATAGACAGCTCATCTTCACTGCAGCTTTCAGCAGATTTTATTTAGTGCTTTTTCACAGGGAATAAGGGATTCCGTGAGTCATACACATGGAACTTGGTGTCTCTGCAGAACTATTTCTATAGATTTATCAGCTGTTGTCTACAAACATATAATCTGCTAAATTTAAATAGAGAAAAAAATATGTAATGAATTCAGTTGTGCAAGGAGTATAATGCTATCCCTAATCTGCTCTTTCTTCTAGTGTGCTCGCTACGATAATGCATTTGCTGCAGAAATTCTGATTGACAGAGGAGTGAATGTAAATCATCAAGATGAGGATTTTTGGACATCAATGCATGTAGCCTGTGCTTGTGATAATCCTGATATTGTCCTGCTGCTGCTGCTAGTAAGTAAAACAGTCCAATGCATTGTGTGCTTGAAAAGGAAACAGAGTGTAGCACCATACAGTTTGAAATTGCTGTGTGAAAGCACTATATTGCTAATCATATCAGTAAAAGCATATATTGTATATGTTTATTTTTTGACATTATTTTGGTGCTCAGGATTTTTAGAAGATACATAGCAAGGCATTTTCAGATCTTTAATAAGAATACATTATGAATGTATGTCATGACAAGTCTCCCCTGTCTCTTCCCTGTAGTCAGGAGCTTATATCTCTGATAAGCACTCAGTCCCAAATGGGATACTCAGATAATTTTTCTTTTATCCTTGTCACTTTCTGTTAAGGGTTGAGTTGGCAGACAATCTTATCAAAACCTCCTTCTTAAAAGCAAATATTCACTCAATTACTCTCAGTATTCATAAAGAAGTGTTTGTGGACACGACCAAAATGAGGCCAATTTAATATTTGTCTAATCAACTTTGACTTTTTGAAGCCGTATATACCCAGTGTAGTGATAGATATGACATTCAGCCTCTGTAGAGAACAACTTTGTTCTTATGCTTCTGTTCTTGGGACTGCAGGATATTAAGGATATTAAAGCAACTGTTTGTCCCATTTCATTTCCTATTGCTTTTTAAAGCAGTAGTGCAGAAACAATTCACAGTCTGACTTAGTTTTCTAATCTATTTGCATCAATTTAAAATTTGTATATATATTTTTAATAGGTCATTGCAAGTAGATAAGCATTTCTTAGAATATTATAATATTTCAATGTTACAGGTAAAATTAAGGGAGAAATATTTTTGAAAGACTGTATACTTGGTAATAGTTTTCATGGAATCACTTTGGGAGATTGTTTATTCCAACCCTTCTGCTTAGAGCAGGGCCAGCAACAGCAGCTTTTCTAGGACCATGTCCTATGGCAACCCACTCCTATGTTTGACCACCTGCATAGAAAAAAAAAAGGCTTTTTCTTAGGTTTAAACATTTTTTTTTTCTGTATTTTGGTTTGTGCCTGTTGCCTCTTGGTCCTTTCACTAAGCACTACTGAGAAGAGCTTGGCTCCATCTTCTCTACTGCCCCAATCAAATATTTATATAAACTGGTACGATCCCCCTGAGCCTTCTCAAGGCTGAAAAGTCCCAGCCTTACCTTGTATGACAGATGCTCTCGTCATTATTATGTGTTTTTTTGCAAGGATCTCCCCAAGACATTCACATCTTCCTTGTACCAGGGAATCTGCTTTATCAGTTTTGAGCTTCCACCAGTGCCTTGGCCTGCTGGTAGTGCAGTTCAGGAAATCTATGTCTGCAAGAGCTAATGTTGGCTAGTGTTCAACTTGTCCACCAAGGACCCTTCAGACCTAATCTCAGCATTACTTTGTGTGGAAAGCTGTCTAGTTAGACACAGATAGCTGGCTAAGTTTGTCTTGTAGAGGAGTATCTGTCTCTGCCTGAAGGTTATAGCTGGGAGGGAGCACTGTTCTGGAACTGTATGCCTATACTGGCTCAGCGATGTAAGTCAAAGCTATCATATTGAGTTGTACTTCGCTGAATATATATACTGGGTGTCCAACCTTCTGGCTTGCCTGGGCCACACAGAGTGAAGAGAAATAGTCTTGGGCTGCGTACATGTAGGCCACTCCAAAAGTAATGCCTCCTACTTATTTCCATGGAAATGACAACAGCTATGAAGAACACAATAACGCTGTTCATTTGAGCAAATTCTCAACTACAACAGACTACCTTTCCACATAGTCACCACCATTAGTTATGTACTTTTGCCACTGATGAACAAGAGCCTGCGTGCTGCACTAGTAAAAATATGTACCTGCAGAGGTGAACCACTGTTGCTGTTGTCACTGCTGAAACATACCACCCACTGCCCCGCTGCCTCACTGTGCTTACATCCACTGTGCTTACATCCACTGTTTGCTCTTTCCAAATATTCAGTAAGTGTGAATGAATATCATTGGGTGCCATTTTTTCCTCATGGAGGAATTCAGTGACAGCCTTTTGTTTCATATGCACTTCCACGTCAGATGCCATTCTGTCAGACTGCCCCTTTACTGTCTTCCGTCACATGACAACAAAAAGTAATGGAACATTGGCAGAAAGGTTCAGCCTCTACTGTCATACCACCAATGTCTGCCTTTGATGTCATGGACCAACATAATAAAACAGGAGGCATTACTTTTGGAGCAGCTCTTATTAAATATAGAATGTAGTTAATGTATATGAAGTATCAAAACTTATTTTAATTTTGAATGTTTTTTTTTATTATTAAAACATACAAGAAGTCAGCAATAAAAACATAAAGCTGGTGGGATATTTGATCTTGTTTTTGTGAAGGTAACCCATCAGTTGAGTTTGATGGCAGTGGTTGCAGTTAATGAGCTCTTAAGGTAGATCCAGTAAGTAAGGTAAATCCAGTAGAGATTTTTGATGAAACTTTATTTTTCCTCTGCTTCATCCTTGAGAATATTTGTTCACAACTGAACATACTGCCAAAAGCGATGACACAAATAAGGCATGACTTTGAAATGAAGGATATTTCTCTTTGGTAAGAGAGGGTTTGTAGATGTCTGATAAAGAGACATGATCAGATTTTTGATTGCAACTGTATACATTCCATCTGAAAATTTACAGGTGATGTATTTATGACTGAAAATGGAATCGCAAATAAACAAAAAGAAATGGTGATTTTTTTGCAATCTTGGAACCTGTCCTCAGGCTCCTTTGTCACAACAGAAAGCATGGCTGCGTATTTTTGCTGTTCACAGGACTGTGTTTAGCCAATATATCAAAATCCGTACACTTCTTTGCCATAAAGAGCTGGCACTGCACTGTGCCCCATGTGCTGATTTCAGCCCAGATGGGGTTAATAGCACGCTGATGTTTGATTGGTGCTGAGGGTCCAGACCTGCTGGATGGGGCAGAGCTACAGCCATGATGGTATGGGGCAGCAGGTGGCTGCAGTGTGAGCTGTGCCGGGCTGTGGGTTGGACATGCATGGAATTGTAAATTTGCCATCACAAGCAAACGGCTTTCAGCAGTAGTGAGGATAATCTTCAGATTTACTTAATCATAGTGAATTACAGTAATATGATTTGACTCTTCTAACTCTAATATAACGCTGTGTATCTGAAGAAAGTACTGTGGTTACTGCCTGACCTTCTTTAAATGACCTGGGCTTCAGTGAAACTATCATTTGGAACTTGGAGTTAGTTTTACACTGTTCTGTAATAGCTTTCTCCAGTCTGTACCTTTGCTTTTAACATCAAATCTTATCTTGTAATCTCTTAGGATTCTGATGGCCTCTGAGGCTGTACCTGCTCTAGAAAACTAAGATGTGTCCAGGAACGTTCCTGGACTGTGATAAACTGTACTAGTAAACTGCTAGAAAGGCCTGTGGCATGAATTTGGCATGTGCCTTTTTGTTTCCTTCTGGACAATTTCCCAATGCGTTTTTGAAGTTGTAAAGTCCCATGGTACATTTTGTATACAGCTCATATGATGTAGAGGCTGAGAGACTTTACTGGACTAAGTGAGATCTGTCCCGTGCCAGCTGGCTGCAATGCCTAGAATTTTCTCAGGTACATTTTTTTTTTTTTTTTAATAGTAGAGTTGCCGCCTTTGTCATATTTGGCTTTGTTTGGAATGTCCATTTCTTATGCTTTTCTATTACAAATATAATGTATTCTTTGAATTCTATCTGCTCTTCTAAACCGATCAGCAGATTAGAATGGAGAAGCTTGTCCATAACAATCATTGTACTGCTCAATGGGAATTTCCAGAAATACTGCATGCTATGCTGTTGTTAACATTAACAGGAGCAGCTAGCGGGTTATGCTGGACACTTCTGAAGTCTGCCTTTTTTTTTTTCAAGCCCAATCTAATTAAAAAAAAAAACATTAAGTATTTCTACACATAGTTATATCTGAAGTTATTTTTTGATTCCCATCATTTGAATATTGTTTCATATTGTTCCTGTTTATCATAAGTGGTCTTCTCCAGGTGTCTTCTGACAACTTGGAATAAATAGATCATTTTATATATTAAGGTCTTGGTAAGTAGAGTTGCATTCGTATGTAGTTTCACATTTAGTGTTGGAGTTCTCTTATCTTATTTGCAAAACTTTTAATAAATTTGCGTACATTCTAGGTAGTAAGTGTTTTTTATGGCATACTTTCCTTGACCAGATAAATAATTCCTTTATACTCTCCATTCTGGAGTGTTAATAATAAATAGAGTACTGTGGAGAGAAAGGAAATTATTCTTAGGTAAGCAGTAGTTTTTGAACCGTGACATTAATTCTATCTTTAATAATATTTGACAAAGTGAAAATGGAAATTGAGGTTGGAGGCAAGTATTTTTCACAACCTTGAACTGTCTTTGCGTGAACATTTGATATTAGAAATTACTTGGCCTTGAGGTTGGAGTGTTTCATGGGCCATGTCTAATGTGTAGCATGAGCCTGGATAATACTAATACGAGCCACAGGCAGCTTCTATTATGTCACAGATTTTAGCTGAAAGAATAAATAACACTTCGTGTACCCTCATGAATTACTTTTAGATAAATATTTCTTCTAGATTGACTTTATAACCTAGACAGTGCTCTATTATCTGTTTTAAAGATGTGAACCAAAAAATAACAGCGTGGTCTTTCAACTGAGACCTGATCAAATGCTAATTCCTACCAACCAGTCATAGAGACCAATGGAGGTTTCCTTAGTGTGGGTTTCAAAATGTTTCCTGAAGGGAAAATAGAAAAAGGGAATATAGGGTATACAGATCTGAGAAGACTATCAATGAAGACCTAATTAAGCATACCTAGATTCTGATTATATTGCACTTTTGGTGGTCTTCACGTTCTCTGGCTCAGCCAAGATAGTGATTTATCTATTGTTCATCAGCTTGACTGTGGTAACCCGCTGTTTCTGTCCTCTGGTGTTTCTGTCCTCTGGTAGATAGGAAAGACAAAGCTTATTAGCTTAAATGCCTCTCCCTGAAAGCTAGGAGAGGCTGTGGATGTTGTCATGTGATAATGTGCTGTCATGTCCTACTGGATGCCTACTGGAATTGTAGGCAGTTTTGGGAATACGTGCTGAATGAAATACTTGAAGCAATTTCTTTCCGTTCCAACTTTTTACCCCAGGTAGTATAGCTTTCCATGGAACATATTTAAGTCTTTTCCACTTTGTAGCTGTCTGCAGATGAGGGCATTGGGCAGTTCAGCCAGGAAATATATCCCATGTAGCCCGCCACCGAAGAACTTGCCCTGGGGCAGCTACTAGCACACAAGGAAATGAAGAGACCAAAGGTAATCTTTGGAGGTCTGGTTGCCATACATGCAAATGAGATGGGAAAGGTCAGATTCATCAATCACTGCCTAGCAGCATTAGTACTGAGGTTTCCCTTGGGACAGGGGACTTTTTTGTGGATGTTGTGTGCAGCAGCCTTCTCTAGCAGCTTGAAGAGAGTGCTCAAGTGACTTTCACTTAAGAAAGAAGATGCATAAGCTTATATACATTTGTGCTTAAATGAAATCTCAAAGAGGGTGTGAAAAGCAACAAGATGTTATCTGCTGTCTTCCCTTGTTGCCTTGTGAAATCTCAGGACAGGACATGCTGACAGCAGTTCTGTCTGGTTGGGGTGTTTTTCTTTCCCATTGTCTCTGGGTGCATTACAATGCAGCATTTTGCATTCATTTTTGATACTGCTTTCTATATTGAATTGAAATACTAGCTAAGATTGGCAATTTAATTTCCAGAGTGCTTTGTCTCACTGGAAGTGCTAACTGAGTTACAGTTAATTGAAATAGTGAAATTAATACTGTTGCAATTTAGTAAATAATACTCAGCTACTCAAAGAGTAGGGTGTATAAATAAAAATATCACTTTGTTGAATGACTTTTTTTCCTGTTTCTCTTAATTTTTCTTCAGCTCGACAACATTTTTAATTATTGTGAATTCTCTAAGAAATCAGCCATGGATAATTAAAAAGGCAATGGAGGTCAAAGTTGTTCAGCTGCTCCATCTTCTCCACTCTATTTACTACCCCAAGGAATTGAAAATTAAATGGAAAAAACATAACTGATCAGATTCTGATTTGTGTCTGTGCAACTCTGTGATATGTTTATTTGGATCTTGACCCATTCTTTTCTCTCAATTTTTGAAACGTGGTATTTGTGTAGGTATTAAGTGGTTCACAGTCACGTTGATCTCCTACGTTTAGTACCTTTTCTCAAGATGAACTATGGCTGTGTTATGATCTTTAAGTACCTTTATGACTATCTGTTACACCTTAATTTCAGAGCACGTAACAGATAATGCATCACTGAGCTTTGGACTCGTATAATTGTACAGTTAGACTTGCACATAACATTGGAAGTTACAGGTTTTCTTTTGCAGTACATCTTTGGTTTTGGTTTTGTTGGTAGTTCTTTTTCCCTCCTTTCCTTCCAACTCCGTAGTAGTTGCGGAATTCTTTTAGGTTGACTGACATAAAGTTGAAAATGAAAAGAAAACAGGTGGGAATTCATTTTAATAGTGATTTTTTATTACTTCATTTTAACATCTTCAGGAGGCATCTTGCAATGAGTAACATGAATATAATGTTTTTATCCTCCATAACGCAGATTATGTCAAATAAAATTAGGAAAGTGGAGACAGTGTTGTACAGTGCTTTACACTGAGGATATTTATCCCTTCATTGACCTGATGGCATTGCTGTAATAAACATGACAGTCCATTAATTAGGATGGCGGAGAGCAGTACTACATCCTCAGGAACTTTTGCATACGGGTAAAGGAAAATTGGGGGAGTAGAAATACATTTTTAGTGTATTCTTTTTACTGACATTACTAGGAAAAGCAAAGCAAATATAAGAGCTGTCAGCCAGCCAGTTAAATGTGTTTATTCACATGCTTTTTGGAACTGGAACTGAACTACAAAATTCAAAATTAGATTTCTCCTTCAAAGAAACGAGCTAGAGCACTCTGTTGGGTTTACATGGGAAGGTTTTGGTAGCAGAGGGGCTGCAGGGGTGGCCTCTGTGAGCAGAGCCCAGCACTGCCCCATGTCAGATCAGAGCTGCTGGGTGTCCCTCTGGGGGAGCACACTGAAGAAAGAGAAAAACTGGGAGAGAGGAGTGAAACATGAGAGAAGCCCTCCAGGCACCAAGCTCAGTGTAGAAGGAGGGCAAGCTGTCCCCTGAAGCCCATGGGCGCCACGCAGAGCAGATCTGTTTTTAGTTTAGAAAAACAGGTGTTTTTAGTTTGTCTTTAGTTCTTACTGCTCTACTCTGTTAGTTATCAGTGATAAATTAGTCTTCCCCAAGTCATGTCTTGTTTGCCTGCGATGGTAATTGGTGAGAGATCTCCCTGTCTTTATGTCAACTCATAAGTTTTCTTTTCATCATGTTTTCTCCCCTCATTGTGTTGAAGAGGAGGAGTGAGAGACTGACTGCGTGATGTTTAGCTTCCCATAGGTGTTAAACCACCACATCACTCACAAAAAATTTTTAGATGTAGAGGACAGTGAAAAAGTTGCAGTAAATGCCATATGAACAGTTTAGCCAAAATGCTAATGTTATTATAATGTTGAAAGTGTAACAAACCTCTGTCCTGGGGTTTCAGGTAGGGCCTACATTTATTTATTTTCTGTAATAAGACATATAGCTTTCTTTCCTCTAATCATTATCAGCACTGTGTGTTCCTGCTCTGGGTGTTTGTAACGTGGCTTATTGTTCTAACTGTAGGTGAATGATATAGTCCTTCAAATCTTCAACTCTTTGAAAGGGTAGATAACAACAGGACAAGGGGAAATGGTTTTAAGTTGAAGGAGGGAAGATTTAGGTTGGATGTCAGGGGGAAGTTCTTTACTGTGAGAGTGGTGAGGTGCTGGAACAGGCTGCACAGAGAGGCTGTGGATGGCCCCATTCCTAGAGGTGTTCAAGGCCAGGTTGGAGGGGGCCCTGGGCAGCCTGGTCTAGCATTTAATGGGGAGGTTGGTGGCCCTGCCTGTGGCAGGGGGGTTGGAGATTCATGATCCTTGAGGTCCCTTCCAACCTGGGTCATTCTGTGATTCTTTGATTCTGTGAAATCCTTTGTAGTGTTCTTTAGCATCTGTGTGTTACCTACTAACTTTTCTTTGTTCTCCTTTTCATGTGATCTTAAATTGTTTTCAGAGATGTATAGAGGTTCTGGGCCATGTATCCCACCAGAAAAAACAAACAAACAAACAAACAAACAGTATGTGGAGTGTGAAACTGATTAGGGAAAAGATGAGATGGCAGGACAGCATCCTCTGAAGTTTTTCTGGGTACACTTGTATATGCTCTACCAAAGTGCCGTGAACTGCCCTGGATGCTGTTCAACTTGTGATGGTACTTTGTTTTTGTAAGGAGCTTTTAGAAACGCTTACTTAAAAGCCTTCCACTATCACACTTTGGCTGACAAGATAAAAACTGGGTATATTTAATTAGTTAAATCTGACTCCAGTGCTAGTAGTACTAGTTGAATATTTTAAATTCAGCTGCTTCTTCACATATGGAATTTATTGTTTCATCCTTTCCTGTTTTAGCCCCAAGCTTTTTTGATAGACTTTTTAATATTTTCTGTAGGATGCCTGCTTTTGCTATTAATATATAATTCCTTTTGTATGTAGCTCTTCCCATATCTGATGGAGATTTACTGGAAAAAAAAATACAGGAAAAGATTTGCTGGTGGGAATAGGAAGGAGGACATATTGGGCTGCAAGCCTCTGTTCCCTTTTCCCATACAGTTGGTATGGGATGTATCTCAAGTCATGTAATGAGAGAGTAGTTGCAGTTATTTTGCCCTTCTTCTTTTAATCAGACTGTTTTAGCAAACAGAGGGGAATGATCAGGATGTCATTAGCTTTAGAACTTAATGAAAGATTTTTATCTTTCATAGTTTTAGAAACAATTAAAGCAGAACAAACAATTGTGTCCTCAGAAGAAAGTAGTTCTGCCCTCCCACTCTATCTTGTTTAATAATTATTTCTCCTTTGTGTCAGTTTATCATGAAACTATAACGGGGAGAGAATGATGAATAGTTAGAGGTCAGGAGATCACTGTGAATGCCAGTTTAAAGTATAATATGGCCTAAAAGAAAATTATTCTCCTCTGTTTCTACAGACAGCTATTAATGAAGCCTTTATATAAAAACAGTGGATATCTAAAAAAAAAATGTTTTCCTCGCTTGCAATCTGCAGAGTCTAGCAAATAAATGTGTGCTGAGTGTCGGAGGTACCTTCCAGAGGGTGCATGCTGCTGGCTGACTGTCTTTAATTGTTGCTGACAGAGGAGTAAAAGCTGACTGAGCTGGGATGGAACTAATCTAGGTGAAGGCTATTACCGAGCTGCTAAACACCAGATGGCAACACTCAAGGGAAGCTGTAGCTTCTCCTTCAAGACTGGGAAAAAGGGATGAAGGTAGCTAGTAATGCAGCAGTAGAGGTGGTCCAAGGAGAGATAAGAACAGGACCCTAACTGGACAGGGAGGTCTTGGAAAGCATTTTGTATATGAGTGTTATCATAAGAGTTATTTTTGTAAAAAGAAAAAAAAAAAAAGACTGCTTAGTAGAATTATCAAAGAAGGAATTTAAGGCTTATCATACAGAGATAGGAAGATATTGCAGAAGGGAAGTTGAAAACAACAGCTTAAGAAAGTACTTCTGTCTACAACAAAACATGGAGATTGACCAAAATAGGTACTAAACAAGGAATATGTCTATATTGTAACATGCCTATAAGGAAAGGATGAAAGAAGGAACAACTACTGCTGAAGAGAGAGACTTTAGGAAAATATTTTCTTAGAACTACATAAAAGATGAAACTTCAGAAAGGAATAAAAGCATGTCATCAGAATAGAGGAGTAAGTAATGGAGATAGCTCAAGGGCAGAAGTCTAGTAAAAGAATAAGGATAATGTGATGAAAAGAGGAAAGGCATCAGAATATTTCACTGGCAGAAGAAATAACTATTGAAACAGAATCTGAACTTTATGGTGCAAAGAATGCTAGAGCATCTGATGAGTTAGTCTTTTTCCACAGGAAGGAGTCACAGAAAGCAAATCTCCACTTAGACATGAGACTGATTATTATGTTTGAAGAGTCTGTAAATGCTTATTGGATGGCTAGAAATTGCCAAGGAGTTTATGGACAGTGGTGAGAGAATCGAATGTTTCTGCCTTTGTTCTCACAGTGAAAAGCATTGCTTGCTTGCAGAAACATCAGGAACAGTAGGAACTGGCTGACAGTAACACTACTGAACATTGATTTCTGATGTTACAGAATGTAGCAGGTAACTGACAAAATAAAACTGTGTGCAATTTGTAGTCCTTAGCATCAAAATTTTTTCCATGAAATTAAAAATCCTGGAGGTAAAGGAGAGTTAACCTTGAGATTGAAGATGGTCTTGAAGGCAATACAATACTCATAAATTACTCTTCACGTTGGGAAGAAAAACTACGCTGTTTTTGGGCTGGAGCACATAAGGACAAGTATGACAAGAAGTGGGCTGCATGTACAAAGATGGGGAATTCTGGATCAGCTTCATTGTAATCCTCATGATTCCAGATAATGGGGATGAAGGAACGACAAGATGATGAAAATGAGCATCTAGCTTTTGACCTTCAGTGAACACAGATCTGTGCTATGGAAGTGATGATCTGGGAATGTTCAGTGACTGGAAGATATTTGAAGGAAGTGAGATTAATTGCTTATGTATGCTAGTTGGCTTCTGTTATATCTGTGACACAATTTCCTTGCTGATAGCTGTTAGGGAATAGCTAGAGAATATGAAGAAAAGTGCTAGTGAAATTACAGACGTGAAAAGCTGCCTAGTGGTTGAGAAACTGGTAACAACAAAGCAACAGTCTACTTTTTAAGAGAGGAACTATGGGGCTGGGAGTTGCTGAGGTTTCTTCAGGATCAGTCCTACAATGCTATTTTATTTACAATTTTTGGTGATAACCTTGGGAGGAAAAATAAGAGTATGATAAAAAAAAATTGGCTGAAGACAAAGCTGCAATACTTTGTCACTGTGGGTGAGGATTAGAATTTCATGCTGAAAGATATCTTGGAAGGCTTCAATAGCAAAAATAGGTGTGAAATTTAAGCGTACAAAGAATAAGGTCATGTTCTGAGTTACAAGTAACATGCATTTCTGTGATACACTCAGGAATCATCAACTGGAAATAGCAAGGCAAGAGAAAGACCTCAGAGATTTAGTCAATTGTTAGATGATTATATATTACAAATCTGTATCTGCCAATAGGGAAAAGTGATTCTTCGTTCTGTCAGAATGAAGATATTTCCAGCGGAGAGAGAAATGCTTTGTTGCATCAAATAAGGAATGGCAGCCTGTAGTTAACTATATACAGACCTGTTAAAGAATTGTGAATTCTACCAAGGAAAATTGGAAAGATAAACAAGGAAATAGGCTATCTTTTGAGAAGTGTCTAAAAATAACTGATCTGTTTAACTTCAAAACAAAACAAGAACACAACACAAAAGCAACAAACATGAGACAGGGAGATTGTGGAAACTTTCTGTAAATAATCAAGATAGAGGAGAAGATAAAAAGAGCTATTGAAGCATGGGGTTACTGCTACCAGGAAAACAAGTGATTATAAAATATCTAGGAATTTAGACTGAAATTAACTGTCACAAATGCTAGGAAACTTAGGTGGGAAACAGCATTCCATTCAGGAGTAATAGGAAAGGGGAAAAAAACAAAAACAAAAGCAACCTAATTGGCTTTAAAATCAGTCTTAAAGTGAATGAGATTAAATGTTATGTATTTACCTGTGTTATCAAATAATGTCTCAAGAGATCCATTCTAGTATTATATTCCCATATGATGTCTGTTCAGAGGGCTCTGTAGACATAATTCTCCTGGTTGTGTGCTTAAAATAATAAACTAACATAAGGAGGATATTCAAATCTACATTTGTTCAAACACCAGCAAATAAAGTTTTGTGGTGGATATTTGATAACATAGGTTATGGCTAAATTTCTACAGTAGGAAATCAGGCAGGAAAAAAGTTCATGGAAAAAGCTCTAACTTTTCTCAAATATTTGAAAAGAAAATGAATAACAGGCAAGAAAAAAATAAAAAAAAGATTTTTTATTCAAGAAAAGAAACTTGAAGGACACAAAAGGTCGCATGCATTGTCACTGACAGTAAGCTGAGAATGATACTTAGATCTGTAATTAATTGTTTGCCTCAGCAGTATTTATAAGAGAAACTGCAATGCATACTGGTTCATAAAACCGAGTATTGTCCCAATGGGGGTAAGAAAAGGCAGACATATGAGAAATATGCCAGTGCAAGCACTTGATTAAGCAGAAAAATGATTAAAAAAAGAATTACAAAGAGAAAAGTGCATTAAGGCAATCTTTTGGTGACATTTGCTTGAAGTTATTTAACAGTTCCTGTTGAGTTCCTCATTCCTACTGGTTTCCAGGTTTTGTTAGGACCTATATAAGAAATATATGGAAATGAAAAGATAAATTGTGAGATCTTGTTTTCAAAGTGGAGTGCGTGTCCTGAGGGGTGCACAAGCCAATCCATTGATGCGTGGGAGGTATGTATTAGAACCTCTAGGTATATTTGCTTTTTATGTAAAAATATAAAAGAGCAAATTAAGCTTTACTAGTATTTCATATTTATTGAAGCTGGCACTGTCATTCTGTCTGTATTTGTCTCAGGTCACAGACAATAGGCTGGGTGTTCTGGGGGAAGAGTGGGTGACCCACAGAACAGAGTTGTTGACAGTGGTGCTGTCACTCATTCACTGCTTCAGCGTGTTGCAATGTTTTGCAGTTTTTTTGTACCCAGTTAAATGAATTTAGGGATTATATTACGTAGTTTAAACTAAATGAACACTCACAAAATGGTCATGTGGCATTAAGGGATTTCTGCAAAGAAACCATGGATTGAGGATAATATTGCAAGCACAAATTAAGAGGAAAATGGCGGACCAAACATTTCACCCCTTCCTAATACAAACAGGATGATTGGCAACCATGTTATGAGGTAAAAAAGAGCGCAGATCTAATCAGGTCGAATCATAGAATCACCAAGGTTGGAAAAGACCTCCAAAATCATCCAGTTCAACCGTCCACCTATTACCAGTATTTCCTCACTAAACCATGTCCCTTAGTACCACATCTAAATGTTTCTTGGACATCTCCAGGGACAGTGACTCCACCACCTCCCTGGGCAGCCTATTCCAGTATCTGACCACTATTTCGAAGAAGAAATTTTTCCCAGTATCCAACCTGAACCTTCCCTGGCTCAACTTGAGGCCATTCCTTCTTGTCACTAGTTGTGCAAGGAAAGAGGCTGGTCTCCACCTCACCACAACCTCCCTTTAGGTGGTTGTAGAGAGTGATAAGGTCTCCCCGAGCCTGTTGCAGACTAAACTACCCCAGTTCCCTCAGTCGCTCTTTATACGACTTGTGAATTGTTGATGTTTAAAGTCATGCACTGAACTTAACAATAGATATTTAAAAGCCTCTTTTGAAGTTTCTTAATTAGTAGAGAATAACAAAAAGCCAGACACCAACACAAGCATACTGCTTGTTCTTTCTGCTGCACTAAAACTGACTGAAGTAGGGAAAACAACATGGTGGCAAATTCTAAAATGAATTCTGTTGTCAGAAGATAGCTTGGCAAGATATATAGAAAGCATTGCTGAAAATTTGAAGAAACTAGTATTAGAACAAATTATGTAGAGAATTTGCTCTGCAGTTGACTGCAGGTACATGTCTTTTAACATGTTTCGGCTTATGGTACTTGACAGGTTCTGTTTAAGTACTGAAATACAAAAAGAAGTACTTGTGAGCTGCTAAAAGGAAGAGATGCCAAAGGGGATATATTCCCAGTAGTAAATAACTTTGGTTTAAAAAATAAATTCTTGTTTACAGAAGAAAAAAAACACATTCACAAAAACTCAACCATGTATGTGAGTTTATGTGGCAAGGTTTTGGTAGCAGAGGGGCTGTAGGGGTAGACTCTGTGAGCAGAGGCCAGCAGTGCCCCATGGCTGCCACAGCTAGCTCCAGTTGCTCCAAAGGGACCTGCCACTGCCAGAGCTGAGCCACAAGCAATGCTGGATGTGCTCAGGGAGAGTAGAATAAGGAAGTGAAAACTGCTGTTCTTCGGCAGCTGGGAGAGAAGTGAGAAACATGCCCTGTGGGCACCAAGGTCAGTGCAGGAGGAGAGCAGGAGATGCTCCGGGTGTGCAGCAGAAACTCCTGCAGCCCAGGAGAGGCCCATGGAGGAGCAGGCTGTTTCCCTGCAGCCCACGGGCACCACGCAGAGCAGATCTCCACGTGCAGCTATGGAGGAGCCCATGAGACATCAGTGGATGAGGCCTGGAGGAGGTACAGCGTGCAGAGCTGCAGCCGTAGAGAATAACATGCTGTGGGGCAGAGAGGGCTTTGGGAGCTGTCACCTGTGGGGACCCATATGGAGCAGTGCCTGAAGGGTGGGACCTGTGGTATGGAGCCATGCTGGGGCAGTGCTGGGAGAGCTGCAGCCTGTGGGAAGCCCATGGGGATCAGATCAGTTCAGGAAGGACAGCACTGTGGGATGGATCCACATGGAGCAGGAGCAGAGATAAAGCATTATGGTGGTGGAAGAGCTTGTCTTGGGAAGGTGTTCTTAGTTAGCCTTTTATTTCTTACTTTCTAGTCTGCTAGTTATCAGAGATAAATTAGTCTTCCCCACGCTGTGTCTGCTTTGCCTACTGTAATTGATGAGTGATCCATTGTCCTCATCTCCACCCATGAACAATGTTTTAATCATTTCTGTTTTTGCATATGTTTCATTATGTACATAGCATTGGTACACTGGTACATGTATCTAATTTATAAACAAATGAATATACATATATTGAGAATGCAGTCCCAAATTTTTTACTGATAAGGATGGTGCACAATAAAATAGTTTGGAAACTACTGGTCTAGTTATCTCTTAAAGTCTATGAAAGGGTTGTGCACTAGAAAGGAAATTGAGATGTTTTTGGCAGCTTGGTGTGTTGGACAACATGGTTGAAATGATTTTTGTTGTGCCATTAGTGTTAGACCTGATGGAGCAGGATATGCATGTACATTGTTTCCTCTCATGTGGAGATATTTACCTACATAGATGTATGCCTCTTCCCCTCCCCCAGAGTAAGAACAGGTTGCATTTGTCCTTTCTTTTAGGCATTCCTGAAAAATATGAGATGTTCAACACACGTAAGATTCCCTCAGATCCTTCTTTTAATAATTAATCAAGTTATTCACAACAGCTCTAATAAGCCAGCAACATATCTCATCTTCAAATTCTCTCACTGTCACTCCTCTCTTGAAGCAGAGAAAAAAAGACCAGCTCACAGAAGAGCTTCTTCTGTACTGTGAACAAACCTTCCAACATTTCCAAAATTCCAACATTTCCAAAATTCCAATAAAACAGAACTGTAAGAGGAATAGTAGTTATGATTCCCAGACTTTAGGGACCTGGTCGGCTGCTGTCTTCTGGGGGGGGGGAAGGGGAGTTGGGAAAGGAGTGAGAAGTGTTCCATCAAATCAGTTGATACCATGTTATTTATTTAGGCAGAACAAACGTGCAGTATTAAAAAAGAAAAAAATGCCAATCCCAAACCCAACAATCCGTCCTTCTCTAAAATCTTATGTGACTTTTTGTGTGTTTTCTTTTAGGAAACATTGAAATTAAATGAAATACCAATGTGGTGTATTTTGAAATGTGTAACATAGAAGTGGTTGAGAGCATGAACCTATTAAAATAAGGTCATCAAATGAATCATCATGAATTCTTGAACTGGTGAATGAGCTGGAAGGGCAAAATGCAGTGCTGGTACAATTTATAAAAAAAATCAAGGGTATCTTGTGATATGCTTTCCTAAATACTGATGTGTACAGTCACTGAAAAGTAAACTGCTGAAGGAAAAAACTGGTGTATGTATTGAAAGCAAATGATTTAGGTAAATTACAACAGTGCAGGGTTAGTGGAGGTAATAAATAGGCTGACCCAAGTGTCGGTAAAAGGCTCTTGTTTGCTTATGCTTCTGAAGGCTTGACATGGAAAACTGGAGAAAAGGTATTGACTTCCCAAACAAAGAATAATTGGTTTAGACTATGCAAAAATGTAGGTAATTCAGTTCAGTATAGAATAGCATAAGGTAATGTGACTGATATGCATAATGGGAGTTAAATGCCCAAACTGAGAAACAGTGGAAAGTTACAGGTAATTTTATTGGTTTTGTTTTTACCAATGAGCTTGAACGAGATATAGCTGCTGTTTGCAAGGATGAAAGGCTAAAAGGATGTTGGAAAATGTGTGAAAGCTGAAATATGAAACTGCAGGATAAATGTGTTTGTAAATTTCTGAATAACAAATATAGCTTCGACTATGTAGAAATCTATCAAATCATAGTTACCTTCTTATCAAATTAATATCTTTACAAACTGTGAAACATTGCAAACTTAATAAATGCTAAATGTAGTTTTTCCAAAACATTAAAAAATGATGAGTTTTCATTGAATTAAATATTTCAAGATTACTGATGATAGCATTGGTTGGGAAGAAGAATGTTCACAAAAATTAGGAGAGTGCTGAATTTTGGTAACACGTATTTTGGGAGGAATGAAGAAGACTGGACAATCATTAGGGAATGATTATGGACAAATATTGCTGGGCAAAATGATAAGAAGATAATAGATTCCTGCGACCTCATTACTTACTGCTAAGGTGAATGAACACAGTTTAAAAGATCTGTTGAAACACAGATGGGCTACTCAGAATTATGTCTTTAAAGTATTTGTTTCAAAGCTATATAAAATTTGGTCAGTTTTCCAACAAATGCAAATATACCTGGAATTTTATAGTTGCTTATTTTGTAAATGAATGTATAAATGATATCTGTGGTTATGCTTGCACTGGTAGAAGTTACAGGTGTGTGTTTTTCTTTTCATATAATCAATGAGGCATGGGATTTATATTTCCCCAATGATTGGTTTAAGATTCTGTGGTGCCACACAATTGTTACTTTTTTTTTCCCCTGGAAGTTTTGGTATGTTTCACTACGCTTAATTCACTACGAAGGCACAGGAAAGTAATAGGATAGCCTGTCTGTCTGGTGAGTTCTCTAATCACACTCTGGTGTTCTCAGAAGCCAGTTCTTCTGTTTGAAGATGACTGGCATGCTAAGCTCCCTAAATACATCTAGTCTTTCACACAATGACTTGTTTGTAGTGTGTATAGATTTAATTACTAACCAGCAGGGCAGTATCACCCTGACTGCTGATTAAGCTGCTATAGAGTCCCTTCCCTGTACAATTGGAATATGTCGATCTTATCAATCAACACAATGAATGTCTCATAACAAAAATGCAAATTAGACGAGGTAAATTAATGTTTTTGTAATCTTAGTTCCTGATGTGAAATGAATACATTTATCTTTGCAGAAATTATGGACTTTACATAACTATCATTTCTTAGGTGCTGTTTAATCCTTTGCTTTTTATTCTGGACTCATACTACTGATGTTTCTTTATTTTTACTGTACAAACATATAATATTGACTTTGTAATTTGCTCAACATCAGTAAAATGGTAATAGCCGATGTCATACCTGAAGTAGTGCTGTTTTTTTCCACATGCCATTTGAAGCATCTTGCCTTAGTTTCAGCTGGGACATAGTTGTTTTCTTCAGTGTCTGGTATGATGCTACGTTTTGGTTTTAGGAGAATAATAATGTTGATAACACGCTAATGTTTATAGTTGCTGCTAAGCAGTGTTGCACAGAGCCAAGGCCGTTCTCATGCTACCTGCTAGTGAGGAGGCTGTGGGAGTCTAAGGAGATGGGAGGGAACAGAATTTGGACAGCTGACTTAAACTTGCTGAAGGGATCATGGAATCAGAGAATGGCTTGGGTTGGAAGGGACCTCAAGCATCATCAAGTTCCATCCCCTCTGCCACAGGCAGATGTGCCAACTGCTTGATCAGACTGCACAGAGCTCCATCCAGCCTGGCCGAAAACACCTCCAGGGACAGAGCATCCATGACCTCTGTGGGCAGTCTTTTCCGTCACTTCACCACTCTCAGCAAAAAACTTCCAACTTACATCCAATCTAAATCACCTCTCCTTTAGTTTAAAATGATTCCCCCTTGTCCTATCACAATCTATCCGTGTAAAAAGTTGATTTCCCTCATGTTTATAAACTCCCTTTAAATATTGGAAGGCTACAATGAGGTCTCCCCGCAGTCTTCTTTTTTTTCCAGGCTCAACAAGCCCAACTCTCTCAGCCTGTTTTCATTGGAGAAGTGCTCCAGCCCTTGTATCATTTTTGTGGCCCTCCTCTGGACCCTCTCCAAAATTTCCACATCTTTCCTGTGTTGGAGGCTCCAGCCTTGGGTGCAGTGCTCCATCTGGGGCCTTGTGAAGGCAGCGTAGAGGAAGACAAACACCACCCTTGTGCTGGCTGGCCACCCCTTTTCTGATGGAACCCTGGATACCATTGGCCTTCTGGGCTGCAAGTGCACACTGCTGGCTCATGTTAAGTTTTTCACAAACCAGGAGCCCTAAGTCTTTCTCAGCAGGGCCATATTCCATATCACATGACATCATGTGGAAGGAGAGTTTTGAAGGGAATGGGTGCTCATCTGGTTCTCTTCCACTTGCGAGGGGTCTAGCTCAGCATAGCTCACTTATTATATATTTTCATATATATATAGTCATAACTATTATTCTTTTTTCCTTTTCCCTATCTTAGTAAATAGTTCTGTCTCAACCCACGAGTTCTACTTTGTTATTTTTTTTCTAATTCTCTCCTACATAACACTGGGAAGGGTGGGAGTGAGTGAACAACTGTGTGGTGCTGAATCACCTGCCAGGTTAAACCAGATCGTATATTTTATTTATGTGTGTGTATATGAAAATATACACATATGTAATTGTTTGTGAGCATATAGTATCAGCATGGACTAGAGAATGAATATAATAACATTTAGCACCCATGTCTTTCAAGATGCATAACTGTGATCATGGATATAGCAGTGGTCATAGCTGTGAAGAAAAGGCTACCTTTGCACTCAGTGAGAATAAGGAGAAAATCATCTTGTTAAACAGGGACTTCAGTTTTACCTATAAATTTAAATTGAGCTCCTGGCTCCTCTGAATCAGTTTCCTGTCTTTAGTGAGCCATCAGAACCAGCTTGCTTTCTTTACTGCTCCTTGTAGTTAGTTCTATCTTCAGCAATACTTCAGGGCTGGGAACTCTTTGCAACTGCAAATTAAACTAGAAATTTCTCCTACTTTTCTGTTTGGAGTATATAATGTATACTACCCGATGTCACAATGTATATATCTATAGTGTATATATTTATACACACACAAAGATGAAACTTGACAGGAAACATTAGCAGACAACATCTCAGAATGTTTTGTTTTGTTTCAGCTTGGTTTGTGCTCAGTATTGTGGTTGATTGTCAGAAGATACTTTCCCTTCCTATTCTGCCTACAGTCAAATTGTGCTTTACCACCCGTCCAGTGTTGTACACAAGTCATAAATCTTACTAACCCAGAATCTTTTTTATTTCCTATATACTAGATTAATTAACCTTATGTAATTAAAAGCTTTATTAATGGTTATTAAGTCACTCTTAACTTTAACTGTGCTGTCTTGACTTAAAGACTTTTTGACAGGCAATTCCAAAGGCTCACACTTGTGAAGGAGAATTTTCTTCCATTTATTCTAAAAATAAAAGTCAGTAATCTTGTAAAGTGACCTTTTGTTCTAGTGTTATGAGACAAGGACCGATCATTTTTTTTCAGTATGCCTGCCATAATTTTTAATTATTCCAATTAAGTTAAAAAGAAATTTTGTTATTATCAGAGTCATTCAGCACTTGAATAATTCCATTTTTTTTTTCCTGTAAGCTCTGCAGCTGATGGGGAGTGTGAAGGTCCCATGTGCCTAAGCAGATGGGGAAATCTTTAGTCTTTAGCCATCAGTGCTCTTTGACGGTTCTCTTATAATTCTCTTTTCTTGCCAAATAATTTGAAAGCTGACAGTATCAAGTTAAATACCCATCCTTCTGTACTTCAATCACCCTTTTTGCTGACCTCATTCTGATCCTTTGTCTTAAATATAGAACTGAATACCATTCTAAATGAAGAGAACTTTTCATTGTAATTTAATATCAGGAATAAATTTTAGCGGCATCTTTTATTATGCACATTACAGTAAAAATACCCAATAATGATAAGACAATATATTCTGAGATGTGTTCTTGATTTTTTTCTTACTTTCAAAGAAAATGGTTTAATTAAAGGAGTCAAAATTATGTTTCAGCTTATTTTTGTGACACACAAACTGGACTACCCAATTCACATAATTATTCCTTATTGATAATTTTTTTTGCATACTAAGCAAGGAGAAGGAGCTTCTTCATGCTTTTTATGCCCTCCAGGTACCCTAATGGTTCATCTTTTTGTCTCTTTTCTGAAAATCTCTCACTAAAACTTCTTGATAGGTGCTTTGACTCAAGAGGTGCTCCCATAAATAAGAATATAATACAGGATATGGCTTTCTTCCTGTTGTGCTTGGTTTAGGAGGTGAGAATTGTGGATACAGTTCTTCACTGTACTCTTTTGTATTGTACTTTTTTTTTCTTAAACACAGCTCAGGTTTTTTTTTGGTTTGTTTTTTTTTGTTGTTGTTGTTTGTTTGTTTTTGTTTTTTGTCTTTGGCAGCTAGAATATTGCCTGACATTACAGTAACTGCATTTACAAGAGCAAGATTGTTTCCAATCATTTCAGTGGAGACTGGAGAATTAGATGTTTAAAATTACGGCTGTGTTGGAGCCTTAGTCCTGTGCTGGGAAATATTGTACATATGGCCCAAACTCATTGATAGAATTCAGTGTCACATTGATTCCTCTGGGTAAAACTAAGTTAAGGAAACCAGACCGCAGAGTAAGTCAGAACTGGAGGTCTTAAATTCCAAAAAAACCTGTCATGTATACTAGGAGCCTGAATACGAAGAACAGCCATGAAATCCAACATGCCAACTAATTAAGATGCAAGTAAATATCTGTAAAAATCTGTATGCCTTTAGAATTAATAGGATGATTCCAAATCCTCACGAATGTTGTATAGCTAGGCATCTAAATAGTGGTAACTTGAGAAACGTACAGTATTTTTCATTTGATAGCTTCTGGGCTAGTAGATTTCAACTTTTCATCTCCTAACTCTGTATTTTACTGTGAAAAATGTTACTGAAAACCTACTGTACTTCTGCAGTGTTATCAGAAGTGTTCAGTACTTGAACTGAGTGGGATTTTGTTTGCCTTCTACAAGCCTTCCAGCTGATGGGCAGAATTTAAGTCCCCATGGTGTGCAAACAGATGGAAAATGTTGGTCTTTAGCTTTCAGTCATCAGTGCTAATTCTTTTATCTTCTGAATGCATTAGTGGAACAGACTATGCCTGTTACACAATCTGTAATATTTGCTGTGACAGTCATATATATATATTATTTTGAGTCTACTGAAAATCCTTTATGTGAAGTGACATTGCCTGCATTTTATTAGCTTCATGGAAAAAAAAAATCCTTATTCATAAATTAAATGATTATCAGAATGGTTGTGGAGATTTGAATGATGATTTTAAAGTAGTATTTTTATTATTTAAGTACTCCCACAGCAAATGTATTTTCAAATGCAGTTGAATATTTCTGTAGACATCAGTGATTTTATATGTATGCCTCCACATGGCACTTTTTATAAAAAACAGCCACTGCATTGACATGCTTCTTTATTCTTAACTCATGTCTTGCAGAGGTTATGTCTGGCATTTTTGGAACGCTGTAATGTTCTTTCTGCACACTGCGCGCTGGCATGCATCCATAAATCTTAATTTCTAGATTAAATAAACAAATGAAAGGTCAGTTTTCATCTGGAGCTATGTTGCATAATCAGATTTGGGTGCTCCTTTCTGCAGTGTGGAACCCAGGAGTGTTGTGAGTTTGAGAACTTGTCTTCACACAGCAGCTGAAATTCTTAAGTTACACAGAGGTGATTGAATTCCCAAAAGTATTTGTATGAAGTTTCCTTTAGCTGGTCTAGCAAGTGACTATAAAGGAAGAAAGAAATAGTAGTAATGGCATAGCACAGCATATTATTAATATAAATGCTTGATTTTTAGAAATTATTTTAATGTTTTGGCATAAAATTATCGACACTGAGTCCTCTTCTGCCTTTTTTTAGTATGTCTTGGTTCTTAAGGCTGTGTTGTTGCAGACATAAGGATTTAAGTGTTTGTATGATTTGGGATTATGTATGCCAAAACTGAATCCAAACCTTTATTTATACAGTTAACCTCATCCAGATGCAGACAGTTCCTGCCTCTTTTGAAAGAGTAATTTTGGTAATGTGACAAGCATGAAGCATAGACAGTTGCATCTCATACAGAGTGTAGAGCACTGAAATAGAGTTACTCTGCTTCCCATCATCTATGGGTAACCATTGATTCAAAGTTATAGAAGTTCTGGTCCCTGCATACTGGACCAATATACCAGTTTATTCAGCTTTCCTCTCTGCAAATACATTTAAGTGTGAGAAGTTTTCCCACTTGTGTTAAGGGAGAACTTGTCTATCTTCGTGAACATGCTTTAGTGTGCTGCACTACTGTGGAAGAAGTCAGCTGAAAAGGAGGATTTGTTCCCTTCATTTTTTTTCTCTGGCCACACAAGCACATGTAAGGCATATGGAGAGCATTTGTTAGTGTATCAGATTACAAGCGTGATAGATGGTGTTGGATCTTTCCAGTTGTTATTTTGATTTGTGATGCACCAGTTTCACTTCTGGATTGCTGTACAGAGTTTGAGTTCTTGTTCAGATTGTTTTGAGAAGTGACTCTCGGGGAAGCAGAAAGTATTTTCCGTTTGGAAATTCCTACATACTACTTGCATTTCTTTGATACCTTTAAAAGTTCAGGTTTCAATCAATCACATTTCGTGAGGAAAACCTGTAATTTCGGAAATCATACACCCAGGTCTGGTATCAATTACAGTCAGAGTGTGGTGGTGTTTAGATGTGGAACTTTACTTCCTCTGAGCAACTTAATGGCCTGATAGAAGCTAAAGTTTATTATTTGCAAAACAGAATACTTTAAAGATTCAGTCATCAGTCTTAGCTTACAAATATTCCCATTTAATCAAAGACCATAGATGTCCCTTCAGGCTGCAGTGATGGAAACTGCTCTAAAGGGATCAAGAGTGCAGGCTTACGAAGTGGTGCTGTTGGACAGCTAAAATTTTAATGTATTTGTTTTTCACTAAGATCTGTAAAAGAAAAGAGCCTGCTCGGATTACCTGCATAGGCAATACCACTATCTGGGGAATGATCCTCACTCCTGTCTTTTCTAAAGGGGCTATGTCTTTTTGTTGTTTTTGTTTTCTGTTTCCCCAGGCTGCTTTAGGGAGCATTAAAGCCAAATAAGAAGATAGCACAGCCCTGAGGGAATTGTACTATGTGCCATGGACTATACTGGAACTTAAAGAACTTTGTAGATTGCTTAGAAAGATTTGTGTTCTTTTGTTCTCTGTTAAGTCCAGAGGGAGGAGGGAAAAAAAGTAAGATACTAGAAAGGTTAAGCTGCATGGTAGGCTCCTAGTTCTGAGTCTGCTCAGAGGCAGATAGCTGGCTTTTTATCTGCTGCTTTTTACCTTCTGTTCTGGCAGAAGAACCTTGTTTTACTCTGGAATTGATATAAACTGATAAACTATATCCCTGTTATCTGCAGCGTCATGAGGAAGGGTCCTTAAAGATTAATGTGGAGAGAGTTAAAATGAAAGTGTTAAGATGTCAATCAACATTCTGGGACAATATCTAGATTCAGTGAAATAGGTTTTTTACTATTCTTAGGTAACAAAAGCGTTAACTACACTTGTGTCTGTCCGTTTTCTTCTTCCTAAATAGGCAAACCTGGATTAAGCTTACAACAGGAAATGGGTAGGGGAACTGTCAACAGAGAATTTCTAATTCTAATTACTGAAACCTCTTTCTTTTTGTTTGTTTCTGTTTTTTTTTCCCTTTTTTCCCCCTCAGCTCTACTAGTAACTAAACTGTTATTTCTGTGAAATAATTTCCTGCCTACAGGAAGTCTGCTCTTTAAATGAGTAGGGAAGAAAACATGCTTTTGAACTGAGAGCAGCTGCTCAGTATCATTTTATCTTTTATTTTGTTGTCTGTGGTTTGCTAATGTGAAGTCTTTGAATTTTTTTGATCCTTGTCTTGAGAACTGTTCCTGTTCTGCTTAATATCTTGATTTTGTGGAAAGTTAGATCAATGGCTACTGACCTGTAACACAACGTTTCTGTCTCTATCTCATTTATAATTGCTTTTTCTTTCTTTCTGTTTTATATCCACACATATTCCTCAGGTTATGATTGCTTGCACTGAACCTCATGAAGCCAGTGTTGGCAATCCTAGGAAAAACAGGCAGTGGCTGGGTAATGATTGTAAATATTGCTAATATTGTAGAATAGAATACTTCACTTGGAAGGGACCTTCTAAAAATTAAGTCTAACTGCCTGATCTCATCCAGAAGTTACAGCATGTTATTGAGGGTATTGTTCAAATGCCTCTTGAGCGCTGATTGGCACAGAGCATCAACCATCTCTCTAGGAAGCCGGTTCTTGACCACATTCGTGGCAAAGAAATTCTTTCACATTTTATAACATGCCTGTGACTTTCTACTATACAATTAAACATCAATTACTTAGCTTTTTAATTCTTAATATCCTACATGGAACGCAATTTTGAAAGAATAGTTTAAAGCCTGCATCAAAATACAAGACTTTCGGCTTGAACTTCAGTACTGAGTTTGAACTTCACTACTGAGTTGAACTTCAATACTGAGACTTCCTGTATACTACCTGGCTTCCAGCTAAAATGGAAGCAACTGAAACATGCTCTTTCAGCCAGCTGACACCTGTCAACATGACAGTCCCTGGATGTATTAGCTCTAGCATCACAGCTTGGGAGATAAGCTCCCATTTAAAAGATGGAAGTACCTTAAAATTCTGCAGCTAGAATAATGTACAAATATTTCCAAAGTCTTTCAGGAATCTCAATATATTAGGCATCCTCTAGGAGTGCCTAAATCAGATTACATTTTGAACCAGACATTTGTCATAAAAGCTGATGGCTAGAACTCTTAAGCAGAATATAGGAGATAGATGGTTGCAGGTGGCTGGAAGAGCTCTAACCCTCACAGCCCTTTTTGTCCTTACAGTGTAGGAAGAATGTGGTTTTACTTCTTCTGATGGCACTAGGCTGATAATATACAAAATAATGTGGAATTGAGAGTGACAAAAAGAAATCCCCTCAAATCTGTTAAGGACACATTCTTTAGAATGTTGATTTCTCTGTCTGTGTTCCATTTCAACTAATAGTGGGTAGATATATTTCCTGTTTGAAGTCATGGTTAGATGTACAAGAAACACTGGGAATAAGAAAAAGTAGCAAGGATTATTAGCCAGCTAGTAAGTAGCACTGATAAGCCTATATACCTCTCTGCATGCTAGGTTGATTAATAGATTTCAGTTTTTCTTAAAAAATATATATTTTAAAAAAGTAAGATTAAGGGAGATTAAGACAAATGCAGAATATTGAATAAACTCAACTCTTATTTTATCAGTAGGAATTTGGAGATTGATCCACTGGGATATAGCTACAGAAAATAGTCCTCAGAGTCTGTGATCATATTTATGCTTTTGCTCTTGGGCTAAATTGCAAAGTGTATCTTGTAAAGGGACGGTGCTCTGCAGAGTAGTCTGGCTGTGCTTATGGTCATTTTACAAGTGCTTATGTGATGAAGATACTATTTTTTGTAAGTTCTTGCAAATCAAAAAATCTGAGAATGCTTGCACTTCAGAAACTGTTTGATTCACTTCTGGAACAGGGAAGAGTTCAGCTCCTACATCCTTATGTGCCAAGTGTTCTTCTTTGTACTATTCTAAATAAGCTAAAAGTTTAGCTCTACAAAGATGTGATCTTGGGATAAGTTTGAGTGGGAATGTGCATTGTATGATTTACTCTACAGTTTTAGCCAGTGGATTTGAAATTGTTCATCCCACTTCCACTGAGTGGGAAGTCATGTTAAATTTATTTAAGTTGGCAAAACCAGGGGAGCATGCACAGATTTTTTACTGTGAAATGTGTTTCTATTTGACCTACCTCATGCTTCATTGCTTAAGCTCCATATCTAGTCTTTATGGTCACCACTTTTTCCATGTTGTGGAAATAAACAACTCTATCAAATTTGTTGGAAATTAAAACAAAAAAGATCTACCCCCCTCCCCCCCCCCCCAAAAAAAAGGCAGAAATTAAAATAGGGTTAAAAAGTGTGCAGTAAAATTAGTGCTATGATAAATTGAAGTCTTTTGAAATATCATTTCTGGAACCAGAAGGGAAATCTTATCTTCTTTTACCAGCCAAAGGCATTTTCTCTCTGGCAGTAGACTCTGATTTGTGATCATAGAGGGGTACTATACAGATCTGGCACTGTCTACTCAGCTGTTATTGATTACAAGCATTCACTCTCACTTGGAATTTCTGAATATGCATGTTGTTCCACAGAGCAGTACACTCACTTCAAATTCATTTTGCATTCTGCGTATTGAATTATGTTTCTTTGGGAACATTTTTAATAACATATTCCATCTAAAGTCTTGCTAAAATGAAGCAATTTATTAGTGCAGACAAATGTTTTTTTTTTTTCTCAAAAGTATAACCCATGGGAGATATTGAATAAAGTTTTTCAAGATATTTATCTTCTTTTTGAGAAATGGTTGAAGGCTGAGGATGTGTTGAGAATAGGTAAGCCAGAAACTTTTCATATATGCTTGGCAAATATGTAGTCAGAGTGAGCAGGTGGATACACTTTGTACTATGTATGCTTTGAAGTATTGGTGCTTAGAATTTGTATCGTACTGACACTTTGCATCCAGTTCTAAAGCTCCCAACCAAAGAAGGACATGAAGTTGTTGGAGCGGGTCCAGAGGAGTGCCACAAAGATCATCAGAGATCTAGAGCACCTCCCCTATGAGGACAGGCTGAAAGAGCTGGGGCTCTTAAGCTTGGAAAAGATTGAGGAGACCTTATAGTAGCCTTCCAGTACCTGAGGGGCCTACAGGAAAGCTGGGGAGGGACTGTTTATAAGGGCAGGTAGAGACAAGATGAAGGGAAATGGCTTTAAACTGGAAGAGCGTAGACTGAGACTAGATATTAGGGAGGAGTTCTTTACTGTGAGAGTGGTGAGGCAATGGAACAGGTTGCCCAGTGAGGTTGTGGATGGGAAGGCCAAGGCCAGGTTGGATGGGGCTTTGAGCAAGCTGGTCTAGTGGGAAGTGTCACTGCCTATAGCAGGGGTGTTGGAACTAGGTGATCTTAAAGGTCCTTTCCAACCCAAACCATTCTATGATTCTAAGACACTTGACAGATTTTTTTTTTTTTTTAATGGGAGATTATGCTTGAACTTGGAAAGGGAAATACAGTGAATTGTTCCACTTATATTGCAACAAAGACAGAAGAATTCTGGTCTGTCTGTCGTACCACCTGTGTAAATTCCTGCTGTACTGCTGGAGCAAATGAGCTCCTTACTTGCCATGAATGAGATGCTTTGCCACGGTCCTGAATGCTCCTTCCATGAACTGAGGTCATCATACTTCCAGATTTCAGTAATCTGTGCATATTCATGTTCCCCTGTGGAAAAATGAAAATAAGTAAATCCATTTGGGGTTCCCCACATTTCCTTGATAAGCACACAGAGTATCTTGCAGTTTATTTACGGCAACTGAATGTCAGTTATTGGCAGAAAACTGTCTGATGAGGTGGTGAAACCATCTGGGAAATCCTGTACTCCTTCTCATGTGCTACAGTGGCTGTATTACAGAACATAAGTGAAACTGATACTTGATGTAATTGTAAAAGGTTGTTTATACATATTTATATACTTCACGTGTACCTGGATTAATGAAGTTGTTTTTCATTTACTTAGTTGTGAGTTTTCAATTCTAGGCATGCCAAAATCTGGTTCAGAATGTAAAAAATTCAACAATGAGAATACCTCAATTAAAAACTCCTCACAAGCAAGTTACTTTCAAGTAGTTATAGTGAGGGGATCTGTCTTCCAGGGCTCAACATGAAAGAGAGGAAAATGAAGGAAAGATAAAACTGTATAAAAAGGAAACGATTTTTATCTATTTACCTTTTCTCAGCTTGTTTAGCCATATAGACAGAAAAAGTGATTAGCTACCCTGGGAATTTTTCTTTTCTTCTTTTCTTTTTTTAGATAGTTTTCTCAAAGGTGAATTATTTCTGTTCAGATTGTCTTTGAAAGCATAGCTAAGCACAGAAATGGGATTAAGAACTATTTTTGGGAATGCTCCAAAGGAATGGAGCTTAACAAATATTTCCAGTACCTTATTCTTTGTGTACTGAAATGTGTGCGAGTGTGTGGTTTGATGATGATACCAAACTGTATTAAATGCTTGGTACACTCTATCAAACATGTTTATTACTTAAAAACCCCTGAAGAATTTATTTTTAGAGGGAAATATTACTTTGAAAAGTCTAACCTCATCCTGAATTGCTTTTTTCATTTGAGTTCTAAGAACCAATCCTACCTCCTCTGTCCTAGTTTTCTCCAGACTTGACCTTCTTTTTGGGTGCGGTTCACTGAGCATGTTTTTTAAGAAATAAATTAATGTAGAACTACCCAGTAAAAATTATTTGGAGCTGAGTAATTCCATATTATATTCTTCTTTCAGTGGCATTAAATCTTAAATCCAGGAGAAAGAATGAAAACTGTGCTGCAGGTCAAGTTAAATATCCTACATTTTCTGAATTTAATGTCTTTTTTTTTTTTTTTTTTTTTTCCTTTTGCTATTACCATCTTTCTGTACTCAACACTGGTGAGGCCACACCTTGGGTACTGTATTCAGTTTTGGGCCCTTCACTGCAAGAAAGACATGGGCACCCTGGAGCGTGTCCAGAGAAGGACAGCGAAGCACAGGCCTTATGAGGAGAGGCTGAGGGAGCTGAGATTATTTAATCTGGAGAAGAGGAGACTCAGAGGAGACCTCATTGCTCTCTATAACTACCTGAAGGGAGGTTGTGGTGAGATGAGAGTTGGCCTCTTCTCCCACGTAACTAGCAATAGGACTAGAGGGAATGGCCTCAAGTTGTGCCAGGAGAAGTTCAGGTTAGATATTAGGAAAAACAACTTCTTCAAAAGAGTGGTTAGATGCTGGAATGGGCTGCCCAGGGAGGTGATGGAGTCACTGTCCCTGTAGGTGTTCAAGAAACGTTTAGATATCATACTGAGGGATGTGGTTTAGTGGGAAATATTGGTGATAGGTGGATGGTTTGACTGGATGATTTTGGAGATCTTTTCCAACCTTGGTGATTCTATGATTCTATGACAAGGAAATCAGTAGATTAACTCATATCAGCACTCCAACTTCAACACTTTAAGTTTGGTAGCATGAAATCAAAATGGATTTGCTAGTTCTTGGTGGCATATTTCACTCAGATACTGGAGCTGGCCATATTAAGCATTGTTCTTTGGCGTGGTACTTAGAATGTAAGCTCCTGAAAGAGGCAGTCATACCTTCTATTAATAATTCTTTATTGCAGTTGACCTCTAGCACTGAGGTTTTAGGAGAGGCTGCCCTTTGTACCACTCATTTTTATTAACTAAACTTTTATCATACAAGCTGTTAAGAAAAGTAATTACAATTACCAAAGGTCACTCTTATTTCATAATTCCTTTCAGTTAAAAGTCATAGATAGAACAATACAAATGAATTAAAATTATGACCTCAATGTATGTACGTGACATTTTACTGTAGTGCAAACTCAAAAATTTGCAATATTTTTAGGGATATGAAGAGAGTGCTCATTTTTTAAATAAATTACCCTTCATAATGCAAATTCTAACACTAGCAGTATTTAATATAGAAAATACAAGTTTTCTTATCATTCTAGTGGGTTTTCTTAAATCTTTTCATGTTTTTATTCCCATCTCCTCCTCTTTACCTCCTAGTGGCTCCCTTTAGTTGTCTGTATTGAATTTTGAATGAATTTTATGGAAATGTCAGCCAGGCTCCTTTAAGGATTACAATTAAAATAATCATGCTTACTTTCGTTGTCTTCAATTGTCAACAAATGGCATTTTTTTTTTTTTTTTTTTTAGTAAGGGATGGTTCTCTTTGAGGCTGGATTGGTGGATGAGGCTGAAAGAGGTTGGGCTGGCTGACAAGGTTACCCTCACCAGCTGTCTACCTGTCTCTGTTGTGTGGGTGTCTGTGCTGCTTGTCAGTCAGCTTTTGAACTACTGCTGTTTACTATGTAGTGTTCCAGGGCAGACTGTTATTGGCAACAGCTTACTTTACTTTAAAATGCTGTGCTGCTAACTGTGGTTGTTCCAAAAGCCACTGACAAGCAGCTCAGATATTTGTTTGGTAAAGACCAGCTGGACAGCTAGAGTGGTGACAGTATCAGCTGTCCCAGGCAACTCAGCCCTTTTTGACATTCAAAGTCCTTTATTTATTTTTTATTAATGTTCAAGGTTATAGTCAGCCTGCTAGGAACTCCAGCTTTGAAATGTTTTTGAATGGGCAAGTTAGCTGGTCATGGTATATAAGAATTGTCTATTGAGATTTCATTGCATACGCGTAAAGTATTTTTCATTCTTGCATGTAGGCTGGAGCAAATGTACTGCTGCAAGATGTTAATGGAAACACAGCATTTGACTATGCCGTAGAAGGGACTGAATCCAGCAGCATTCTTCTCATGTACCTGGAAGAAAACGGTAAGTCTGATTCTGGTCTTTTCGTATTGAACTTGACATTGAATTAAAGCATATGGATATTCATTTGACATATATAATTGCTGAAGCCACTAGAGCTGTATTACTTTGGAAATGAGGGGAAGGAAGATGATTTGGAGTCAAAAAGGTTTTCAGTATGTTCAGATTGGAACAACTAACATAGATTAGTGATACTGGTCATTGTCAGATCTCTCTTATCCTCATTTATATGGAGATGCTAGAATGTGAATTCAAAAGCAGAAAAACTGCAGTAATACAGAAGCCTTTAAAACAACTAGTTAGATTGTGTGAGGAGCAGATTTCACATTTTGTTTCATTTCAGAAGTGAGTTATGTATACCCTTTCTGCCAATCTTCTGAATGGAGATACATGTGAACGTTTTTTACTCATTTCAAAATACTAGTGTTAGTTTGGTTTTGTATTGAGAAAATATTGTAGCTAGATTTTTATTGTATAGCATGATTAGTATGTTACAGGTGACAGCATCTGCATTGGAAAAAGGTTATGTTTTCTACCCTTTTAAGTACAGCTTCTGAATTGAAATTTCTAGGATAGTTTTTGACTGCATTAGATTGCCTTAACATTTTAAGTGGCTCATCATAAAACTGAAGAAAATATATTACATGAAAATAATGAAGAGTAGTAATACAAAAATGTGTAATTTTAGCAATGCCTCGCTATGAGAAATCTACTTTAACATAAACCAGATTAAAATATATCCTGTTAATGGATATTTAAAAGAAAAGTTAAAACTGGCAAAGAGGTCAAATTCATTCTTAGGTCCTATACTCAGTATAGAACACAATAGAACACAGGTGGATTACCCAGGAGCATCAGAATTTTGCTTCCTTAGGGCTTGGTAATGTCTTAGTAGCTCATAGACTCTGGTTTTATTTTTTTAAAAACAATTTGAATGTCAAGGCAGGTGTTAGCACTAATGTTATTGCATTGAAAAATACAGATATTTGAAGTTTAAATGATCCAAATACTTTAGCTGATACGATGTTATCATGTAGCATAAAACAAGAAATAATCTGCTTACTCACAGTTATTACCATGGATCCATCAGAAATGTTTGTCTCTCTTTTAGTTTGGTTGCAGATTTAAAAAATAGGTTTTTAAAAAAAGAAATCTAATAAAAAAGATTTAAAAAGAGGTTAAAATAATAGATCTGCTTGTTCCTTTGTGAAGTGTCTCTACTGAAAGGATTTATATAGAACTTTGGAGTTTTATGACTCTAATGTTACTCGTGTTGCCTCTTTTTCAGTAGATAGAGGTACTGTTCTTCATTAAAACAATGATACTGTGAATGTGGAAAGTTTCCATAGAATCATCCAAACAGTTTGTTTTGGTCAGTGGAGACAAATGGGAATTGTATGTTTCATTTCAGTTCCTTCTAACCAGGCTAGGTAAGGAGAATTGACTTCCAGGATTGCTTTTTTCTGCTGGCTGTAATGGAAACTTAGGTTAACAAGTTATCAGTCTCAGTTATACAAGGTTAGGGTGGATCAATCCTATCCCTTAACTGCAGTACAGTGTGAAATGCTGACCTGGTGATCAATGATGGAGTGCCTGTCCACATTTCTAGGTCTCTGTACTTTTCTTCTCTAACTATATGCAGTGCAACTGCCCTTATTTGCACTTCATTGTTAAAATTTAATTAATATATTCTGAAGTATTTGAATAGTCTGCTGTAGTCGAAAACCTTAAAAGTTGATGAGGGAATCATCACAGGACTTACAGCATCTGTACTATGTAGTCTAATGTTAACTTGGATCTGTGTAACTTCAGTACAAATATTAGTAGTGGGCTCAGCTGTGGCTGTGTTGGTCCCATTGGAGCTATTTGGAACAGGCTATGTTCAGCATGAAGCAGCCTTTTCCTTCTCTCACAGAGGCCACCCCTGCAAGCCCCTGTGCTACCAAAACTGGGAGTTGGTTCAGTGATCCTTGTGAGTCCAATCCAACTTGGGATAGTCTTTTTTTCCATCATTCTGGGAAAACCTAACATCTACATCTGCTCATGCGCTTCTCAATGCTGGCACTTTTTAAATGACAATAAAAGCAATATGAAAATCTCAGATATATGTATTTTTCATCAGGGTTTGATTGCTAGTAATGAAAAAAAAATGTTAGGGAAAATACACCAAAATAGATTCTAAGATTGAGGTTGTACTGTAGAAACCCTACTAACCCAACACTGGAAAAAAATGTGTACTGTTTCTTTGATGTGCTCAAGAAAAGCCATTGTTACAGATTAGAATTGTTTCATAAAATTACTTCTGTAGACTTTAGTATTTACAGCTGTGAAATGCTCTTCATAGACATTAAGGGAATATTGTTAACATACTACAATGAAAATGGATTAAAATGTTAACATATACAAGATTGTGAGCACTAAAGATCAATGAACTTAAACTAGAATTAGATCCCCTGATAAATACATATATTTTTACTTTTAGAACCATATTTGAAGTGATCCTGATGTCTTCTTATAAATTTTCTACTAGTATTATTGATGGAGTATGTTGACAAAAAAAAAAATAGACAACCAAAACCAAACAGCCTCAGGGTAGTTCAGAGCTTTTCGGTCTGATCTCTGCTGTCTGGAAATTACCTACCCATAGGATTATCACACACAAATAATCTGTTTTTTGTGTAGAAGTGAATTAAATTATGATAGGGGTTAGGTGACGATATTGCCTGTAAGAACCAGGAAGACCAAACATCATGTTTCAGTAGGCCCCTCCAATTCCCAAAAGTGAAACACAAAGAAAATGCGACTCAGGGAAAGTGTAATATTTGAGAGTGTTCATCTATCTTTTACCTTTGTATTTTCTAATATGTTTGCATAGACCACCCTAATATCTATATTTTTAACTGACTGTCAAGTTTTAGATTCCTCTTAATATTTATGTGTTTCCAGTCTGAAAATGTGCAGTTAATGAAAAGAAAAAAAGTCCATTATATGGAAACATTTTGTTGCCTGCATGTTTTTGTCAAAGTGACAGCCTTTAAATTCACTGTGTGGACTTTTGGCACTTGAATTAACATTTTAATTTATACTCAGTAGATTGTGATCTGCTTTGTAAGTGACACCGCAAGGAAAACAGGCATTTCCTCAACTAATAGACTTCACAAAATTTGAAAAATATTCTGAAGGACATCAGAAACAAGGGATGCCCTATTAGTATCCTTTTGAAGAGCCTACTGGTGAACATTCTAATTCTGTTGCCATCAGAAATGAATTACCAATATTTATAGATTTCTAAATCTGCAATCTTTAGCAAGTTAGAAAAAATGTTTTTAGTGTCCTGACTGCACCCACAGGTCCTGCAACTGGTTCCCTGCACTCCCAGGGTCTGGCTGCCTGTACTCGGGGCAAGCTCCAGTATGTAAGCTATGTAAGCATAGGTAAAGCTATGTAAGATGGGAACAGTTGGTTGAGAAAACATCCAAGTTATGGGACAGCTGGGAGAATCTTTGTCCTGCTATTTCACTCATCCCTTGGCTGAGGAACCTCATGTAGGCTCAGGCCCTTGGTCCTTGCCCAAGGTATGTTTGTGCACCAGGACTCTGATCTGACTTCACTTCTTGGCTTCAGAATTTTCCTGATCTGTAGCTATGGGCTTTTCTGTCAGGACTGTTGGTTGGCCCTGATTCCTTCTCCAGATGTGGAAAAAAATTTCTTTTTTGGATCCTGTGGTCCCTATCAGTGAAGACATTTGTCCTTGTTTCCCATAACCTCCTGGGTCCCTGGCTCTTGTTGAGTAGCCTTCTCTTACAGCTCTCCCACAAACACATCCAACTGTAACACTAAGAACTTGCAGAGAAACACTGAGTGTAGAAATACAATACATGATGAGCTCATTGCAGACATCATACTTGTCATTAATAACCAGAGACAATGAATGTACTTACTTTGCTTCTGCATTCTAGTGTTAACAGTACAAGTAAAATAATAAATGTGCAAGACATGTCCAAGGATGAATGCTTACTATTAAGTCTTGAGATCATGCCAGTCTATTAAAAGAAATTACAGCAATTATTTTTCTTATCATACAAATGAAGAAAAGAGTGAGTCCATGTAACTAATTTTGATTAGAAGGGTCTTCAACATCCTTGTTATGGAAGGGAGAGAAAAAAGCATGTTTCACAGGGGTGAGAAAAGTGTCACTCTGAGGAGAAAACAGGCATTTCATTTCTGATAACATTTTCAGAGTAGAAAGAAATGCTTTAAGCATCCCTCACTTGCTTTGACAGCATACGTAATGATAGCTTTAAAGACAGACACTCAGAACCTAGCAACAGCCATCAATCAGTACTTCTGCAGCGAATTAGAGTATACCCTCAGTAGTTTTGCAAGTGTACATTCTTCTGTACATGCTGAAAATATTAGCTTCCCTTCTCACGTAGTAATTGTTGCTGAAATGTATCTGTTCACATCCTGAACTTTGAAATCAGCTGTACGTAATGCTAAGCTATGTGCACAAGGGTGTCTGAACAGTGTAATTCTGCAAAATTGATGCTCTTTATAAAGCTGTCTGGTAAGTGGCCAGTAAAGTTCTTCTCAAACTTCTTGCAAATAAAGTTGGATAAAACAGCAGCTGCACATGGATAATATAATGAATAAAAATGAATGTATCAGGAATGGTACCATGATTTTTTTTTTTTTCTCATGGATTGTTTGTGAGCACATCTGAAAAATAGAAATTCCTTGTGTCCCTGGAATTACAGAAGAGCATGGGCAGGCTCACCACTTGGGGTGAAGAGCACCTTGCTGTAGTTACAACTCTGTGCAGTAACACAGATAGAGGCAGGGTGAGAGAGGAAGAGTGATTGGCTTGTCACAGCTGTTTCAAGTTGTTAGTACACATTTATGTTTGCAAGACATGATGGTATTGACAAATCCTGAAGACTTTTACACATTTTACACATGAGACATGCAAGCTACTTAGACAGAGTGGCTGCTGGGTGTCCTTGAGCAGAGTGCTTTGTACTGGTCCCAGAACCGGGTACTCACCTGGCAGATGGAGACACTTCCAAGTACTGCACATTTCTGCAGAAAATATATTTTATAGAAATTCTCAGTGCTGTTTGCCCTGTATTGCTTTATCACCGCAACCTTCTGAAAGTTACTTCTCCCTTTTTATCTGAGAATTTTTGTACATTCTTTGGGGTTGTCAGTTCTATAACTATATGCCTGAGAGAGTGGGACAGCCACAGTAGATGAAATAGCTTTGTCAGGTGTTTCTCTTCAACATGGGGAAGTGATGCATTTTGTCGCTTTTAGGTTATGCTCCTGCCTGTCATCAGGACTAATACAACCAAATGCCGTGCCCTGCAGGGTCACTGCTGCTGTAATTATTCCTTCTTCATTGCATCTACTGTAAACTCTGAGGGCGTGTAGTTCTTGTTCCGATTTTACAGGATATTTGGTGTCTATTTGCTATTCCACACCTTTCTTTTTCAGTTTCCATTCTTTTTAATGTGAACTGTTCCCATACTGCCTGCTGATTTGGTTTTCTTCCTCTATTTATTCATGCTGGCTGCTGTCCCATTTCAGTTGAACATCTAAACTGTGTTTTTTCTTTCAAAATCAACATGAAGGTCATTGTTGGATTCAGACTGCTAGAGTTACTGTATGAGTAACATTTTTTTATTCCATCTAAACTAATGAAAACTGTCACCCCCTGGGGAGGGAGAGAGAACTTAATAGAACTGATAAAGGGAAGACAGCTCCCTACCTCATCTCCTTCTCTGAATCTCTGAGAGTGATACATGTGCATGCCTGGGAAAGATGATTCTCATCTCCACACTGGAGAAGCCATTGTTCCAAAGTCAAATATTTTCCAAATTACTGGGATTCAAAATTCTGCAATTCTGCAATTATTATTTATTATTTTTTTCATGTTTTTATTCTGCAGAGAAAGAGATCTCTTATGCTTCTGTAGTATTGTCAGAAGTCCTTTGGATGTTGCTAAAATGTAGCTTGTGGAATTTATTACTATGTTAGCTCACTTGTTAGGCAGCTTGCTGCTATTTGCCTAATGAAATATGTATTGTTTCTTCGTATAACTGCTGTTGGAATAATGAGATTCACGTAGACTGTGCATTTTGTTGTTATGTAGCATTGTTTATGCATCTTCTCGGAGCTGATGAGTATATAATTGCATGTGTGATAGAGGAAAGGATGCAGCTGGATTCCTTTCTTGATACCTCGTTCACTATAAGCATAATCAAATTTTCAACAATTCATTTTTTTGGGAGACCAATATGGAATGCAGTAAGGTGCTGTCAAATGCACCTTTAAAGGCAAGAATCAATATTTCACAGTTAGAATAAGATTACAATGACATAGTAGTTCTCTGACCATGCTGATACGAAGTCCATAGTAGGTTGCAAGGTTGAGTGGACTCCAGTTGACCTCTGCACTCAACCTGTAGCTTTACAACCTGTACAGCCATACAGACAACATGATAATAACTATTTCACTGTGAGTCTTTTATGTGGGGAAAGTCAGAAACTGGTATTCCTAACTTTTAAACTGTGAACATATTTTCCATTTTTGAGCATTTGAGGTATTGTGCCCAGGCTAAAGGGCTGGTGTATTAATTTCCACCTGTTGCCTCTCTCCTTGAAAAGCAGAGCACAGTGTAATTGCTTACCAGAGACATCAAATAGAAGACAGAAATTGAGACATTTTCTGTCTTAAAAATGTCCTTCTTCATCAAGCATAAAACTATACATATATTTTCCAGGTTTTTTATATGACAACATTAGAAATAGCTTTATCATGACTATGCAAGTTTTATTTCAGCTTTGCAGTGTATGCAGTGCGTTTAACAAGTGAAATCAATGCCATGAATTACCACTAATTTTAGGTGTGTGTACTCATATACTGCTTAGTGTTTTGGCAGTTGAAACTTCTGTATTTGAGAGTGTTCTGCCACTAGAATGTTAAACTATCAACTTGCTGCTGCAAAAAGCAGGAGCTAGGGAGAATATATAAAAAAAATGACATCAGTAATTTGTAAATGCCATCAGGTAGCTTTAAGTCATTACTGTGAAATGTGATGAAGACATAAAAACAGCAGTTCAGGTAAAATGAAACGTTGATTCTTAGGAGGTACTCAAAGTCTTATATATGAAATCCATGTTGCGTCCCAGTCTAGCAGCTATCAGTGGGCATAGTATATTGGTACATTCTGCTTTTAGTTGGATACCTAATTTAACCTATCAGTACTAATAAATATTTGTCTGAATTACATCTATGTGAAAGAGCAGTTTTAGTCCAGATAAAGAAAATGAGACATTTTTGGGTTCACATTTATGTTTTACATTTGGTGTAAATGTGGCCAGCAGGACTGTGTTCACACGCTGAACACTTCTAGAGCTGAAACTCAAAGTGCTCTGTGCAAATAAAGTTCGAAACACAGAGCAGTCTGTAGAATAGCACATAAGAGGAAAAACACTGAACGAGTTTCTGTGTTGAACTGCATATAGTGTATCCATTTACATGACTTCCAGTGTAGCTGTAAGCTATGAGACTTTAAATATACTTTTACCCTGAAACATGCTTCATTTGTTTTAGTAATGTAAAAACAAACAAACAAACAAATAAAAAAACCCACCAAGAATTGTTGAATAGAAAATGTAAAATGAATAATACAAACAAAAATATTTAAGTATGTCTTTAAGCAATGGAATAGGCTTCTCAGGAAGGTGGTCGAGTCACCATCCCTGGATGTGTTTAAGAACCGTTTGGATGTGGTGCTCAGGGACATGATTTAGCAGAGGGTTGTTAGAGTTAGAGTAGTTTGGTTAGGTCATGGTTGGAGTCAATGGTCTTTAAGGTCTTTTACAACCTGAGCAATTATATGATTCTATGATCTTATTTCATTTAATTTATTATTTGTCACTTTTATGCTCACTGACAAATGTGGAAGAGAATCAACAAGTCATTTTTGTATATGTTTTTTGTTATGACATGACCAGGAGAGAGAGGCAAGGTTTTCATACTCAAATTACATTTTCTATATATAGATGTAAATGACCACTGGCAGTTATGAGTGGAAGAGCCAAGCCCTGAATTTTGGTTAGATCCTCCAATCAAGTCACAACCAGTTGCTAATTTAACCACTTAGTAATTTTGTTGTACTCTATTTCTAATTTTAGCTCTCTTCAGACAGAAGGCCATGCTTTCTTATGGTTATAGACTCCCTTGCTTATCTTCCTTTTAAAGCTGTACTTTGACAAGTGTTTCTTTCAGTAGCAGTGCTGACTCAAACGGGCCCAGCTCTTCATTCCTTTTACTCCCTCTCATTTGTTCCTGCCTGTAGACCACATTTTCATTTGGTTTATGGAGCCTTGCAATGGTCCAGGCCCAGATGGACAACTAATCCTGGCTAAAAGTAACCCAAGCAAATAAAAAAAACTATTGAGTTTTAGTGTCACTTGCTTCACATCACAATGTCTCAAAGAGTTGAGTTGACAGATTTGAGAGATTAGTCTGGGGCAGTGCAATGCATACGCAAGGGTGACAGGATGCTGCCTCAAAAAATATTCATTAAATAAGTCCTAAAGACTTGGAGTGGCTTCTCTGAAGTGTTTAATTCTTTTATTTTGTCACAGATTCCTTAGTTCTCGGTTTCAACAGATGTAATGGTATTCTGACTACTTTGCCTACAACTGTTCTTGCCAGTCAATAGGGCATCTGGCCCATTTGTCTGATATTACTGACTGATGTTAAGTCATCCAAGTAATACAGATAAATAAGGATATGAATAATCTTGTTGGTAAATATAAACAAGGAGACATGTTCTGTAAACATACACTGAACTCTTATTAAATGTTGACTATCCTTTTTACAAACCCAGGAAACAAAATCAAAATCATGTATGTTCTTTTACTGATGGAACAAAATATCAGAAGGTTTTAGCCTTTTCATTTTTCCAGGTGTTGAGCTGAATTCCTTGCGCCAAATGAAGATACAGAGAGCTATGACTATGCTTACAGATGTTCGACAGCTCATATCAAGTGGAGGAAGCGTGAATCAGAAGAATGATGAAGGAGTTACCCTGGTGAGTAGGAGTATGTAGCATTCTGAGTTCCAGCCCCGTGAATACACATGTTCAACTGTAGTAGTGAAAATGCAAGTGCAGTTGCAAGGCTGTTCTATAAGAGGAGAAATGAAGGAATACAGGATACTGGTTCTTATCTGGCCTTTTGAAAATAGCTATGTCAATGTGCTGCTCAGTACAGATTTTGAAACTGAAGAGTGCAGTGTCTGTGTGTCAATGGCAACTTCTTTGGTCTTGGCCACTGAATATGCAATACAACAGAAAGAAAAGTAGTGTGCTCCATATTTTAGAACCAGAGTGAATACTTGAAATTTCTGACACTCTGTGTAAGACTGACCCTAAAGCTTCACTGAGTGATGAGTGTTTAATGCCTATCTAATCTTCTGGCTGAACAAGTCTAAAGCACTATTTCATGAAGTTATGCCTTCTTGAATCACTGTTATGAAGCCTCCACCGTACCAATGGATGAGTGTTCTTTCAA
Source organism: Gallus gallus (assembly GCF_016699485.2). Taxonomy (NCBI): domain Eukaryota; kingdom Metazoa; phylum Chordata; class Aves; order Galliformes; family Phasianidae; genus Gallus; species Gallus gallus. The sequence goes on from NC_052532.1 coordinate 138,200,864, forward strand.
ATTTGCTTGTTATTTTCAATTGTAGGTTCTCATGGTACATTTTTTGCTGATAGATCATCTATCCATTTTTTTTTCCCAGGTATTTAATTTCTAAAAGCATTATGTTTAACTTCCAATTTCCTGATACATTGAAGCCGAGCTGTTAACTCATAGTAAAATGCAAGTTGTTTGTATTTTGCTCTTTTTGCTACATTGGTCAGAATTGGCTTCATTTAACCATGTCACCAATTTGTATGATCGTCACATTGCATAAAACCTTTTCAGTAGTTAGCAGGAATAGTTGAAGTGCACATGTGAAATGTGTTTAACAGTAGTGCATGAACCAGGAGAAAAGCACTTTGGATAGTTTGTTTGTTTGTTTATTTATTTATTTAGTGTGGGATGTGGACCAGTGGGGCATTTTTATTTGATCAGTTTTATACTGATCTTTGCTTTCTGGAATTCCTTCCTAGTCTTGCCACAAGGAGCTACAGAGTGGATCGCTTTTGTTTGAGGTTTCAATTATGTGAAAGTTTTGTCATACAAATTGGTGAGGAATACAGAATTTGTTAGACTGTCTGTTTCTGTTCGTGGTTGTGGAGTCAGCCAGTCTGTAATAACTCTTTGTATATCAAAGGGCTCTGGGAACAGTTTTTGTTACTCTAAATCTGTCAGTACAGAGAAAACAACATAGATGTCAGTTCTAAGTGGGAAATGAGATATATTTTCTGTTCGTAGACTCTAAGATGATATAGTTTAAATATAACTATGTTTGAAACTGCCAGAAACTCTGTTGCTTTAATTGTGTTGATTGACATTCAGCAAGTTTTTTTTCCCCCAAGTAATACCGTTTTTTTCATATGCTTTCACTCTTTACTGAGTGTAATCAGATGAATATATGTTATATTCATCATTTCTGAAAGTGTATGGTATGCCGTAGTCAGCAGTATGTTCTTTATTTTATATGGAGAATACCAAGAAGATAAACGTGTCAACATGGTGACAAGCCATACCTAACTCACTGACACTGACAGTTGGGAAGATCACTGTTGCACAAGACTACCCTAAAACCAGTCTGACTCTAAATCTTCAGCACAGATTGCTAAGCAACAGATCAGGTACCATAGGGTTGGAATAGGTGTTGTGTAGAAGAAATAGATGACATATAGGCACACACTCTCTCAGAATCACAGCACGTACGTATATATCTGTGTCTATGCTGCATATAATGGTATGTGGTAAAACTAATTCTTCTGATAATATTTTCTGTGATTTTTTTTTTTAAGATTTCAGTCACAAATGCTTCCTTTGTCCTCTGAGCTTTTAAACTGCTTTAAAATAGCACTTATCAAATTGATGTTTGAATTGAAAATGCAGTTTCTTTTGTTAAAAACAGAAGGATGAAGCTGTATCAAATTATAGGAAATTTTTGACGTTTCTGTATATTTGAAATTAGAAGATTTATAGTGTACAGAACTGTTCTGCCTCCATTCCTGGGAAGATTTGTGATGGGCTGTAATGTATTTCATCCTTCTGCATCAGAAATGTTCATAAAGAAAATTTCATGTATCCTTTTCAGATGCCGCTAAACAGAAATAAAAAAGTAGTGACAAATAGTATCCAGGACAGGTTTTGGTGCCTCCTGTTCTTATTGAGACTTTGGAACCACACAGTTCTAGTAAGAGGATTATTGCAAGAGTTTTCTTGCCATTAGCCATCCATTCAAACTCTTAGAAAAATCATCTAATATATGGGATATTCGCTTGAGGCATGAAAATGATTTAGTGAGACTAAGTTGTTTAAACAGATGTCAGTAAGGCGATTTGTGTGTGTGTGTGTGTGTGTTGGGTTTTGTTTATTAATGCGAAATAAGATTATTCTGTGGTTTTCTAGAATGTTGTTCTCTCATGTATTTTGTTGGTTTTTTTAATCATGATTTATCCAGTTAGGTCTGCGAGGCAACCAAGATATACAGTAGTACCTAATGTTTTTTTTCTGAGAACTTTAAGATAGGTATTTTCTTATTCCAGCTGCACGTGGCCTGTGCAAATGGCTACAAGAATGTTGCATCTCTGATACTGGATCATGGGGCTGATCTCAATGTGGTGGATAATCAGTACTGGACACCTCTACATTTAGCTGCAAAGTATGGACAGGTAAAGCATATCTTTTTAATCTCCGCCTATGGTAGTCTTGTGTAACAATAAGAAATACACTCAAGTCAGGGAGACTATTCTTTTCTTAATGTGAAAAAAGTATGTTTTTCTGTACTATAAATGGCATATGGAAAATGACAGAGATCAATTGAGAATAAACATCGTAAAGCTGTCAATCCAACACAACTCATTAAAATCAGCAGTTGTCTCTTGCAAAAGTTAAATTTGCACTAAAATTTGAAAAGAAGCCAAAATAATCACTTTTGTTTTCTTATACTCTGGTGTCAAATTCTTATTTTTAGATAGTTCATTTGCTGTGTATGTTTCTGTAGATGAATGTGCAGGATCCACTTAGCACAGTAGCTGCATTCAAAGTTTTCCGGTCACTGAGCTGTGGAAGGGTGACTTGGATTTGGGATTTCTTTCTTATGTCTGACCACCTTAGAATTGCTCCTCACAACTCCCACTGACCTTCACAAATTAGCATTTACCACAGTTACCTTCCAAAAGCCTCTTGGACACCTCCTAGCTTGGCCTCCCTTTCTTATGCCAGGTTTCTGTTGCAGCTCCTGGAAAACTCACCCCCTTCCTGTCTTTGTCCTCCATAAGGAGGAGTGGAACGTACTCTGCTGTGAACACAAAGCTGAGCTTCACAGTGTTGCTCTGAACACAGATTGCTCTCTTCTCTTCAGATACCTGCTGGTGACAGGGCTAGGCTTCTTGACACTGGATGTGGACATACAGGGCTGGTCAGAAAAAGTTGTGCATTGCTGTCAAGCTATTACCCTATTTTTTCCGTATTTTGCCATCTTGTAATGCCTATTTCTGTCACTTTGACTATTAGCTTTTAAATGTAACTCAGAATGGCAAGTGTGGTTGCTCCTAGACAGGAATCTGTTTTCTTTATTATTTAATTAATATACGAGGGCTGTTAGGAAAGTAATGCCTCCTATTTTATTCTATTGGCCCATGACGTCAGAGGTATATGTTGCTGAGATGGCAGTAGAAGTTTAACCTTCTCACCAATATTCCATTACATTTTGTAGTGACAGATGACAGCAGAGGGGCAGTCGGACAGAACAGTGTCTGATATGGAAGTATGCATGAAGCAAAGGTGTGTCATGGAAGTCCTCCATGTCAAAAAAATGGCACCCATTGTCACTCATTGATGCTTGCTGAGTGTTTCTGGAGACCAGCCAGTGGATGTGAGCACAGTGAGGCAGTTGCTGGTGTGATTCAGCAGTGACAGTCATAGCAACTGTGAAACAGTGTGTCACCTCCACTGATGTAGATTTTTATGAGTTGTTCATGACTGGTGAAAACGTATACTTAATGGTGGTGACTACGATGAAAAATAATGTTTTGAAGCTGAGAATTTCCTCTATCAAGGAGTGCTATTGTGCTCTTTGTATCTGTTGTAGTTTCCATGGAAATAATGCTTTCCATGGAAGCATTACTTTTGGAACACCCCACATAAATAGAATTACCTGTGGACTTCTGCTGGAGTATTAACTCAATAAATAATTTTATTTCTGATTACAATGGAGAGAACACCATTCATTTAGCTGAATCTCTAGCCAATAATCGATGAGAAGCAGGATTTTGTTTCATGACAGTTTCTCGTATCTTAATTGCTTTTTGGTAGTTGAGTGAGTAAGCCTGTGAATTACAGGATGCAACTGCTGAGATACGAGGGGTGGGATGCAGCTGATTTTGTGACGTCCTTGATGGTCTGAATAGGAAGCCAGGATTGCTTTTTTGTGCTTTTTTGTTTGTTTGATTGGTTGGTTGTTTTTGGCTTTTTCACTGCAAATGATACACGTGATTAGGAGTAGGTTCTAAGCATAATGTAACACAGCTTTCAGAGTGCCTTCTTTAAAGGACTCGTAGGTATATATTTTTAGGTTTGCATACACATTTAAAGGTACAGTTTGGTACTTATATATTGATTAATGTCCTCTTAGTTATTCACATTACATAAATGCTTCTTCTTACTGTATGTGTTCTCATTTTAATAGAATAACCATCTTCCAAACTCTTTTTGGTCTTCAAAAAGTAAATAATATTTTTTAGGAAGAATTAAATTTGTTGCTAACAAAGATATAGTGAAACAGTTGTGAATATGTGTGTATTTGAAACCAGTTAATTCTGCTAGGATATAGGCCCTGTTGAGATACACTCTATCTACTCTGTTAAATAGTATGAAAGCTCAGCATGCCTTCAGAGTAGATTAAACCATTGGTGTGTGTGTGTATATAGATATATGCATACGTATATATATACGCCTATACATATATCTATGAGTTAATATATACACTCTGAAATTAATTTCTGGATGGTTAAATTTACAGAGAACATTTGTCTGAATGCACATATTGGTAGCCAGGGAGACATTGCTGACATTTTGTGTGTAGTGTAGTTTTGTTTTGCTCATCCCATCCTGTACCGTGCTGTTCTATAGTTGTATTAAAAGTTCTAGTATCTTTTACTGTTCCTTCTGGATTTGATGTGGTATTGCAGGTAGACACATACTCGTACTACCTGTGTTCTGATTTCAGAAAGGCAAGAAAACTCTTACTCTGAAGTAATGGGATTGCACGAATGTGATTTTGGGTTTGAGCTATTATTTCACTGAAGCTTTGACCTATGTCTCCCTTTATGTCCCAGGTGATGGTAGCAGTGATTCACAGTATTCCCAGAGCTTTTGGTGAAGAGACAGGGACCAGTTATGCTCATCATTGGTCCCTGACTCCTCATACAAATAAAGTAACATTGTACTTGTCATTAAAATTAAGAAAATACACAGCAAGAATCTTCCCTATTTAGAAAATAAATATGACTTGAATATGGATTTCCATTGTAAGAAACTAGTAAATCATTGAAATAGCTTTATGAAGAGGGATTTATGCTATGTCAGGGAAAAATAATTCATACTGTGGCTAAGCTATCAAAGTGTTTTTAAAGTTTCCTTTCCTATGGTAACTGTGAAAAACATTTAGCCTTAATGGGAATTCATGATCATGTTGTATTTACGTTTCCATTTTGAGTTGTTAATTATAGACAAAAGTGAGAATTGTTACTATCTTGGGAAAAAATATGGCGGAATGGGAATAACCTTAGAGAAGGCATAACTTGAGATAACCTGTTTTAATTACAGATATATTTCCAAGACGTCAGTTATTTTTTAGCCAAACATATTCATGTTTCCTGGTAAAGACATACATATAAATTGTGGTCTCTGGCTCTTGCAGTTTCACCCTCTTGTAACTCATATTTGTAGTAGGCTTTGTTTAAAAGCTTCACTTGAAAATCTTAGCACAGTAATAAACTATACACTCTATCAGAATACTGTGAAAAATCTATCTGGTTTTACTTTGATGCAGTACCATCTGTGCCTCTCTGGGCTGCCCAGAGAGGTGGCGGAGTCACCGACCCTGGAGGTGTTTAAAGAACGTTTGGATGTTGTGTTGAGGGACATGGTTTAGTGAGAACCATTGGTGAAGGGTGAATGGTTGGACTGGATGATCCTGTGGGTCTTTTCCAACCTTAGCGATTCTATGATTCTATGATTCTGTGCTTACAGAAGAAAGGCAGCCATTGTAAGGTGTGATAGACTGCGTTCTGTACAATTTCATATTTAAATGAATGAATGAGATCCATTTAGATTTAAATAATGAAGCAAATGTCTCTTAAAATGGAAAAGTATAGTCACAAAGTATTCCCTGAATCTTTTACTGTGTTTTCTGTGAAAAATTTTGTGTATTTTTAATTCACATTTTTTAAAAGTTAGTTTATAATCCATTCTTTCACCTCAGTTTTACTAAGATGCATACTATCTTAAATATTGTTTTCAGTCTTTGGACTGATTTTTTTTCCTTCCAGCCTCCGTCCAATATATTATTATTATGATATTTTATGAGTTGTGTGGTCTGATAGCTCTTTCCATTCATGAAATAACGGCAAAATTCTTAGTCGTTCAGATATATCTTTTCATCTGGCAAGCCTGTCTATGTTAATTAAATGCAATCAAATGAGCAATACAAATTGCACATTGTGCTTGTCTATCCCACTCATTCAGTTTCAAGGAAGGTGAATCTTTTTCTGCCTCCTGAGTCATGCCTCCCCTAGTCAGCAGGGACCGATACTACAGTGGAGTCATCCCACACTCAGAGGAATAATACAGATCAAGTTATTGAGAGCTTTCTAACAACTAACAGTTTACTTAGGAGGTAAAATTGGCTAATTTGCTAATAATGATTAATAAGCATTATAAGTAAGAATACTTTGGTACAGGAGTTATTTCTATGCTGAAAGTTCTAAGACAATATTAGGCAATAGCTGCCACAAAGAGTGGAAGAGTAAAAGAAGTTAAAGACAAAAGATAGAAAGTGGGGAAAGAGAGACAGGCAGGCAGATGTACAAACACAGCAAAACAATTCATTGCTTCTCTATCTAGAGCTGTCTTGATATCAGTGGCTTCTCATCTTTGGTAGAGGTGTGTCATCCAAGGTATGATGGTCAGATGAGAATGAACAAACAGGTTCTCTTACTTATAGTCCAGAGTGGTCTAGACTGCTCTTTGGATTGACAGCTCCTGGCTTTGGGGATGTCAGGAAGAATTTTTTTATTCTTGACTTCTAGTCCCTGCAAATTTAAATCAGCAGAGATAGGAGGAAGCAGGGAGATGCCAACTTCTATCTTGCCTTCACAGGATGCAGTAGTGTCATCTCCTGAATTTCTGTATCAAGCTGAAAATATTTGCTCCCAAGCCAACTCTTCAGCCAGAAAACATTTTTAGACCTTCTCATTTGAAAGCAAACAGCTTCTGGCTGTGTCCAACAGAATGCTTTTGAATGTGAAGTGGTCCACAAATTATTGCAGATTGTCTCATGTTGATCTGGGATAATGCACTCCTTACCAGTTTCAGACAATGCTCTTGATATGATTTATGTTATAGATAACACATACATAAATTTTCTACATCACCTTATGAAAAATGTGAGTAATGTTATTTGATGTTGCTTTAGAGTGGCATCTATACTCAGCTGAAGGACTTAAGCTTCGTACATACAAAGTTTTGTGTTCACAAATATACAAAATGTCAAAGAAGAATAACCTCCACCCCCTGACATGGCTATTTGTAAGACCATACCAAGAACAGAGTCGGAACTAATTCACTTTACATGGAAATAAATAAATTGAATCCACTGAAATTTAAGATTTCTGGTGAGAAAAATTAATTAGCATCTGTAAAGGAGGAAATTTATGAAGAATAAAAGCACTGGAATTTCACATAACAAAGCTCAAGTTGTGAATTAATACGCAATATATGTGGATTATGAAAGTTTATTTCTCCAGCTTCCACAGTAAACTGTATGAGAATTGGTGGAGCAATGATATGTTATCCTGATTGGGCTGAGCATTTGAAAAGCATTACACCCACACCGTATAATCAAACCCTGGCTTGTACAAGCACCTCAATCATGGCAAAAGCAGTTTTATGCTGAGTGGGATTATTCTCAACTAAATTTAGCTAATTACAACTTACACAAATTCAAAGCATTACCTTGCCAGTATGGAGAATAACCTCTAGGTCGCATTTCAGACAATTCTTAAGAGGTGCATTTAGTGTAGGTGGGATAAATCATTACTTGGAGGTCTGCCCCTCCCTCTGATTATAGAGGGTATGGGCAACTCACAGATGTTAGAGTTCTAACTTGAACTCTTTAAAAATATATGAGAGAAATCCAGCCCAGAAAAGATGTTCAGAAGTCCAAAGAGTGAGTCAGTCACCCACGGGATGTTCTGCTTCTCCCTAGGCATCATGAAGGGGGCACAGAGTAGATGTCTCACTTAAATGACATAAAACTGTGCAGAGTGAATCCTACAGAGGGAGCAAAATTAGTGACTTATAATGATACCTCTCTTATCAAAATTATCATGAATTTCTTGCAAAAAGAGAATAGCTAAGAGTTTTAAGTGCCAGTATATCTTATCTGACGTTTAAGAAGCTCTCTAGCTATTTTTATGTATATATTTGTAAAGAAAAGCAGTTTCAAACTTTCTAGTCACTGATAAATTTACTATGTACTATTTGCAAAAATGGTTATAGTTCAAATATTAAAAAAGTGCATAAGTGAATGATAAATGAATTGTGCTATTAATGTCCAAGTGTGTGTGTGTGTGTGTGTGCAGAATTTCTTTTTTTATTGCATAGTACAGGATAGCACTGCTGAGTTTGAGGAATATTTTTGCAGTAAATGTGGGTGTATATAAACAGGAGGGGGAAAGACTGTTTACAAGGGTGGATACTGATAGGACAAGGGGGAATGGTTTTAAACTAAGACAGGGGAGGTTTAGGTTAGATATTAGGAGGAAGTTTTTCACACAGAGGGTGATGCACTGGAACAGGTTGCCCAAGGAGGTTGTGGATGCCCCATCCCTGGAGGCATTCAAGGCCAGGCTGGATGTGGCTCTGGGCAGCCTGGTCTAGTGGTTCGTCACCCTGCACATAGCAGGGGGGTTGAAACCAGATGATATTTGAGGTTCTTTTCAACCCAGGACATTCTATGATTCTCTGATTCTATGAAATAGCTGTTGAGTGCAGGATGAGGTTGCTCAGGCTGCTACTTGCAGGGTCAGTCTATAAGATGATTTTCTGCTTTGAAGAAACAGATTAGGTTACCAATTAGTACATTGTTAGACTACTAATTGAAATACTGCCAGCTGCAAACATTAAAAAATAATGGTAATAGTGTTAAAAAATAGGGATATTTTTTAGCAAGGCTCTACTAAGTTTCTAGGACTGTTTTCATTTTCCACCCTGAAAAAGTGAGGACAAAGCCCATTCTTTTTTTTTATGTTTTAATGCAAGTTGAGATTCTCACATAATACCAAAAATAGATACTATTGAGGTATTAAGGCCTGAGTTGCTCAATACCTTAATAATATCATGGAATATAATAACCTCTTCAACACACATGTAAATCTGATATAGTGACACATAAAAACCTCTTCAAAATAAGATTATAAAGACAGCAAAACAAGCCTCAAGACACTGGAATATGCCAGGATTGCCTAAGTAAATTTAATAGTGTCTTTTGAACATGCACATCAATGTAAATGTTAACTCCTTGTCTCATTCCCATCTAGCATGGGGAGTGCTGCTCTTTAGGCTGTTGCCTGTGCCCTCTGCGGTGGACCCGCCATCACTCAGGTACCACACCTGAGGCCGGCACTGACACCAACAATGGGAGGGCAACTTGCATCTCTCAGGCTGATCCCCTCGTTTGGATTTAGCACAGTGATCTCCCTGTGAACAGCTAGTAATATGCACTGGGAGGGAGTGCTGTCGCCGCTGGACACCTCCCAGGCTGCTGTGATCAGGAGTGCGCATGCTCCCCTCCCTGTGCTGGGAGTAGGCTCTGATGCTCGCCTTGGGTATTTTGGCACAATTCCCAGGCACAAGCTGTTTCTTTGTTGTTTATCACAGAAATGTCACCTTTCAAAACAGCTATCAGAGACGTGCAGGTCAGAGCTGACTCCCCAGTAGCTTAAACACTGCCTCTCCCCAAATTTCATCCTTGGGGAAAGCTGTCTGCCTATGTCTAAACTGTTAAAATGCTAAATCAAAGAAGGCTAGGGATTAAGCCAGGCAGCAGTCTGGCTCATGTTCACATTGTTTAGAGCTAGCTTCCTCTGTAGAAGATTAGTCTTGTTTTTAGAGAGCTGCTTGGAGTGGTCCAAAGCAGGGTTGGGGACAGAGCTAACAGTTAAGCAGTATGGATTATAATGGATACTTAAGCTTGCTCCATTGCACTCTCTTATTTAGCAAGGCAGATTTAGCCTGTGGCTTTGAGGCTTTAACAGTTTCATGATGTCAAACAAAAAAAGATAATTGTTGAGTTGCTGTCTGTCTCTCCAATAGGAACTCTCGCACTCACAAAGATTTCCCTCTAAGCATAAATACGTAAAATATGTTTAGAGAGCTCAGATACCTAATACATTTATTAGCTTATTTTATATATCCTGTGTTGTTTTCAAAATTTGTGCATGAAATTGCCACTCTGTAAGTATATTATCCCTTCTTATTACACGTTCAATTGGCTTCTTTGCTTGGATCAAATAATATCATTTCTTCTGGCTTGTTCATCTAAACATGGTATTTTGCAGCTGAAGTCTGGGAGTACACATCTTGTTACTAGTGGTCTAATTTACTTATTGTTATAGGGGCATGTTAGTGATTCAACTCTATGAAGATTTTTCTTATGTTCATGTTAATCTCAAAATACGAAAGAATGGAGATGATTAGAATGTTCTTCAATGTAGATGGGATACCTGAACTCATTCTGTGAAATGATATTAAATCTCATTCAGGCTTGTCCACTGCCATAGTAGTTCCTTTTAATGCAGTTCCTGGATTTCTGCAAACACATTCCACAAATGTTTTCAATGAGTAGAACCAAAGGAAAGAGGTACCTGTTCAGTATTTCAAAAAGAATACAGTATAGTCACTCAGGGAATACATATTTTACCAATCAAGCAGTTGGAATCTTTCATTTATGGTCAGAGAACCCTTTCAAGAATATTTTATCCAGACATATCTTACCCTCTTTTCTTTCATCTTTTTGTTCATCTTTGGCATTCATGATGATACTCAGGTAGAGCAGCAGCATTTCCCTTCAGATCCAATTACACTCATTTTCCCCAAGTAGGGAGACTTCTTTGGGATTTTTGCTTGTGATATCTTTCTTTCACTCTCAGTATACTCAGAAGGTTTCAGTAGATCTTTCAAATGCTAATTACAAATGCACAACACTAAGGCAAAAGAAGCTAGATTCACACAGTACCAAATGGTAAGAAAGTAGATGTACAAGTTTGAGCTTCATACAGACTTGAGGCAGCTTCATTTACAAAGTGGAGCTGGTTACAGGACATTGTTAAAGCTGAAATGTGCACAGGCTGCATTATATTTTTATTCAATTATTGCAAGTTAACAGTAATTGAAATTAATTTTCCTGAAATACCACTGATAGGAACTTTTGCTTGTATACATAGGTATGTATGTATAAATATAGAAGAGGCACATGTAATAAAGAAGGCTAATAAGACTATTCAGGTACAAACTTTGAGAAGTGCCAGATTTATGATCCTTTGTAGTATGAATACAGGACTTGTATGAACATAACTTAATGCTTCCTAAATCACAGGATCACATAATGTTTTTCCAACATATATATATAGTCTAGTTCCCCAGAGGACCTAAAAATAGAAGAATGGGTTATAGTCTTGAAGTAAAGACTGCTGAAGAAAAACAGAAATTATGTTCTTCACTTTGTTAGCTGAACACAGTACAAGGTTGTCCTTCTTTACTCAAGCTATTCCAGGGGCTTAAAAGGTGCATTTAAGCAATGTAGGTTAAGCATGCTGACTACAGAAAGGCAATTAGTGACACTGGGAGAATCTGGGTTCCATTCCAAGCCCTGTTTATGAACAGGCACAGTCTTTACAGTTTGTCCCTCCCACATGTAGCCTTATTTGCTCAATTCCCTTCGATCTGTTCAATTCTTGTCTTTATTCCATTGATTTATTGTCCCATCTCTGGCTTCATGCCCTATTTCTAGTCTTCTTATCCCATTCCTTTCCTTGAACAGCCGGTTTCTGTCCCTCCTCTCCCTGGTTCTAATCCAAGATTTCTCTTTTCCCTACTTCGACTTGTGCCAAAATTACTGCCCTTCTGTTGTACTTATCCCATTTTCCCACTTGTTTTCCACTTGCTCACAATCCCAGTCTTTCTTGTTCAATCTCAGTGGTTTTCCCTAACAATGTCACTTTCCTCTTTCATTTTCTTTTTCTGCTTAATCCATCTCTGCCTAAATCCTGGCTCGTTGCCATATCCCTCTTTGTGCCTTTCACTTCATTTATTTTATGCTACTAGTTCCAAAGTCCATCACTTTATCCATGCTCTGTTCTATTTTTTCTCCCTCCCTGCTGCTAGTCTCATTCCTGCAACCTACTTTTTCTCAATTGTTCCATTTTGCTGACCACAGGTGGCTATAGTCCTCTTTTCTCAAATAGGGAAAATATTGTCCTGGTCTATATTGTGTTAAGAAAGGAGATCTGTAGTGAATGTCAGACATGATTTCATATGTCTGTAACAGTAAAATTGATCAAGTTTGCAATTGCAGAGGAAATGCAAAAATGCTACTCTTATTTGGATGTTTGTTTAGGAGACTTTGGCTTTATATGAGATTCAGTTTTTTAAGGTGTACTGTTTTGTAATGAGCAGCTAGTATGTGGTCTTCAAAAATGAAATCATGGTATCTCAAATAATTTAATGATTATCTTTGGTGATATGATGATCTTTGGTGGTGAGAGTCTCAGTCACGGGCTCTGCTTTTGTTTGTTTCACTCCCCAGTAGCTTAAGTGAATGTAGTTCCCTAATTTGCACTTTTCTTAATATCCTTGATGCTTTTTGAAATGCCTGTTATCACCTTTTTGTCTTAATTAAATACAATTCTCCAGTGTTTTTCTAAGTAGTTTTTTATGTGATGACTTATCTGATTGTATTTATTCTGTCTACAGAATATGTAACCAGCCTCAAGTTACAACAATTCTGCTATAGGAGCTTAGTACTAATAATGATAATAATAGTACTAACAAACACTGGAGTTACTTTCTTGATTTATATTTTTTATTGCTTAGCTTTTAAACATCCAGATTTTCTCCGGTTAACACTTTGCCTAATACACTCTGTACAAACATGGGAGCTCACGAGGACTGAGCAGTATATTTTCCCACACCCTACTCTCAAGAGTGCTTCATTTTTAACTGATGTATCTTTCTGACAGTTTTTTTTTTTTTAAACAAATCATAAAAAATCACAGGCAGCAATTCTAGCAAAGTGCCTAGTAAAAAAATGACATGGTGAGGCTAATACTCACTTTTTAAGCTCAGTCAATTTTAACCTTTTGAGCAACAGGTTCTTGTGAGTACAGATCTAGTCCATCATACTCAGTGGTGAAGACTGCTCTTGATAATTTTGTAACCAGTAGTATTTCTTGGGTTCTGCCTGGTGTTTTGTTGTGTTTAGTGGATAAATATCTTAGATTTTAAAAAATAATTCTTGAGGATTTATTTTTTCCCCCACAAGATATTTATGGTCCAAAATAAAGCTGTTTTTGATTGAAGATCATTGAAACCCCATGCCAACATCATGAAGATTTAGACTAGGTATTAGGAAAAAATTCTTTACTCTGAGGGTGGTGAGACGCTGTAACAGGTTGCTCAGAGGTTGTGAATGCCCTCTCTCTGGAAGCATTCAAGGCCAGGCTGGTTGGGACTTTGAGCAACCTGGTCTAGAGGGAGGTGTCCTTGCCTATAGGAGGGGGGTTGGAACTAGATGATGTTAAAAATCCCTTCCAACCCAAATCATTCTGTGAATCTATGAAACCTTGGTTTCCTATGATGTGTCTTTTTCTCACTGTGTATGAGAGCATGCTTGGGACCACATCCAGAGAAAATGGAGTGGGAACCTAAAAAATGACAATTGCAAGAGTAGGATAGGGAAGGTTCAGAGAGACTTGAGAGATGGATGTCAAGAAGGAAAAGAAAAATAACATTGTCCCAAACAAAGTGTAACAGCACAAGTGGGAGATGGAAGAAAAGAGGTTATTGGGATACATACAAGGAATTAGGAGTCTCAGATAAAGGGAGAGAGAAGGAGGTTGGGAAACCAAAACTAAGTGGAAGAACAAAAGGTTAATGGTGAACAAGGTCACTAACAGTGGTAGGAAATGCCCAACTTTAAAATAGAAAGATTTGCTAATGTCTAGTGTGGTAAAACTTAGCCCCTTTTCATTTAAGCGAAAGTTATATTTTCATAATATGCTTACTGTAATTATTTGTTGATTTTTTTCCCCTAATAACTTTTTATTTTCAGTGTTGAACTCCGTATTTTATTACATTTAAAGAACTGTTCACCTCCAGTGCCCCCGTCCAGTAAATGTTTTCTGTGTTCACCTGTGTGTATTTTTCTAGCTCCTTAGATAATAATTATTGCCCTCATTAATGTGAATCACACTTTCTTTTTGTGTAATATTTCCTTTGAGTACTGAAATTTACTGTAGGCAAGCTTCATTATTTTTCACTTGCTACTTCTTCTGCTGATGTGACTGCAATCTGTCTTGTTTATCAAGCTGGGAGTTTTGAAATGCACAGATTTTACTTAAGTATGATTTATAAATCTGTAATAATATGATCTCTCTTAATATATTTTCACAGAGAATTTTCTATGTCCACAAATATTCAAACTATTAAAAGCTTACTAGCAGATTGATTCACATAGAGATGAAGCTATCTTCTTTGGAAAAGCTATGCATGAAATTTACTGCATTGCGCAGACTCACAGAATAGTTGACATCTGCCAGGAACCAAAAGTCCTTTTGTGCAGACCTGATTTCTTGCTCAGTGGTCCTCAGCATGTCCTGGTTCCTGAGGTGGTTCTTCTCCTGTGGCAGCATTTAGTATTTCCATTTGCTGAAATACATGAGGCTCCTATCAGCACATTTCTCCAGACTGCTGAGATCCCTCTGAATGATAGTATAGACCCACAGTGTATCATACTCTCCTCCCATGGAATCACAGAATCATAGAATCACCAAGATCGGAAAAGACCTCTTAGACCATCCAGTCCAACCGTCCACCTATCACCAGTATTTCCCACTAAACCATGCCCCTCAGTACAACATCTAAACGTTTCTGTGACACGTCCAGGGGCTGTGACTCCACCAGCTCCCTGAGCAGCCAGTTCCTGACAACTCTCTTGGAGAAGAAGTATTTCCTATCATCCAATCTGAATCTCCCCCTGGCACAACTTGAGGCCATTCCCTCTAGTCCTATCTCTAGTTACGTGAGAGAAGAAGCCAACTCCCACCTCACTACAACTTCACTTCAGATAGTTATAGGGAGCACCAAGGTCACCCCTAACCCTCCTCTTCTCAGCCTCTCCTCATAAGGCTTGTGCTCTAGACCTCTCATGAGCTTTGTTGCCCTTCTCTGAACGTGTTCCAGGGTCTCGATGTCTTTCTTATAGTGAAGGGCCCAAAAGTGAAGGTGGTACTTGTGATGCAGTCTCATCAGTACTGAGTACAGAAAGATGATCACTTCGCTGCTCTTGCTGGCAACGCTAATTCTGATACAAGCCAGAATGCCATTGGTCTTCTTGGCCACCTGGGCACACTGAAGGCTCATGTTCAGCCAAGCGTCAAACAATTCCCCTAGGTCCATTTCCTCTACACAGTCTTCCAGCCACTCTGACGCAAGCTTGTAGTATTTTGTGTCACCAACAAACTTGCTGACTATTTACTCTGCCCCATCATGCAGTTTTGTAAAGAGGAGTGCTCAGAGCTAAGTTCTAAAAAGAGGAGTGTAGGGTGGAAGAAGTCTCTTAGAATCCTGTCAAAAGACACTGAATAATTAGAGGCATAAAAGGTGAATCAAGTGACATTTTTTAAAGAAGATATTTTAAATAATTTCCATTACTTGTACTTCTCTTTGCACAGTGAGACATCCCTTATTCATTTTTTTAATCTATGGATGGAGGAATTCAGTGACGCATCTTTGCTTCATATGCACTTCCATGTCAGATGCCATTTTGTTGGATTGCCTCTCTACTGCCATTCATTGCATAGCAACAAAATGTAACGAAATATTGGTGAGAAGGTTCAGCCTCTACTGTCGTATCACTAGCATCCACCTCTGGGTTATGGACCAATGTAAAAAAACAGGAGGCATAGTTTTGTTTCAGCCCTCATATATAAATCAGCAAAGACCATGCTGAAAAATAAGAAACGAAGGATATATCAATTTTTTTTCTTATTGTCTGCAATTTTTCTTATCTTATTCATATCTAATTCATTTTTATCTCTTTGATTCAATAGAAGTACTTTCAGACAGTGATAACTTGCTGTGATTGTTATATAAATATTTCTATTGTTAACACAATTCTGAAGATGTGACAATTGGATTTTAAAATAGTTTTTCTAAAACATAAAGGGATGAGGTTAAATCTAACATAGACAGTTCTGCTTATCCAAAAGCAGGTACCTGAAATTAGCAGTGACCTGAATCAAGGATTTCCAGCTGGAGTTATTTCCTTAACAGCAGGAAGCATTGACCTTGTACCATAGAAGGGTCTTCTTGTAGCATAAAGCCAAACATTTGATAACTCAAAAAGCTATTTATTGTTAGTAAGATGAAAGTGCATGAAAAAACATTATTTTGATACGACTACTACTTTTTCACAATGGCTGTTAATGAGATTATGTAACTGTCACCAATTTACTCATCTCAGTGACTAAGCTTGTTCCATTTTTTTCATACAAAAAAACACAGAATTATATGTGTTGAGGATTCTTGGTTGAAAGCAGGGCTAATTGGATTTGGAAATAAAGCTGTTTTGGCTTCCTCCCTGCTTCCTCAGTTTGCTGAATTTTCTGCTGTCTGACAGAATGGAAAACCAGCATTAGAAAACTGAGAAGAACAAGACTTTTTTTTTTTTTTTTTTTTTAATAGAAATTGACAAAAGTGTTTTCCTTGATTTTCTGTGATGAAAGTTTAGAGGGCTTTTATCTCTGTTTAGCTGATTCTTCCTTATCATGCTCCTCCCAAGTAAATTGCCTGCTATATGTTGAATCCACATTGAATTTTACTGTTTATATTGCAGTGATTTCCATCCTTTTAATCCTTTATTTATTTACTTACTTACTTACTGCTTGTTTTTATGCCAGATTGCTAGCTTTTCCCTTTGAATCCAGGTCTCAGTTTTTTGTTTTTTGTTTTTCACTCATTTATTCTGCTGTAGAGAATCTTTCCTGCACAGCTTATTTTCCTCTGTAGCGCACCCTGGCCAGCCCTGATGACTATATTTGCATTATAAATTCCATTTGCCTAGCATCTATCTGAAAGTGCAAATAGTTTTCCAACATAGTTGAGCTCTGTTTTTGCATTCTGAATTTATTTTTACCTCTTCTTGTGTAGTTTCTTTAGTTTCTTATTCCTTTCTCACCAACCCATTCATCAACGTGGACATTATGATCATCTTTTATGGATAAATGTACACTGAGGCTTTGGTGCAATGATAGGAAAGCTTGCTAGAAACAGTTGCCTGCAGCATTCTTGCAGGATTTGAAAAATATGTTTTAGACTTTTTTGTTCTATAATACTCTACCATACTGTACTATAGCTGCTACTATTTCTAATAGGTAAAATGGGCTTGGTAGATGTAAGATAAATATGCCAATTTCCACTGCTAACAAGGAAGAGATAGCTTCAAGGGTAATGTAGGGAAGGTAAAAAGGGAAGGTAGCTTCAAGGCTACCTTCAAGGGTTGATGTGACTCGTATCCCTTTGGCAGTGATGGCACACAATTGGTGAACTATACTTACTTACTATACTGAAATACTTAAAATGTCAGTCTTGACAGGTGATGATGGAGGGTTAGTTTCTTTTCCTTGCTGATGAGGATTTCATTACACATTTAAGGATGGAGGGAGACTTTGGGGTTGGACTTATGCTGGGGATACAATGAAATTGAATGAGAACTACATTTTACTCTGCCTCCTGTGATTTATACAAATCTGTAAATTAGCTGCAGAAAGTGGAATTTTGAAGCTGTTGCCTTTGGTTCATTCAGTGATTTCAGCTAGGACCAAATTCACTGAATGACAAATGTACTACTTCTGTCCTACTTCTGCCATTTCATTTTCTGTTTTTACTCATTTTAGACCAGCCTTGTGAAGCTGCTTTTGATGCACTGGGCAAATCCCAATCTTCTTAACTGCAATAATGAGAAACCTTCAGGTAGGTGAAAATCTATGCAAGTTATCTGTATATTAATTACCGTGATACTTCTTTCCTTCTTGCTGGCTTGTTATACACAGACGCGCACACAAAAACATACACACACACGTGTATGTATGCATGAACTTTATATTGTGTGTATACCTATATACATACATTACATGCATATATATGTTTTCTGTATATTGCTGAGAATTGCTTGTCATGACTGTGTCAAGAATTTCATATCCCATGATGACATTTTCTTCCACATGTTGCATTCTTTTATCATTATTTCTGTTTCTTGTAAGTTCTTCAGTGCCTTGTGATAACTGCACTTACACTTGATCTAAATCTTGGTGACTTCTTACTTAATTTCCTTCTGTTTCTCAGTTGATAGTAGTAGATAGCCTCATGAAGTAGAAACCCTGTTGATGCTGACCAAACACAAATTCACTGTCCAGCTTTCAAATGTAATACCTATTGCTTTCCCCAGAATAAGTCACTTTCTTTGACCAAATAGCAACAGGATCCAAAGAACTGACTAAGGGAAATAAAATTATAGATGAATGTAGGTTAGAGGGGACTTCAGAACTAACCCAATGAACAATGCGGAACTAATGTCAATAATGCTAAGTAGTAGTGCTGAAGAGAAGAAATCTTCTAAGTCTGGGATAAAATTGAGGATGAAACCTAGTAATGTAGAAAACTGTATTACCTTTCTGTCAGATGACTAGGAGAAACTTCCTTTGCATAATAAAATAGGATAAGTTATGCTTCAAACGATGTGCCACCTATGGGTTTACTGCTAGGGGACTTCAAGAAACTTAATCTCATGAAAGTTGTTCGTATTTAGATACATGACAGTTTTTATTAAATACTAAGGACTAAACTGAGATCACCTAGTAATACAGCTGGCTAAACACATTTAGTATGCATTAGATACAACTGAGTTAACTGTATTTCTGGTCTGCAATCATGTCTCATTTCAGCACTTCTGTACATAAATCTTGTTTGTAGAAATGTAATAGATTTGAAAAGAATTTGAGTATTCAATATTCAGTATTCAATATTTAGTATTTCATTGAAGTGCCGAGGTGAAAGAGTTTTGTTGTTTTTCCTGATGTCCTGTGAATTGTTAAATAAATACTTCAGTTCACTACACAAATGGGTTTTGACATTTTGCACATCACAGCTTAATTTCATACCGAATTCATTCGCTTATGTATTTCAGGTATTATTTTATGATCAGTATCTGAGCAATCCTTTTCATTTTAACAAAATGCCTATCTGGCCAGCTGCTTAATCTTAATTTGATCTGGAGAGTTGAATTGAAAGGAGCTTTTCTGTACTGTTTTTTCTTTCTGTCTGATATCTTGATGTTCTGATGTCTTAGATATTGCAGCTTCTGAGTTTATTGAGGAAATGCTTCTGAAGGCTGAAATTGTTTGGGAGGAAAAAATGAAAGACCCTTTATCTGTTTCTACTTTATCTCAAGAAGAGCCTTATGAAGAGATCATCCATGATCTGCCCACGCTTTCCAATAAACTGTAAGTGCTTCTGTTAAGAGTGATGCATCCTGTCTGTGTCCTTGGAGATAAACCTGACTGGACAAGGCCTTGGTCATCTTGCTACATGTGGCCCTGATTGAACAGGGACGTTGGACAAGATCACCTCTATAGAGGTCTCTGCCAACCTCAGCCACTCTGTAATCTGTGTGATTTGATGGATCAAGTGTTTCATTTTGGAAATTTACCAAATCTTTTATTTCCTCCCTTTTTTCCCTTTTCCCTTTTCCCTCTCTTTGTTTTTTTCCTCTTTACCCCTTTCCCTTTCTTCTCATCAACCTTAATTCTAAAAATCTTAATTCACCCCTAATTCTTTGAGTAGTAAAATGCACACTTATGATTGCCAGTAAAATCATCTGTCATTATCTTTAGCAGAATTATTAGTTTAATACTATACATTCAACAAACCTTTTACTAAGATAGATGAGAATCACGTATTAAAGCTACCAATACCTATGAATGAAGCAGGGAAAAGACCTGAAAGTAAAAATCACAGATAAAATGATATGACCCCAGATAACTATAGGTTTGTAGTTAGATTTGTACTGCTTAAAATTCAAGTGTAATTAAGTTGAATTTCACAATACATTGAATCAAAGAGTCAGTTTGTGTCTTAAATTGTAAATTTTGAACTTTTCATATTTTCTTGTAAGTCTTGAGAAAAGATTGTCATACATAAGTAAAAAAGAGATGTGAAGTAGGTATGAAACGTGCCTGGTAGTTTTATGGTAGAGCAAGTTGTCAATTTCTCAAATTCTACTTTCTGTATACTGTAATCCATCAGAGTTTTAAAAGGTACAGACAATTTCTTTGTACGCAACACAGTTGCCATACAGTTGCTGCATAGTTGAAGCATCTTAGTAACATGAGGCTGTGAAATACTGTGTGATTATTTTTTTTTTGACCAACCACTAGATATTGGGAAAAAATAAACAAACTTCTCAAATTATATATAGACAGACAGAGAAGATATATTTACTTTCATTTTTATCAGTTATAATTTGTAGTCTGCAAAACATATTTGGAACACAATGAAATCTGGTAAGAGTAAGCAATTGTTGTAAAGTGAAGTATGAATTTTGAGTTAAAAAACAAAGGATCAAGATTCTCAAACATAATGAAAACCTGTATTTTTAAGTATCGATTAAAGTAATAATATCAGAATATAGGTTATATAGAATATAGAATAATAGGTTATTTCTGCAATACTACAATGTTGCCTAGCAAACTAATTTTTTTTACACGTTTTGGAGGCTTTCATCACTTTTTTATTATTCTTCTGTCTGGATAATGTGTCATCCATTTTTCCTTTCCAGTGTTTTATATTCTAGAAGGTTTTGCTGGATTTTGTACTGGACACTGTTCTTTAATGCTAAAACACATGAAATTTTAAAATGCGTGGTTTGAACATGATAGAGGCAGTCTGAGTTCCTTCTCCACACTTTCATTCCTGAAATGCAGGAGCTATTTTTTGAGAACTTTCTAAATGGTTACTCTTCATATGGCGGTTATATAAAACTGCCATGGGTAGTGAACTTCACTGGAAGTTTTGGAAAAGCAAAGGACATTGAGTGGAAAAATAATGGAGATGGATTTATTTATGAAAGTGGGCATATTAACCTCTGCTGCATTTCTTGGCAGCTTTGTCCCAGTGTGTGACTGCAGTGAATTTGGTGGTGCTTACACAGCCTACATGAGAATGCAGTACTAGGTCAAACCAAAAGTCTCTTTAGTCCTGTACGCTGCCTTTGAGAGTGGTCCATTGGAAATAACAAAGGGGAAAATATATAAGGGTATGGTAAGCTTGAAGTAATATTGCTTTGGCACGTTCTCTAGATTTTCAGCAGTCCTAGGTTTAGAGACTTCTTGAGCCAGAGCTTTGTGCTGAGTGGCTCTCAGTCCTGCTAGCAGCATGGTTGGTATCAGAGGACTGTCTGTCCAGCCAGCAATCTGCAGATAGGCGAGCTCTTGAAAGGCAAAATAACTGATGCACTGGGCACATACATGACTTAGATATCACTACTGAAAATCTAGAAAATATGAATTATCCATTCCATACTCTCTGCAGATTTCTGTTTTGCTTAGAAACAGTATTTATCTCAGCTGTGCAGTGTGCTTGCTCAGCAATGAAAAACAAAGCCTTACAGAGGGTTATTCTTCCAGATGATAATAGCTGTTTTCTCAAGATAGAGTGAATTATTGTCACGAGTGCCTTTTAGTCTTGATTCATTAGGTAGGCTGTCTAGATGACTGTTCAACTAAATTCTTACCTTTTCAATGGCTACTGCTGAAAGTGAGTTCTGTCCTTTGTGCTCTATTAAAGCCCATAGACAGACACATAACATGCTAGTTTGAAGACGAATCTGTGCTGTTCTTGTGTATCAAACAGAACCTGCAAAGACAAATGCGCAGTAACAACCCACAGTTAAAATTGCTTTAGCCTAAATTATTTCCATACTCCATCAACTCCTGACATAAGGAAGTATGTTTAGACGGATGAGATGGTTTCACAAGAGTTAATTTAAGTCTTTGTTGTAGTCGTATTTCTTTGTGGCTGTCTCTCAGTAGAGAAAAGCATTGTAAAGGAGACTTCAAGATGATAAACAAGCAATTACAAATAGCATGTACCCTGTCAACAAATCTGATTTTGCTGGTTCTAGATTAAATTAATGTATTGATTTCTGGAAGAAAAGTATGAAAAGACTGATTGAAGGTCTGTATCTTTACTCAGTTACAAAAAAAATATAGCAGTTATTATGTTTGCGGTATGCTTGATAGTGGGCCTGGTTTCCTTTAGCGAAGCATTGAATTTATCCACCTGGATCTATTGTGAAGCACTGATTTCAGTATTAGAGTGCTTTTTTCCTTGTTCTTCTACAGTGAAGCTGTGAGGGGTCTGAAGCACAAGTTTTATGGGGAGCAGCTGAGGGAATTGGGGTTGTTCAGTCTAGAGGAGGCTCAGGGGAGACCTTACTGCTCTCCTCAATGACCTGAAAGGAGGTTGTGGCGAGGTGGGGGTTGGGCTCTTCTCCCAGAGGCAGGATGAGAGGGAATGGCCTCACACTGCACCGCAGGAGGGTCAGGTTGGGTATTGTTAAAGAGTCATCCTCAGAAAGAGTGGTGAAGCGCTGGCACAGGCTGCCCAGGGAGGAGATGCAGTCACTGTTTCTGGAAGTGTTCAACAACCGCTTATACTGAGTACTTTAGTCTGTCTGATTGAGGAGAGGTGAACTGGGAAGGCTATGAATGGACTGCTCCTGCTGGCACTCCCCCAGCCACTTCCCCCCCCTTCTCCCTCTTAGCGGGACAGAGGAGAGAAGAGGAGGATTAGGAAGAAGGAAGCCTGTGGGCTGAGGTAAGGATAGGGAGTTGGCTTACTGGCCTCAATCAGCAGACTCAGCTTGGGGAATTTAACTTAGTTTATTGCCACGCTTTTTGAAGTGTTTAATCCATTCAGAAGTTTATGTTATGTAACTTTAAAAAGGTTTTAGACTGACTTTTCAGATATTATGCAGTTCACATTTGCCAGTGGAAGGATTACAGTAACAGAACTGAGAAGTTCTGTTGAATTTAATCTGTAGGTTCAAAGAGCACATGAAAATGCCATTGCAGACTCTGTTTTGATAGAATTCTTTTTGCATGATTTTTCTACCTACATTGAAACTGCAGTATTGATTCAAATATTGATGATAAAACCAAATAATTGATTTAATTGATAGCCAAAGATGTTAACTCCGTAGGTTAATATTTAGAAATGTAAAGCATTCAGTTAAACTCCTGGATGTGCAAGGTAACCCAAACCTTTTTGTAAGAAACAGTAAAATGCCAGAGAATGGAAATTTATAGAAAATTATCTTAAATTACCTAAACAAATAAGTAAATTAGTTGTATATATGGTAGCTTGTATACCTAAAAACTGAAGTGACTGTTCCTCCATGTAACGTGCAACGTCTTTTGCAAGTCATATATGCTACCTTTTTTCAAACACAATTACCCTAGATAACTCTCCTGGTCTATTATGTAACATCATTTTGGCTTAACTCTCCCTTTATCTTCTTGAACCTGAGGCATAATGAACAGTTGAAATTATTTTTAATCTACTTTTTCTCTCTTGTAATCCTTCACTTTTTTTGTTGTAATTTGAGTAATATGCCAGCATTTCCAGCATTTGAAGTGCTTTGCGTGGATGCACATACCTTAAAGGATATTCTTTTCATCAAGACGTGGAACACTTCTGTTTAAGTCATGGTGTATTCCCCTTTTAGGTTAAAAAATGCATCTGTGGAAACAGTAGGTATTTACTTTTTTGCCCATTTTACTGTCCTTTACAGTGTAAGTCACTTTAGTAACACCTGAAGTGTTTATGGGTAAACTGAGAAGTTTATGGCTGAATTTTAAAAACAATATTTCTAATGTATGTTATAAAGTTAGCATAGAATTGGGAAAAATAAACAGAAAAAGGTTAAATTGCACATACACAAAAATCCTGGATCTTTGCATTTTATCTAATTTATCTACATAGTCCATCTTTCATCAGTTCAGGCCTGAATTGATAGAAGTCAGAAGGTACCACATCCAGACTACATGGTAGGTGTGGTAGGATAGTCCAGCCAAGGCTGACAGTGTGCTCCATGGTCTTCTGCTGGTATGGGGCCTGGTGTTATCATGTTGCAAGAGAAAAGTTGTCTACTTCTCTGTCCTGAATCTGAGAGTTCAAGCCTTCAGCTTAGTCAGTGTTACGATCTAGTGATCAGAATTGATGATTTGTTCAGGTTCCAGAAAATCAAGAAGGATAACCCCTTTCCTATCCCAAAAGGCAGCATATATCACTTTACTTTGGGCTGCATCTTGAACTTTTTCTTTGATGGAAGCTCAGATATCATCACTCCATGGACTGCCATTTTGACTCTGTCTTGTAGTGGAGACACTGTATGTCATCACTGGTAATGATGCAATCAGTGCAACTGATACCTTTAGCCTCCAATTGGTTCAACAGTCCCTGACAAACTTGCATACAAGTGTTCTTTCTGTTCCTGTCTGAGCATTCGTGGGAGCCAACTGGAGCAAACTTTGCAATGTTCCAACATAGCCACCATTGTTTCCAACACATTAAAGCCAATATTCAGCTGTATACAGAGTTCCCTGGTTGTAATCTGCCAATCTGTGTGGATGAGCTGATCAAGATGCTCTTCATTATGCAACAGCTGTGCATGGCTGTCAGGAATGTGGCTGTCTTTCATATCATTGTCATCACTGCTGAAACACACCACCCACAGCCTCACTGTGCTCACATCCACTGTTTGTTCTCCAGAAATGTTCAGCAGGAGTTGATGAATGTCGAAGGGTGCTGTTTGTTTGACATAGAAAAATTGAATGACCTTCCTTTGCTTCCTATGCACTTCCATGTCAGATGCCATTCTGTCACACTTCCCCTCTGCTGCCGTCTGTCATATGGCAACAAAATGTAATGGAATGTTGATGGGAAGGTTCAACCTCTATTGCCATACCACCAACATCTGCCTCCGATATTGTGGGGCAGTGTAATAAAATAGGAGGCATTACTTTCAGAGCAGCTCTTGTACATAAAAAGGGTTAGATAATGGCTCAAAAACAAGGCAAAAGGCAAAAACATTTGGCTTTCAGATCTTTTGTCTATGTCCCAATTGGTGACCAGATTTATAGCCAAATTATCTTATGTGAATCAAAGCAGTAAATCGAAACATTTATTTTCACTGGTGTTTTTCTGTGCATTTTGCATTAAATTGTCTGAAACAGAATATCCTATAGTGGAATGCACTTTTCCCACATTGGCTCCACATCTACTTCTAAAATAAATTACATAAACATTTTGGCAAGGGCCTGCTGTATACTCCTTGAGATTGTCTCATTTGCAGTATCAGAGGCCAAGCTCTTGTTTTGTATGATGTTTGCGTTCTCAGCTTCTGGGGCTCATTCCTCACTAATTCCTCTGGATGTAAAACACTGCCAAAATCTTCCAAGGTTTTGACATTGTTTTTCAAAACTGTGGCACTGTCTGATGTGTCAGTAAGGAAAATATCTCCATGCATGTAAAAGTACATTTACATGTGAATAAAGTGTATTGAACGTACTGGCAGAGATTTCAGGAGTCCATTTGGTTTTTTTTCTGTTGGTTTTTTTTTTTTTTAGTATATCACAAACGCAACTTTTATTCATAAAATGTAGCTTGGGCATTGTCTAATTATGACAAGCTAAAAGTTGTGTTTTTTTTTTTAACTGCAATGGCAATATCTGTATTGAATTATTTTTTAACACATTACTTTTCAAAACAGTATTATGTACATTAATTGTGCATTTTCAATTCAGTTTTCAAATTGCCTATTGATTTGCCAGCCTAGTGCTGTCAGAGACTCATGCATATTCTGTTTGGTTTGCTTAGTTCTGCTTCTAAATGGATCTGCATAAAGGTGAATTTTAAATCAAAGTGTTTTGCTCTGTGTCTTTAGGAACAGACCCACCCTGGTGAACAGTTTTTTTATTACCAATTTCTGTTTTTGTACTTGAACTAACGCCAGTGTCTCAGCCTTGAATTGTACCTTAGTTCTGTGTTTGTGCCGCCTACATTGGTCAATCTTTTGTTTATTTGACATCTTCAACATGAGTCTAATTGCTTTATTGATTCTCTTTGTAGCAACCCCTTGGCTTTACCGATTGCCAAGCAAGACAGTTTGCTGGAGAAAGACACCATGTTCAAGGATGCAGCTAAAGGTTTGTGTAAACAGCAGTCTCAAGACAGTGCATCTGAAAACGTCATGATGAACAGTATAGCCAAACTTGAACAGGTAATTGCATACAAATTCCTGAAATATTTCTGTTGTTTAGGCCTGGAAATTGGAAATTTAATGAAGCTGAAGAAGGTGGTAATTTCTTTTCCCCTCACCACAGAGCAACATGATTTGCGCTGTGGAGCCTTGTCTCCTTGATCACAGGCTGGCTCTGCAAGGAGCTTTCTCTCTGCAAAGGCACCAGCTGCCTTCTGCCAGCTCCTGGATGGTGGCTCGATGGCTCTGAGCTGCTCAGGCCCTAGTGGTGGTTGACAGAAGTGGAAGGACAAGTCTTAGCACTGCTCAAATGGGATGAGATTCAACAAGACCAAATGCCGGGTCCTGCACTTTGGCCGCAATAACCCCAGGCAACGCTACAGGCTTGGGGCAGAGTGGCTGGAAGACTGTGTAGAGGAGATGGACCTGGGGGTGTTGATTGACGCTAGACTGAACATGAGCCAGCAGTGTGCCCAGGTGGCCAAGAAGGCCAATGGCATCCTGGCTTGTATCAGAAATAGTGTGGCCAGCAGGAACAGGGAAGTAATTGTCCCTGTATACTCAGCACTGGTGAGGCCACACCTTGAGTACTGTGTCCAGTTTTGGGTTCCTTGCTGTAAGAAAGACATCAAGGCCCTGGAGTGTGTCCAGAGAAGGGCAGCAAAGCTGGTGAGGGGTCTTATGAGGAGCGACTGAAGGAGCTGGGATTGTTCGGTCTAGAGAAGAGGAGGCTCAGAGGAGACCTCATTGCTCTCTATAACTACCTGAAGGGAGGTTGTAGTGAGCTGGGGGTCAGCCTCTTCTCTCGGGTGACTAGTGATCGGACTAGAGGGAATGGCTTCAAGCTGCACCAGGGAAGATTCAGGCTGGACGTTAGGAGATACTACTTCTCTGAAAGTGTGGTCAGGCACTGGAATGGGCTGCCCAGAGAGGTGGTGGAGTCACCGAGCCTGGTGGTGTTCAAAGAATGTTTGGATGTTGTGTTGAGGGACATGGTTTAGCGAGAACCATTGGTGAAGGGCGAATGGTTGGACTGGATGATCCTGTGGGTCTTTTCCAACCTTAGTGATTCTATGATTCTGTGATTCAAAGTGTAAGTGTGCTCCAGTCTCCTGCTTGGGTTTACAAAGGAAAAAAAAACACATCTTGGGAGACTGAAAAACCAAAAGGCAATGTCTGGGGAACATTAAATTGCAAAATTAGTGCCTAATTCCCTAATTCAGAGATAGGAATTGCCAGATTTTTGGATGCAGTGTTAACTCCTTGTCATGTCCTAATATATTAGGATGCAGGCACACATTACAGTTCCACAGGATCACAGCCTCATTCAGTGCATAGGGTGAATATGAAAGGAGGCAATTACCTATTGCTTATAAGTCTGGCATGTCCTAACTTTAAATATTTAGAACCTAAGTATTATTTTTTTGGGGAGGCTTTATATTTTGTTGTATGTATTTGGGAAACACATATTCCAGAAGCATTTAGCCATTTACAAAAACAAGCAAACAAACAAACAAAAAAACTACTTAGAACTGGGGGCTGGAAGGAAGGACTTCCTTTTAAAGTCACTTGCTGTGCGTTTGAAGCATAACAAAGGAGCAAAATGCTGATTTCATTTAAACCATGTTCAGTTTATAACAACTATGCCTGCCTTGGCAGAAGCGTTCATATTCCAGTGCTTCTTGAATATGTTTCAATGGAATGTTGTGTTAATCATATGAGATCAATCAGTGAATTCATATGTCAGTCCTATGAGTCTGTCTCTGAAAGTGCTCAGCTTTGGAATCCCATGGAGCACACAGTTCCCTGTTCAGTCTCTTCCAATGTAAGATACCACAAAATATTTTACACTTGGCTTACACCTTGTTTTCATTTCATACCAATTGTGGCCTTGCTGACTGTGCACTCCTGTGACATAAACACAGTCAATCCAACAGAGAAGAAATGGTAGAAATGCTTCCAACTGCTTTAGTAAGAACCCTATTACAATTTTACAGAAAGAGAGGGAGGTGCTTAACAGCCTTGCTGAAACTGATATTTCCTTTTGGTTTTCAACAGAAGTTTGGACAAGAATATACGTACTTCCTTTTCTTTGATACTATTTTTGTGCAGACCTTGCTAAAATTATTCAAGTTTTCAATATCGCTAGGCTAGACTTTAGCTTTATGGTGAAACATATGCAGAAGCTGATCAGAGAAGCAGCTGATCCTCAAGGTGAGAAACGGCAACCAAGGGTTTCCATGCTGATAGCTTACCCCTCCACCATGATGTTTAGAGTTACTTCTGAGTCCCAGTACAGATCTGAAGACATTACTCCTTCCGTCTCTCAATACTTCTGTGCCACTTCCCACAGTGGTCAATTCAAAGGCATGACAGCAGAATGAACTTGGAAACTAAAATTTTTGTTTAGTGGTGATACCAGATAAAAGCTCTGAACAATTCCTTCCTACTACCCTTCCCTCTTATGTATACTAATTCTAATGAATTTTGCCATCTTTTATTCTTAGCAGTTGCATTACAAACTATGTTCAAAGTGATCATGTTCTGTTTAATTTTTCAGTAGGATATGTGGAGTCACTGCTTGGATTTTATGTTCATATATTATTGAAATAGATCAGCATGATATTTCCTGTGCTTTATGTCAGAAATATCATACATTCTTGGGCAATATGGCATGCAGATTAGGCCTTTATTGGAGGATCAGAGAGAAAAATTTCATCTTATTACATCTGAAACATGCATTTTTAATAGAGAAAGGCCTTAACTTTTTTGTTTTTGAGAAAAGTAACAACTCAGATTTATATGTAGCCTCAGGTATTCTTAATTGCAAAAATAATGAAAAAGAACTTTAACAAAATATTACTTCTCACAAAGCAAGATTTTTATTGCATGAAGTAAATGAGATGGTGATCAAATTACTACATTTATACAGCATTTTAGGTCTTTCTTGGATTGTGTTAGCTTTTGCTTTTTCCAAGGTAGAAGCTGTTCTTTGATCATATGTAATTTCAAAGTCTGTGTTGCCAAACAAAGAAAGCAGTATGAATAATTTCCAGAGTTTTAGTCTAGCTGGCAATTTCTCCTCTCAGCTGTAAGGATATTTTTCTAGTGCTCATTCAGCAAAGAAGTATAGATTACATCTTATCTTTTTCTAAATTAGATCCTTTAAAATATTTTATCTTTGCCTTATAGTTCTTGTTTACGTATTATTAATAGAATCATAGAATGGCTTGGCAAGAACCTTAAAGATCATCTAATTCCAACTCCCTGCCATGGGCAGGGCTGCCCCTCACAAGCTCAGGCTGCCCAGGGCCCCATCCAACCTGGCCATGAGTGCCTCCAGGGATGGGGAATGCACAGCTTCTATGGAAAGTCTGTGCAAGTGCCTCACCATTCTCAGTGTAAAAAAATTCTGCTTAACATCTAACCTAAATTTCCTTTCTTTTAGTTTAAAGCCATTCCCCCTTGTTCTATCACTATCAGATCACATAGAAAGTCAGTCTCTCCTGTTTATAAGGTCTTCTCAAATACTGGTCTCCCCAGAGCCTTCTCTTCTGTAAGCTAAACAAGTCCACCTCTCCCAACTTTTTTTTTTTTTTTTTTTTTCATTAAGAGAAGTGCTCTGGCCCTTTGATCATCTTCACAGCCCTTCTCTGAACCTGCTCCGACAGCTCTACAACTTTCTTGTGCTGGGGGCCCCAGGCCTGGATGCAGTACTCCAGAGGGGGCCTGAGGTGGACACAACAGAGAGGGACTGTCACCTCCCTCTCCCTATTGGCCACCCCTCCTTTGATGCAGCCCAGGATATGATTGGCCTTCCGATCTGCAAGTGCACGCTGCTGGTTCATGTCCAGCTTTTTGCTTACCTGCACCCCTTCTTGGCAGGGCTGCTCTCAATGAGTTCTAATTGCAGTTTGTATACATATCTGGGATTTTCTGACCCAAATGCAACACTTTGCACTTGGCCTTCTTGAACCTCATTAGGTTCAGGTAGGCCCACTTCTCAAGCATGTCCAGGTCCTGGATGGCATCCCTTCCTTCTTTTGTGTCAACTGCACCACTGAGCTTGGTGTCATCAGCAGACTTGCTGAAGGTATACTCAATCCTACAATGCGGATCATTGATAAAGATGTTGAAGAGCACTGGTCCCAAGGCAGACACCCAGGGGTACACCTTCACATGACTGCCCTCCACATGGATGTAGAACCATTGACCAAAACCCTTTGGTTGTGACCTTCCAACCAACTCTTTATCCACCTACTCCAGCCATCAAATCCATGTTTCTCCAATTTAGAGATAAGGATGTGGTGCAGGGCTGCATCAAAGGTCTTACAGAAGTCCAGCTAGACGAAATCAGTTGCCCTTCTTTTGTCCACCCATGCTGTCACTCTGTCATAGATGGCCACCAGGTTGGTCAGGCATGATCTGCCTTTGGAGAGGCCATGCTGGCTGTCTTGGATCATATCCTGTCTCACATGTGTCTAGGCATAGCTTCTATGAGAATCTGCTTCATGATACATCCTGACACAGATGTGAGGCTCACCTGCCTGATCCGTGGCTCTTCCTTTTTCCATTTCTTAAAAATAGGAGTGAAGTTTCCTTTCTGCTGTTGACCATATGAAATCTGTGATGGTAACCTCTGATGCCCTTTTTATTGTTTTAGTATTGCCTAGCAGATACACAAGGGACAGCCATGTATATCACAGCTTTATATGTAAAACCTATAATGCTTTACTTATGTTAATATCACAAGTAATTAAAAAATAAAAGTGATTAGAGATAGTTATCTGAGCAGATTGCGGATATTGTTAAGTGAATGTAATTTAAATGAGTGAATAGTAGTCTTTGTTATCATTAGGAAAATCTCAAAAATAATAGTTTCCTAAGAAATAGTTGTATAGAACTTAAGCTTTATTTATGACTGTTTTACTCCACTGACTGTTTTGTAAAATATGCATCATGGAGTAAGATAGACAGATAAATGCGTCAAGATAAAGTAGAGAAAAGTCAGCTTTATGCTCAAAAAAAAAAAAAAAAAAAAAAAAGGATGATAAGAATGAATTTGTAGATGTCTGCAAATAGGTTATTAATGATGAAAATGATGTTCATTATCAAGTCAAATTATTTGTGAATTTATTGTACTGAGAGTTTCTTATTTGTCATTCGGGTAATTCAGTTTACAGTTTGTGTGATGTTCTTGCTCACTGAGCTATGAATTTTGATGCAAAGACTCTGTTACAAAACATATAATCATCAAACCCTAAAGGTTTTGGAAAACCATGTTGATAGTGAAAGACTTGCATTACCTTACACATCCAGGAGTTTAACTGAGTGCTTTACATTTCTAAACATTAACCTGTAGAGTCAGCATCTTTGGCTATTACCTATATTATGAAATAAAAGAAACACAAGCCTGTTCTCACACCTAGAGCCATGTGAGATGTGTCAGTGCACATCCATCTTCCACAAGACAAAACTCTTTTCTCTCTCAAAAGATGGGTCTGTGTCCAAACAGCCTACTGGCAAAGAACATTGACAACATACCTGAATATCTGTGCATTATTTGACCAAGTGCTGGCTGGAATGGAGCAAGAAGGAAATGTGTTAATTTTACAGAAGAAACTTCAGGCTAATGCTCTAATCCAACCCTTTTCTTTAATTTACAAATAAAGGCAATTGTTTCTAGCCTAGCAGAGATTTGATCTTTATATGAAATGAGAACTTCAGAAGGTAGGTTGAGTGAAACATACTCCACAGCACAGGAGTTCTGTGTCTTGATAGGACTCAAGGGAG
The DNA here is from genome assembly GCF_016699485.2 of Gallus gallus. Lineage (NCBI taxonomy): Eukaryota > Metazoa > Chordata > Aves > Galliformes > Phasianidae > Gallus > Gallus gallus. Next base: position 138,233,001 of record NC_052532.1, read on the forward strand.
CATACTAAAGAGCTGTGTTGATTTGGTTGCTGCAAACTCGGTGAGCACATTGGTAATGGAAGGAGGACGTAGGATTCTGTCTTTCATCTGCTGTCTCTCTACAAGAAGCTCTAAAGGGATTTTGCTGTTCTTTTGTTAATTTTGTCCTGTTCCAATGTGCGTTGTCAAAATGCCAAAGGGAATTCTTTTTTGCAGCCGATCTTACATCCAACTGTCATGGTAATAGGAGAAAAAAAAAAAGAAAAAAAGAAGGAAAAAAAAGCATGAATTGCTATCTTCTTCTATGTGACAGAAGAACCATTGAATCCTTAGAGTTGAAAGGGACCCTTAGAGGCCATCTAGTTCAACTCCCCTGTGATGAACAGGAATATCCACAGCTAGATCAGACTTCCCATAGTCTGATCAAGGCTCATCTTGAAAGTCTCCAGAGATGGAGCATCCACTATACCTCTGGGCCACCTGTTGCAGTGCCTCACTACCCTCCTCACTGTAAAAGACTTTTTCCTTATATCTAAACTAAATCTACCCTCTTTAAATTGAAACTATTTCCTCTTCTATCTCCACAGACCCTGCTTAAGAATCTATCCCCTTCTTTCTTGTAGCTCTCCTTTAGCTATTGAAAGGCATCTATCAGGTCACTTCAGAGCCTTCTTTTCTCCAGGATGAACTTCTTTTCTCCAGGATGGGAATGGTTTTAAACTGAGACAGGGAAGGTTTAGGTTAGATACTTGGAGCAAGTTTTTCACACGGAGGGTGGTGATGCACTGGAACAGGTTGCCCAAGGAGGTTGTGGATAGCCTGTCACTGGAGGCATTCAAGGCCAGGCTGGAGGTGGCCCTGGGCAGCCTGGTCTAGTGGTTGGCGACCCTGCACATAGCAGGGGGTTGAAACTAGATGGTTGTTGTGGTCCTTTTCAACCCAAGCCATTCTATGATTCTCTGATTCTATGATTAATGGTTGGAAAGTAGGAGGAAACTTTGTTCTGCATGTTAATTGCTGGCTTGTGTCCAGCTTCCCATCTACCAGTCCCCCCAGGTCTTTTTTTGGCAGGGCTGTTTTCAGTCCTTTCATCTCTCAGCTTGTATTGTTAGTGAGGGTTGGCTTGTCCCAGGTGCAAGACCTTGCACTTGGATTTGTTGAACCTCATGAGATTCTCCTGGGCCCAGTGCTAAAACATGTCTAGGACTCTCTGCATCCTGTCCCTCTGATGTACTGACCACACCCCACAGCTTGGTGTCATCAGCAAACTTGCTGATCATGCACTTGACCCCACTGTCAATGTCACTGATGAAGATATTAAAGAGTATCAGCCCCAGCACATAAATCTACATTCACTTTAGTGGGATGAGGAATACACCTACAGAATAAGCAGACAGAAAGACAAAGATTCCACCTGCTTATGTGTGGCTTGCTCAAAACTCATATTCTTCTTTTTAAGTCTTGATAGTACAAATATTGTAAGAAGAAAGTTGTCATTTCCCAAATAGATCTAAAAATGAAGAATAGTCATAGTAACATTTTGAGTAACCATTTCAGTGTAGATCTCTTCTGAAAAAGATTGAACCAGGAAAATGAGGGCTGTTAAATTTTTAGTTGGCCTGTTTACAGTTTCCATGTTGGGTTAAGTAAATATTAAATGTATTTGTAAAAATAGTCATTACATCAGCTAAATCTAGGAAATTACATCCTTGAGGTACTTTCTCTTTTATATTTATACATTTATTGCTTTCTGAATTAATGAAAAGAGAGGTGTTTGGATGTGGTGCTCAGAGATATGATTTAGTGGAGGGTTGTTAGAGTTAGGGTACGATGGTTAGGCTGCGGTTGGACTTTGATGATCTTTGAGGTCCTTTCTAACCTGAGTAATTCTATGATTCTATGGGGGAAAGCAGGAAATAGAAAGCATCAGTAAAGTGTGTAATTGGGCACTACTGCCCTGTTGTTCATCTATGCAGCTAGTATAATATTGACTCTTAAAACTACAATAGGGCATAGAAGCCAGTCAAGTATAAAGTTTGTGTTTTGGTATCTGTTTTCTAAAGTATGGCAGTACTGAAAGCTCAACATTTTTGCAGCAGCCCTTAGCTAAAATTATTTGGTAGAATTAAAAGAGTGAATTTTTTTTCCCTCTGTTTCTAAATAATCTTTGTCTTAAGCTTGTTTGGATCAGTTTTGAATCCAAATAAATATCATTTTTTTTTTTTTTCTTCCAAGAGTTTTCTTCCCTTCCCGATGGTGCTAGCTACCTTGCTGCTTAATCTTTTATTGAAAATCTAGGGGTGTAAGAGATAAGAATAATATTGATTGAAAAGTTGGAGAGCGGGGAAAGAAGAATCTTTGCATGAACTTTTCAGGCTCTTTTATAGAGCTGCTGTTCTACTGTGCATTTTCCTTACATTTTTTATGGGCTACTAGTTTGCTTAGTTCAACATCTGTTGCAGATGGAACAAAGATTAGATGTCTGCCTTTCATGTTTCATTGGAAAAAACATTTAAAAATCCTTTGCTAATATTCATACTGTTACAAGCAGATGAGGTTTACATACACCATTTTAGTAGTCAACATTTATTGCCTGTTTGTAGAGCTGACAAGGAAAGGAAAGATATCTGTGAGGAGATACCTCACACATTTACTTATGTTACCTCATAGAACTGTTTTAGGCATTATCTTTTACCAAATTTATTTGTCTTTAGAGGAATAGTAAGAAAATAGCTGAAGACAAGAGCAGACCCACATTTTTCCAAGCACTGTATCACTTCCCCAAATGGAAGCTTGCCGAAGTCTCCAGTATTGTAATGAAAATATCCAGCACAGAGCTATTAAAAGAAGCAAAAATGCACTCATAGCCATAGCACTTGAAGCAGAGGAAAGAGCAGAAGTGTGTCCTGCACAGATGAAAAGTGCTGCAGGGCTATGGAATGCAATAGAAGCTGGAGATCACGACCGCTGCTATAGATACTACTCCTCACAGAGGGAAGATGGCTTCATACATGCTGTCTGTTTTTTCTTTGGCTGTATTTTGCAGTTTCTTTAGGTTGTATGATTAACCTGATGTCTCATTTAGAACTAAAAATGGATGAAAAAACATGGGTGAGTGGGTCGAGATGGGTAAATAGTTCTGTGGTTGTGATACCTGTTGTGCATCATTTGTCTTTTCCTGGGAAAAGAGAAGAGTAAGCAATCAGGGGAAATAATTTGGTTGTACCAAAGCTCTAAGTTTGTATTTGCATATATATTTCAAGAATCTTGAAATACTAAGATGAAGTGAGATTGCTAGTCTAATTTCATTAAGATGAAAGGAAGAAAACCCAGATTTCTGGACTATACCTTGAACCTGTAAGAATGATGTGAACTCAGTAGTTTAGGATCAGAATGTGTCAATATTGAACACCAGTATCCATAGTCACTGGGGTCTTCTCCTACCAGAAGTGCCCTTTGTGTTGCCCCCAAAATCTCCAGGTCTGCTTGCTGCTTCTGAAAATCTTCATCATCCATACTCAAAACAGGCACTGCAGAGTATTTTAGTAAACCCAAAACAAGCAGATCGCTTCATTCTATTGTCATTCGCATGAGGATTTTCTGTTTCTAGGTGTTCTCTTGATGTTCAGAAATTTATTTCTTTAGTATAAAGAAAAGAATTAAGCTAAATTGTAAGTGTAGATCATAATTTATAAGCACACCACTCGATGTATCAGTGTTTATTTTGGCTTTAATCGAATTTCCCCACCTCACTGCCTTTTTTTCTTCTGTCTCCAATTCTGTTGGTTGATATTTATTGTTTTCTTATTTTTTATTTCACCTTGTAGGGCTTATATTTGTCATCTCAGAATTATGAGGCTTATTTAATTCACCGGTTTTGGCTATTGTACCTGTTTCTAAATCTGTTTTGATCTCTTTAATGATATGATTTCCACTTTTTATTAACTTCCTTCTATTGTACTGAATTCTAATAGAATTTTAAATCCTTTATGATGTAGAATAACATGAGAGCTTTGCTAAATATTGGGCAGTAAATAGTTTACATGTACACAATTTATAGTGTTGATTTCTTCTGCCATAAATGTTCAGTGAACTGCTCTTGAGCTGGAAATCTGTATGTGTTTAGGAGGAGTCAGTGGCACTCAAGTAGGGGTCTATGTTCAAACTCATAGAGTTATATACATTATCATTCCTAATTGTTTTTGATGTACTTCTCTTGCTTAAGATCATGTAATTGTATGGGAGGAGCGACATATAGCTGTCTAATGCATTGTACATAAATTCTAGTGATCTAACCTTATGCTTAATGTTAGAACAATAGAGTACAAAATGATTGGTTGAGAATTTATTTCTCTGTGTAACTTCTATTTTCTAGATCAAGCTTATGCCTCCAGCTCCAAATGATGACTTGGCTTCTCTGAGTGAGCTAACAGACAGCAGCCTACTTTATGAGATTCAGAAGCGTTTCAATAATAATCAGATATATGTGAGTTACTATTAACTTATCATCAGTAAGGCTTCAGCAGGAGAAAATAAGATAAAACTTGTAGGATTACTTTTACAACTATTGGACAGTGACCTGACTGTTACTTATAATTGCTATTTGAATGGATGAGGACCTATGTGTGTGTAAGCCTTGCAATTTCTAGAGTTTATACAGGAAAACCAGTAATAAAAAATGGGATAATACTTTAAATAGGCTCGGATAAAACCAGTGTGTTTATTTCACTGAACATCCGTACTGAAGAAAATAGATAGGCACGTGTAATCTTTCCCTCTTAAACTGCTGGAAGATCCTTCCATCTTACAACATTATGCTAACTTAAATTTAAAACAGCATATGATTGCTGGAAATTTAGAAAAAAATTAAGGCGTAATTATGGGAGTTTTAATTACTCATAATCTCTTCTGTATTATTAATCATTCTCTATATCTTAAACCATCTAGATAGCAAGCAAAAAATCATAATGCAAATTTTCGAGTCAATGCCATATTAAATATGGGAGGCATGTAGTTGTACTTCTGTAGAAAAATCCACACTTGAAAATTTTGCTCTCTCTGTTCTTATCTTACTCATAACTTATTTCTGATGTATTGAACAGTTGAGTGGCGTATTAATGTCAAACATGGAAATTCTCCTTAACATCAAAGACTTCTTATTTCATGTTTCCAGGTGTGTAATAAAGTTCCATTCCACAGAAAAACCCAGCTCTGAAGTTAAGCTTGAGGAGAGAGAGGAAATAAACTACTTCATTTCAGAAGGAAAAAAAGTATATTTTCTACAGAAGGCAATACTTTCCTTCTCCCAAAATAAAAATAATTCATTTTGTAAAAGGCAGCATAATTGTGACTGTTCATATAATAATTTACTGTTACACTTCTTTGGAGACATAGATCTGAAATTTTTGCATTGTAAGAGTGTGATACAGCAACAGCTACTTAAATGGAGTGAGAAGTATAGCAGCGAGGGTGACCTACAACCTTTTATTAAGTACCTCTTTCCAATATGAGTTTTTAAACATGAAATAGTGAAATGTCAGAACCTTTGCAATCAGTGGATGATTTGCTTTTACTTTTAATATAGCCAGGATATCTCGATATCTCTTTTTTCATATGCTTGTGCATATTCATGCGCATATGTAGCTTCTAATATATGTATCCATTGCTATCTTATATCACAAGAAACCTATTTTAATGGATCAGTTCTGTGTAATGAATATAGCATTTCTAAATTCTGTCATTGAACCCATGAATTTGCTTGAGGAACTTGTTTATGTGTTAGCCATGTCACATTTCTGTGACTTAACAAATGGTGAGTTGCAAAGTAACTTTCAAATAATATAACAATGATTTATGCAGTGCATTTTTTCTCTGCATAATTTTCCATTACAAATAACTCTGTTTTATTATAAAAAGAGTAATTAATGCCATCTGAATTGTAAATTTAGATCTCAGTTGAACAAGAATTTAAAAGCACCAAATTTTCAAATTATATTTAATGTATTGATAGCTAAATTTAAGATGCTTTGTGAAAAGTCTTTTCTGGAAGAAAAACATTGGGCTCCTTAAGAATTAATTTATTTCTTAATAAAGCAATTATGTGATATGTCTCACTCCCTTTGTTTTTTTTTCTTCAGACCTACATTGGTGATAAATTGCTGCTTGTTAACCCATTTAAAGAACTTCCCATCTATTCCACCATGGTAAGCATTCTGCCTTTGAAATGTTATAGTGTGGAGTTTTTTCAGAGAATTTGTCTAATTAACAGGCCAGACCTCTGTTATTAACTGACATACATGCCCTATCTTATGTTGAGAGCATCTTGGTTTAAATAATCAGCAAAAAAAAATTAAATTTCTTCTATGATACCACTATTTTTGTGATCTGTGTCTTATTTGTATAACAGCCACCTTGCTAATGTTTTGTGAGTGGTAGCATACACACTTGTTAAAACATGGTTCTGATGTGCAGTGTGACATTGGTAGCTTCTGCCATTTCCAAACTTGCAGGAAGAGATGACCATGCTTTGTGCAATGGTTGTTTGGGTTCACAGCTTGCTAAAAATGCAGCTGTGAAGATGACAACCTTGAGAGGTGCTGGAAGGCTCAGACTTGCTGCCTGAGCTCCATATCAGGCCATTCAGTTCAGGCACTGTATAGGCAAGGAATGCAGAGTGCTTGGTATAAGCTTAGACTATGCTGGGGCAGTCACACAGACTTGGCATGTGCTGGGCACAGGTAGCGTAGGGGCAAACATGAGTCTGTGTGTGCACTGTCTCCTGCACAGGGCTGCTTAAGAAGCATTTCAGAAGTTTCTCTTTCTTTGGTAGGCCCCATGTCTTTCTCATTTTTCACTTATGAGGTAAACTAGTTACTTACAAGGAGTTTATTATGTCAGTATGTGGACATCAGTACTAAATTAAGTCAACTGTGTGGATTGGTATGAGTGCTGTAAACATAGATGACTTGATCTCTGTTTTGTCCTCACTGAGACATTCCAGAGACAGAGTGTGTGCATGACTGTTGATTTTTCATTTTTAATTGCCAACCCACACTCATTATTTTCATGTAATTGCAATTAATTCAGGTCCCTTGCTGTATTAGATACATTCAAATATATTTATTTGGTTTTACAAGGATTATAAATCACTCTAAATTTGGTAAGCAAATTAATCTGTGGCTGCTTGCTGCATCATGAGGCTCTGTGTGTATCAATAGATCTTTGACGTTTGATGGTAGTAGCAGCAGATTGCAAGTATGATGTCTAAATTTAGTTTCTATAAATGGAAATCATCCATAAGCCGTAAGGTTTTGTATGATTATGTTTTTCCTCATTGTATGTCATTGTATATTTTGCTTTAGATACACAATGAGGCTGTGCACCAAGAAGGAGTTGTAAAGAAAAAGAATTCAAATAAATTGGCTTTACCATAATTTTTAAATCCATGATGAAGCAGTGAAAAAATGATCATGTATATTAGTCACGGAACTGGGCCGAACCAGCCCATAAACTGTTGACATTCAACCACAACATCTCAGATTTTCTTCCTTTTATATTCATTTGTCATAACTTGGCAATTTTATGCTGACCTTCCACTCTTAGTTCCAATTGGCCTAGTAATCATTTTGTAATCAGTTTTTCACACTGAGATAAAATAGTGTCATGCATTAATATACTCTGCTTCATTTGATACAGTTGTTAGATGATAGTATTAAGGTATTTTTACACGGAAATGCTCTTTACTACTATAGTAGCACCACTAGAAACACAACACACACCATTTTTGAGATGACATAGTAACTGTTTGTAGAAACAGTGATTACTATGGTCATCTTGTTGTGTCACATTTATGCGGTGTTTAATTGTCAGAGTAGAGCAAATGCGTGTATCCTTCAAGTCCATTAGTAAAATGTCTAACCTTGCGAACATTATGCGGTGGCAATAGGAGTGTGAAGGTTTTTCAGATCATTTTGTTTTACTCAGTTCAAAAAGGAGCACTGTGGAGTGCCATACTTGTGTTTAATTTTGTATCTTAATTAGCACTTTTATACTTACAGCTCTTTTTTTTTTTAGTTAAGCTCTTTACAGGTACCATATGGTACTTCAGGAGTACTATGTACATGTACAGAGATTCTCTTCAATATGCATATGGAGAGCTTTACAAAGACCTGGTATCAAGGAAGTGGGGGTGAGGGGCGTGGGAGGAATGAAACACAATTTGAAATACATTGATGGTGTTAATTTACAACATTTTTTCAGGTCACCCAGCTTTATTTAAGCAACTCTGGAAAACTGTGTTCCACACTTCCCCCTCATATATTTTCCTGTGCTGAAAGAGCTTACCACATGCTGTTCCAGGAGCAGCGTCCCCAGTGCTTTATCCTCAGGTGAAATTTTATCTTTCTATTAACGATTTTACTACTTCCACCTTTCAGCTGTTTCTCCCAGGACTCAGTACTTAAGATTTCCATTTTATTTTTTCCTCCAACTGATTTATTTCTATGTACTGATCTCTGTATCATACATTAGAGCAGAATAGAAGTGAAAAAGGTTTAATTACATCTCAAGTTCATAAATTTTCTTGGGAACATGACACTCCATCTAACTGGATCTAATTACAAACAGAGAATTAATTGTAAAGAATTCAAAGCCATTGTGTGTATTGCTAATATTACATGGAAAAGAATTAGAAATAGGATCTAGTAAAAATAGAAAGAGAAGTCCTTTACAAAATTGTGAACCTCTGAGTTGATGGGCCTGTATTGGAGCTTCCACTCTGCTTCACGTGTTGTGTGAGACCCTGTGCTTGATATTTGGCCCTCCATCTTCAGTGGAGGGCACTTTATGTAATCTACGGTGTTGTTCCAATGATAAATACATTCATGACTGTAAATAAAAGTATTAAAAATCTCGAGTAAAATGGAAGTTCATCCAAATGCTCTGCTTTTATTATTGTGAAACTTTGAATGCTCTTGGCTCCCTACATCTGTTAATCTGCTGCCCTCCCTTTTCTTCCTTCAGCCTACCTGAAAGCAAAGAACATGACAAATTTAATGTAGTTGCTCAATCATAAAGCTGAACTATTTGAGAGAACTTACAATTGCTCTTGAACTACCTGTAATTCTAGAGTTAGTTAACAAGAGCTGCTAACCATACTGTTGAAAAGTTAAAACAATTATGAACACATAACTGCAATCATATATTTACAGTTCTATTAGATTCTGTTTGTGTGGACATGGACTTGTGTCAGTATTTGAAGTTCATACGTTAAGTCCAGAGCAGGAACAGCAGGGCCTACTGGTTTTGGTAGTGGGTTTTGGCTTAGTATAAATAGTTCATAGAATGCCACATAGGAAAATAGCCACACTAAATCAGAAGGATGCTAGATTTGTTTGGTTTTATTAGCAGTAAATCCAATGAAAATTGATGATTCCTGTGGATATGCACAAAACTCAGAATGAAGTTCCCTTGATAATTGCAAGAGATGCCATTTTTTGCATATAAGTACTCTGGAAAGTGCTCACTGAGATGATACTTTTGTCTTCTATTGCAATTGGATGCAAATGAAATGATGAAAATACAGAATAGACTCCTAATGTATATTTATTTTTGGGTCTACTTTTCTTCTAATGACATATAATAATACTTTATAGTATGTGTAGCTTGTTAGTAGAGTTTATAAACATGATGCTTTACTTTCATTGTAATAAATTTTACTGTGAGATGAGTCTGCTATTTTGATATATGTTGTGTTGTTAAGATGTGATATGGAGCAGTGAGAATTAGTATCATGCCAATGTTAATGTATTATTTTCACATGCAGTTCTCAAAATATGTCCAGTTTAAATATAAGCTACCACATAAGTGATGACTGTGTGTGTAACTGTCTCCTGAATCTTTCCTGAAAATTCACAGTTTGTTTATAAGAAAAAAAAGTAATTTCTTTATATTTTTATTTTCAGTATATCCTGTTACCCACTCTCTTCTCAAGAAGACCGGAAAGAGTTTCAGAAAATATGTCCTTATTCATGTTAGCCCTGTCATCTTCATCAAGCTTCTTTTTTTCTGGAGAGATAAAGTTTATTTTCTATTAGCAATGTTTGTCAGTTCATTTTTTTTTCCTGCCAAAGCTTAATTACAAAAAGAAACTTTCCATCAATTTAGTGGCCGTTGTTAATGATTCATGAATTACGCTTTTACTGCACACATACAGTGTGTGCTAATGAATTCTGCACACAGCATAACCCTTAATGATACTGTTCTTCTTAGTCTAGCCATTTTTGCCTGCCACATTTTCACAAGGGATGATAACGATTAGAGGTAAAGACTCCTGAAGTTGGCTGAAACAGAGTTATGTCTAAAGCTGTCATCCTGAAGCCACTACTAGACTTCAAGTACTACTTAAATTTTCAGCCTGTGTGTGTTCAGAATAGGTTCATAGTTTCTGGGCAGAGTCTCACAGTGCTATTTATTTCATGCTTAATCCTGACTGAACCAGGAATTTGGCATCTCTTTATTCACATCCCTTACAATAAACTTGCTTAAATCTCTGCTTATTCACATCAGTGAGTGAACTTGTCATTCGTACCCGAGCAGTTATACTTACTGTATGTGGTGCTGCTCATAGTTACTGTCCTTTAAGAGATCCATTTTAAGTGCTTAGGACAATTCATAAGTATTTATCAGTTTTTCTCACAGCCTTCTTTGTGTCTTTCTACTTTACTTATTTTCTTGTTTTCTGAAGCTTTACCCTTAACTTCCACCATGGGGCTACAATGTTAAATATTTCTATTATTATTAATACTATTTGGACACTTCACAAATGTCCACTCACTGAAATCAAGTGTTTTACAATAGAAAAGGATACGTCCAAACTATTGAAGAGTTCACTACCAGTTATTCGTGATTGCTTTTAGTTTATAGTAAGCCTATGCCATTGATATATGCTTAACACCAAGAGCTAGTTGTGAATATACTTTTATGAATGTTATCAAATAAAATAAAGACATGTTCTGCTTTTAAACAGTCAGTAGATAGAGTTTTCATAATAAACTTGCTTCTAACTGGATTTTGTTCCTGCCATACAGGATATGAAAATGCATTAACCACCGACAAGATAAGTCAGAGCTGTCTGGGAAGTCTAAGCATAGTTTATAAGCTTGTTAAAAGCAAAGGATGTTTAGTCGATCAAGTCGGTGGTTTATGGGATGCTAATGGCTAATTTGGTGATTTAAAAAAGAACAGCAGGCCTTAAGGAATATATGTAATGAATTGTTCTAATTGTATAAAAGTTAGGAGACAGGAATGTCAATATCCAATGATTTTATTCTGAAATAAACCCCATTCATAAGCCCAATAATCTGGGACTAAGAGAAATCTTCATCTTTTAAAGTGGGGTGACTTGACAACTTTGATTTCCTCAGGTTAGCGTCACCACATATATTCTGTTCATGTTACTCATATATTTATATTTCAAGACTAGAAACCTCAGTCACGGAGCAGGACCCAGTTTCTTGCTGTGGTACCATGCAAACTGAGAAGAAATTATCCTGGCCTTCCAAAAGGTTTCTATCTTTTCCCTGGATACACACAGCTATCAGAATGGGCATTTGTATTAATAATGTGCATGCTTGAGGGTGGAATGTTGAGGGCCTGGCTTCAGAAGTTCATACAGCATAGCAAGCGTATCTGATCTGAATCTTTCTTTAAAACTGTTAGGAATTTTATATGAAACAAATCATGTTGGAAGTTTTCCAGCATTTCTGATTGTAATCCAAGTAGCACAGGAGTAGTCTTTGTTCATTTTAACTATTACTGCAGAATTGGTGAGAACTGTAAATGGAACAGGGCCAGTAAAACCATGCCAGTTCTGTGATCTGAAGTGATAGGTAGCTCCTTCTATATTTTGTCACAATGTCCCCCAAGCACATGACTTATATGATTAATTTACATTGGAATTGACATTTACCGAACAGTAATGATCCAGTTAAGGAAGCTGTCTGAATTCAGAAATAAATAATGTGAATATCAGAATGATAAAGATACCTACCAATGGATATAAAGGGCAGTATGCACTGGACGAGGTGTGGGCTGCTAGAAATTTGATTTTCAAACATACAAGCACTTGTGCTCAGTGACATTGTGTGTAGCTGTGATAGCTAAATTTCTGAGATATTTTAAGTGCAAAGAAATTCCTTATAACCTGGAATAATTGATGAACCACTGTTGGCAGTCGTGCAGATATCCTGTGTTATGATGATAGCAGGTTGCGGCTGTGATTTTGGTCCAAGTGTACTGTGGAGGGATAAAATTGTTTCATATCGTGGCACCCAGGTCTCAGTGGAGTGGCTCATGTGAGTGAGCAGCAAGAGGTGTGATTCAAGATATATTGATATTTGTCTGCAAGCTCAGTGACCTTCTGCATAGTACAGGCATAAGGTCTGTAATTTGCAAGAGTATGAAGTATGTCTAGGGGAGGAGCATCACAGGACTAATGCCCTTGTTTCACTCTTTTCTTCTCCTGTTACTGATGATAGTATAAAAGAACACGGAATTTGGACACAGCCATTATAAAGGCAGAAAACTAATGCTACTTCTTAGGAAAAGAGTCAGCTTTGTACAATTAACATTCAGAGAGGGAATCCATGCTTGAGAGTGATATCAAGTGTAATCTAATATGAAATGAGTTGTTGTAGGAAGTCAGAAGCTGAAGATTTAAGCAACGTACAGTGCACTAATGGAGCATCCAGTCAATCCCATTATGATGCTAGTTTCACATTTGCTATGGTGCTGACCTTGATTTCAAGAGCTTTGTTTTAAGACCTGGTTTAAATATGGCTTTGTGACCTATTATTTGAAGGCTTTGTGTGTCATATATCCAGGTTGCAAACCTTGGACTACAAACCTCCTACAGATACCAGCAGGAGTTTGAAGTCCAGGGTCAGCCTCCAGCTTGTTACGGAAGGAGGACATACTTAAAAGCAACTTGATGTATCACTTATAGTAATGAGAAATCCCTCCTGACACCTAGAAATGCATCTTATCAGGCAGACAAGTATGATATCCACCAGAGCTTCATGTGTGTCCCATAAGAACTGACTGAAGCGGCCCCCTTTTTTCTTCTCTCTTTTGTTTCTTCCTTTATTTGTTTTCTCATTTGAGATGAGACTCTTACATGTAGGGCAGTGGCTAGGCCAGTAATATATTTTGCAGCTCTCTCATTTTCATAAACTAGCTTACAGACTGACCAACCAGCATGGTCATTGTACTTCAACTGGCTGTAGTAGAAACAGCCTTTAAAATGTGATCAAGCAGGTAAATGAAGGGGGAGCATCAAATTACATTTTGTTTGGTTCAGTTACAATATAACAACTTCCAGTGCTTCTAAGAAATTTCCTTAATTGGGCTCCACTGACTTTATCCTCTCCATCTTCATACTTACACTGCACCTCAGTTTGATACCATCCCCCATTCCTTCACTTTCCTGTTTGTTTGGTTTTTTTTTCTTTTGTTTTTTTTTTTTTGTTTTAACTTCCCAGCTTCCTTGGTCAAATTGCCTATTACCTCGTTTTCTTCATTCTGTATTTTCTCTCAGGAATTCTTCTTGTTTGGAATATATATTTCACATCATGAACAAGAGGTTAAACATCAGCTCTGTGCCAGCTAATTCTTAAATAATGTTTTTTATTTTATTGTCTTTTTTATTTCCTTTCCCTTCTTCCTAACATTTTACTTTCTTTTCTTTCTGACTCATGAGATTACCACAGTACTGTTTCCCCATCTGCAAAGAACCAGGCAGTGTAAGCAGATTCCTTTGCTGGTCAGATGATAAAGGAAGAGATAAAAACTTGGCTGTAAATACCTTCAAAATGGCTTAGATTTGGTTGGCTTGGCTTGTGGTACAAGGTAGTATAGATAGACAGCTTTGAGAAACAGTGTCAGTATAGTAAGCCTGTGTATCTCCTATGTTTTGTTCATGGGTATTTGCCATCCGTAAACCTTCTGTTATTTCAAATGAGTGTTTGACTGAGATATCTTAAATCCATTCCAACACAAGTAGTAGAAAGCATAAATAATATCTCAGATGTGAAAATACCCAGTGATTCCCCCCTCTCTTTCTTTTCTTGTCACTTTACAGTGGAGAAAGTGGTTCTGGGAAGACTGAAGCCTGCAAGCAAATAGTGAAGCACCTCACTTGTAGATCTAGCTCCAGCAGAAGTACATTTGATACAAAGATTAAACATGTAAGTAGCATTCTGCACACTGGAGTAGAACAAGGCAAAAATCTGTCCTCTTTATTTGCAAAGTCATTTGAACAGCAACGAGAAAGACATCTGCTGTGCAGAATTTTATAAAGGGTTTATCACTACATTTCATGTCAAAGGAGGTTTCTTTCCTGCCTTGACCTGAATGGAAGCAGGATTAAATTCATACTGATATGATGAGTGGAAATTAAAAAGTGGAGTCCAGTTTTGTTTCTATATATTTTAGTTATTTTAGGAAGCAGTGTTTCAGTGTGATAAGGTGCAGCCTCCTAAATATGTACTGACTGGCTATCGTAAGTAAATAAGTTTCTCTGTGTGGTTGTAGTGGTCTTTTTCCCATCCAAGGAGTGCTCGGACACCCGAAGCAATAGTATGTGAAACAGAAATTGGGAAGATGTGGAAGATCTGCAAGGAGTTGTAGACTGAAGTTGTTGACTGAAGTTACAGACCTGGTATATGTGCATTAAATATGGAATAGACAAGAGTTCTGAAATGTTTGGTCAATCATATTTGATTTCAATAGCAGAACCAAATTATGTCCAATGCACACTGTGAAATCAGGAGAATCTGTTTTACATGTCAGGTAAATTAGACTCCATGCTAACACATTGTAAGTGTAAATTTTTCATTTGACTGAACATTGTAACTTTGTGAATAAAGAACTGAAAACTGTGTTTAGGATAGAAATGTGGGAGCAGTGGAAATTGAAAGGTGTGGGAAGTAGTCCTGTCTTTGCTGAGACTTGTCTCCTGGCACACCACCTCACCAGGTCCTTTGGCAATATGTACCGGGAACCATTCACAATGCAATGTCTGCCCTGCTTTGCAAATGAAAGAGATGCAAATGTGAGCCCTACCGTGTCACATACCATAGAGGTTAGAGTCCTAGTCTTGTTTAGTCAAGTAATATAGAATTAGGCATATGTTTCAATGACTCTTAATCAATACAGATAGAAGAGAATCATCCTATATTAAGAAAAATGAGTTGCATTTTGTCTACAGAAGGATTCCTTGTGAATAGCTCAGATGGGATAGCTGGCTTCAGCTATCGGAGACAGGGGAGGTAGGTGTAGCAGATCCCATCCAGGGGGAGTCACATTATAGCTCTGTTTTAGTTGCCTTTTAAGGTGTTTTAATGAACACAATGACCTGAATTTGTGCTCGCTGCAGTTATACATAGCACCATTTAAAGTTACTGAAGCCACACTGGTCAACTAAGTGCTGAATTAGCCTAATTTATGCAAATACACCCTAAATCTCAATACTATAAGAGTGGAACCAAAATTTAGTTCACTAGTTTCTGCTGCCACCTACTGCACCAATAGCTGTTTTAATTAGTAGCACTGAAAGGTCTGATTTTCAGAGCTACAGTCTGTGACTGCAGCCACGTGTTACCTATCTGTGTCCCCCTATAGTCCACTTGCTTCCTACATCTTCCCAGCAGGTTCATCCAGCTCCACCAAAACACTGTTAGAACAGCAATGTGTTGGGACCACACTGTGTTCAGTTTCTTGGGATACAAAAGAGGAAAGTGCTGAAGGGAATTCAACAACAAAAAACTAAGTGTAGAGAAAATGTGGAAGAGGGAGGGCATATTCCATATTTTTTATTAAATTCAATGTTTTAATAATGCTCTTTTAACGATAATTGTTGTGACTACGAAGATGTCATATGGAAATACATTAACGAGAGATGCAAAAAATAGTCTGAATCTGTTTTTTCCTCTTTTTTTAAAAAATATGAATATAGTGCTGAAGAAATTCCATTTGAAATCAGTAATTTACGCCATTTTGTTGTGGTCTGGGATAAAACAAGGGCAATTTTGGCATAATATTAAGCTTGTAAGTTCCTTTGGTTGGTTATTAGTATGAACTGACTGTATCTTTTCAAGCATAAATGCCTTCAAAGACTCTAGTCTTCTTGTTAATCCTCCCAGCTGTGGCCATGTGAATCCAGCTACTTGTATCCAGACTGGCTATAAGGGCACAGCTCAAGGTTGGGCCCTTGTCTTTTCCCTTCCATTCACAGCTCCCACTATTCTGACAGCACTTAGGTGGGTTTTTTTTAGCTATCTTACTTTAATTTCTATACTGAAAAAAAGAAATCTTTCAAGAAATTTGTAAAATTCCAAGCTAGAAAGTGGTCTTATTTTCTCAGGTAGTGGTCCCGAACCAATTTCACTGATGTTTATTGAAGTATTTTCTCTTATCACTGCTTTACCATTTTTTTCTTGCAGGTAAACTGTGTCTTGGAAGCCTTTGGACATGCTAAGACACCCCTGAGTGATTTTTCCAGCTGTTTTATAAAATATTTTGAGCTACAATTTTGTGAGAAAAAAAAGGCATTAATTGCAGGTAAATATTTTAAATGTCTAATGACTATTTTATGATTACTCTCAGACTAGAAGGTGAGGAGTTGCAGTGTGATGTATAAGTGGTTATCAACTGACTTCAAGTATGTGAAAAAGGGAGTTTATGGAGTGTCAGAGGAACATGATTCATAGCACGTGAATTCACAGCTTATCCGAAGTAGAGCAGTTATTAGAGGGAGAGAGCTGCTGTGTGCAACCACCAGGTGGCAGAAAAACACAAGAAAAAACCTGACCACTGCAGTTTCCTCTTCCATTTCCCAGGAAACAATATGCCTCTTCATTTCAGAGACTAAGCAGACTAACAGTTGTGTATCACTTTACTGACTGATAAAAGTATCGAAGAGGTTACTTTCTGCATTTGGAAGTATTGTGGTATTGGGCATTTTAAGTATCCCTTAAGCTTAGCTGTTAACCTCAGGGCAGACAAAAAAGATATGCTCTCTAATAACCAAATTCGAAGTTGTATATAAATTTGAGCTTCCTCTGAAGGAACTAGGAATCATGCTGATGTTTCTTTCTGTTAGAGGTGAGAGTGTGGACATAGTACTGATGCTTCCTTCTGTTAGAGGTGAGAGTGTGGACATAGTATCTGCTTGCACTGTAAGTGGGAGTCTTGTGACTACCAGCACACATTCATTAGTGATGAAAGTGGATATTGAGCAAAAGTTCTGTGGATTCTGAAAATTCTGGTCACCTGAGCCACTCTGGGAGAAATTTCATTTCTGGTCTCTGTAGGCCATCAAAAAGTTACTCTGTACTAAAGTGAGAGGTGAGTGCAGATATAACTGATCCTCCTGGATAGCAAAGCTGTGGGGTGACATATTTTTGATCCAACTAACTTAGATTTCACTGGATAAACATTTCAAAACTCCTCATTTTTAAAGAAAGTCATTATTAATATGTGTTAGTATGGTTTTTTTTTTGATGTTTTTTATTTTTTGATTGATGGTTTTTCTATGTTCAGCGTCAACATATGAGCATTATGAGTATATGAGCATTTCAGAAACATAAACAGCTTAATTTTCATGGTACATCTGTACTAAGGTTAAGTCACCGATTTCCTCGGATGAGGATAGTGTGGAAGACTTAATGCTCTGTGTTCAGCAAATTTTTGAGTGCTTTGCTGTCACTGAAAGGATCTGATTTTCTCTATCATATTTGCTAGTTTAATTCACAGCCTTTGTCTGTGAATGATATTAATATGGAAACAGGTAATCAGAATCTGATGTCAGTTTTCTGATACATTGGTGCTGTGCCTTTATCGCTTTGAAACCATTGACACCGAATGAGAAAACCTAGGGTTGAGTCAAGGCCATGAACAATTATAAACAAATTACTTATCTGCCCAACATTCTTCATACACCTGAAAACTGCATAAACTACTTAAACTAAATCTTTGGTAACCAAAAGTTCCAAAATTTGTTTAAGAATGAGAAACTCCAGGACAGAAGAAAAGTAAGTACATGTATATTGCAGTTGCTTATGCTGTTTACATTTCATTGTAGATGCTGGATTTTCTAGGCCACTGCTAAGCATCAGTTTTGAATGAAATTGCCCCTGGCTGACATTACAATAAATGAGAAAAGAATCTGGCATGTTGTCTTTGCCTGGTTTAAATCCTACCCAATGATTCTGCGTATTTATTTGCAAGATTATTTGAGGCAGTATTTACTGTCTCGCACTGTTTAAGCATGAATGAAGAGTGTAAATATACAGAGCACCTGATTCTGCTGAGATAAGACTTTATAACTCATTTGAGGAAACTGGGCTAAGTATGTCTGATCTGTAAAAAAATATTAAGTGACACGAGGCTGCCTTCAGCAAAGGGCTTAAACTCTTTAACAGACTGAGCTTTGAGGGAGAGGTTCAAAACAGTTTACTTAGGAAAAGGCACTCTGAGTACATACATATGTTTTTATTATACAAGACAAGTTCAAGGTAGCATCCTTTGCATTTTAATTGGAACTGGATCAACTTTGAAACAGCTTTTTGTTTGTGCTGAAGTTCTTCCATGCCTGGACCTTGTAAATGCCCTGACTTTTGTTAGGGCATTTACAATAATAAGATTTTTTCTTGTAGAATACAAGACATATAAGATTTTTTCTTGTAGAAGAAAGTCCAGCACACCTTCAGAACAGAAATTTTGGCCATGATTTTCATTTGCAGGCTTGATTACAAATGTTGCCTTGAGGTTTTGAAAACAAGAGTGGAGCTCTTGAGTGTGGTTCTACTAAAACCCATTAGAGACATCCATAGAGGTCTGTGTATCTCCTTTGACTCTGGTTTGTGATCAGAGACCCTGCGGCGTTATGCTGAAATGAGACTTTTACTGTGATAAGTAGCTTTATGGTAAGGTGCCTTCCATTGCTTTCATCCAAGCAAGTGGAGGAAATATAACCCAGATTAAGTTACTGTTCATTGTGACTGAGTAAGATAAGGCAGTGGGAACTAGTAGAAAGTGATACATCAGAACAAATTTAGAATAATCTACAGGCCAGTGGTTTTGTTCTAAAGTGAGCTCATACATAACAGAACTTGAATATGGACCTTTTGCCAAAATATCGTAATCGTAAGCAGTGCTGCACACCCATTGCATGGTAGTGAGAAAGGATTACATACCTATTTCCAGAAGTAAAATTAATGTTTTTATTTTGGAAATAGAAGGGCAAATGATCCCTAACATAAGTTGGCTTAAGTCCTGAGATGCGTGGCAAGGCCTCTCTGTGTTTCCTCAAACAACCAAAAAAGGTTAGGAAAAGAAGATCAAGTCTGAGGAACTTGTTCTCCAGATTTTCCAGACTTGCTTTTCTCATCTTCACTATTTGAAAGGATAAGTTCTTATTTGTTTGTTTGGTTTGTTTTTTTAAGTTGTCCTGAAATGGAAGGATGTAAAAATTTGATTTGTAAAAAGAGGCAGAATGAATTTTGGCCTGTGTTTGTTGCAAACATTTTTGATCAATTAAAAAAAGAGTTTAAAACATGATTTTCCTTTTTTTGATGTAAGAAAGACTGCAGCCAAGTACGTTCTCTGATGAATTTTTGTACCACATTTCGTCTAGGAACTTTTGAATGTTATTTTTTTCTTTAGCAGTGGCTGTGTTTAGCAGCAAAGTTTTTGAGAAAGCAGTGTAGTTTCAAAGAATGCATAGCTGGAAGATTTCACTGGCCACACTTTCAGTACAGGGTCTGCTTGCTGACTGCAGCTACTCAGTAGATCGACTGATTTGTTAGAAGAAGTGCAAGTTCCCTTGTACCTGTAAGTATAGCAGACATTGCACAAACACAACAGACTTTGCTCTAGAACTCCATTATTTTTCTGTTTTATTTCACATAGATTAAATAACATATCATTTTTCTTTATAGGAAGGCTGTGATAATTTTCTTTCTGAGTTAATTTAGTTTCATTAAGATGATTCTTGCTGATCAGAAAATTTGTCAGTTCTTAACAGCTATTCCTACTGCTGGAGATGCTAACTGAGATGAACAGTATTTAGCCTTATTTAAGTGGGTGACTTGAAGTAGCTGGAAAGTGCTGAATTAATCTGTGTAATCTAAATAAGTGATGTTGCCTATCATTAAAGTTAAATGTATTAATTAATCAGATGACTTCCAATATATTTTTTCTTGCTTTTATTAACCAGTGAATGCTGAAAACATCTGAGTGGTGGTTATGAAAGCCTTAGTGAAGATATTTGCACAGAAGGAAAAGTGATTGAGGATTAGTAATGGCCTCTTTTAAAATTAGTTGATGGTAGGGTTACTTCTGTAAGAAAAAAGATACAAGAAGAATAAAAGATATTTCAGTGCTTCCCATCTTTAGAAATCTTAAAACTCCAACTCTGCCTTCAAAATTCCAGTCCCTTGGGCGTTTGAAGTTGCAATTCTGGATATACCTAGAAATGCAGCATTTTTGACTGCACTGAATAACTGAGTGCTATTTTATGCTTAATCCCAGTTTTCTTCAAAAAAAGGGGGAAAAAAATGCTACTGGATGCACATGCCAGTATTTGTATTATGGAGCATGCAGCAACTGCTTGTAGAGTTGGTCGTCATCCATACCATTGGAAGATATGATTTAATACACTTCTATGTTTGCATTGTTTCAAAAATATAGCTCCCTCTTTGCTGAGAAGTGCGTTTTAACCTCTAAACTTAACAACTTTTTCCAGGATAGAAGTTCTCACTAATACCCTGTAAAAGCTGTGCTGTATTGCAGGGATTGAAAAGCATTAAGTTGCAGTGTAGTGTACTGCATCCTTATCGGAGGTGCCTCTTTCAAAAACTTTAGAGAGCATGGAGTTATGTGTGATCCTATAAGCAGCATTTCCATAGCCAAGTCATGGTTGAGTTCTTCCTCCTTCCCCTTCCTTGCAGATGTGTTGATTCACGTGGCTTTTCATGTGGCAAGCTCATCATAGCCCTTCTGAAATACGTCTTTTCCCAAGTACTGGTTAGTGAGCTTGTTGACGACCAAGTTGTCTTGTTGTAGCCATCTAGAACTTAAGTGGTTTATCTGTACTATTAAGATGAGCATTCTTGAAAGCCAAGAGAGAAAGAAGGAATGGATCCGTGGACTGTTTTTCCAAGACATCTTGAATCTTTCTTACATCTTTCTTCATTAAGAGGGGGCTTGGAATTCTCAGATAGATACACTTGGGTGAGATTACTAATAGCTTTTCTCTTAGAAAATCTTGCCAAATATGGCAACTGGTTCCCTAAGAAAATGAAATGAATTTTAATAGAATTAGGATTGTATATATAATTCTATATAGAAAATCATGATACTATGAATGGTAATATTTTTTATATCATACATACATCAAACTGCTATATACAATATTTTCTGTTTTTCAGTGTTGCAGTGTTGAATGGTTTAATGTATATGAGTGTAGAGCAATCAAGATAACACTGAATTTATTTGTTTGTTTCTTAATCAGCTAGAATTTATACATACATGTTGGAGAAGTCTCGTGTCATTATGCAACCTCTCAACCAGAGTAATTTTCATGTTTTTTACTTGATGATGGATGGTCTGTCTGCTGAAGAAAAATACACACTGTACCTCAGTAATTTGTCTACACACAGGTAGGAAAACAGTTTGATATTTAGTATTAATATTTTGCATATTTTAACACCTCTGAGCTGTTGAGGTAGATCCTTCCTCCAGTTGTTAACATTTGTATTCTAAATCTTCAATAATCTGTAAAGTTATTTACTATTGAGTACATGTCCACAAGGGTTTAATTGTGGAGCACGTCTTGTCTGTTAGGATTATTGCCATAAAGAATGAAGAAGAAGAAAACTTCTCAGTTCTTTATTTTTCCATTTTCTGTGGACTAGGGTTACTTTTCTCCTCTCTTTTTCTGATGAAATATTTTGTCTTCAGGAAAGGCTACGTCAATAAAATAAGACTTTTCTTCTGGAATGTGTTGATTTTGGTGAAATTTCACCATATAACCTGCAAATTCAGTTTACTTCATATTGTTATGAAGAACAAAAATGAAGTTTTGACTTCTTTGAAACCAGGAATAGGGTTTGACATCCAACACGTAAAATTAGGTCTTTGTGTCTCCATGTGAGTTGATTGTCTTGGCTCACACTGACATTCAAAGGCGATTGAGTCTCTATTGAACTGTGTGTAGATTTACAAGTGGATACGTGTTTCAGGGTGAACAGAACCACGTCTGTGGATTCATAAACTGTACATCCTGCTTAATTATAAAGATTTGTATATAGACATCTAAATGTAGTATCTCTAAGTCTGAATATACACCAAATATTTAATATAATAAGAACTTGTTGAATTTTTCAGGAATGTCTGGGGATACTTTGAAATTTATTGATTCAGATTCTTTTGGAATAAAGGCATATTCCTGGGTTAGATCATTTGCCTTTCTTTTTTCAGTCTTTCCTCAGTTGTTCCTAAGAAATATGGCTGAAATGAGAGAAGCCTTGTTGTCATTAATAACCTCCCCTTCAAGTGTGCATGTTTATCATGAGAGTTGTAACTGTAAAAAGACCAGCAGTAGTTAAAATAACCTAAAAAGAGTGCTTTGAGTTTTTCATATTGGAGCCTTATTCCTGTGGGCTTTTCTTTCAACTTGTCTATCTCTAAGCTACTTAGTACTGCTTACTACTACTGTAGTACTGCTACGGTTTGGGCTTGTAAAGAGAAAGATACAGCATTCATTTTTGCAGAAAAACTGTTACTTGATTCTGATCATGTGTTAAACACTAATCTTTAGGCTACTGTTGTTAAGTAATGTTTTCATCTGTTAACACATTTTATATTATACAGGATAGTATAATGCCCTTACTTTGAAGTAACCTGACGCTAAGTTGCTATACTAAACATGACCCAGTTCAAAGGAGGAGGAGGGTGTTAAATTCTATGGTTTTAATCTTTCAAAGACCAAAAGGGTTCTAATCTTTATTTTATCGCTCTTTTAGCAAAAGTTTTTTGGAATTACTCAGTTTATTCAGAAAATAAAAAAGTTTTAAGTAATTTTGCAGGAAGGTTTAACAGGAAAGAGCTTAGCTAAAACATGAATAATTAAATTCACATGAACAAAGCTTTATCTGATAAGATATCTGATAAGCATCCAAAAAGAATAAAATAGCATTTCTAAATATATGTCTGTACACTGAAGTGCCAAAGCTTTAGAAGTAATTTATAGCTGAAAATTTGCATAAAGCTGCTTTTTATCAATAAAGCTTTGCTTTGGCTTCATCGAGTAGATTTTATCTTGTATGAACAAAAAGAGTTCAAGCCAAGAATTTCTTTCCTTAGACTCCTGCGTGTAAGAGTTCAGTGATTGAGATTTTTCTCAATTAATGGAGTTAAACAAGGGGGAAATTTCTACTGTGACAAACTCATACATGAATCAGGAAGGCAGAATTTGGCTTCTGTTACCAGTTCGTGATTTCTGACTTAGCCCAATTTTGATGAGCTCATATTGTTCTGGTAACATCAATAGGTGAACTGGTTATGTTTTCTGTAAAGAAGTCCAATCTTGACTCTTACAGCAATTTTAATTAGATAATAAGCCTTCTGAAATTATAGGTGGTTCATAACCAATGGCTTTTTAAATACTTTCTGTTCTCTTTACATTGTTTAAAGTTGCAAATTTAGGTAGAAGATTAGTCAGTCTTAATAAATGATGTCTGTTAAGACTACAAGTTTTTTTTTGTGATTTGCTTAAGCCATTGCAATAGGGAAATGAGATGTAGCATTGATTTTACATTCTCATTTTAAGGGAAAGTACCAAATTAATATAATTGATACTGGTTGTGTTTATACTTGATGCTACAAAATGTAAGAGGCAGTTCAAGTGCAAAGCAACTTACAGTCCTCAATTAAGAGTTGATGTAAATAACATAAAGGGAAAATCCCTCCCCTTTAGAGTCACTGAGAGTTTCAATAAGGCTGGGGTTTCACCCCAAGAGGGGAATTTAATAGGCTGTAATTCCACGGTGCTTGATGCTTTCCTGGGAGGGATGTTGAGCTCAGAAACATCAAATCATGTGCTTGCAAATATAATGACCATTAGGGCAGCATGTGATGAATGGGACTGGGCCACGTTCTCTTGAGCCTAATATAGCTCAGTGAGCTGTATAAATGTGTGTATGGAGGGGTATGTTTCCTGCTGTGTCTGCACGTGGATCATGATGGATAAGGATAGAAACAATTTCCGAAAGGTAAGATCACTTTTCAAGCTTGAGCAAGGGAACTATATCAGATAGAGTCTCCAAAGGGCAAGTCAAGGCTTTTTACTTAACAGCTACACCTCTGAATTCATTATATTCTGAAGCTGATTTTATCAGCAGATCTTAGATAGAATTTTCCAAATTTTCTGTTTACTTTGTGTGTTTCAAAAGAGCTGCAGAACTTTATTTTGCTGATTGTATGTAATACAGGAGATGTTAGAGATTTTATTCATTTACTCTTGATTTGTTCTTTTGTCTGTCTTTCTTTTCTCTGAGTGCTGATACTGTCCCGTTACTATAAGCATTGCTCTTCAGACACATGAAGTTTAGGCTCATAGACAGGGTATGTACTACCTTAGTGATGATTCTTGCAACCAAAGTGAAACAGAGAGGTGACAATGCCGATAGTTCAGTTTATAAGTGGTCTTCAAGTCTGGTGAAGAAAGGGCGCTACTCAGAATGATTAGAAAGAAAAGAAAATAATATGGGAAAGTTCTTACAGAAGAGAGTTGAAAGATCTGCTTATATAATTTTGGATCATTGGTTTCGTATTTTCATTCGTATCCCAAAGCTATAATGTATAAATAGCAATAATAGAATATCTTTGTGTAATAGGTGTAAGTACTCAAATATACTGTCATTAAAAGTCATGTTGTCACATTTCTATATGTATATTAGAAACCGGAAGTAGCTTAAGGCTACTTAGTTATAGAAAATTGTTCCAAAAAAGATTGTTCAACTTGATGTCAACATTTTTGTTTGCTTGTTATCCTAATTAATTGTATTGTTGTGGCTTCTGATAGGCAAACTGATACCATACTCTCAGCACTGCAATTATTGTTACTGATAAAGGGCCAGTTTTCAGTCCTCCCTTGTAATGTCAGATCTCTGCCACCCAACATGTATAGGTTTAATTATATTGTTTGTAAATAAGGTGTACGTGTAAAAATTAGCAACTTCAGCTTGGGGAAAATGTAAATATACACACTCATGTAGAAACTGTACTCTGGGTAGGGAATACATTTTGTGTTTGTAGCTCAGACTGTGCTGTTTCCAGGTGTGTAAAGTTTTCCCTTCTCCCACAGCAGAATGTACACTGCAGCGTGTGCTCTGCCTGCCTGTGTTTCTCCCACTCCTTAAAAGCAGTGAAATTTGTTTGCCACAATAGCTGTAAATCAGGCCACAGAAGTGATTTTCTTTTAGAGGTTTTCAGTGCAGGTCCCAATTCACTGTCAGTGAGAAAACTTTACATTAATTTCATGCAATTTTAGTGGAGTGATTTAATTTCTTGTTAGAACTGAAACTGATCAGGAACTCTTTGCTTGATCACTGAGGAAATCATCCCCCACTTAAATGGTAAAGTTTTCTTTTCACAAAGGACTTTGACAAAACAGCAAAGGATGGTGAATGAGATGCTAAGTGCAAGACTTAACTTTGACTTTTCTGTTTGTTTCTCAAACCCCTTTTCTAACAAGAGCGTATACAATGTGAACAAAATGGGGACTATTCTGGGGTCATCCACATAGATCCTCAGTCTACTTTTCTCTTACACACAAGAGCTCAAGATTTCAAGATAGTGAGTGGCCACTAACCCCAGTATTGCCCAGTTCAACATAACCTGGGAGTTAGCCTTTATTTTCTAACTGCTGTTGATAGAAAACCAGGATGACATTACGTGTTTCCCTTTCTTCCTTCCTTTTTTTTTCCTTTTTTTTTTTTTTTTATCTTCAGATGCCACAGTTGATCATTTTCTCATTTAAAAATAACAGAGAGAAATACTCATCTTGAGCACTGTTTAACTGGTTTTCACGTCTGTGATGTTTGTTTACAGATGTAGCTGTGGCAGTCTAATGATGCAAGGCAAATTCACAGGAGAAGGTTATTTCTTAATCAGTTCCATGGAACTGTAAAATGAAACATTTTAGATCTATTCAAGTCCTCTAATATGCAATTCTTTTTCCTTTTATTCATGTCTGATAGATCATGTTTTTCTTCATAGATATTTACTTTAATTTAAACTTACAGTACCCCCACAAAGCCTAGCATAGATTTTTATGCAAACATGGTTATGCAATACCATTTTGATGTG
The DNA here is from genome assembly GCF_016699485.2 of Gallus gallus. NCBI lineage: Eukaryota > Metazoa > Chordata > Aves > Galliformes > Phasianidae > Gallus > Gallus gallus. The sequence goes on from NC_052532.1 coordinate 138,259,410, forward strand.
TTTACTTTGTAAATTACCTGTTGCTGATAGCTGTACCTGATGACTAGTGGGAAAGCCAAACAAGTGTTAGACCTCTCTTACACATTCGGTGGGATCTAAATACTATGAATGAAATAGCTAAATCTGGAAGGGTTTAATTAGATTTTCCCACAGGTCTTAGTCCTGCTTGAGTAATGATTTCCATATGTGCCCCGTTATATCACCTTACCAAAGTGCGGTTAGACTTTGTATGCTGAAGATCACTTTCACCATAAGGTAATCGTACCAAAATTCTCAGTCTCACCCCAGGAAGTCCAGTGTTTAGGATATATGACCTTCACTGTTGAGGTTTGTCTTTATTGACAGAATAAAGCTCCAGGCAATTAGAAGAGTGGCATTCATTGTATTTAAATTTAGATGGAAGGTAAAGATCACACTCAGGTTCCTCAGCTGTCTTTCGTTTTTCCATTGTAGATGTATGGGCATGGGAAGGAAGAAAAGCTGTGACAGGAGAGTCTAGGCTTATTATCCCTGCCAGCTGCATAGCTATGGGTGGGAGGTTTTTCTTGGCCATATCTCCTTTGCAATTCATCCGTGCAAATAGTAGCAGACTATCATTTTTACTTTTCTTTAAGTATTGTTTATTTTTCACTCTCAAACAGTTTTATTCTGCCTCCTTTAAATTGTGAGAGTCCAGTGGTATTTCCAGGATTTAGGCAATCCCGTGTAATGGACAGAGAGGAGCCAGGGCAGGCTCATCTGCACAAAAACCAAGGCCTTGAAGTTTGAAAGGGCACCTGATGTTTTACAGAGGATAAGTCAAAGACTGGGTGACTATATATGGGTGATTCTCAAAAGCAGTATCAGTATATGAAATTAATGATCTTGCCATTGTCATACTCCAACATACTTTTTTTTTTTTTTTTTTTTGCAATGAATGCTATTTAAATGTTAATTTTCAGGTTTTTTAATCCTGGAATTATTACCTTTTTATCCTGGAATTTTTTTCCTTGCCCAAAGCCTGGAGCATGCTGAAAGGAAGTTACCCATCATTTAGGTATCCAAGCTCAATTGTAATTCATGTCCAATACAATTTCATTCTTTTTTTTTTTTTTTTTTTGTAATCACTTTGCATAACAGTTGAAGAAATTAGAGTTAAATCTCAGATTGCTGTAAAAAAACTTACAAAATATTTTCTGCAGTCATTAGTATTTTTTTTAATCTTGAAGGTGCACTCATTCTTCAAAAAGCCTGCATTTTAAGTGTTTGAACACATACAAGACAGTGCAGTGGTACACATAGAACAAGCTATGTATATTAGCATGCAAAGGTCCATTGACATTTAAAGATTTTTCAGGCATGTTTGACCAATTTTCTAACTAATGAGATAATGGAGAAGACTCAGTGTGAAAGTGCAGCTCTAAATCCAATTTCCAAAAAATTGAGGAAGCTGATTTTTACTGCTCCATCAATGAAGATAATCTGTACAAAATTCTGATGTTCTTGAAGTTTTCCTGTGGTCCCAGATGAGAAGTATAAATGCTTCAGAGGTGAAATCGATACAACACCATATACGGGAACAGACATACTTACAGCAGCTGGTGACAAAAATAACTTCGGTAGAAGTTTTGATGAGAGATGGAGGGTTGGAGCAGCTGTACAAATTTACAGGGATGTAAGGATGATAAGAAATAAATAATTTGACTAAATATGGAAAGACTAGAAAATCACTTATTCATTTTCTTTTCCTGTTCTTCACATTATTAGTAATATATGCAATGCTTGACACTTTGCTTCATGTAAGTTAACATGTATCCAAGCTAAATCAACTAATTTGTGTTCTCTCTCTGGGAAAAAAAAAAAAAAATACCCAACAACAGTGCCCATACAAATTTCAGTTTGTACCAATTTGTACCAATGCAGAATCTCAAATAAGGTTCAGTATCACTAAATATTAAATCACAAATAGAATATAATTTGCAGGGTTTTTGTTGTTGTTGTTGTTTTTCTCAAAATACAAAAATTGGAGATGTTTTTAAGCTTCTTTCTCCCCAGAATGCCTAAGGGTATTTTTTTCTTTCTGTTCTGAGCACAAGAGTCCTTCATCACAGAAAGTCCTGAGTGTTGTTCTTCCAAAAGATGAATTCTTTACAAGACTTTTGTCTTCCAAAATATGCAGCCTGGAATATATATTCTCTTACATCTTGCAAGAATTTCCTACTTCCTGCAAGCATGTATTGCCTTCATTAAGCTGATAATTGTAGTATCTCACAGTTTACTTGAAGCTTGAACAAAATAATAAGATAAGCTGCCTTTTAAGATTTCTGTATTCCAGAGAACTAAACAAAACTGAAAACCTAATTTATTTGTACAGTGATTTTGTTGACCATTTTTAGTTCATGTGTGTAGTCAACTTCATTGAGAACACTTTGAAAGTTCTTTTGTTTTAGTTAGTTCTGTTCTCTTTATCCCCTTTGCCTTCTTACGCAGGGTGAAGGACTGATTGCATCTTAATTCTAAGCCACTGTTGTACTCAGATGAAAAGATTTAAAAACAAATTTGCCCTGTTTTTTATTTCTTCTCCTTTTTTATGATTCCAAATGGGACAATTCAAGTAAATTCTAATGTTCCAAAAATGCATTTCCGTGGAAGGCTGGGGCCTCTCCGGTGTCTCATGTTGAGAAAATACATCGGTCAGACATTCTTGAAAACAGAAGTGTCAAGTTTTGCTTAAGCTATGGCAAGGTTATAGAATTCTGCTGGAATTCAGTCTAGTACAAAAAGTGAATAGGAATTGGTAAAGTACAATGTAAAAGTGAAAACAGGTGTTTTGCTGTTTGTTTCATTTTTGTTTGTTTGTTTTTAACTATGTGTTAGTAAGTAATGTTAAAATTATACACTTCAATCAGTTCCAGCTTCATAATACCATTTACTTATACTTCAGCTGTCTGTGAAAAGCTTTAACTGTGAATGCTTGTTTCTTAACTGTTGTCATACAATACTACTGTGAAAATCTGATATGCAGCCAGTGGTACTATTTTAAGGACAAGATCTGTAGGTTCCGACTGAAGTGAGGCAATTCCATTTACTTACATTCCAGTGAGGTCTGACAGCTAAACACACCATCTGGTTACTAGAAAGCTGATGCAGAAAGAAACAGGTCTAAACTTGCTTCTCTGAGTTTTACATCTATGTAACACGGAATTATTTCAACATCAAAAGAGTCTTCTAAATCTTCTCTGACCTTCTTTGCTTTGCTTACTTTATTTCTTGCATGCCATTCTTTCTTTTCCCCTTTACTTTATATTTACTAATGTGCAATTTTTTTCAATGATTTTTTTATTTTTAAGATTGAGCCTTCTCAACTGAATATGCAACATATTCTAGCCAAATGTGCGTTCACATTTCACTTCATTTTCCCCTGCCCTCTTATAAATTCAGTCTTCATTTCCTCATTTTTTAAACTACTAGCATTATTTACCCCAGTACCCCTCTACTCAGTTTTCCTTTGTCTTCCTCATTAGTGCATATTTTGTGAGTAAATAATGTTCATGGTATTACTCAAATTGTTTTGTTATTTTTCTTTCCCAGAAGCAAACATGAATTCAACCAAAAGAAACATTCCCCCCCTTCCCTTCCTTGTCCTGTTCCTTCTTTGAAATTCAGGCTTTGTTAATTTCTTGGAGCATAATTTTCAAGCACCAGTGTTGCTCTTTTCACTTCAAAGAAGGAAGGGTTGAGAGGCAGTGCCAGTAAATGGCTGACATCTGTGGTGATCTATTATGCAGCATAGGAATAATCATGACTGACTCACTTGGTTTTGTTGAGGATGGACGTCAGAAAATCAACTCTACGTTGTCTTAAGATATATCTTCATGTTGTAAAGTGCTATTGATTCTACTGTTGAATTTTATCCGAATCTAGTGAAATCTGAATTTTTCAGACATACCAGAGATAAAAAAAAATCAACAAAGTGTAACTGAGCTTAGGGGATTTTTGCATTGAACATTGACTTTTTTTTGTTGTTGTTAGTCGGCGGTCTGCTTCATCTTGTTTTGCTTCACTTCTGTTCATCTAAGCTTTAAGACCAGTAGTCTTTTTAGATTTTAACAGAAATTAAATGGAATCCTAAGCAGTGTATTAGTTTACAGAACAAATTTCTCTGTGTTTTTTAGCAGGGCAGATATGATGCCTGCTATGTGTAGAAAGAAACTTACTCCCTAAAATTATCTCTGTATGCTTTGATATTAAGCGAAAAGCTAATTACAGTGTCTGGTACTTGGTGTTAAGTTTAATATTACATCTTTCTAAAAATTGACTCAATTTCATCTATCTTAAACCCTTTATCTGAGACATTTATGGATCTTTACATCCTACATAATACATTTCTACGAGGTATCATTGCAACTACATTAGAAATAATTGGGATCACAGCTCAGGTTTTCAAAACAAAACTGGAATATATGTGTGTGTCATCAGCTTTATTTTGCAAATTAAGTGGCTATTTCTCGCCCTGTTTGCAGATTCCTGCACATCATGCATAAAGTATATGTCTATGTTATTAACTTATTTTGAGTATCTGGCTGTGTAGTTGTTTTGGCTGGTTCATCCTGAATTTGGAGTTAGTTGCATATACATGGGAATGCTTACACTCTAATTACATGTCAAGATATCCAAAATAGTATTTTTCAACTTGAAAGCAGAGGTACCCTAGCCTTGGAGTTTGATGTTTAATTTATTTATTCCAGTTCTGTCATTAGCTGTATATTATAGCATTACTGCTTTATTCCCAAAGGATCCTTTAAGAAAATATCTTTCCAATGATGGTTGGTAATCATTAATTTACATGAAATCCAAGAATAATTTTTTATTTAACAAAACAAAGATAGTAAAATAAGTCTTACACTTAGCTCAGTGTCTTTGTCTTAGGTCCCAAGTGGGCTTGTTACTTGTCTGGCTTTCAGAATAAATGCTATAGAAATTCTGCTTTGTTCAGGAGTGTAAATCTGAAACTCATATTCCTCTGGGTATATTCCTTCATCTGATGTTAACAAACCCCTCTTCATTGTATTATTCTTCATACATATTGATTGAGTAGTGGCAGAGGGTGTGCTGCACTCCACTGACAGAATTTCAGAGATAAAGAAATCATTCATTATGATTACCATTCTTTTCAACAATGATTTTTCTCTAACTAGTAATTCTAACAAGCCTAGGTTGTAGAGCTATCAAGATGTAAATAACCAAATGAGATGTTTTCAGGAATAAATTGTACTTATAGAGTGCTACAGTAAGACCAAGGCCATCCTCACTGTGGTTCTGTATAATCATAAAGGAGCACAGATATCTAATAATCTTTGATCTCTTACATTCTCTTGATTCCATAAGCTGTTCAGAACAGAAAAGGAACCTTAGATCATATGAAACCACTTTCACTTTTGTCTTTTTGTAGCTGTAGCCAGTTTACTTCTGCAGGTTTAGTTACAACCTACAAACTTGCATTTCTGTATTTCACTTGGCATGATAACTGGCATGATAACATTTTCTATTGCTTTGACTGGGAGAGGCTTTTTTGTCTCCATGGGAGTAAGCATGGTATGGAAACACATGCAAAAAATAACATCAGAATTCTATGTCTGTGACATGGAAAATATAGAGTGTGAGGCAGTAAAAATGAAATCTGTTCAATTCAAGAGAAAGAAACAAAATTAGTAATTAAGACTACTAAGATCTATAGAGTACATGTAAGTGCAGTGAGAACAGAACACACATCTGTCTTAATTTTAACAGAAAATTAAATGTGATATAAAACATTGTTTTGAATGAATTGCTTGAAGAGGAGAAAGAAAAATGTGAGTTTAAGTATTATATGAACCAGACGACTCTCCAATTCTTGTGAATTCTGTTGATGAATACTTTACACTTTAAAGTTTCTGGGCCACATTCAACCTTTTGTTACAAAAGAAAGACCTCCAGAGAGCTGTGCAAGTTATAAATATACCTTGAGGCTAAATTTGGTCCCCTGTTGAAGAAATTACATGCCGACTGTTAAGGTAGCCCACCAGTATTTCACAACAGACTGAAAATGATTGTACCTCCAAAAGGTGAAATTGCTATAGAAACCCTACTTTAAAAAATAGATGTGATTACTCACTTATAAAAATAGTAGAGGAGCTCATTTGGCTTTTAGTTTAAGCACAAAATATGTCTCTGCACTTTACTAGGCTGCTAATCATCCCCTATATGGGGGGAGATTCAGTGTATCCATCTCCTCAAACCACTTAGCTATTACACTGCATAAATCTACAGCAATAATACCATTTTGCAATTTCTATTTGTAAAATCATTCTGATACAATTACTGTTGATGAATTTCCAGTCAGAAATGGGTCATTTAAGAAATTATTCCTAGGATATAGCAACCTCAACCACTGAACGTGTCTCATCTCAACTTAATGTTAGATACAGGAAGTGTGATGCCTCACACCATGTTTTGAACTGGCTGTTTCTGCTGGGCTTACTGAGCTAGCCTGATCTTTGAACTATGCTGGAATTACTTCACTGTTACTCTTTCTCACTCTCTCTGAGAAGGTTAAGCAAGGTCAACCCAGCATAGCCTGGTTTTCTTTCCTCGGTTCTTTCATCAGCCATAGCTCAAAAACACCTCTACGCCACAGTTAAATCTGATTTTCTTGAGTTGGTGCCATTTGCAGTTTCTTCTGATTCCTGCTGAAACTGCATGTAGATCTTTTTGTAGTTATAATATAATTACTCAAATTGAGTTTTGTCAGCCTACATGTAGCCAAAGTCATGAGAATGTGTTAATTGAGTGCTAATAATCAGATCTCAGTTTTATACCACTCATAAAAATGGTAGCTTCATTAGAGTTGGCTTCTAACATGATTTTATGCATTTTAGTGCTGGACAGAAGAGTTTGGGAGTATCCTGTGCTATATCACCATCAGCCAGACTGTGAAAATTCCTTGTTCTGGAGAGGGTCTTCTCTCACTCTCTCGCTTTCTCTTTCTTGTTCACAACACATCTCTTGAAATTGCAGGACAAAGTGTTACTGCTGTGGCTACAGTACACCAAAATCATATGAAACTTCATATATTTAGTTGATATAAAAGTTAAGCAATGTAGATTCAAGAATAGTTCAGTAGTTTTTATTCACTTTTGATTAGCAGTCAAAAGATTTAAGTTAGTACAGTTTTGGGGGGATATGTAATTATTTTACACATATGCTAGAATATCTAACCAGGGCAAGCTGCATTTTTCCCAAGTCTGTGCAAATAGCACCTGGATCAGACAAGTAGATACACTGGGGAGATCTAATGGGAGTAGTTTGGAATGTTTCAGGGAAGAAACGTATCCAAGGCTCTGTGCTACTAAGGCCTCTGCTCGTCTGAGATGAAGTTTCAACCTTTCTTGAATATTAGTAACATAGGTGAGAAAATTATTAGAAGAAATCTAAAGAATGACGCAAATCGAGGAAGTCCTCTAAAGAACTCAGTAGAAAATTTCTACTGACTAAAATGATGGAAAACTGCACTGAAACAATGTGCAAGTACCGTTTGAGAGACAAAATGTGTTTGTAACAGCATTTAGAGAGAAATGTAATTTCTGGCTGATGAAAAATGCTTCTAATTCTAAGTTCCACTTTAATCTTTATGAAATTTTACAATAACCAAGTCGTTGCATGGGTTTACCAAGATGGTACTACAGCTTAGCATTAAACTTAGACAGAAACTGCAGCATTCATTTTGACACGAGTTGACTAACACCAGCTTTGTGGTGAGGGTTACCAAGACAAAAAGCAGTGCCAACCTCTTGGAGAAAAAAAAATCTAAGGCCTTTCACATTAAAATGAATCATGAAAATGATGTTATTTAATGGCAAAATTATTATTTAACAGAATAAATTGTTGGGAAACAACTGGGGATTGAAAATGTCATGAAAATTTTGCAATAATGAATAGAACACAGGGAATGTCTATATGATCCTCTTTTGATAATTTTTTCCTATTGAAATCATTGCTAGGTTGGGCTTTATTTTCTGTCACTTTCCTGTCCCAAACACAGGTGAGTTAAAACTGCTACTGCCAGGGAGTGTGTCCTTATATCCTAATATTTCTGAGGATTTATTTGTGTTTGTTTCCATGTGAATCACCTGTCTCCTTTTCCAGGTGCAGTTAGAGAAATAAGATTCACTGTTAAAGAAGCATATGCACTTTCTTGTATCTGCAATACTTCCCCTCATTTTCATCATGTTTGTTCTCAGTGATCACTTTCCCACTATATTTTAATAATCTCCGTTATGTATTCTTTCCATATTTCCAGGGCTAAGTCCTCTGCTAAACAGGCCTCCTCAGTCACATAACAAATTTAAGAGGAGTGGAGCAGCCTCCAGTAAAAAATGTACAATGATTAACTGAACTTCAGATATATTACAGCATCAGATTGATCCTTGAGTCAAAACTGGAACAACAGGGAACATATTATCTCATTATGAGGTTCTGTAGTTTATGGCAGAGCCTGTTTTGCAAACATGCAATTGTAACGCTCTCCAATCTTTTCCTTTTCCAGCTTCCCACGTATCTGAAAAAATAAAGGCATAATTATTCTGCTTTTGTCTTTCTTCTGCATTACTTTTTGTTTTATTATTTTATTTGAGTTTAGATTGTTCATTTCATTTTCAAAACAGTGTAACTTCTCTATGAACTAAATGATACAAACTGCAAATCTGTGTGTAATTACAATGTGATTTTAGTAGTAAGATTGGACATGCGAGTCTCTTTGTCCTATTTGGATGCGCAAGCCATGGAAGTATGGAGGTAAATCTGCAGGTTTTATTTATTTGGGAAGATCAGTTTCTTTTATACAGTGTAAATTCAGTGTAACATATATAACTTACTTACATGTGGCTCTTTAATCAAATTCTTAATGTGTCTCCTGCAAAATTTGCTTCAGGTTCACTGAGCATATGGCTCATTTGTGTCTTGTACTTACTGCCTCAGGAGAGATAAAGGGAGGCAGCCTAGGAGATTGAATGTCAGAAGCAGATCATTCATGAGCTTTCATCCAGCCCGATTTTACTGATGGAGCTGAGAATATGGCAGAGAAACACCTACACGCATCCACCCTGTTGCCATCGCTGTCAGTCTTGCCCTTAGCTGCCAGGGTAGGGGGAGGTGGGAGCAGCCGTGCCTTCCCCTTGACTGAGCTCTGTGCCTGGTATCATGGGATTTCTGACTGTGGGCGAAGCAGGTGCTTCTGTTTACATCGAGATGATGGTCACTAATGGTTCAGAGTAGTCAGTTGCTAAACAGAACACATACACAAATACATACATATTTACTCCAGAAATAGGAATATTCTTGCTTTGTAGAAGGATATAGTTAGGTACTGCACCAACTCGTGTTCATGTAGCTTATAAGACTTTCTTAGCCCATGACAAGTAAATAATTGTTAGCAGTTATTTATATTATGCTATATGAAAGCTTCTTAAAAATGTTTCCTACTTGTTCTGATATTAAGTAATGTATAAATCAGTATTTCAAAAGCAACTTGTGAGTTGGGTGACCTTCACTTCTTTGGCCAAGGTCACAAAAGGGATCTCACTGTTTAGAATTACTTGTTGAGTATACATGCCTGAATACACACAGCCATCCCTTTATATCCAGGAAGAAGAGGGCTTTTCATAAACCAACTCATCCAGAGACTACAATGATATGAAATCAGTTTGAATTATATTAGCAATGTTTTAACTGGACACTAGTGAAAATTACAAGCAGGTTCTCAAAGCACTTTTTTGAATTGTAGATCTGATACTGTGGCTCTTGACCCAGTAAGCTTTATTTAATGAATCAGCATTAAAGATGTAGCCAACACTGATGGAGAAATCCCTTGGGGCTCATAAACTTAATGACATCTACCTGGCAACTAGTGCCAAAGTAAGTCTGAACATGGGAGTACAGAATAACTCTTGATGGTAGGAGCAAAGTTCATACATAATTTCTGAAGCATTTCAGGACATGGACTGGACCAGTTTGCACTTGCTTGCAGACTGACTTATTTTCTTTACGTGTTCATCAGTGCTCAGTATTTGCTACTTCTCTATTATCATCATCGTCATCACCATCATCGTGCTTGTTCTTTAGTGTATATTCAACTTCAAAGTTGTACTGATAAAGTGATTGTGATCTCCTGCATGATTCTGGCCTATGAAATACTGAACAATAGGTATCAGAGAAACAGACACTGTAATGTATGCTGCCATTCTTATTTCTCATCATTTCATCAGGGCTGTGAAAAATCCTATTTTGTTTCACTCCTGTTGTGCATTGTTTTTTTTTGGGGGGGGGGTTTTTTCCTTGAATTAAATTATCCTGGACTTACATTTTCATGGCAATTTTAGAAACAGGCTGGACTTTCTGATTAAAGTCTATTTCACAGGAATATCAATACAATTGAAAAAAAACTGCATGCTTGAGTTTAGCCTGAAGACATTTGGTGTTTTGAGAATAAAGACCGGCCTGTATTTTTTCACTTTCCATTTGAGTATATTCACTATCCATAAAAAATCATGTATTTTATAATACGTGTGCTCTTCTTGATTTGAGGTTTTTTCTTAAGAAAATATCAAGGCAAAACTATTGAACAACATACTGGCTATTTTAATATTTCTGTGCTGAGCCCTGTTTACAAAAGATGTATCTTAACATGTAATTTTCTTGATTTAGAAAAATAGAAACACGAGCTCTGTTTTAGCTATCACCAAAGCTATCTGTAGTATTTAATCTATTTTTGTGCTTACACTTTACCTACTGACATTAACGAAGTTAATTCTTAAAATGCAGGTTTGGGTGCTTTATTACACTAATGTTGAGCAGAAATCTGTGCGCTTAAATGGTTAGCAGTAATTACAGCTCAGTACTACTGCATAATAAGTTTCAAAGGATGTAAATCTTTTTCTGATTGGAATTGGTTTGAAGGCTAAAAACAAATGAGAAAAGGCAACAAAAATGTGCCATTTTCCCTTTAAAAAAACAAAACCCCAGAACACAACTCGAAGCTATTCATTATCATGTTCTGTAAATGTGGCTCACTTCATTGATGTCAACTGTTTTGTTTTGTCTTTATCTCCTTTCTGTTTACATATCAAACAGTGCTAAGTGCAAGGCAGCTTTTCCTCACTAAGCAGAGTACAGCGTCCTCTCACATTCATTTGGCAGATCTAAAGAAGTAAAAGTGTTTGTTGTAATTTCTTATTCTGTGACTCTGAAAATGTAGCTCGTGTTAGTGCCATTTATTTTTGAGAGGTAATGTCCTGTGTTTACATGCTCAATATCTTTTGCCTCAAAATGTTTGAAGAAATTTTGGATAACATATGTAAAACTATGAAGTCATTCATTCTCAGTCTGGTAAAACTGTCCTTAAATTCAATGTTTATTTATACCTAAGTTAAAACTTGGGATGGAGGAAGCTGTCATGGGAATACCTATTAGAAAAATATGCCATTTTTCTGAGAAAGGCTTCACAAATATTTAAAGTGAGGACAGTAAACTGACCTAGTTTTTAGATAACTGATAGTATAAGGGGTAACATTTCATCTGGAACTAACATGTATCTGTGCTACTACAATTTCACCTTAGCTTAAGGTAAAAATTAACTGAGCTGGTACTGTTGAATTTTCAGTGATGACCACTATGCTTAATCAGGGTTGCTGCCCTGAGCTGGATGGGAAGGAGGGATGTGCACTGCACAGGCTAAAGCCACACGCTTTTCACATGATTGTGCAGGTACATGGTTCACTGGGCATCACTAATAAGGGGAAGGAAGGGATTTAGCTTGTTAATCCGTGCTTCTTAATACAATGTCACATTAAATGACACCCATGACACACATATTGGTTGTGTTAGAGCTGGAACTTGATTATGAAATACTGCATTACTCTCCTATGACGTTGATCCTCTTGAGGATTTTCTAGCAACAAAGCATCAATTAATGAAGATTTAAGACTTTGTAATAAGAAAAGTCCAATTAATACTGTCTTTGTTTTAGATATTTAAGCATAGGTAAAGATGAAAGTTAAGTTTTTGTGGCTTACTATGTAGTGTAGCAGGGACACTTCAAATGGTAGGCAGTGCCTTGGGCACTGAAGGCTAGGTCGCTATTTCTACTTGCTGCCTGCAATCCATTAAACTTTTCATCTCCACTTTACAGTGAACCAAAGCGCACCATAGAGTGCCAAGTTTTAACTTACAATTGTTCTTCATATAAACATCTATTATAATACTAAGATTGAAGTGGAATCAGTGGGATCAAACACAAGTTTGAAGTTAGTTAAACGTAGAAGTTTTGCTGAATTGGGAAAACATACAGTAGTGCAGTAAATTTTTCTACTTCACAATACCTAGAAACCCAGAGAGAAAAAAAAAAAAAAACCCTTTACCTCCTCCTTCTTATTCCAGTGGCCTGTAACCACTGAACATGGTTTCATGAGTGCATGATCTGTGTTTTTTCTTAGAACAAATGATGCAACGTTGTATAGAAGTTAGCACAGAAAAGGTATTTGTGTATTTAAAAGTGTCACTTTTTAATTAAGCTGCAACAAAATCCTTCACAACACCAGAATTAGACAAAACCTTCAAATAGGCATATTTGAATCCATGTGGTGTAAGTGATGTGTTCTCCAAGATATGAACACACTGTTAAGTATTGTCTGCTAAAGCTGGAACTTGTCAGCCAGCTCATGCAAAACAGTGACAAGACAATTCTATTTCCTGCTTGTCAGCACCATTACAAAGAGCTTAGATATCTCTGTCTGCTGGGAGAGATGTGCAGGATGTCGTATTAAGGGTCAGGGTAGTATTCTGAAACAGCCTTTATTTCTTACTTAATTTCTCTATTCTTATTTTCTTCAGCTGGGCAGCACAGAAAGGGCTTGGATAACTACTACATCTGTTTCCACATGGATACAGCATGACATTCTAAATGGTGGATGTGCTCGTTTGTGTAAATGAGTAAATGTGAAGTATCAGAATCTTTTTTTTAGCTATTTTGAGTTAGTGAACATGACAGAATTATTTGTAAGTTGTTTTTATAAAAGAAATGAAGGATTTATAGACAAAATCCAGGATTTTTGATTCATAACATAATCTGCAGTGACTTGCATTGCACAAATAATTATTGATGCTGTCCTGTTTGTGTTAAATATTTATTCTTAGGCACTTGCACGTAAAAATTCTTCACTCACTGATCTTGGACTCCTTTACCAAAACAAATATGCTGGGGAGTGTGGTCAGTTGTGCTAGATAAGAGCTGATATGATTCTTTTTCTCTTGGGTTAGCTACGTAGAGAACTGCTAGTAGTGGAGAACTGACAGATTGGCAAGTGGATCAGAAGAAGAAAGGAAACCATAAACCTCATAATTCCTCACAGGAACCAGTTACACTGATATCTCACAAAAGAACAGATTATGACATTTTCCCCTTTCACCGACTAAAGAAACATAAACAGAGCAAAACAATATTTTCCTTTACCCATGGTTTGAAAGGGGCCTCCAGAGATCAGATCCAACTCTTTGTATCTAGACAGGATCTGCTGTGCAAACATACAGGTTCTTTGAAAATCCACTGCAGCAGCTACAGAACAGAAAGTTTACTGATTCAAAAGTAAACGTCAGAACTGTTTTAGATGTGTTCCCATTTATATTCCTGGTTCTTACCAGGAAGATGGTTTTATTATTCCTAAATCTTGGAATTTGTGATTTTCTGCCCCAGGGTGATGGTTGGAATAAGGAAAATCTCTGTAGTGACTGGTTGAATCCCATCTTTTCCCAGTTAATGCATTGTAAAAGTTAGTATCTACATAAAGTACGATTGAACTCATTCAGCATACTTGTTTACCTAGAAGCCTAGTAACATCTGAAACAAAAATGTGTTCTTCCCTTACCGGTATTGTATGGGAAAGGATTATTAGTATTATTAATTCATCTTGCTGGAATCATGAATAAATAATTTTCTGAGGAAGCTACAAGCCATTTGTTGTCTAGATACAAAATCAAGTTGAATTACCTTGGAGATCATGTTGCCAGCATGAGTCATGACAATTATTCTGGTCCAGCTCAAATGGGATACATCTTCCTAAATTCCGGAGGTTTGTCCTGAGCCTTTCTAAATCAACTTGTAGAACTTTTCTGACTTTACCCTAGTTCTATTTCTACAGCTATTATGCAGATTAAAAAAAAAAAAAAAGCAATAAATTCCAGAGGAAATTTTCTGTGATTTCCAGCCTGTAGAAAGTGGTCCGTCTTGAAATTTTCTGTTGATAATTTGTTAATATTAGTTTTTTTTAAACTTTATTATCTCACTTTAAAAAAGACTATTTAGAAGTTGGCCAAATATTTATTTCTGAGGTGAAAAGACATTTTATTCCTCATAAAATAATTTGGGTACTACTACTTGTTGAGACAGTATTATATAAAATATCTTCTATTCTTTGGGTTGACAGATAAAGTACTGACAGTGAAAAGAGCTGCTGACCTAAGCAGGGGAAATGGAGAGCACAAATCCTTGGGCTCACACATTTAAGATTGTTTTGATTTTCGAACATCCTTTGTGTATAATCCTGTTTTTTCTTAAATAAAAGTAATTTGTCATCAGATAATTCAGCTGTGATATGAAAGCTGTAAGAGCTAGGTAGTTTGATTTTTGTGTTTTAGGAACTGTTAGGAGGTCAAGGTAATGCATCCAACATTGATTTCCCTCTCCTTTGGAGTCAAAATGATTATTTTTCTCAGGTTCAAAAATAGATATCTTCTAAGTTCACTGCGTTTCATAGAATAATTCATTTTGTCAGGGACTTCATGAGGTCCCTGAACTTGTTTATTGAAGATGTTAGCTGTGATATGTGAAATCTTTATTACCACTAAACACATTTATTGGTCTGATTTACCAGCTGTAGTAAGATTTCAAGACTTAGAGCTAATCTTTACATTATATATTCTCTTATGCCTTGTATTGTATTCTCTTATATCAAACCTACTATACTCCAGGAAGATTTACAACAACGTTTAGATGTGACAGCTCTCGGCTTCTATCAGGAGGTCTAGCAAGCGGTTAGATATTAACTTAAAATATATATATATCATTTTCTTTCATAATTTTGGACTTTAATCAACATTTTAAAGTGACTTAGAAATACTTAGTAATGTAATCCTACCAATCTCTTAATTATTCATGACAGAATGTATTTACTTCAGGAAAGCCTTATGAAGTGTCCACCTGGCAAAGCCAGACTTCCTCTTTTTCCCTAATTGGAATCCAACTTTTAACTGTACTGACAAAAGGGAATTTCTGATCAAGGAGAAGCAACCTGCTAATCTTTTTCAGACAGCTTCACTGTCAGATAGGAATTGAACCACTGTAATGAACTGCATATTTCTATATGATAAACAACAATTATGTGTGTACATATATATATATATATGTGTGTGTGTGAGGTAAAGAGTCTGTTCATATAGAATACTTGAACATTTCAAGTGTTGTTTTTTATGAATGCAGCGTGGTTAGGTGTTGAAGCAGTGTTTTGCTAATATGTTATTTGTTCTGTTAGTGAAATATCAAAGTTTTAACAAACCTCAGGAAGGCTTGCTCCTGTAGGGCCCCTGTGACAACATCTCTCTTTGTGATCAGCCACGTATACCAAGGGCTTTTGTCCCCTCACTTGGCAGCAATAAACAATATGGTTTGAAGTACTTGATGTTTGTAGTTGTCCAAACATTTAGTGCAAAATGTCATTTGTCACCCTTTTTTTGCCAGAGATTAAAGAGTCTCCCTGTGTGATATATGTCAGTAGTTCAGGTCTCCCTTGAGACTGATAATCAGTCTGCAGACTTTGATGACTGTAGTTGGGAAGTATATGGATACCTTGAATTCTGGTCAAAGTGTAAATCAGCTTTTCAACATCAGGGAAGTATATTCATGGCCAAAAAGTGCTTGTTTTCTGGCTTTGTTTTGAATATACTTACGAAAATAATAATAATAAAAAAGCTGATTTTTGAAAGCCTGCAGTGTTCTTGACTGTGCTAAACTTCTCTGGCTTAGCATGAGGGAGCCGGACCTGGGATGTGAGACTTGAATGTTAAATCTCTGTGCTCCAGCTGCTTTGAAGTCACTTGTAAATGGTCTGCCTGATGCACAGAGTAGGGGAGCCATAGATATTTTCTGCCGGTTGTGCTGAGTAGGAGACAATAACCAAAAAAGGGATAGCCTCTTCCCGAATAAATTCCCTAATTATCAAACTTGAAGATCATTCTTTTCTTAGCTCTTCTTAGATTTTAGAAATGTAACAATTCAAGTAGGAAAATCAGAATAAAAAGATACTTTCTCCTTCTGTGGTAATTTTGTGACTCCTACTTTTGGTTTCATTTGCTTTTCTTGTAAGGAAATGAAAAGACGTGTTTTGTTTTTGTTGAATGAGGCAGATTACTTCATTTGATACTAAGTGGTATTGAGTTGCAGTTCAAAAGAAAATAAGTCAATTTAATTCAATAATTCAATTCAAATAAAATATTGCTTTGCTGAGTTTTTGATAGAGCAGCCAACTGATAGTCTAAACTTCACTTTTTAGTCTCAGTTCCTTGCTATTTCCTCCGTCATCGAAGCAGAAAGTATTTCTTTAAAGAAAACCTTTACCAGTATGGTTGTCTTAGAAACTCTGGAATGTGCATTACTATTCAGGTAAACTGTCATTTGTCCCCATGTATTTCTTCTTCTTATTTGAGATATAGATACCAAATTATGATGTGTACTGCGGGTGTAAGTGAAATAATATAAATGATATTGATAGTAGCAATCATAATGAGAAAAATAAAGAGTAATTATTAACTTTTCCAGTTAATACAAAAACAATTTCATGTAATAGTAAGCACTTTTAAAAAATATTATTGGGCAAATCATTAATACTCCTAACTGAAAATTTGATGTATGTCATTGCAATGATGGCTGAAAAAATACATGATTATGTGCCAGGCTCTGGACAGCCTGGTCTGGTGGTTGACAACCCTGCCCATGGCAGGGTGGTTGAAACTAGATGATCTTTGAGGTCCTTTTCAACCCAGACCATTCTGTGATTCTGTGATTCTATGATTAATTCATCTTCCTAACAGAACCCCATTTTGTGGATCAGTGAATTTATTTTCTGAAATAAACATTCGCTGATCACATGTGCATAAAACTTTTTGTCTGCTGATAAGCTGTCTAACGAGAATACTAGTCCAGTGCAAATGTTGACATGGCAGCAATGAAACAGATGGTTAGGCAGTCAGTAAAAAGGAGGTGATTATTACAATTGCATAGATGAGTTGGTTCATCACTTTTACTGGAGATATAAACATTACTTTTCTAAGCATCTACCCTCAACCAGAATTCTCAACTTCAGCCAAGATTTGAGACTCTTTTTCTGAAGCCACAGTAAACAATGTGGGTGTGCATTTGCAGAGTGAATTTGCACTCGGAGATAAACAAGTAAGGTGAATTGAACTATGATAAATTAAGTCCACAATTGGTGTGCAGCCTACGTGCATGCATTGGATGTTAGGGAATATCCCTTCTGACACGTGTAACAGTATTCCTAGATTTTTCAGTAACAAAGGAATTAGGAGTCACCAGGTATGGTTTGCACCTGATACAGAAACTTACAGGAACATTGCACACACTCTAGTAATACTGCAGAATTCCATAAATGGGATGGCTCTAACACTGCAAGTTACAATAACAAAAAGGTAAGTTAAAGTCATAACCAGAAGTTACATGGTAGTTTCACAATAGAAATTTTAAGCCATTCTATCCACTTCTATCAGCAGCAATGCAACTCTATCCAGACTGCTTGAATGTCAAGAGAAAAAAATGCTCCATAAATGAGAGAAAAGCTACACTTACTAAAAATATTTACATTATAGAATAATGATGTGCCTGCAATGAAATGTGTTTAATTTGTGTTAGAAGTTTTACAGTATGAGGCATCTCTTTTCCCTTTCCTTATTTTTATAGGAAAGGTGACAATTTAGAATTCTTTTTGAACTCTGGTTCTTGCACATAAAGAGGTGAAAGTAATACTGTTGGTACTCAGGTTGTCTCAGGCATTTGTCATCCTTTTCATTTGGGGTCTTTAAAGGGATAAGGAGGAGTTGGCAGGGAACAGTTTTACAGGCACAGAAAAGTTTCTATTTCTGTCTAAATGTTGCTGTGCTTCTAAGGTAGAATGAACTTCAGAGTAATTAGAAAAAATGTGATCTGTGATTCCTTGTAGAGTCAGTGTAGTGCACTACTCTGTTATAGTGTACAGTTTGTGCCTTTTGGGGAGTTGAATGATATCCATCAGCAGTTCTAAACACTCTATGAGGTTTGTCCACCATTAATAATATGCTTTATGTAGTAAACATACAGTAATTCAATGTTTGTATCTTCAAATAAATTTTCATTTTTCATTACTCCTTAAAATAGTTTGGAAAAGGAGTGTGGCTCATGACATGTTAGAAAATACCTTCATTGCTTTTAGACTGGGGAAACTGATTCTAAATTCAACCGCACCTTAGGAAAAGTCCAACTTCAGCCCTTTCCGAGGGCACCAGCACATCTGCTGATTAAAACTGGAGGAGGTTTATAGTAAGAAAGTCACGTTGCCTTCCAGCAGGCATGTCCCAGCAGATGCTGCAGTTTATTGCTGGGCTGGAGCCACAGGTGCCTGTATTGGCAGGTGCCCAGTTTGCCCCACTGCTGTATCAGCAAGAAATGCTCATGCTGACTGCAAGAGTTGCCGCATGTTGGTTCATATCACAGCTATGCTTGTTCTTCCAAGGGAGTGAGCGTCCTGCATCACTTTGCTATGCCATAGCCTGCTTTGATGAGTGTTTGTAGTGTTCACATGCTTTTTGCTGCTGCGATATCCAACAGCACTTTAGCTGTGCTAAAAAGAGCTAATTAAGTTGAGTTCCTTAGATAAGGACAGTATATAATATTCTCTTGAGTGAATGAGAGTATCTCCTGCTCAGTACCCAGAGAGACACAGAGTTCTTCAGCAAGAACTCTAGCAATGAGCCTTCTTTGCAAGCATTGCCATGAGCTTCCAATGCCTCCAGCCATTCAACAGTAGGATGCTTTGACAGCAGAATAGATGCTGCTGCACATCTCCCAATTACGGATTGATATTGCAGCAGGCCGACACAGCACAGATCTGGTATAAGCTCACACAGCAGTTAAGAACTATGGAAAATTTTCTGCTGGATTAACCTTTATACCAGTAAATTCTGTGCCAGGTTCAGCATCAGGTTTATTCTAGCCTCCTTTTGAAACATGCAGGCAACGTGGAAAAAAAACCCAAAAAGCAGAAAACAAACAAACAAACAAAAAAATGCAACCCAAACCCACAGATCTGGCGTACACTCTGTATTATCTGCTTCTAGCTAATTTGACAGATGTGCTATCATTTCTATTTACCACTTTTGGGGAAAAAGCCCACATGTTTTTAGTAACCTCCAGGAAATGCTGTGCTCTGGCAGTGATGATCACAGAACCATGTTCTCAAAGGTTGTATTAATGCACAGGCATTAGCCAGTGTGATGTGAGGCTTGTTTGTACTTGAAATGTCTGCTATTTGAGTTCTTCTGTGGGTACAGAAAGTGCATCTGCACCTGGGCATACGTTTTTCCCATCATTCTCTCTTAGCCCCACCTGCTGAGGTAGCTTATACCAATATCAATCCAAGCCAAATCCACTATCAATCTGTTAAAAATGCACAGGATATTTTATGACATGTATCTTGTAAACCTCACTATCAGCTACAAAGGTGCAAATATTAAGATATTCCTTTACCTGTTTCTAAAGGCTGCATATGTTCACACAAAAGATGAACTCTATAAGAGCTACCACTTTTACAAGATCATTGCCAAACTATCAGTGGTAACATTTTTATTTTGAAATCATGCTCTCCATAGTGCCCTAAGAGTACTATTGTGCCCATCGGTGTATTTCAGAGGGGTGAGAATAAATTGTTATAAAGGTTAGATTGCTGTTGTTTTCCCTAGTCTTTTGTACTATTGTTTTTACTTATTCTGTTTTGTTTTAATACTGTTTTATGATAGTTCTGTTTTTTTCCCCTGAGTTAGCTGCTGCACTAAATGCCTCTCTTTCTCTCATCTAATCATTACTTTTGCAAAGGTTTTAGAGTACCCTTTTGCTTCACCGTGTTGTGTAACACAGTACAGCTAAAGGGCTGTATGTACTTACTACACTATATGTACTTATTTAGTGCTTTGTTCTAGGAGAGATCAAGTATGCCTGTTGCCCTTTCAGCTGCTAAGGGAGAGTATGATCACAGAATGAAGCAGATAGGAGCTGATCGCTTCCTTAGCCAGGGGGGTTTAAAGCAGCTAGAGTTATCAAAGGATCTCCTCAAATCTCTCTTCTGAAGGGGAATCTCCGGTACTGCCAGAATGGCAGAAATCTCAGTGGTGTAATTTAAATTTGAAATGTTAGCTTACAAGTCAGGCTAAAGTTCAGAGCTGGGGAAGGCACACTGATTTCCTTTTAGCAATTTTTTTTCTGAGGTAAATACAGGAGAAAGTATCTGAACACAAAAATGAACACAAAAATGAAGGAATCTCACTTCGGTATGAAATGCAGAAGTGTGATTTTTTGTCCACGTACGTATACTCAGTGAATGTTGTCCATACAGGTTTTGCAGCTGTAGTCTGTGAGTTTATACCTGCACTCAAGGAATGTGGTATTAAGTAAGAGCTTAAGGAAGGAGATGGGTTGCATTCTGTCATTAGGTACTGTTCCCTCTGATGGCTGAGAAATCTGTGATAAATCTCTGATTAGAAGGGGAAGAGATGGCTTTTAACCTCATCAGCTCAATTTTGCCACCAGCACTGGAATACTCAATATGCTGATTTTCCTCTGTGCAGGTATCTAAGCCAAACTGAGCTGGAAGAAACAATGCTAACAGCTAACCCACAAAACAGGGAGAAATTAACAGTTCTGAAAGAAGCTCTTAGCGCTATGGGATTCAATAGCCTGGTAAGTTACACAAGTTTATGTTATTTGCAAATAAAATGGCAGCATTACTTCATTGAAAGCAAGTCATGAAGAACTTTCACCAATAACCATTTGTGGAGAAAAGAAGCCTCTTTTTGTCTATTGCTTTCTTTCTTTCTTTCTTTCTTTCTTTCTTTTTTCTATTGGTAAAGTCCTTGAAAGAGTATGAGGTACTACTTCACTCCAGGGAAATTACTGTAATCACTTTTAATTAGATACAGCACCAACAATGTAAATCTTTTTCATTCTTAAAGATTTGCAAAACAGCTTCAAGGTATAATACTCTGAACAATTAAATTACATAGATAAAAAGAAACAATCAAATCCCATATGACAGAAACCTTATAAAACCCACAGGAATTTTCCCCCTTCCCAATTATCTCACTGTCCCTTTTAATTTTATGAAACATACATTCCAAATGCATTTACTAGCAACATCAGAAGTAAATACATATTAAGTGAAATAAAATTAGGGCAGGGTACTTTTGAAAGTGCTAACTTAATGCCAAGAAGGCAACAAGAAGATAGGTCTGATGTTTGCCTTCAATCTTACTGCACTAATGAAGAGGATATTTAGAAAATTAATCAATAAAAGCTTTTGGAGCACAGTGTGAGGGGAATCACACTGAAGTGTGAAGAAAAAAATGGATGGCTGAGTATAAGAACTCATATATGCTGTGTATTTCCTAATTAAGGTAGTAACAAATGTTCTTTGGTAACCTATGCCACGTTTTGATATGAAGAAATGTTTCAGGATTGTTGTTATTTTTTCCCATGAATATTCATGTGTCTATATATGAAATGGAACACATATAGCTAAATTTAGCATAATTATCCTCTACTTCTAATGTCTTAAGCTCAGCACCTGGAGAATTGAATAGTAGAAGTTCCATGCTTTTGCAGAATTCCAGCGTTTAGCGCAGGGTTCATTTAGGGGTACATCTCTCTAGCTCCTTCATTAATCTTTTTCTTCCACTGAGGAAGGGGTTTCTCTGATAAATAAAAAATAGCATGCATAGTGAATCACATTTTGGAAGCCTATAGAAAGATGCAGTGTTTTGAGATCCAGCTCTTTACCTTGCTGAGAATTCTGGAAGAGTGTGGCATCTCAGAGAAGTGTGAATGAGCTTCAAAGCTCGTCCACATCCAAACAGTGTTAAAATAATTTTAGATCGGTGATCTGTGGAGTTTGAGAGTACTGCAGGCTGATCTATTCTGTGGAATAACATAAATGAAACATTTTTCCTAAAAATACTACCCATTACTTCTAAGATACATGGAGATAGATAATAGATCAAATAATAGATCAGATGATCTCTTTGAAGAACTACATGAACATTTTTAAGCAGTCTTCAATGGAACTCCTTAATGTTTATTAAAAATTTGTTTTAAATCTGAAAGAACATGTGCCTTAGAATATGATGCAAAAGTCTTCAAGACTCTAGAACCTGAAATAAATCTGAGGCCTTTACAAAACTACCAAAAAAACCCAGTTATCCCCCTGCCCCGGTACAAGTCAGTGTGGTACAGTCATCCCCAAACCAGTTCTGAACCAGCTAACAAGAACTGTGCTGTGTTCGTATGGCATTAGGCCTTACCCAAGAGCAAGAAGTAGGATGTATCACCCTGGCTTGAATGCTAGATTAGCGTGGTGATTCATTTCTTGCAAGATGTATGTTATTCATAGTTTGCCCATAAATAAGGACAACAAAGGTTTTTGTTTGGTTGGTTGGTTTTTATATATCTTGGTTTCTTAACCTTCAACTTTGGAATTTTGTAATAGAGAAATATACCCTTGTCCTGCTTCCATCTATTTCTCACAGTAAGAGATTGAAGTCGTTAAAATATAATTTAAAGAATCAAAGCTGCTTAAACAGAATCAGAGGCCCTTTAGTCTGCATCCTAGAAATGCTGTAAGCTTTTTTTAATGTTCTCTGCTTTCAGGCATTATTAGAAAATGGGACAAGAAGAAAAAGAAAAGCCTTTTTTTTTTTTGACCTGTTGCTTTTGCAAACTGATGAAAAGTTATTCAAGCTTGGTTTTGTTGTGTTCAGAATTCAGTGTAGTCAACAGAGGGTAAAGAAGATATATTTCATCTGCAGTTTATTTTTTAATTTTTTGATTTTACTCTATAAATTCCAGTAAGGCTTCTAGGTGTCACTTCTACTGATTCAGTAGAATCAGGTTCTACAGAATATTATATTTTGCAAATATTTCAAGTAAGAGAAGTCAAGTAGCTTTACTATACATAAACGCCATGCAATGCTATAGTGGTTATCAAATTTCCTGTTATATAATTTCAAAGAAGCACAGTTGTTATATAGCTGACGTGAAAAAACATCCAAACCATCCAAGTACACACATTTTTCCACATCTTAAGCATTTGCTCAATTTTTTTTTTTTTGGTGATTTTTTTTTTTTTAATTAGAATTTGGCTTGAATTTAAAAACAAACACAAACATTAGTTCTCTTCCTGGTGTGGTAAAAATGAAGGCAGGAAAAACCAAGTCCTTAAAGATATCCGTTTCACAGTGTTAGCGATATGTGAACATAGCATACAAACACGGGTGACAAGGAAGTTGCTTTTGTTTCTTTGCAACCTTAACTGCAGCTTTTACTGCCAGGAATCTGCTGTAATTTAAAGCTAGACACTTTGCTCAGGGATGCAGTTGGCTGAGGAAGAAACTGACCTTGCTTTTCCTAGATACAGAGTTTGGCTTAATGAAAAATCCCCATGAAGAATATATGTTTCCTGCAGAAATAATGCATCCATTAACGACAGTTCAGTATTTTTTCCACATGCTCTTGAAGAGGTTTCTTAACTCAGTAGCTGATGTGATTTATGTTAAAACAGAAGTTCAGAAGGGTGATCTTGTCATTTTATGTCCTCAGTAGGTTCTAGTTTGATTTCTAAATCCAAATCTCCTGTTACTAGTTCTCTCATGAATACTTTTTAATTTAGTGGTGTATGAACTTGTGGAGCATGTGCTTCTATAGAGCACTGCCTTTCACTGGTGTGCCCAACAGATCTCTTCTTTATCTTTAATTGTGCGTGAAACATGTGCAGGAGGTGGAGAACCTGTTTGTAATCCTCTCAGCAATTCTGCATCTTGGGGACATTCGCTTTACAACCCTGACAGACACCGAGACAGCGCTGGTGTCGGACCTGCAGCTGCTGGAACAAGGTCAGTGGGACGCGGCCTTGCTAGACCGCTGCTCGACCCCACAACAGGGAGCTTGTACTGAGCCACCGGTAGGTGGAAACCCAGCACCAGGGAGCCAGCATCTGCTGCTGGAGAGGCCAGTGCCCCATTGATTGGATGTTTTATAAACTGTGAATTTTTATGAGACTAAATAAAATGCTAGTATCGTCAATTATTCAATTCAGCGTCAAATGTAATTTCCCAGAAGTTGTACAGGGCACTTTGTGCAGCTTTCTTTTAAAACACTCGTGTGCTGCTTGTCAACAGCTGAACAATTTGCACTGAGTGAAATTCCTTTCAAAATCTGTGTCTTAAGAGGGTCTCTTGGTTTCACGCTTTGAAGTTTGCCCCGTTGGTCGCTAACAAATCTCCTCAGAATGGCTTATGGATAGAGATTGTCTGTAAGCAGCATGCCTTAACTCCTGTAGGAGACAAAGTCTGCCAAGTGCTGTGGAAAGTCCCGAGTAACCTTTCAAGAGGAAAGAAAGCTGTAACATAATATGCACACACACTCCAAACTTCACAAAGTGCTGATTATAGTAATCCAATTGTATATGTTCATTAATTCTGATTACTCCTGTGACAGTGCTCTTGTTTTTTACAGTATGGGTCCTTTCCCTGTTCAAAAAAGAACAACCACATAAGAAAATCTGGTAAAAAAAAATGTAATATGCTATGGAGCTCAGGTCAGGCTTTCTTTAAACTCTTTTTTCATTTCAGTGGCAGGGATGCTGCAAGTTTCACCGGATGAGCTTGCTTCAGCCTTAACAACTGATGTTCAGTATTTTAAAGGTAATCTTTTCCAAGGTTACATTTCTCATAGATCATTCTTGGTGACATTTTGATCCTTCTGGTTGGAGAATTTTAAAACTTATCAGTTTTGTTTTGTATTTCTCATGGTCGTATAAAACTTATCTGTTAGGAATATGCAGGATTATCTGCCATGCAGTACATCAGACTGAATTAGAACTGTCTTTATAACATGGAGCAAAGCAGTTTTGCAGTCTGACACAGATGGACTCTGTCAGCGGTTTGATGAACCTTATAAATATGACAAGGTCACAGATTTGATATTAATACTAAGAACTGAAGTCAGCAGGAGCATCTTTAAGAAACACAAGTTTTGAAAAAGTTCTTTTCAGTCAAATACTAGTTCTCTGTAATACACGTACCCTGTTCTATTGAAAAGAAGTTCATGTTTCCAACCTGAAGATCTTGTGTCAACAGTCTTCTTATCTTTGCTGGAGGCTTCTGAAAGACAGTAGCAGCACATACAGGTATGGCAAAGGAGAAGTAAAAAAAGATGGGAGGACTTACTGTAATTAAAATTACTTAAGGCAAGTTTGGCAGTATGTTTTATTTCCATTTTCTGCTGTTTGTCTTAGGAGACATGATAGTACGGAGACACACTATAGAGATGGCAGAATTTTACCGGGATCTTTTGGCAAAATCTCTGTATGGTCGTTTGTTTAGCTTTCTAGTCAACACAATCAACTGCTACCTCCAAAATCAAGATGAAGCTGAAAGGTAGGATTGCCATGACAAACTGCTGACTGTGCCATTATCTGTTCAAATCCAGATCCGTAATAGAAACACAATGGTATCATTTAACACATCTATGACAGCACTGGCACTTGAATCTCTTAAAATCACTGAAATGTTTCTCAAATGTTTCAGATCACTCCCTCGGTATTTTGTTTGTTTATTTGCTTGCTTGAGTGGACATGGTACTTTATGCAGTTATCTTTATCGCTGGTTAGAGATAATAGTCATTTAAGTGTTGACATTACAGAATGAATAATGCCTTTCAAGAGACAAATACCTGCCTGATGTTTAATTACTGCAGAATATGCAATTTCTTTCTCCTCAAAACAGTGACCTTAGAACAGGTTACTAAAAACAGAATTTTACTCGAAGACTTTCAAGTGAAGGTCTAAATTTCACTTACTGCTGAATGCAAGTTGCTGTCCAGTGTGGTTTCATAGAAAAAAAAAAAAAGAATGCAAATTATCGTGCATCAGTGGAGCAGTCAAGGCACAACAGCAACAATGAAAAGAAGAAACTTCAGTGGAATCAAAGTATCAAAGTAAGACAAGAGACCTAATTAAACAGTCACATGCATATGAATTAACAAACATTTAACATCTCGCATGTGCAGATGGACTTTCTAATGAACATCAAAGATAAGATGTCTTGGCATTGTTGATAAATGGAAATCCACAGAAGATAGATTCGAGAATAGCCAAAAAAGGAAAAGTAATTTTTCTTTATATCACATCTGTCTTGGTTTCAGAGAATAAATATTTATCTGTGCTCTTTTAGGGCTCTTAAGAGTTTAAATATTTTATTTTATTTTATTTTATTTTATTTTATTTTATTTTATTTTATTTTATTTTATTTTATTTTATTTCTACCCTATACATAGACCAGTTAATATTAAATAATGTTTCTCTTCTACAAGCTTAACCAACAGAAAAGGCTGTCTTGAGAAAGTCAGAGCTTCCTGTGCTTTCCTTGGTTATATGTGAAACCTGTTGGAGGCAGAGAGAGGGCTTTACGGTAATATTGAGAGGTTTTACTTGGTCTATTTCTGACTGCAGAACCCCTTACAATTGCAGACACATGGACAATCAAGCAGGAGCAACATTCTGATCTATGTTAATTTGAAATACTGTGTTTATAACAAGGAATGACATCCTCACAATAGGGTGTTGATTATCATTGTTGTTCAGTAATGCATCCTATGATATCTAGAAGTCATAGGTTCTTAAAAAAATGTCAAAGCTCTTTGAATATTATTTACCCTGCATTCTTACTCTAATCACATTTGCCTGAGGTGACTATTACGTTGTGAAGATATTTGTTTGTGAAATTATTTCCATCTGTCTGGTAACTTCAAGGCTATGTGATGTTGTAAGTTCTAGCTAAAGCACAACTTTGGTTTGGTATTGTCAGGAATGAGAAATTTGCATATACCTATTCTTGAAAAAAGAATTTTTCTTTTAGGTTGGCTAATGGGAGCTAACGAGCTCAGGATATATTGGCAGTGCTGACAAGACATATTAAATTTTAACAGGCTAACCTCAGCCTGAAGTACGTTTCAAAACTTGAAGATAAATAGCTTACTTTAAGCATAAATGAAGTTCAGTCTCCTTCATTGATATTTCAATGCATTCTTCAGCTTAAGATAGGAAAACATACCCCCATATCTTCTTTTTGTCCAGCCTGATCATATCGATTTACCTGTCATAGTAAATCAGGGCATAGCACAGTTTAAGATGTAGTTTGTATTAATGCAAGTCACTGCACAAATCTGTGATGTATGGTTCAAATTTATTTCATATGTGAATTAATCCAGCAATTAGCATCTTATATCTCCAGTTTGATGCAGTTTTAATAAACCTTAAAGATCTAACAAAGCTACCAACTAATGTTGCTAAGTAAAGCAGACTTCAGGCCACACTTTGTTTCCTGGTTGGAGAGTTGCACAGTTACTACTTACCAGGTGGGATAAAGCCTTCATCACAAATCAGGAATAAGGTTTCTAGCTCAATTCTCTCCCTTTTGTTGCTGTTGTTGTTGTTGTGAGGTAGCTTAACTCTACTTCCCTTCTAAATCCATGAGAATTTATGAAACAGTATAATTAGATTTACTGTTTTAGTGCCTGTTAAATAACATTTGACCTTGAAATTTTGAGTAATCTACTTGTTTGTAATTTTTGTGGTAAAGCTACTGGATTTTGTTTGTTAATATTGATTTAAATTTACCATGAAATAGCTTGTGGCTGATGTGGGGCAAAGCAAATATGATTGCCATTAGATCTAACAGAAGTGGAGAGGAATCCCTGCTTGATTCCACAGCTTGATCAGGCTGCTCAGAGCCTGGCCTTGAGTATCTCCAGGGACGAAGCATCCTTTGGGCAACCTGTTCCAGTGCCTCACCACCCTCATTGTAAAATACTGTTTTTTATTATATCCAACCTACATCTACCCTCTTCAATTTGGAAACCATTTCCCCTTGTCCTATCACCACATAACCTGCTAAGGAGTCTGTCTCCTTCTGTCTTGTTACTCCTCTTTAGATACTGAAAGCCACTATCCAGTCACCTCGGAGCCTTCTCATCTCCAGGCTGAACAGCTCCTCAGCCTGTAGGAGAGGTGTTCCATCCCTTGGTTCATTTTTGTGGCTGTCCTCTGGACACACTCCAACAGGTCTGTGTCTCTCCTGTTCTGAGGACTCCACACCTGCATGCAGTACTCCAGGTGAGGCCTCAACAGCACAGAGTAGAGGGACAGGATCACCTCCTTTGACCTGCTGGCCATGCTTCTTTTGTTGCGGCCCAGGGTATGGTTGGCTTTCTGGGCTGTTTGGGCACATTGCTGGTTCATGTCCAACTTGCCATCCACTAGTGCCCTGAAGTCCCTTTTGGCCTGGCTGCCCTCTATCCTTTCATCCCCCAGCTTGCATTGGTAGGGGGTGTTGCCTCAACCCAGGTGTAAGACCTTTCACTTAGCTTTGTTGAACCTCATGAAGTTCTTATTGGCACACTTCTGAAGCCTGTTTAGGTCCCTCTGGATGGCATCCCATCCCTCTGGTCTGTTGACCACACCACACAGCTTGGTGTCATCCACAAAACCTCGGAGGGTACACTTGCCACCACTGTCAATATAATTGATGGAGATATTAAACAGCTGCAGCAGACCGAGCACTGACCCCTGGAGGACACCACTTGTCACTGATCTCCATCCAGATATGGAGCCATTGACCACCACTCTCTGGGTTTGACCCTGCAGGCAGTTCTTCATCCACTGAAGAGTCCACCCATCAAATCCATACCTTTCCAAATCGGAGAAAGGGATGTTATGGGGAGCTGTGTCAAAGGCCTTATTGAAGTCCAGATAGATGACATCAGTGGCTCTTCCTTTGTCCACTGATGCAGTGGCATAATCACAGGAGGCCAGTGGGTTGGTCAAGCAAGATTTGCACTTGGTGAAGCCATACTGGTTCTCCCATATCACCTCCCTGTCTTCCATGTGCCTTTGCATAGCTTCCAGGAGGATGTGCTCCATAATCTTTCCCAGCAGAGGTGACACTGACAGGTCAGCAATACCCTGGGTCATCCTTTTTACCCTTCTTAAAAATAGGTGTGATGGTACCTTTTTTCCAGTCACCAGGGACTTCACTTGACTGCCATGACTTTTTAAGTATCGTTGAGAGTGGAAACAGGTATCCTGATTTTTCAGTTTGTAACTAAAAGAGACTAGAGCAGTCAGGGTTGCCTAAACATGGCATTTCAAGGTACTTGATTGAACTTGAGGAAAGTTGGATCTAGTGATCCAACAGTAGTAGATGTAGTGATCCAACAGTAGTAATATAATGTCATGAGGTGACATATTAAGAACGCCTGATGCATTCTGTACCAGGGCTTAAAATTCTTTAGGATTTAAGGATGCACGTGAACTCTTTTGAAATATATTTTTATTTTCTGATGACAAAACAGCTAATTAGATAGGTTTGCTTTAGAATATCTAGATACAGTCTTACCTGTCTGCTATTAAGTAGAAGGTGCTATGTTTTATCATTTATTTTGCAAAGAGTTTCTTTCTTATGTGTCCTGAAGATGGGGTTAATGCCAATATACATGCCATGTTATAGGCAAGCAAAGTAAGCTAGCATTCAACTAATCTCTCTGTATTACCAAGTCAGCCATAGATTTCTGTTTCAAATAAAGCATATAGAATATATCTGGATCTGTACTTTCTGAAAGCTTCTGTATTCTGACTGTGTAATCTTATTCCCAGTGAAATTCAAGTACTACCAGAGAGTAGCTGTGTAACATTTATGTGGGCAAAGGAAAGATCTCAGGAGTCTCATTCTCAAAAGTCTTGATACACATCATCTGATTTATAGTATGATCATGAGTGAGATATTTCTGAAACAGAAGCCTGCCCAGCTAAAGAAAAAAATCAGAGCCTAAACTAAAATTTTTATTGATCTGTTATTGAACACAGTAGAAGGATGCTGAGTATGCAGGAGGGACAGAAAGAGACTTCCTGTTCAGAATATGAGCCCACAGGAGAATTGTCTTTATATGTGGAGGTAGGGAAAACTTCAAAACATACAGACAGTACGAAGTATTGAGTACAACGTTGTGTGTAGCATCATATTTTGAGATCTGCTTCAATCTGGGTCTTTGCCAGTGTTTCAATGAACAACACAACACCATGTTTTAAAGTGTAAAACAAATTTTGCTTTAAGGAGCCAGAGGAGTGTATGCGTTGCTAATGAGAGAACTATAGATCTTGAGTCAATTAGCAAAAATATGTCTTATTTCCTGCCATACCTGTCAAGTCGTTCAAGGAAATGTCTGTCAGATGAAGAGTTAGTGTTTCTTTCCAGTGTGCCCAACTGCTCTTTATCTGTACCTCTCATGCTTGGTTATGGTAATTGAAAAAGAAAAATAGCAATTGTTGAACAAAATGGCTGAGCGATATGGAAATTACACCAAGTCTCCACAAAAATCTCAGAATCTTAAAAAATACACCTCAGAAAAATCACTCTCAAAAGTCTGGTTTGTCAGTAACTGCTTGAGATGAAGAACTTTTACAACTGGGAACATTAAGCCATTGTCTCATGAGTAGAACTGTTCAAGAGCCGCATTTACGACAGCAGGTGTAATCTGTCCCTGTGGAAGACTGAGGAGGTCTAGGTAGGATTCTGAGTGCAGCAGCTCTCAGTTGTAGGCTTGGCTATATATCCCATCTAATCCTAGAAATACTTCCTCATTAGCCAGTATTGCTTCTGGTTTATTCAGATGAGACATAAGCTAGCTCGCTTTCTTCCTTTCTACTAGTAAAAGTTGGAGGAAGAGCAAGAAACCTTACATGCGGGCAGGTGAAAAGGCTTGTTTAGATCACATAACCTCAGCAAATTCACCTCACTGCTTTGTGTAGGTAGAATATGAAAAACAGCAATGGAAATCAACCCTATGGATTTCAGAGCTGTAGACTTGACTGAAATGATTCGTCAGAACTATGTAAAGGGAATTCTACTAACCTACATCAGGAACATCATATGATTTGAAAGTGTCTCATGATGAATGACAAGAGGTTTACTAAGATGTTAGATCTTCATACAGGATGTTTTGTACATGTGTGTTGTTTTTAGGAGTTACCAAGACTTTTTATGTCATTTCTTCATAATGCAACTCTTATCTATACAAGATCAAAAGTTGTTTTTAGTCGGTGAGGAACTAATATACAGAGGGAATCATTGTGAAGAAAAAGGCAGAACTAGAGACATTGTATTTTTGGTTGAAAGGCTGTCCTGTATATCACAGAAATCAAATCAGATACGGTTAGCATCGACTGTATGTTTAGCTATTCACAGCTATGTACTTGTGTCAGAGATGGAAACGTTCTTCAAATATTGGCGAAGTGCTGTTCT
This sequence comes from Gallus gallus, assembly GCF_016699485.2. Taxonomy (NCBI): domain Eukaryota; kingdom Metazoa; phylum Chordata; class Aves; order Galliformes; family Phasianidae; genus Gallus; species Gallus gallus. The sequence goes on from NC_052532.1 coordinate 138,291,138, forward strand.
TGTAATTTTTATGTAAAAAATTATTGTCAAACCTAAAAAGATGTAATAGTAATAATAATAATACAGTAAAAGTAATTACTACTTTAATAACTGAATTTCATGTCCATATAAAATGGAAGTGTCACCTTCTCTTATCTTCTAAATAAGTACAGAACATTATCTCATAAAACTGAAGGTTTGGTCACCAGTATTTTATGATAACTGTTCTATTTACACATATTAAATGTTGAATTCCTGAAACATAGTGAGAACAATTGTCAGTGATGTTCAGCAACCATAAAAAATAGAGTAAAATAAAGGAATTCTTCAGAACAAAAATACTCTTTTAATATTTGGTCTTTAGACACAGGTGACATGCCCTTTCATTTCTAAACATGGAATCATGCATGCTTTATTTTGCCTTGGGAATCTCTGCTATGTTTAATTTAAGGAAAGTAATTTTGTTGGAATTAATATGATTGACAGATAACCAAGAAACTGTAAATGGACCCTCTCTCTGAGGAGAAAGGTAGTATGAAATAGAGGAAGACAGAAAGACGGAAAATAAAATAATTTGTAACTACATATAAAGCATGCAATTTTGATGTTGCTCTGTTGCTGTTTAGTTTGAAAAATATGGGCAATGTTAATCGTAATCATAGAATAATCATAGGCATAGATTGGATGGGACCTTAAAGATAATCTACTTCCAATCCCCCGAATAGGGTATATTCCACTATGTAAAATTACTGTCATTCTTGGTGAAATTTTGCATATAAGTGTCACTATACAGGAAGAAATTATTACCATCCTAGTGGAGATAGATCCTTGTACTATTTGCCCTGTTGATAAGGTTTTCGTATAGTGAGTGCATCTTCTAACGTTACATGACCAAGATTATCATGTGGAGTTCAACAAAGTATTAGGGTGATGTGTTTTCCTGTCAAGTAGATGCATCTCCATGAAAATTAAGGTGTTTCTCAGTGATCTCACAATTTTAATAAGGAATATCACTTGAAGTAGATGATACCAGGGTACTTTTTTTTTTCTTTTTTTTTTTTTTCCTGATTTACAATGTTTCAGTACATCAATTTGTTTTGATCACTTCCTTATGCAAATGTTCACGTGTTTATTCAAAAATAATACTAAGTAAGACTGATTTGACAAAACAGCAGTCATGGCACTCAGCCGGGATGTAAGCAATCCAACCTCAAATCCATTCACTGAAATAAACAGAGAAGGGATGAGCTGTTCCTTCAATATTAAATACATCCTAATAATTGTGATATATAAAGCAGTATTTCAGCTATAGTGTTACACAGCAGTTCCTGTTACACTTTCCTATGAGGAAGGTTATATCTAAAAAACAAAACAATGAAGTAAGAATGGAATCTTATCAAGTATTCTGAAATTTCAAGCAATTCCAAGCTTTTTTTTTTTTTCCAAAACTTTTTTGAATAACGTGATAATTCTGGTTTTTAAACATTATTCACAGGTAGTTTGTTTTGAAGGTGTCTAATTCTTCACTTTTTTTTTTTTTTCAAAACACATTATGATGAGGGCTGTACATCAATCTCTAATCAGTAACGCTTGAGAATAAGGCTTACCTTTTTGCATACCATTTAGATCACACTCAGCGGAGATAGTGATATATCTGTATGTTTCTTGTTGCAGAAATTTCCTCGGAGGCTAATCAACCTCACAATAACCTCTCTTGCCCAATAAAGTCATTGTAGGCAAGATTTATTACGTAGCTCTCATTGTCTGACATTTATGCATATAACCAGTCTTGTGACAGTGAGTAGTGCATTGAGCTAGTATGCCTTAGAAATGAAGACAAACTTCACGGATATCATTTCTGAAGAAGACTCTTCTAGTCCCTGAGGACTGTTCTGTTTTTGTTTATGTTCTAGTCTGTTTTACAGTATTCTTATGTTATTATTATTTTACTGTTTTGAATGTTACATGGGATTTGTTTTTGGGGCTGCTGGATCCTCACCCAATTGAATGGTAGTGATGGTAATTTTATATTGACTGTGGTAGACCTATAATGAAACACTCAGCAGTGGATAATCTTTTTTTTTTTCCATTTTCCTCTGTGATATGGTATATACAAAAATCTAAACAGAGAGGAAATACGGAACATGGAAGAAAAATGTGGAAGTAGATCTCAGAAACAGAAGCCTGCAATATTATCTGCATGCATTTACATATTATATTTACATTTACAAATTATGTTGTGAAAGAGAAAGGAAAACTCATCTGCTTTAGAAAGTGTCTGTTTCCTTTCTCATGAATGGAAAGATTTTTCCTTTTCTATTTTCCTCCTCTCCAAGACCGCTTTTGGCTATAATGGGAAGTCTTTCGTTTTGCTTGGAGATTATTTCATCCTGAAGAAATTCACACTAGCCAAACTACAACTTGCTCTTGACAGGTTTTTCTCTCTTTAATGATAAAACGAATAAAAAACTCAGACTCAGCCACCCCAGCACTGTTGTATAAAGTTCTCAAATTCTGCCAAAGCAAGCAATAGGGTATTCCAAACATTCATTTTTTTTTTCTCACTGTAGTGGCTTAAGTTCTCCTCCATATCTGGTCTGATTCTCTTCCAGTCATCTGACAATTACTTAGTCCCAAGTAATTAGAGAGTAATAGCTCCTTTGTCCATTTCCCATTTTCCCTATCCAAATCCTAGGTGACTGTACTACCCTAGTCCTTATGGGGCAAAAATAAAGCCTTTTTCTTCACATAGGCAGTGGTGTATGACAAATAAGATGCACTACCAAAAGGTATTTTTTTATGTATACAGAGAAGAAATGTCTGTCCTCTTCATGCCAAAATCCTCACTGTTCTTTCTCCTGGGAGATGTAACTTCTTGTGCATCTGGAGCTCAGAGCCTCTGCTTGATGCTGGCACAGGGGACTTTGACTTAATGGGTTTCCCTTGATGTGCATTCAGTAGAGGCAGTTCTGGCTGTTGGGGAAATAGAAACAGAAAAGGGTGACTGAGTGTATCTAGATAATTTGGAAACTTCCCTTCACTGTCTATTCTGAACCCGAGTGGATAGATACCTACACCTTTAGAAACTGCATTTTAAAGTAGCTAAGCATTTATTTCCCTCCTTTTTTGAATTTCTTTTCAAGACAGCTGCTAAAAGAATCTCAACCCTTTATTTTTGTTTGATGTGAGAGATTGGTAGGTAGAATTTTTATTCTGTTGTATATCTAGTCTGCATGTGTGCTTCAAACCATTCTTTTAAAATGAAGGCTGTTTTCATGCTAGAACAGAAATACTTCTGTAAGGAGCAGCAGATATATTATTCTCTTGCTTGAATTCTTATTATCTATAATATGTGGTGGTTTTTTTGTTTTTTGTTTTTTTTTTTTCAGCGACCGGATATTTGAAATTGGAATTCTGGATATTTTTGGATTTGAAGAATTTCAAAGGAATACTTTTGAACAGGTAAGAAGCTTAGTTTTTCTGAATTCACTATAACTGTTAACCATCCACACAGATAAATTTTCTTTTTTAGCCAAAGCAAATGTTTTGATCAGAAAATAAATTTCAAGGAGGAAAAAACTTGTTCATAGAATATTTTTTTCTCTATGTGTATGTATGGGTTTGAATTAAAACCCTGACTTTGTTGAGTTACAGAGTTATTCATCATTTTAAAAGAATCTGGTAAATATCTATCATAATGATTTGAAAGAGGGGTAGTAACAGCATTGAAAGACAACCTGAGGAGAGTACTTAGTGTTGTCTATTTTCATGCTTATGAAAACCATCCTTCAGCTAGGTCAGTGAGTAGGAGGACAATAGGCTGGATTGGGATAAAGACCAAAAGGTCTTCAGATGCCTCAGAGAAAAAAGAAAAGAACGAAAATGCTCCATTTTTTGAAGTGCTATTACTGGCAGATTCATCTCTTCGTGACTTTTCAACGTAAGACTTTTTTAAAAGTTGAATTACATCCATGGAAAATAAATTAAACTTTAGCTCAATGAGTGCCTAAAAATACTTTTGAATATGAAATATTTTTTGAAAACTGTGGAACTGCTTACCTTTAACACTACTCCATGAACACCAAAGCTCTTGTCAAGTGCATATTCCAGAAGACGTTAGCAACTGTACACTACACGCAGAAAGAGACGTGTAAGTTTTTGTTCTGTTGTTCATTCATTCTGTTACACAGCAGAAGAAAATCAGAGCAATAGGAAGAAGAAAACAAAGGACCTATTCTTGTTTGAAATCAGAATTTGCCCCTTTATCTCAGTTAATCCATTGTTTTATGGCTCAACTTTCTGATGATATGGATGTCATCATGCCACATTAGTTCAGTATGTGTAGCATATTTACATGGATGTAGTTTCCAAAAGTCTGAAAGCACAAAAAGGTGAGCTTACTTTTGTCTTCAAAGTAGCATTTAAGAATACAATAACATATTTCCAGCTCCCCTCTCACAAAACTGTTTTTGCTGTTACAGTCCTGCCTAGCTTGAAAGCTTTGCTGGCCTAAAGATGATTGCCAATATCCATAGCCATTTACTCAGTGAGAGTATCTTCTTTGGGGAAAAACATAAAATGAAAAATAGAAAGCATTCTGATGGAGTAAGGATATGTCCACACTCAAAACTAATCCCATTACACCTAATGATTAACTAGCACAAGATATTTCAGACATTTTAGAAGAATCTCAGAAGAGAGTAGTGCACCTTGAGACTTAATGGTTTGTGGTTTTTTTTTTTTACTAACTCTTTTCTGCGTTGTTTTCTGTCATTAAATACATTTAACTTCTGTGACTAGTATAACAAAAAATACCATGAATTCTGTTTTCAAAGATAAATCATTTTCTGCTTAGCAACACTGCAGAGGTTGCTTGAGATGAGCCCAACAGAAAAATGAGTAAAAGTAGTTTTCATATTTCTTCATAGTAAACATGGTAATTTCAAAGTCAACTTTGAATTATTATTGTATTTTTTAATAAACAAGTATGTATCAGGAGACACTGACTGTCCCCCCACTTGGACTGAGTGGGTTTTATTGAGTAATATTGAGAAATAGTGTGGGTCATTACATCAGAAACTAGTGACTTGCATTCCTTAAAAGACAGAATGGTGGTGAGGGAATTACAAAGTTCGTTTTCATATCAACTCTCTAGTGTGGTTAACACATCAGATTCCTGAAGCGATAGGTTGCAGTATCAGCAAACAGAAGCAGATTGTATCTCCACATGGCGCAATGTAATCACGCGGACGCACATACCCCAAACTGCCTGCACTCAGGAGCTGTGCAGCAGTCTAGCCTAGCTCAGTATCTTGCCTGGGCTCGTTAACTCTGTTGATAAACCGGCTTGCAGCCCAGATATGGTCCTCATGCAAAGCATTGCATCATGTCTGCAAACACATCCAGTGTCAAGGCCTGTGATTGCAGAACGTTAACAGTAAATGGGCCTAGCAGCTGAACAGTGTAGGAGCTGTAAAAATTATTTTTTCATTACATTTAGATTAACATATTTGAAAATGACATTTCAAAAGTAATTTGGCAGAAATTAACCTTTGGTTTCAAATTAGTGCAAGACAAGGCATTCTGTTTGTCCGCTTTCATGAAAATAGTTGTAATATTTTTTCAAGAAGGAATAATAACCCCTGATTGCTGCACTCTGGGGATGTTCCAAGATGTGTGAATCTTTCTGCTGACTCAAATCAGTTGGTAGACATTTTAATAGAACATTTAAAATAAACCAACAAAGAGCCATGAGGATGATGAAGGGACTGGAGCACCTCTCCTGTGAGAGGTGAGAGAGCTGGGATTGCTTAGCCTGGAGAGGGCTCAGGAAGATCTCGGCAATGTGTACAAATACATAAAGGGAGAGTGCAAGGAGGTTGGAGCCAGGCTTTTCTCAGTGGTGCCCAGTGCCAGGACTAAAGGCCGTGTGCACAAACCAGAACACAGGAGGCTCCCTCTGAAGCCCAGGAAGCTCTTATGAGCTGTGTGGGTGATAGAGCCCAGAGAGGTGATGAGGTCTTCTCCTTGGAGACACTGAAAACCCTCTGGACGTGGTCCTGGACAACCTGTTCTAGGTAGCCCTGGCTGAGCAGGAAGATTGGACCAGATCATCTTTGAAGGTCCCTTCCAGCTTACACCATTCTTTGATTCTCTGGTCAGATGTGTTGCAATCATTTCAGGAAACATGAGTGCTCTATGAAAAATAGCAATGTCAGTTTTCAGTGTTTTCTTAGGACCCTTGTTTGAGAGGAACTTTTCTGCTTATTTATTTATTTATTTATTTTCTGCTTAATGTGCACTTCTTTAAAAGTAGAAAAAATCTGCCATTCTTCTGATAGTGTTTAAAGCTAAGTTAGATCTCATCCATAGTCCTTCACAGCACAACTCCAAATAGTGCAGATAAGGAATGCTGCTATGTTCTTTATATCATTATGGCACTGTGTTCTCTGACTGCAAGAGAACACAAATGAACTCATGTCAAATGAATACAAGCAATAAGCAGGAGAGAAGGTGGATGAAGTTGCACCATTTTCCTTTAATTCTTTCTATGTTTATTATATCAGAGGAACCAGATGGTAGAGTAGAAAGAGTAGCACTTCTTTCCCATGTGTAAACTCAGAGTAATCATGGTCTGTAGATGTGGAAGATGATAAAAAAATCAATAATATAATTAAGTAAAAGGGGCTCTAGTAGAGTATTTCCTCTCTGTTGTCTAAGTCAAGTGATAAACTGAAAAAATATTTAGCTCTTCCTAAGTAATATATTTAGCTCTTGCATGGTCTTTTGCATCTGTAGAACTCTTATGAATTGCAGAAAAAATTGTAACCTCCTTTTTATAGGAAATGTAAGTGATTTATCTGAGTCAGGGCTGAAACAGTCAAGTGTCTCTTGACTCTCATTCAACTCTACGCCTATTAAAGTGCATGCAATAGTAGAGAAGGATGTCTCCTGTGGCAGCTCGGTGCTGTATTTCTCTTACCATAGTGGTCAGCTGGCTCCTGGAGCACAGTGCATTGCCTGCTCCACTCAAGGCTTCACTTCAGTGTCACTACAGTGAGGCAAAAGAGCTTGTACAACTCGGCTGTGTTCACAGGAATTTTTGCCTGCATTTATTACTAGGTTTAGTAAGTCTTTTTAATTATTTCTTTACTTAACTTTGCTGAGTCTTTATTTGATTTTGTCATGTCACCTTCTCTAGCCAAAACGGTCATAATGAAATATTTTTTTAAAGTACATTACTTTTCCTCATCCATAAGCCTTTTTTTAGCTATCTAAATGTAAGTTCATGTTGCCTGTTACAGAGATAGATGGACATGAATAGGTAAAAGTTACATTAATTAACTTTCCTACGGTCATTACAGTTTCAGTGATAGCAGATGGGAGGTCAGTACGCAAGCGTCTGCAGCAAGGCAATCTGAAATGTATTGCAATATTTAATTTTATGCAGAAAAATTAATCTTATTTGGTTTTACTTGTCTTGAGGAACAGGAATGTGGTCCAGCTAGCCTCCATGCACAGGAAAGTTTTAATATCCCTATCAGAGAACAGCGAGAGCCAGCTGCTCTGTTGGTACCAGAGAACTGGCCATGCCCATCCTAATGGGCACCGTCACGCAAGGTCTGGTCATGGTAGGCAGAGCCAGGGTCAGTAACTGGGACCACCACTAGCAGTGAGGCAGCAAGCAGTAAGTCAGGGCTGGGATTCCATCAGGAGCAGTGAGAGAAATGTCTGGAAACTGCCACTGCCACGAGGCCTCTAGGACAGGGACAGGACATGAACATGGGGAAGGGCCCAGAAACTGAGCAGGACCATAAGAATTAGTGCCCTCAGGGGCCTGACTACCCTGTGTTATAATTCATTCCCCGACCCAGTTTCTGAGAATCTTTCATTCCTTGTGGCTTTTGTCATGCTGTAGCCTTGTTCCCTGTACTGTTCCTTTTTGTACTTTATTCATTCTGCTCACATTTGTTTCATTTGGGCAGAATGCTGTTATCTGCCCAGTGCTCCAGAAAGCCACTGGAAAATCAGTGTTAGTCTTTTTTAAGGTTGGCTACCTCAGTATGCTCACCATGTATCCAACATTAAAATACTTCTTTTCTTTCTTTTTTCTTTTACAGTAGACACATTGAAGCTGAAAATAAAATCCTTTATCTAAAAATTTGGACTCCCAGACAGATTCAGTTTCTGATAGGTGAAATGCTGCCCAAGGTCTTTTCTTAACTGGTTTCTTGCTTTTTCACAGCAGCACTCCCTTACATCCCATAACAGCAATATTGCTGACCAGCAGTAGGAGGGAAAAAAGTGGTGTGGATGTCTAAGTCCAGATTCCTTCAAAGAAAGAACTGTTTATTACCTTGTTAGTTTCCTTGCTTGTTTAATATTCTTGTGTGTTCAAAATCAGGAGGATGTATATTCCAGTTTATACTGAAATTTTATCCTTTATGGAAGAGCTTTACAGACTCTTTCTTGTGGAAGGACTTTCAGGTAGCAACTATGCATAACAAAATATTAATATATGAGAGTTACTCTGAAAGTAATGCCTCCTATTTTATTATGTTGGCCCACAATGTCAGACAGACATTGGTGGTATGGCAGTAGAGGCTGAACGTTCCCACCAGTATTCCGTTACACATTGTTGCTGTGTGACAGATGGCAGCAGAGGGGCACTCTGACATAATGATGTCTGACATGGAAGTGTAGGTGGAGCAATGGTGTGTCACTGAACTCCTCCATGTGGAAAGAATGGCATCCACTGTCACACCTGGAGATACTGGAGACCAAACAATGGATGTGAGTACAGTGAGGTGGTGGACAGTGTGTTTCAGAAGTGGTGACAGCACTGGTAGGTCATCTCCACTGGTGCAGATTTTTGTGATTGTAGCATACAGGCTCTTGTTCATTGCTGGTGAAAATGCATAGCTAATGCTAGTGAAAATGTTGAAAAAGAGTGATTTTTAGCTGATAATCTAGTCTATCAAACAGTGTTATTGTGCTCTTTATATCTATTGCAGTTTCTGTGGAAATTAATAGGAGGCATTACTTTCTAACTGACCTACATAGCACACTCATAGAATCATCGAATGGCTTGGGTTGGAAGGGACCTCAAGGATAATCAAGTTTCAACCCCCTGCCATGTGCAGGGCCGCCAACCTATATCTAATACTAGACCAGGCTGCCCAAGAAACATAAATTTCCCGTGAAATCAAGTTCTTCTGACAGAGTCAGAAGCACTATGAGTTCGTGTTGATTCTGCATGGAACACAATAATTCTGTATTAGGTTCTATTGCCTCTAAAAAGCAAAGGAAGAAATGTAATAATTTCTGGTGTTATACATTCATTAAAATTATTCAAATTGGTGCTCTACACAAAAACTGTGGAAATGCAGGAACTGTTACACAAAGTAGTAAAAGAGAAAATAGATGTATGTATATATGTGTATATATGTATGTCTTTTTTTCTCTTAGAGTAGTGGATACAAGAAGGAATAGTAACCAACATACTTCTGAGAAATGAGTGATTACCTACCCTTAGGTCTAAAAATGTTTTCTGTATCCAGTCTTAGTAAACAGAAGATAATTCAGCCTTCCATTATCTCAGAATCATGTTTTTGAGAAAAGCTGGAGCACGTCTTTACAAATTAAACTTGACGTCATAGTTCCATCATCTTGGCCAATAACATACGGTCTGATAGATGGGTTGATATGACAGGTGTAAGCTTTATTCAGTGCTCTGAATACACATCCCTTGAGAGAGCTAATCCTTCTGCACAAGCAAAGGATGTAAATAAGCTTTGCAGAGGGTGTTTACATCAGTTGGTCCCCCACTGATTGTCAGTCACCAAGTTTTCTCTCTTATCTTTTTTTTGCTATGCTTTTTCAGATGTTATTTTCTATACAGTGAGGAGCGAGGAAACAAAAACAACAAAACCCCAAAACATTAATGATAGGTGCTTTTCTGTCTTTGGAGCACAGTATCATATTCTACTTTAATTTTCATTTTGAGTATGCTTAATAGTACTTACTGGCCAAATACAGTAAAGAAAGAGAGATTAAGATAATGTGGTGAAAATCTACCAATTTTACCAAATGGCACTCTGTGTTTTTCCAAATACTGCAATTTCCATGCTACTTCAAGTTCAGTTTGTTTAAAGACTTGAACTTGACATTTTTGTTTTCTTTTGTTTCCTTGTAATATCCTAGAAGTACTTTTTAATGAAGACTCCGACACATACATTGTGTGGGGTTTTTCTTCACCTACATATGAGGGTGAGTTAGGATTAGAAAGGAATGTGGAACAGAAGGTTTCTACTGAAGAGACATACAATGGAGTCAATTAGAGGCATGCAAAGAATAGTTTAAACATATTTAATGACAAGAAGCATCATCGGTAATGCTGAGTAACTCTGTAAAGTTAAACAAGCATGCAATGCTTAGAGGTACTCCCACGACATTTATTTTAGATAAAAAATCATTACTGCTACATTTCCATCTAGTTTGCATGGGTGAAATTAAGTACATGTGGTTTTCTCAATTTTTCATACCTTTAGACAGGAAACATGTCATTGTTTTATAAACCTCATATGACAGACCAAAAGAAGATGAGTTAGCAAAGGTAGCTGTGTTCATTTTCATCAATTTTCTACATTTCAGCTGCTGTAATTGTTACAGCAACCTGTTTCAAGCATTTAATTTAAAACCTTCCGTTTATCATCTTTTTCCTGTGGGATGTATAAAACACTGAAATGGGGAAAGATATGATGAGAGTGTTTTGCTTTTCAGCAGCCGTTGGCTGCTCTCCTGGTGCTCGTTCCGCAGAGCTGCTGCTCGCAACCACTGCTAGATAGAGCAGTCAGTTTATAAGTTTATGGGGATTTTGTCAGCTTCTCTTAGGGTAAAGTTAATTAATTGTGAAATTAAATGGCTCTCTAAAGATCTCATTTGCAAATATAGATACACATGGCATGTGTCATGTCAAAGCTTTACATGTCCTGTGAAGTACAAGCTTGTAACGTTATATATGCTTTCTAAAATAATGTTAAGAGTCTTCTGAAGAGATTTTGGAACTAGAATTTGAATTTGGAAAGCAAGTGGCAAAATGTATATTTGCCTGACACAAAATTTAAAAAGCTGTCTCTTTCCATAAAATAACTAAATAATAGAAATCAACTTTATACTTTCATTGGTAACAAAATAAGTCAAAAATCCTGCTTTAAAAAAAAAAACAAAAACAAAAACAGTGGTATTATTTGAAGCTGTCTTTTGTCTGCACTTTCATGCATTGGTAAAGGCAATTAGTAACAGACACGTGGTTACAAAATGTGTTTCATGTTCTATTTCTTCTTATAGTTGCTGACAGTAACCTACTTCATTGCAGAACAAGTGCAGGGTGGCTATTCTAGCATGAGGAGTTGATGGAAAATTCAGACAGATATTATTCTTTTCTCATTTTCTTTTCCCTTACCTGGTTTTTAAGCCTTTACATTTATGTCTGATCTAAATATTACATATTTTTTAACATGACTTGCTGGTGGAATTGCTTTTATACCATTTGTTCATGGAAGGTATAGTTTATGGCCAAAACAAATATGTGACTGGTTTTATGTTAAAAGAGACTTTGTGCAGCTGTTCCTTGCATCATTCCTCATATAAAGTGTCTCCCAGCCCTCTAAGAATTTCTGTTTTCTTAATTTTGTATTGATAGTTGGAGGAGATTTTAGAATTTCCCACTAGAATTTCCATTTTAATATAAATAAAATAGTTTAAAATTTATTCAACAAAGTTATTGAACTTCTTTGAAGATTATGAACTTTGAATAAAGTACAAAAGGTCCTGGAATAAGCTGATTCAACCCTCACCTGTTTGTAATTGGAAACAAGATTTGTATTAAACTATTTATTTTGGAAGTGTCACCACAACTCTTAAAAGGCAATCAAAGAAAATATTTGAGAGTTTTTAATATTATTTATCTCCACAGACTTTGAACTTTTCTATTGAAGACTGTCTTCTTGCCAACTTTCCCTTAGCATATCAATAAAACGGAGAGAGTCATCTAGTATTTCTAGGTGTTTTATGTGATCTATTTGAACAAAACCCAGTGAGTTCTTTCAGTGCTCTTCTATGTGGAAGCAGGGTTTGAACATATTTGCTAATACTAAAATAACTACATAATCAGGATCTTAAGCAAATGTGGAGATATTTTTTTCAGAAAGCACGTTGCATCTGCATACTCTCCCTGAATATATACAGCAGAAGAATATTAAGCATAACAGTTTATACTTAAAGTTGCTCTACTTCCATCAGTAGAATTCAAATAAATTTGCACTGTTTGTTAGGGGTGGTATTTGATGATTCTTATGATGAATTCACAATGATCTATGCAAACAGAAAACTGTTTATTCCCAATTTAATACTAATAGCTGTTAAAATGTAAATTTCCCTTGGTCTTCCTAATCAGTGGTCTACAGAGAGATAATATGTTGTGAAATGGCGTTTCATCAAATTTAATATTAAATCTGCAGTAAAGCCTACACCAATTAATTATCCAGTAGACTTCTAATCCTCATGTTTTCTTTGTTTTGCAATAGCTGTGTGTCAATATGACCAATGAGAAGATACACCAGTATATCAATGAAGTGCTTTTCCTACAAGAGCAAACAGAATGTGTACAAGAAGGAGTTACCATAGAAGCTGTGTATTCTCCTGCAAACCATACTGCAGCCTTGGATTTTTTCTTTCAGGTAGTCTTCAGATTCACTTTATATCACTTGTATTTGTATACATACTCCACATCTCAGATTAATACAATGCTTTGCTGTATTTTCTGATTTATGAATCTATTGAGAAAGTTGTGGGCCTAAGGAAACCACAGAGAGGGTCATTATAACTGCTCTTAAAACTTGAGGGCTAATAGCTTTGTCACAATCTAGAGTTGAAGAAGATGTAACAGAAAGTCATTGCCCACATGGATTCACATGTAGTATCTGCATATCATGCCACGTCCTGGATGCAGCTATAGTACTGACCAGTCTCTGCTATGAGTTTGACAGTTTTCTTTGGGCCTGGAGCTATTTTCTGGAGTAAAATTTCTAACAAGAACATAGCCCAATCAGTTTCCTAAAAGATCAGCAATGATTATCATTTTTGGCAAATGAAATATTATTCCCTATGTTTATTGCAGAATTTTCTTTTGGAGACTTAACAGAATATTTATATTGTTCTTTTTCCTTTTCTTTCCATAAAATGATGCGTTACATGTTTCTCTTGCTAAATTACAAGCTGCTTTATTTCACAAGCAACGAATGCTGCTGCATAAAAACAGAAAAGTCTATTTTTCATTTCAGAAACCATCAGGCTTTTTGTCGATGCTAGATGAAGAAAGCCAATCTAATTGGTCAGTGGAACAGAGTCTTTCTAAACGGATTCAGTCTTACCTGGATACATCAGACACAAATACAGTGTATTCCTCCACAAAAGATGGAAATGGCAACCTTGCACCAAAGGAACAGGGCTCTACCTTCACTGTTATGCATTATGCTGGCAGGGTAAGTTCTTTGAATGATTGATTACACACAGTTCATGGAAAAGAGTAAATACTGCAAGGGCTGTCCAACATCTGGTTGTAAATAGCAATTCACTTTCTAATGATGAATTTTCAGGTGGCAACTTAGTATCAATGCAATACATGTATAGAATCGCTAAACACCCCCATGGTGTTTTCTAGTAGTGTTACAGAATAGGTAAATGTTAAGCAGGCCTTTTTTTAGTACGATTGTGTCTACATAATTCCAACTCCTAAACTGTGTCTTCACTGCTTATGAGGAAGAGAGAAGATTGTGATATCTTGGCATAAATGTTTAATGCGATTTTAGTTGGCTTTTACTTTGCTTTCCAAAGTTATTTCATATTTCAGAACAGTATAGGTTCTTTGTAGATCCTCTGCTGTATTTATAGGTACCGTGGATAGCAGTATGAATCTGGTTCAAGAAAAAAATGCATTTTTTGTTGGTAATCATAACTATCTTTTTTTTCTCTCTTTTTCCATTGAAATCTCAGAACATTGCAGTGTCTCCAAATCTGTCTATGAAACAGCATGTATGTTTTTCATTGTTCATGGCAAAAGCACAATCAGTTTTGTTAGATAGGCCTCTTACCCTCTTCTTTCCAATACTTTCTCATTTTCACATTCCCTCCACAATGACCTGTGGCCATAATCAAGCGAAATAGTTATACGTTTAAGTGGATAGTAATTTTCTTCTTATAATCTGACAGATTGATCCTTCTATAGTTAATGTGATGTGCTGCCACTTCTTTCTGTTCTAAGTATAGGATTTGAAATAAGCTAATGAGATGGTCGGGGCATAATAAATTGGAGTTCTTGGTTATCTCTTTTAAAAAATTTCCGCTTAAATTGGTTGAGAATATGAACTGAAAGTTGCAGGAATCAGTCCTTATATCTGAACAAACATCTGAAACAAGCACTGTGTCCTTCCACACTCTCTAGGTCTTAAGCAGTGATTCCATGAGCTGTCTCTTCACCAATGGAATCCCATACAAGCTTTGTGCCTGTCAAATTGAGAATCAGTGTTCAGCTGCTGTGCATAGGATCCACAACATTGTAATCACATGCACTGTGTTGTTCATAAATATGAATGTACTTTCTATTGGTTGATGACTTTACATATTAGGTGACTTTAAAAACCGAGAACTCAGGAAAGCCTGCAGAATCTGGCTTTTTCATGACACAGTGGTGCTGTGTGACCTCTGGAGTAATCACTTCAGAAGCCATATGGACCTTGCAGGTACTTCAGCTCAACCAAACAACTGACACCTAGGTGCTCCCCTCTTTACCCAAGCAAGAGACAGAAGAGTTGAGTTCAGTGAGCAAGAAACAGGGCAATTATAATAAAGTCTTCTGATTGAAATGCATATTACAATGCTAAAACCAAGTGTAACAGCTTTTCTGCACCTTTCTGGAGCAGAAAGTTTATGGTCTCTGGAAGATGCAGCAAGCTATTTATGATGTTTACAGGTACGTAGTGAAGCTGTGCAGGGAGAAAATTAGAAAAGCCAAAGCCCAGCTATAACTGAACTTGGCCACTAAGATAAAGGATAACAATAAATATTTCTATAAATACATCAACAGCAAGAGGAGGGCTAGGGAGAATCTCCATCCCTTGTTGGACACCGACAGCAACTTGGTGACCAAGGATCAGGATATGGTTGAGGTACTGAATGCTTTCTTTGCCCCAGTCTTTAATAGTAAGACTTGTTACTCCCTGGAAACAGCCCCTTGCGCTGATAGATAGGGATGGGGAACAGAATAGGCCCTGCATGATCCACGATGAGATGGTTTTGGACCTACTCCAAAAGCTGGATGCTCACAATTCTATGGGGCCTGATGGATTGCACCCTAGAGTGCTGAGGGAGTTGGCAGATGTGGGTGCCAAGCCACTCTCCATCATCCTTTGGCAGTCCTGGCTAACTGGGAATGTCCCGGCAGACTGGAGGCTGGCAGATGTGATGCCCATCTTCAAAAAGGGCCAGAAAGATGATCCTGGTAGCTACAGACCTATCAGTCTGACCTCAGTGCCAGGGAAGGTTATGGAACAGATAATCTCAGGAGCCATCATGGACCAGTTAAAGGTCAGCCAGGGGATCAGGCCCAGTCAGCATGGGTTTATGAATGGTAGATCCTGTTTGACAAACCTGATTTCATTCTATGACAAGGTGACCCGCTCAGTGGATGAAGGTAAGGCTGTTGATGTGGTCTACCTGGACTTCAGTAAAGCCTTTGATGCTGTCCCCCACAACATGTTCATGGAGAAGCTGGCTCCCCACAGTTTGGATGGGCAGGCCCAAAGAGCTGTGGGCAATGGAGTTAAATCCAGTTGGCAGCCAGTCAAAAGTGGTGTCCCCAGGGCTTGATACTAGGGCCACTTCTATTTAACATCTTTATTAATGATCTTGATGAGGGTATTGAGTGCACTCTCAGTAAGTTTGCAGACGACACCGAGATGGGAGGGAGGGTTGATCTGCTTGAGGGGAGAAAGGCACTACAGAGGGACCTGGATAGACTGGGTTGATGGGCCAAAGTAATTTGTCTGAGTTTCAATAGGACCAAGTGTTGAAAAGACAAACAACGATCTGTGTGTATACATATAAATGGGGGAGGGTGGAAGAGGGAAAAAAAATACATGGACTTCTACAGAAACATAGCCTAAGGTCTCAATAGTAAAATGTGGTGCAAAGTAGGCCTCAGAGACTGAAAAAGTTTCTACAGCTTTATTCATGGGGAGAAGATGGCACTGCATGAATAGTATTGAATGCAAATTGTGATGTGACGTAACAGAAAAGGTCAGGGAGATGAGTTTTCTAAGAAGGGGATCTTGCAAGTGCATGGCATGTCTTGTTAACATGAAGAGAACTAAAGGGTCCTGCATTTTGGTCACAACAACCCCAGACAACCCTATAGGCTTGGGGAGGAGTGGCTGGAAAGCTGCCTGACGAAAAGGGACTTCGGTGTACTGATGAATATTTGAGCTGAATATGAGCCAGCAGTGTGCCCAGGTGGCCAAGAAGGCCAATGGCATCCTGGCTTGTATCAGGAATGGTGTGGTAAGCAGGACTAGGGAAGTAATCCTGCCCCTGTACTGTGTTCAGTTTTGGGCACCTCAGTACAGAAAGGACGTTGAGGTGCTGGAGCAGGTCCGAAGAAGGGCAACAAGGCTGACGAAGGGCTTGGAGAATATGCCCTACAAGGAGAGACTGACAGAACTGGGGCTCTTTAGTTTGGGGAAAAGGAGGCTGAGGGGAGACCTTATTGCTCTCTTCCAATACCTGAAAGGTGCTTACAGCGAGAGTGGAGTTGGTCTCTTCTCACTGGTGACAGTTTACACGATGAGGGGAAATGGCCTCAAGTTGCACCAGGGTAAGTTTAGGTTGGATTTCAGGAAAAACTGTACAGAAAGGGTTGTTAAGCACTGGAATAGGCTCCCCAGGGAGGTGGTTGAGTCACCATCCCTGGATGTGTTTAAGAGCCATTTGGATGTGGTGCTCAGGGACATGATTTAGTGGAGGGTTGTTAGAGTTAGAGTAGTTTGGTTAGGTCGTGATTTGACTCAATGATTTTTAAGGTATTTTCCAACCTGAGCGATTCTGTGATTCCGTGATTTTCTGTGAAAGGTAATTAGAGCAACCTTATCTTCATGTGATTTTTCATGTAGCAAATGCTGGGAGTTTTTCCAGTATGCTGCTAAAATATCAGTTTGGATTCAGAAGTGAGCTCTTTGTGCTTGCAAGGATAAGAACAAAAGAAAAATAGCTTTCATCTGTGTTGTTAAAGGTAGTCCATTGGATAACACTTTCTGCTATGACAAATATTTCAGGTGGAACAGATTTATGCTACTGAACACTCAGTTGACTATTGGCAGTGGGTACTCTTTGGGAGATAGACTTGAAGGCAAGTCTATCTCCCAATATAAAAAAATATAAAAGATAAACTTGGAGGCAAGACTTGCCTCCAAAAAAAGACTTGCTGGCTCTGTTGTATCTCTAGGAAACATTATGTCCACTGAGCTGTCCAGAGAGATGAGAAATTGGGCTGTGCATGCTTAGGCTTCTTTGACCAGATTTGTCTTTTGCAGCAATATATTGAAATATATATAGAAAGGTCTATTTTGTGGCTCTCACTTGGCATCAGCGGTGTTCTGACACAGGCATATTTGTTCCTGGCCAATGATATAATTGTGGTCATTATGGAAAGGATAAAGAGTATTTGGGCAGTACTTAAATTCTTAACCTAAATACTCTGAATAGCTCCCTGGAGGCTCTACTTTCATCGTGAGGCCTTCTGCTTAGGCCCAAATTATTTGCCAAAGGTAAGTGGTTTGAATACCTCTGCTACTGGGACAGAGTTAGATAACAGTGCAATGTATTTTTTTTTTTTTAATTTATTAGCACTTAAAGTGATAGAGTGAAGCGCTAACAGAGGGCACCAGATGTCTAAATTCCTTTATAAATCTGTTCTGTAGTTCTTAGGTAAATATATTTTCATGGAGTTGTGTTGTGATTATGCAAATTTGTCAAGGCAGTTCTAAAAAGCTTCCATACACTGGAAAACTGATAAGAAAGCAGCAGCAAGGCAGCCGTGTTAGTATCACAATCACAGTAATAAGCACATTTCTTAAAAATGAAAGAACTGTGTCATACTTTGGAAAGAAAGACTGGATAGGAACATTTATTAAAATTGAAGTTTCAGGTGTCTGATTCTGAAACTTAAACCATGAGTGGTCCAGAGTACACTTTTCATTAATGTGTGTTTTATCCTTGCATGGTTGTTTACATTTTTTTCTTTTATTACATAGACTCTTGGTTTGACCTTTTCTAATAATAGTAATGACATTTGATCTAAAATTATGAATAAATAGATGGCTCTCCAAGTAATATAAATTCACACATTCTTCTGAAGTCAGTGGAGATCCTTCAGTTTACATTGGCCTAGGAACTATGCCAGACTGTCAGGTTGTACTTTGCAACCATATGGCATTAAAATGCTCATGTCCCTGCCAAAAGAGAAGAGTTCCTGTACCAGTTCTTAACAGCCCCTACTTTAATAGTGACTGAGCAAGATCTTTAAAGACACTTGTACTTTTCCTATGTCATGGAACTCTTATTGAACTATCATTGCTTGAAATTTCCAGAGATTTATGATAGGAGATTACATAAAATCTGATGGTAGCACTGTTCAACTAAATAATTACTTACATGGATTTTTTTTTTTTTATTGATGAGTACATCTTCCTATCTTCCTAGGTTGAGTTTTAAAAAATCAAGTTTTTAAAACTGCTGATGCTGTTCTTTAGATTGTGCTATTATTATGTGTTGTACATATTTTATGTAAGTTACTTGTGATTTATGTTTAATGAAATTTGTAAGGAGATCTGACTTTAAATGCATCAAGTTTTATTGGCACTCAAAATAAGAATTTCATACATGAAGTGACAGTATAGTCTGACATGTTTTGGTACTCATTTTTGTAGTCTGATAGCAATTAAATGAGTTTAAACAAGCTTGGTATGAAGCAGTCTTCCTCTGTATCGTTACCTTCAGAAATCCCCAAATTCACAACCAGGGAGCTGATTTTATTCTTACTTATAACAATTTTTCTCTGGTTGTAACACCTTTAACTTGGTAAAGCTTCTCATTATTTACATGAGTATAGCTAAAAGATGAATCAGACCCAGAGGGTAGAATAAGACTTACTGGTAAAACGTGGCAGGTAGTCGAAATTCTTCACTTCTGGTCTTAATCGTTTGTATTTGAGTGATGGCTCTGGGTTGCTGTTTGTGGAAGTAATGCTGAATGCAGGCTTTATGTTCAACAGAAGATGAGGGCAGACAGCCTGATTTCTCTAGGTAACAAAACTTTTAACTGCTGTGTAGTTCACAGTCAACGTGAAACTGTCAGCAGCAAAAGAAAAGTTAATGTTCCAAGTTGGATCTGGTGTATGCTCCTTTTCAATAGATTATGTATGTAGCTCTAAGTCCAGAAAGAACTGGGTTCTGATATATTAACTCAGATAGCTACCATTACTGTAGCTATTTAAGCAACTCACACATGCAGTTATATTGGAAAAAACAGCTATTAAAAGTGCTGCCTTACTGAAGTGACCTGCCATTTTATATTTAATTGAGATGACAGACAGCCTTTTGTGAACAAAACCAGTATCTCTAGGCTTATATTAC
Organism: Gallus gallus; assembly: GCF_016699485.2. NCBI lineage: Eukaryota > Metazoa > Chordata > Aves > Galliformes > Phasianidae > Gallus > Gallus gallus. The sequence continues at coordinate 138,310,862 of NC_052532.1, forward strand.
GAGGAAGTTATAACTGACACAAATGTGTCTGTGCAGTCTTGAAGACCTCTGACATGTTGATATTTCAATATTTTATCTCAGGATAGTCATAGGAAACTTCTCTTTGTTTTCCACTATGATGTATTTTTGATTGATTATCCTTATGCTTGTGAAGTATCACCTGTGCCCTTATGCTTTATGCTCAGTAGCCTTCTCAAGGACTGCACATACCATACTGTTGTTCTAAGCCTAATTAGACTTATATTATTTCAGAACAGGCAGTACTAAGAGAAGAAGAGATAATGAACTGGAAAGGCTCAGAATCAAAATGAATCTAGGAAGGAGTATGGGGGAAGAGGCTCTGAGTAATGTGTTAGGGAAAACAACATCAAAGAATTTGGAATCCATGCTTGATTTTCTAGGGAAAAAATGCTTTAATAAAATTTCTATGTATGATACCATTTGGAAAGACCTTAGTTGTTTTTTTTTTCATACGCTCTTGACTGGTTTGGAATGGAAAAAGTAGAACAGAAAAGGAAAACAACATGCACAAGTAAGCTGCTGCGCATAGAAGAGATCAATGCATAAGTGAGATTTTACAGTGAAAGCCAAGAGAGAATACTGTATTACACAAATGTGACAGAACCATCCTGTGGAAGGAAGCGAATAAATCTTTCTTCGTTTCTCTTGAATTTTACTCTTATGCCTGCACAACACTGAATCTGCCTTTATCCACAGGAGCACTATGATACAGTAGTTAACTCCATGATGACATGCTTAGAAAAGGCTACTGAGAATAATCGTACTTGATAATATCAAGTATTTTACTTTATCTCCTAGCTCTAATTTTGCAGCTGAAGAGAATCCTACAATGCCTTGATGTATTGCAAATCTCTTCTAAGAGCCATTTAATGTCTTGGTATCCAAGTGCTCTAAGACAAATGCTTATCTGTTCAGTTCAGGCAGAAGGTGGAAAAGAATGATTCAGGTTTTGTAAGACTAAAAAAATTCTAGTGGAAGCCTTTATCTGAAAATTGTTTTACACATTTCCCTGAACACCGGCAGTCTGATCTCTTCTGGAAAAAACCTGCTTGTACAGGTTATTGCTTTGTTTCTGTTGCCTGGTGTAAATGTAGGCATTCCCAGCTGCTTCCCACTGGGCCTGACTGCCTGGAAGAAATAGGTGTTTTGTGGGTGTGATTGATCAACACATTTAATCATCAACTGAAACTACTAAAAATGTGTCATACTGAATTTCTAGATAGTTTTCTTGATAACATTAATATTTACACTAGGGGTTCTCATGTAATATAGAGCTTCATGTGAATACAGCTCTGAAGTCTCAGCCTTACTAATAGTCATGATTTTTGAAGAATAACATTCCATCACTGAACTTTTCTTGGCAACTCAAAATTGGCATTGTTATTATTATTATTATTTTAAGGAAAGAATCAATATGCTAATAAGTAAACCAGAAATGTATTATCTTAGCACAATGCCAAGGGACACAGCTTTACCTGTAGTGACATTTAACATACCTTTGTATGACGTAATGAGCAATTTCATTGTTCTTGTAATCTGAATAATGTGTCATAATTTAAGCTTTATGCAGTTTCAATTTATACTTGCGTCAACAAATCTGGTAAGCCCCTTGTCACTGTTTCCTTGCCACTGTTTTGACTTTTAGTACCGTAATAAATTGCTCAGACCAAAAGACCAACTTCTTTGCTCTATAAAGCAGTGCAGATAATGTCCTTTAAGTGCAGATCAATGTCTGTGCCATTTCTCAGCAATACCCATTTCAAAAATACCTCTCAGCTGTCAGCTCACCTTCACCAATGCAGTTGTCTCTGAAATGCCTTATATATCCCAGGCAGACTCTGAAACTGAACCTCTAAATCAAAAAACAAAAGGAGATGGATTAATCAATAAGGATGCTTTCATTTTCTTTATTTTTTCCCCAGGCTGAATCCCCAGACATAACAATCAAATCAGTCTCATCTAAGCTATACCAAAGCCTATAAAGGTTATTTGACAAAGATTCTCTTTTTCACACAGACAAGATAGTTGTACATTTTCCCCTCCCTCCCTCCCTCCCTTCCTTCCTTCCTTCCTTCCTTCCTCCCTTCCTTCCTCTCTCCCTCCCTCCCTCCCTCCCTTCCTCTGTCCCTCTTTCCTTCCTTCCTTCCTTCCTTCCTTCCTTCCTTCCTTCCTTCCTTCCTTCCTTCCTTCCTTCCTTCCTCCCTCCCTCCCTCCCTCCCTCCCTGCCTGCCTGCCTGCCTGCCTGCCTGCCTGCCTGCCTTTTCTCTCTTTCTCTCTTTCCTTAAGTAGACTTGATTTTGGACAGTCATTTACAGGCTCACCTCAGTGAAAAAAAAAAACAACAAAAAAAAACACATCCATCCCCTTTGCTTTCTAAATATCTTCTGGTTTAAATCTTATAGTATTTATATCTGAATGTTAGAATAAGACTTTACAGAATGTTTAAAAAGTATTTATTCGTTGTTCTACAAGACTTGTTTTGAGAGGGTGAGAAGCCCAGTGATCCTAAGAAAAATGGTAGATTCAAGTTCTTAAATACTATCAATAGCATTTAAGTACTGTCAGAAAAGTAGCAACTGCAGGTGATCCTTCTGTTCACCAAAATTGACTTCGAACATATTCTCAAGAATATTTACATAAACTGATTATCTTCTTATAATGACTCATAAAGAACCGTGAATTTCATTATTAAAATAGGAATATTTTCCTTTTTTATTATGGATGCAGCCAAATGAACATAACATTTAGGTAGCGTTTTCTTAGCTTTTAAAATCTTCCATTAGCCATGAATACTTTTGGCTTATCACAAGACATGAAAGCAAAAAATAATTGAAGGAATTGATGAAGAGTATGAGTAAAGATGGCCCTATTGATAAAGTATTTTGGGAAATGCAGTAAACTTAAATAAAATCTCTTGTCAAAGTCAGGTTGATACAATTGGGGATATTTCATCTCAGAAGTCAAATTTCTCAGAGAAGGTATAAAATTGTGTGGCATGAGGATAATTCACAAAGTGAAGAGGTGAGAGTATGTTAGACAATAAAAGGGCCATGCAGTTCTCTGTGGATCTTTGGTGTGTAGGCCTTCTGTCTTCTCGCTGTTGTTTTTTTATCCCTAATTCTTATCTGCTTTTTCTTATGACACCAGGCACACTGATTTAAATGACCAGAAAACAGATTTGAAACAAGCAGAACGAATGAATGAATGAATGATTTATTTATTTATTTATTGCATAGCAAGTAACCAGTGAAACTCCTTTCCACAGAATGTTGAGGGTGCCAAATATATTAATGAGCTCTAGAAACAGAAACTCAGAGAGGAAACATCTGTCAAGAGGTATTATCCCAAAGATGAGATACATCTTACAGAGCCAGAGCTCCATAGTAGGCAGAGGGGAGCTTATGGGAGGCAAAGCAGAAGTATTACTCAGTATATTCCCCTGAATGTCCAGGACTAGATGATTTTTTGACCTCCCCATTGCCAGTATGCTTAATTTAAGCTCTCTTCCTTTCTGATCTTAAGTAGGGAAGCAAATCCAATCCCTTTCTTTCTTTAATGTTTTACTGAAACAAAACACAGCATGGAGCTGTGCGGTCTTTATAATAAAAACAACTGGTTCAGATATTATCTAAAGATCTTGTTACCTTTGATTACTATCAGTCTACTCTGAAATGTTTGTTATATAGAGCAAGAGAGAACAAACAGTTACAATAAATGGAAGTGGGAATAAGGGGTATATTTTATAATACCAGAACCATAAGCTAAGCTAGTGCACAATTCCTACATGAATCATGTAACATTTGTTTGGGATTTTTCTCCTCAAAATAGCTATACACTGGGCTTGAGCACTAATTAGTGCAGAGTTTTGGCCAAGTTTACTTCAGAAAACCAATGGGAAAAAAGTGGGGGAAATGCACGTGCTTTAGGCAGAGTAACTGTAGATCGGTGTCTCTGAGGGGGCCACGATAGTACTAACAAAATAGGCATTGTGTAGAGGCCTTTTTTTTCCCTCTTTTGTGGAACTAACAAATATTGAACTTTAGAGTGCCATTTCATTGAGTCACTTTTCATGTCCTTAGGCAGTGAATTAATTTATCAATTTAATATGGGAAAAATTTCAGAGAGTTAGCGATGTCTTCATGAAAAGGAATCCTGTTATGCGTTTTATATGTCATGAGAGATGTCTTATGAATATAGTTCCAGAAGTTGGTGATGTATTATACTACTCCCAGTACTGAACCTTCTCCATTTCAATGTAGACATTTAATCATAATGTATTATCTCCCATTGCTATACTTACCTACTCTTCCCATCAATAGTAATTCTCTTCTTCTAATTTGGTCAAAGCCTAAGATGCTCAATTAGAAACTGGAGTTATGAATTTGTCAAATAAATTCTGTTAATTATCTTTTATGGACCAATATCGTAGAACATTTAGTTTAAGTACACTGAAAACATTTAATAATGTACTTAAATTATTCTAATAGTTTACTATGTTGTATGTTCTTATGAGATGCAGTTAAAATATTATATATTATTGCAACTGTCATGGAAATTAATGTAATCTATTGTTACACTTTTTCAATGGCAGATGCCATACTAATTACATCATCTGACAATTGCTAAGTATAACAGATTATACACATAATAAGTCATATAATCTTTTTCATGAGTAAGATAGCATTACATAATTGTCAAATGACCCAATGAAAAAGAAAATTAATGAACTGATTAGTGTTACTTATCTTTATTATAAATTTACAGCTTTATTAAATATACTGGGATAAAAATTCCCCAAATACTTACGGGACATAAATTCAGTAAGAAATTTAAAACAGATTTTAGGTAAAAACATGGTCCCAAGGTAAAGAAAAACAAACTATTTTAAGAAATTCCCATCAAGTATCTGCCTACTTCTGGTGATACTACTGTCAATAGGTTTTTTTTTTTTTTTTTTTCTATTTAACCCTAAAATTCTCTTTGGATTCCACTATTGTGCAAGCCAGAGTTTGTTTCTAAACCCTGTGAATAAGTAGCTGTTCTTCTGCTATCCCCTTGAAAAGATAACAAATGCCCATCTATTTTCCAGAAATAAGCTTTCTGCAAAATTTCCCTTTCATTCAGAAAGCTATGAAGCTACTGTCATAGCCTGAACCTGAGGGGACACGAATAAGTACACCAAGCTCCAGGGTAGGGGTGAGTTTGAAGGATGAGAAGGAAAACCTTCCCTAAGTAAAGCTATGTGTGTATACAGCATAGAATTCTAAATTAACAGAATATGATCCAGAAAAATTTTAGAGATGTAACTCATGTTATGCCAGGTCTCAACATAAAGGGGAGAAACAGTTTCTCTCAGTGCGGAACAGCCTGTCCCCTCAAGCTAACAAAATTTCCTTGTGAGGTAAGAAATTAAGTTTCCACCTCAGTCAGCAGAGGTACTGAAATTCACTATGTGGGTTTAGCAAAACTGGCGAAGTGTGCATTTCCCTGTTGCATGCGCTGATTTTGGTTGTCAGTAAGGTGGCAGGCCTTGAAGAAGCTCTAAGCTTTGTAGCTAGGTTGCCTTGAATCTCTCCTGTGAATTGGGTGTTTTCTGAAAAGTAGCATCTATAATATTAGTAAACACAATTGTCGACCACAATAAAGAAAGAAAGAAAAACAAGAGGAATAAATGGCAAGAAGTTGGTTTACTTGAAAGAGTGGTTGTAAGAAGGAGTTGTGGGCAGCCCATTCCTGGGTGGGAGTAGACATCTTGCTACAGTGCCAAGTTAAGTGACTACAATTCTATGTGGAATTAGATACTTACTTCTTGTTAACTCATTCTAGAGCATTTTCTGTTCAAGAAACTGTTTGATTTAGACATTTAACTCTCTCTTGGTGCTGAACTTGAAATCTTGCAAGTCCAATCCTTGTTTTTCTTCTACAGACCAGTCAGATAAAGGCTGGGCATCATCATGGTTTGTTGGTGGAATTTAGGTGTATCGAAGGATTGTAGCCATTAGACTTAGTGTGTCTGCTTCATTTAGCTAAGTGTCTTCAGCTGCAGCTGGAGACTTGTGTATCAGGGCTGGCCATCTAATCTACACTCGTAGTGGTTGGGAATAAGCACTTGCTAGGATGGAATGCATCCCATTGAAAAGTAGGGCAGATGAGTCATGGTATATAATACCTTTTTCCTGCATATATACAGAAGTCATGTGTGCTGAGTTGTACTCACCCATACTTAAATAAGGTGAGAAATCCCATCATTTGTATTTAGTCTTGTTTTCAAAACAGAACTAGGTAGGACAGCTGATTTTTAAAATTGTGCCCCAAATCAGTTTAGTATTGGTTGCCCTACTGGGCAAGATGTGAAACAATCACAAATTACTGATATGAAAATTCTGTTTAATTCTATTATTTTAATCATTCTATGTTGTAAAATATTAATATTTTAAGCAAAATAAGTTTAAATTTTGAAAGATGAAGGCAAAGAAATCTGATAATATTGATGTAAAGGTTTTAACTGGCATTTCAGGCTCAATGTCTGCATTTCAGGTTCAGGGCTGCTTTTCTGTATAGTAGGAGCTGAGGTAGGCTCAATATTAGAACAGGCACTTGGACATAATTATTTTGGATGTACCTTCAGGAAGTCTGGCTGGAGCACTGGGTTTTGTTCACTTTGGAGTACCAACCACATACATTATTTTATCTGCATTCAGAAACACTCCAACAGTCTGTTCTAGAAATTATGACATCAGTCAGCTGATGTCTTCCAAAGTCCTTATGTTCATAGCTGTTAGAAGGGTAAATGGAGTTTTTACATAACCTATGGACTGAAGTTGCATCCAGAAGCATCCAGAAGCAGTATAAATGACTGCAGCATGTTGTGATTTTGAACTGGGATTCAGATTGCTCCATGAGTGTCTGCTATGATTGGCGTGAAGAAAACATGGTGAGCATGGAGGGGTTCATGCCCTTATCCTACAGGGAAAGTAATGTTTATGTTACTGTTCTATACACTTCTGATTCAGCCTTGCATTGTGAAAGTGTGTTGGAATCGGTCTGATGAAATTTCTCACAGAGACACAATGTTCAGCAACCAGTTCTTCTGGTTAGTATTGTTATTAAGAAAAGACTGAAAGACATTACCTGGTGCCAGTCTTTAACTGTTGAGTGGAAAACCCACAGCTTCATTTCTACTGCTGTAATATTTTTAATAGGTGCGGTGATCATTACTAATGATGTCACAATATTTTATTATAGGTTACTTACGAAATTGCTGGTGCAGTAGAAAAAAATAAAGATTCCCTTTCACAAAATCTCATATTTGTAATGAAAAGTAAGTAAATGGTTTTGTGGTTGCTGTTCTTGTTAGAAATCAAGATGTTACACCTGGACTTTGATTTTCATTCTTTAAGATAGTGCATACATATTTTTATTTCCTGCAAAAAAAAAAGTCATCCTTATCTTCACTGCTTGAGTATGGTTTTTAAAAGTAGCAGCATCTGGGCTTTCTTGTTTTCCAGTGAACAGATACAAATGTTCATTGAAATACAAAGTGAAATACCTTTCCATGTGCATATTGTATAATTATGCCTAATAATAATGCATCTCCATTTATTAATTAATGATTCATAATTGGATAATTAAAAACCTAATTCATTTACTCTTTCTGTGAAGAAAAACAAAACATTTTCCTCAGGGAAATGTCAGTACACCCTGAGATGTTATTTGTCTTTGTTTCAACTAGTGCAGTCTTCCCTTAATATCTTACATGTTTGTATTTCTTTCAATAGAAATGGAGATCTTTTGGAAACAATATTTGTCTTCCAAATCAGCTGTACTGTTGCAGTATGTTGTTTTTTCACAATTTTACTGTGAAACCAATCTCTGTGGTAAAATAATTGATGCTTTTTAAAGGCAAGATAGTATACGTGAAAGATTTGAAAAGAAATGAAAGAATTAATCTTGAATATAATCCTATTGATTATAGTTTAAAATAGGTTCCTGTTCTCACTATTGGAATTTGTATGATTATCTACCAAATAGCACAATAAGTTTTATCATCAATTTCCAGTGTATTCTACAAGAGAGCATTCTTCCATTCTCTTGAACAGTTTGTTTTTGCATCATCGTTGCTATTTTGTGTAATAATCTATGCAGCTTTTAAAAGAGAGGAATGGAGAATTGGATTGCATATAAAATATTTGATTTGCAGCAAGTATATATAATTAACAAGTCAAATAATAATAAATATAATTAATGGGAAAACTCTGAAGGAAGAATATTTTAAAGGATCTAAGTGACTTAAGGGCTACATTCCTTCTTTTCAAAGTGACTTAGGCTTTTGGAACTTAAAACTATTGATTGTCGATTATGTTTTTCCTTTTGTGTCAATTTCATAAGCTATATAGCTTAAGTGCTTTCTTCTTTTGTTTTTCATTGAATTTAGTTTCCTTACTCAGCTAAAAACCTTTAAATACACTAACAACATCGAAGTCATTTTCATGTGTATGTTCGAAGGTGGAACATACACATCCTGTAGATGAACCAGGAGATACTATTAATGTAGGTTATATCTGTTTTGATTCGAAGGGCATAATTTTAACATCTTTCCTAATGCTACCTATTACATTTGTCCATATTTAAAAAATGGACTATTAAGTCCACTGATTGTGCTGAAATTTATTCAAGTGTCTGCTTTAGTATCTTTCTCATAACTTATACACTAATATTATTAGTGTTAAGTCAGCAATAATAATCTCCACCAAAAAGAAGAAACTAATCTATTACATTTAAACATCTAGTAAATATATCTTTACACAGCTATTAAATAGCAAACTGAAGATTTCTATGTGTTATGCTAAACTTAATGGCATTTATAATGAACTTTATTCCATTTATCCATTAACTGGAATTATTATGAAGTACACTGTCTGTCTTAAGATTCACGGTTTTAGTTTAAAAACATGTCTTGAAAGTAATTTGTTCTGTGCTAATTATCACACTACATCAAAAATATATATTGCATTATTATTTTTTTAATAAGTTAAGTGTGATTTTGATGCGAAGAAACATGAACTTAGCTTCTTGCTATAGTTCTGTCCTTTACCAGCACCTTGGCTGCTGCCAAATGCCTTGATCATTTCTAAATGCTACTTGTTAGATACATACTACATCATGTATCTCTTACATTGCTTTAATAGATAGATATATTAGTAGTCAGTAATGGAACAAAAGTCAAATGTGATTATAACATAAGTAACTAAGTTTGGACAGATCATAGCCTAAGAGGTTTTGTTGTCTGTCCTGTTTTATTCAGAATAGGACCTAAATAGGTTTAAAAAGAATGTTACTGATGACTGACATTCTTATATATTGAGTGCTTTCTGGTAACTATCAGTGCATAAAATAATAGTTTTTGAGATGTCCATTTGTTTTACATTTACTTTTTTAACTGTCTGTTACCAGATGCATATTTTTCCTTCCTTTATGTACATGCTTTTTAAACTGTATTTTATTTTCATGCATTAATTTCTTCTTCTTTTCCTAGCCAGCGAAAATGTAGTCATCAATCAATTGTTCCAGTCCAAACTGACACAGACTGGATCACTCGTTCCTCCATATCATTCCCTTAAGTCCAAAGGATGTAAAGCAGCAATGCTGAATAAAAAAACATCAGTAGCCTGTGCAAGTGGAGAAACAAAGAAATACGTGGAGCTCAGCAAGGTAGGAATTTATGACTCTTCTGTGGTTTTGCATGAAAATTACCTCTGTAAGTTTTCTTAAAAATATTGTTAGTTTGTGTAGTTACTTGCATATAAATGTTTCAGATGTTTTGAAAACAAATCAATCTTACACATTTCTACAAATCCAACTGGTACGTTTCTGAACTTGCCTCTTTTTCTGCTAGCTAAGTCAGCCCCAAAAGTTAAAAAGCATAACAAACAAAGAAAACCTTGGTAGGGTACTAAAATGTAGTTGTTAATGTCACATGAGACATCTCTCTTGAGGAGAAATCACATGGTTTGCAGAGTCAGTTCTTGATAGAGCTTTGGAATTCCACCTTCTAGAAAAGAAGAAAGTAGTTCCCTCGATGTGTCAGCTGCCTTGCCAAGCTTCTTCAATCCTGCAACTTTATTTTTGGCTTACAGCTGCACAAAGTTGATTCTACCATGGGATTAAGGAGCTTGCTTACACGTGTCTTTTAGAGGGCTTTATGCAAGCGCTTCCACAGAATAGTGATGGGAATTTCCTCATAGCCTTACTGCTGATAGTACCGTAATTCTTGTCTACTGTTCTTGTCAGTAATCTCAGTGGAAAAACATAAGTTGAAGTGAATGGTGTTGGTTTAAGGATATATTTAGCAAACAGCTGAGGCATCACAAGGTGCATTTAGGTGCCTTTCTGCTATAGTAACAGGTTCCTAAAGGAAGTTTCCTAAGCTTTTGAAAAAGATCCTAGTCCCATACATGGAAGGAAACATGAAAGGCATGTCGAAGTTAGAAGCCTAATGAAGCTGAGAGAAACGCCACGCAGCTGGGACCTCTGAAACTGAGGCTTTTCACCAGTCCAAAATAGCTTTTAACCCAGAGTTACTCTCTTGAGAGTGAGATAAAGTATTCAAATTCCTATGGGAAGTACAACAAATTAAGTCAGATCTTCCAGATTCAGTGAGAATGGTTTAAACTATTGGGTGTTAGATGGAAGGTGGTTGAGACCTTCATCCTTCATCTGCCTACAGGGGCAAGGATTGCTTGGTTTCCTGAAGGTAGGCTTTGAGATGAACTATGCAAGTAAGACAGTACACTACTTAGTTTGTAGATACTAAGTTGGCCTAATTTAAGCTAGATAGAATGCTGTTCTGGATGACTGAAGCAGAGCATAATATATCTAAGGTTTTCCCAAGCCAACACTACTGCTTTTTTGGAATAGACACCTGATGAAGGAGCTGGAAGTAGGTAAGTGCGTAATTTCTTTTGTGGATCAAGTCCACATCTATAACTGTCCTGTCTCACATAATTTCTTCCCTTCACCTGCATCGCCTTGAAAATCCACTGTGAAAAGCTAAACTGATGTTATTGTTTTGTTGTTGTTACTGTAATTGAAAATGTGATGTAACAGGCATTTTTTCATCAGCTTAGAATTGAAATGACTACATTTTGGAAAATCGTAACAACTGTATTTTTATTGGATTTTCTCCTGAGGGAAAAGGCAACAAAGGTAAAAAAGGAAAAAAAAATAAGAAGAAAAGAGAGAGAGGAAGAAAATGGAAGAGGGACATTAAGACAAGAATTATCAACCAGAGGATGTTATTCCCTTTATAGCTGAAATCAGAGACAGATACATATGATGCATTGTATAGTGTGTGTTTCAATTTGATGAGAAATAAAAAGGGGAAGGTTTTCATGCTGCTGTGTGTGACTATTCTCCTCAATATCCAGGGAAGAGGAGGTCACATCCGGGTCCAGAGGTCACATAGAAATTTATGATTTCCTTGTCCTTTCAGCTTCTCATCTGCCATCCTAGCCATTTGTTAGATTATTGTCACGGAGTTACCTAGATAGATCTGTGCCCATGACAGGGGGCAGTAGGCTTGCAGGCCCCCCTCCCCCCGGCTTCCCAAGAAAAATGAAGCAGCGGCAACGATCTAAGAAGGAGAACTTATTTTACTAACTATGATGCTGGGATGCAAGATGACACGATATAATACAATCTAATTGGGAGTAAGGATAATAAACCAAATGAAATGAGGGAGAGAGCGAAAGAGCGATAGAGAGGGAGAGAGAGAGAGAGTGAGAGAGTTTCCGAAACCAAAAGCCTTACTTGATGAAGGCGCCCGGCTTGGAAAGCACACCCACTCCTCTCCCTGGCAGCAAGTGAAAGTGAAGAAAAACCACGCGCAACCAGATGACGTATCTTCCGTGATGTGTCTTCCTTCTCTGACCGTGAGGTCCTCTGGGATACGTAGTTCTTCTCTTTTGTCCATGATGTTATGATGTGGAATACCAATAGCGAAGTTACAAAACCATGACATTCCACCCCTTATTCTACATCATTATATCATGCTTAATACATATACATAGAACTACTGACTGCACTCCCCCAACATCAAATTCCCTTGTGGTACACATTGAACATCCCCATCTTTCTGCATCACCCACCAAGTGGAGCCAGATCCCTGGGCAAAAACAGTTCCACGGAGAGGTGTGCCCTTTCCAGAGGCTGGAAGGACCCAAACTGCTTTTTCCAACATGCTCTTTACATGTACTACAGGGACCTTATCTCCTTCTACGGTATGTAGGGAGCTGGAATGGGTAGGACCGTCATGATTTATAGATCCCCTAGTGTTGACCAACCAGGTGGCTTCTGCCAGATGCTTCTCCCAGTGCTTAAATGTTCTACCGCCCATTGCTTTCAGCATAGTTTTTAACAACCCATTGTATCGTTCAATCTTACCAGAAGCTGGTGCATGATAGGGAATATGATAAATCAATTCAATGCCATGTTCTTTGGCCCAAGTATTTATAAGAGAATTTTTAAAATGAGTCCCATTATCTGATTCAATTCTTTCTGGGGTGCCATGTCGCCACAGAACTTGTTTCTCCAGACCTAATATGGTATTTCTGGCGGTAGCATGGGGTACTGCATATGTTTCAAGCCACCCAGTGGTCGCTTCCATCATGGTGAGCACATAACGCTTACCATTGCAGGATCCTGGCAAGGTGATATAGTCAATCTGCCACGCCTCCCCATATTTATACTTTTGCCATCGCCCTTCCTCCCAGAGAGGTTTCATCCGCTTGGCTTGTTTAATTATGGCACATGTTTCACAGTCACGAATAACTTGTGCAATAGCATCCATAGTTAAGTCCACCCCTCGGTCTCTAGCCCACTTATATGTTGCATCTCTCCCTTGATGGCCCGAGGTCTCATGGGCCCACCGGGATAGAAATAATTCACCCTTGTTCTGCCAGTCCAAGTCTATTTGAACCACCTCAGTTTTGGCAGCCTGATCTACCTGATGGTTATTTTTCTGTTCTTCCGTAGCCCGACTCTTGGGCACATGAGCATCTACGTGACGCACCTTTACCACCATATTCTTTATTCAGGCAGCAATGTCTTTCCACAGTTCAGCAGACCAAATAGGTTTACCTCTCCGTTGCCAATTATTTTGCTCCCACTGCTGTAACCACCCCCATAAGGCATTCGCTACCATCCATGAATCAGTATAAAGATAAAGCACTGGCCACCCCTCCCGTTCAGCGACATCTAAGGCTAGTTGGACAGCCTTGACCTCTGCGAACTGACTTGATTCTCCTTTTCCTTCAGTGGCCTCTGCAACTTGTCGCACGGGGCTCCACACAGCAGCTTTCCATCTACGATACTTCCCAACAATACGACACAATCCATCTATGAACAGGGCATATTTCTTTTCATTTCCTGGTAGTTCATTGTATGGTGGGGCCTCTTTGGAATGTGATACCTCTTCTCCTGGTGATGTTTCAAACTTTTTACCTTCAGGCCAGTCCATGATCACCTCTAAGATTCCTGGACGACTGAAGTTCCCCATTCGAGCTCGTTGTGTAATGAGTGCAATCCACTTGCTCCAAGTGGCATCAGTAGCATGATGGGTGGAGGGAATCTTTCCTTTAAACATCCAGTTCAGCACTGGCAGTCGAGGTGCCAGGAGGAGCTGCGTCTCAGTACCGACTACTTCGGAAGCAGCCCTAACCCCCTCATACGTGGCTAAGATTTCCTTCTCAGTTGGGGTGTAGCACTCTTCAGACCCCCTGTATGCTCGACTCCAGAATCCCAGGGGTCGGCCTTGGGTCTCCCCTGAGGTTCTTTGCCACAAGCTCCAGGTGGGGCCTTTCTCTCCAGCAGCAGTGTAGAGGATGTTCTTTACATCCTGTCCCGTCTGTACTGGCCCCAGGGCCACAGCACGGGCTATCTCATGTTTGATCTGCTCAAAAGCCTGCTGCTGTTTAGGACCCCATGTAAAATCATTCTTCTTCCGCGTCACCTGATACAGGGGGCTTACAATAAGGCTATAGTTTGGAACATGCATCCTCCAAAAGCCCACTACACCCAGAAAATATTGTGTCTCTTTCTTATTAATGGGCGGAGACATGGCAGTGATTTTGTCAATCACATCTGCTGGGATGTGACGGCGCCCATCTTGCCACTTTATACCTAGGAACTGAATCTCCTGGGCAGGTCCTTTCACTTTGCTTCGCTTAATAGCAAAACCAGCTTGCAGAAGAATTTGGATTATTTGCTCTCCTTTCTTAAAAACATCTTCTGCTGTATCGCCCCACACAACAATATCATCAATGTATTGCAGATGCTCAGGAGCACTGCCCTGTTCCAATACAGTTTGGATTAATCCGTGGCAAATGGTTGGGCTGTGTTTCCACCCCTGGGGCAAATGGTTCCAAGTATACTGAATGCCCCTCCAGGTGAAGGCAAACTGTATTGGAACATAGCAAAGTTACAAAACCATGACAATTATATAATTACAGATTTCTCAGTAGATGGCCATGTATTTACCTACTGTTAGACCCCTCAGGTCTGATGGGTGACTTTTTCATTGTTTTGGAACATGTTGTCATAGGTAAGAGTAGGCTACCTCTTTGAACTCACCACTCTGTTTGTAATAGGATCCAGGAGAACAGTGAATCCATCCCAAAATAGACATGAAAGCTGGTAGACCAAAAGCTAGTCATAATTCTGGAGCACATAAGGACTTGTAGGAATAGGGTTCTTGAGTCTGTGATGTGTGAAGGCTGTGTTTGCTTTTCACATAAAAGAAAAAATATTTTCATTAATACTCCCACAACTCTATTTGCTGATGTCAGCTCTTGCCCCCTTGCTTTTCAGTAATCTTTTCCTAATGAATGTTTTTCTCCCCTCACTTCCTTTGGAAGAGTCAGTGGGCTTCACAGTTCACATAGTATTAGCTGAGTCACATGAAACCACGTCACCATCAAAAGGCTCTTTGCATTAACTTCTCGTTGCTCTTCTTTATGATCACTTTGCTTCATTGACTGTTTGTTGAAGAGCTTGTCTGCAAAACTTGCAAAACTTTTGCTGTGTCTTCTGGTTAAAGCTTTTAAATACTGTGCTGGTGAAGAGAGATTTTTAAGAGGCTTTAACTTCTTAACAGAAATCAAAGAGTTTTTATATATATATATTATTTCTGTAGATTAGAAGTATAGTATTTTCCACCTTAAAGCTGTATATTCAGGAGTAGTAGAGAAGTACAGCTTCAGTGATGTAGTCTTAAGCCATACCTAAAGATGTCCAAGGAGGTTGAATTAAATTCATTTTTGGTTCTTGCTTTGTTTCCTTCATTTTCTATCCCTCATACTGAACCAAATGCCTCTTTCCCATGGGAAGCGTATGCAAAACATGACAGCTGGCAAAAATTTAGCATCCAAATCTTTTTTCCTGGCTCTTCCTCTAACTCAGCTAATGGTCTAGGACTAGTGTCTTAATTTTTTGAGCGAAATGGGTGAGTACAGAGGTAACTTTTAGTTATATTCTTAAAATGTTTTGTAAATGTTAACTGAGAAATATCATAGTCATGCTACTGTGTTTTCTTTTATATGAAAAAAGCTGTAGCAAACAGCTCACTTTTACTTTTCTGTTTTGCCTTTAAAATCTTATTGCATCCTATTAAGTAAAATTTGAAATAAAAAAGATCTCCAGAATCTAGCAAAGTGAGTAGAGAATTGCTAACACTGCAATATTTTTAATGGAAATTGGCCTTGGAAGGCCAAACTGTGGAAATAGACCCTTTTTTAAAGCAATAGGAAAATTGCAGGAGTAGGCCAGAATGTGCTGATCTGATAGAAAGGGAGTTTTATGGTGTAAGTGGACTCAAGAAAGGCAATAAAAAGAAAAGTCAAAGGTGAAAAGGCCTTGATACAGACATTTGAATCTAAGAGCTTGGCCAAATCCTAGACTGTAGTAGTTTTCCAGCCTTTCTGTAAAAACTTTAACAAAAAAGATAATAGGACGTATTTTAGGTTGCTTATTTCCTTTTTGTCTCAAAGATAGGAATTAGAACAGTATAAAATAAATTTCTTCTCTACTCTCAGCTCTGATGCATGGGAAGGATAACATTGGTTCTAGCATAATATAAAGTTATTGATATCTTATGGCAAACATAGGTGAAAATTACTTTAAAAAATGTTAAACTGCATTCACACATATAGGAAAAGAAGAGAGGTTTTTTTAAAAATATTCATATTATTGGTTTGCCTTCAATGTTTTCTAATTACCTGTGCTTACATTTAGCCACTTAAGCATCTGCCAAAGACATAAGTAAGCTTTTCAGAGTGTTACAGAATTGTCCTACTAATATGCAGACTGTATGGAGTACTACCTGCACAAGTCCTGCTTCAACAGAAGAATTCCAAACCATATGGCTTTGCTCAATTATTCAGAAAAGGAATATTATCTTTACAGTGGTATACAGCTGCTTCTGAAATCAGAATTTTATTGTCAGTCATACCTCCACAGGCACTTTAGGGTTTTATCCTCTTCCCCAATTCTTTCTGAAAACCAAATCATTGTAAATGACATACTCATTGTGTAAATGTTTGCCTTTGTTATCAAGTTGTGTAATAATGAAAGCAAATTGTTAGTGCCCATCTTAAATTAAAGATACTGTTGCGTGCTTTTCTTTCCCACAGCTGTTGAAAAAGAAAGGGACATCCTCATTTCTTCAGAAACTGGAACGAGGGGGCCCAACCACTGTGGCAGTACAACTCAGGGTTAGTAAACATTTTCTGGACAGAATTAATTAAAAACAAACAAACAACAACAACAACAAAAACATGAACCAAAACAACAACAACAAAGCCACCAAAAAAGGCAGAATTAGTCTCTACAGATTACAGTGGCAAAAAAATCATATTCTTGAATAAGCAAGCCACTTACATGGCTGTGACATATCTTTTGAGGAACTTATTTTAAAGATTTACAAGAGCATATGTTTTGTGTAGTTGCCTTCCTGCACAATAATCATTGAGAACTGTTTTGTTTTGTTTTGTTCTGTTTTTCTACAGAAATCACTCATAGATATTATTGGGAAGCTACAGAACTGCACACCACATTCTATTCATTGTATAAAGCCTAATAACTCCAAGTTGCCGGATACTTTTGACAATTTTTATGTGTCTGCTCAGCTGCAGTATATTGGTGTCCTAGACATGGTCAAAATCATACGATACGGATATCCCTTTCGTTTCTCTTTCACCGACTTCTTGTCAAGGTAAATTAACTTTTTTAATAAAAGCTTTTTCTTACCTACAGAACAAAGCCTTCTGTCATGTTCTGGTAGTGCTTGCAGTGTTGTTTTGTTGATGGGTCTTTCAGATTTCACAGAAAAATGTCTGCTAGCAAAGCGTATAGGGTTGTTACTTTTAATGGCAGGAATGATGAACTTCATGGAAATACATTTATAAATATCATCAAAAAATGTATTTATGTGAAAAAGACAATTTCATGCAATAGTTGTATTTTTATAATTTATACGATTTATGTGATTTATAAATTAGAAAATATTGCATATTGTCCCAAAGTAATTAAAAAAGAGAAACAGTTTCCTTTTTTCAGTTTATCAGTGTAGTTCTCTCTGGTTCGGTGTTTGTATTTCATGTGTTAGGATTTGCTTTTGCATGTTGATGAGTGGAATGATGCTCATACCACAACTCCATCTTTATTATTATTGTTAGAAATTAGTGGAAAACACTATTTTTCTTATTGTTGTTAGAGTTGACATTTTGAATTGATGTGGAATAAATGAGAGACTTAAGTCCCAGTTTCTGGTTGAAAAATTCTTTCCACATGCCTGTTTCAGTTTTTTTTTGTTGTTGTTTTTGTTTTTGTTTTGGCTCACTTACATTCTCTAATACTTCAACAATTAAAAAGCATTAACTTATATAAGGGATATATGTTATGAAACTTAGTGCACACAGAATCATAGAATGACTTGAGTTGGAAAGGACCTTAAAGACAATCCACTTCTTCTCTTCTGTCATGGGACCTCTTTTTTCCCTGATAAAGAGTTCCTATTCAGTGTTCCCTTAAGCCTCCTTTAAGTAATGGAAGACTACAATGAGATCTTCCTGGAGCCTTCTTTTCTCCAGGCTGAACAACCCCAGCTCTCTCAGCCTGTTTGCACAGGAAAGATTCTCCAGCCCTCTGATCATCCTCATGGCCCTCTTGGACCTACTCTAACAACTCCATGTCCTTCTTGTAGTTCAGTACTGCAAATGGGATCTCACAAGAGCAAAGCTGAGGGGGAAAGTCACCTCCCTCCCACTGCTGTTACACTTAG
Organism: Gallus gallus; assembly: GCF_016699485.2. Taxonomy (NCBI): domain Eukaryota; kingdom Metazoa; phylum Chordata; class Aves; order Galliformes; family Phasianidae; genus Gallus; species Gallus gallus. The sequence continues at coordinate 138,329,217 of NC_052532.1, forward strand.
AATTCATGCAACTTTCTATTCTGGCTTGTTTGCCAGCTCGAGTTGATTTTTCATCAACCAAGTCGTGCTTCTCAGGGCTGCTCTCACATGTCTCAGAGATGTGTTCATCCTCTCTGAAAACATTTACTCTCCCCTTGGCTTGCCTCAAGGGGCAAAAGAATTACTCTCCATGCAGAGAAATACAGAATAACACAGAGGGAAATAGTGAAAATAAGCAATTTGCTTCTTTTAGTTCAGTGATGGATGCACCTCAGTATAATGAAATTTGCCTGTACCGTAATATTATCTTGAATGCTTCCTAAGAAATGGAAATCTAAATCATTTTTACTTGATCATCTGTGCTCTGTGCTTGTCTGTAAATACTAAGTACAAGTAAGGGCTCTTGATTTTCATGGAAGTTTTCTCTTTTATAGGAGAGAGCTTCCTCCATGTTTGAGGGATCTTAACTAGCAGAATGATTGTGTGGCTCCAAGGGAAGGAAAAATAGACCTATGTATGTAAAACACAAGGCCTGTTAGTATAGATATGACCCTTCGAACTACTAGTCCAAGAATGATTTCAGCCAAAGAGACAAAGGTGGCAGTCCCCAGACTGGTGTTGGTGAGAGTTTTCCCTATAACTATGAGTTTCACCATCAGCATGTCTTTAAATCCTTCTGATGGGCTGAGTTGCAGCTGTGTTGTTCAGCTGCAAAGTGTATTGTATTAGTGATGCAAGGAAATCTTGTTTTTCTAGAGCTACATGTACTATACAGTTCTCCTGGGTTTACCTGGCCTGAGAAGTAAAGGATATTAATGGTGGGTCTGAAAGCACTGTATAAAATCAAAGAGGATTTGTGGCCCAGATCCCAACCTGAATTCCCTAGTTACTCTTTCTCACCCTCCTGGCAGTTTTCATCCATTTACATTTAGGGTCTTCCTTATCGGTAATGTAGTCAGAGTTAAAAAAGCTGATTAATGACAAATTCAAACCCCCCTTTTTTTTGCTGGTTAATAAGAAGATAGAATGTTTGAATTAGGAGCCTTTGTGGTGAAGGGGAAAAAGGGGAAGAATATCAGAAAAACTGTATGGTCTGTCAGTTATGCAGAGAGAACCATTGCTTTCTTAATTGGATGAATTTGAATAAATTCCTATTAATGTTTTGTTAGGGATTAATATGACTAGTCTCACATTTAAATTCTTCTAATAGCTAAGAAAAGACAGTAGCAAGAAAAGGTCATATTCTGCGAGAGCACTTCTTCCTGGGCTACAAAGCTTAGTCATTATTTCTATTGCTGTCCTTTTTAGACTTCTGACTTCTCCTACTGTATTATCAAAGCGAAGGTTGACAGCTGCTAGATGAACCCCTCAATCACCAAGGTTTGCTGATCAGAAGAGAAATCCTGTAGAAATTCTGGTTCTTAAGTGGAAGCTGTGACAGTTACTGTCAATGAATATGTAATAAAAATGGCAATTAATAAGGTCAGATGTTATTAAGTGCTGTAAAAACAGGCAGCACCAAGTTAATTGTAAAATGATGTATGTTATTTTAGAGGATTTGCCAACTTCAGCTGCAGTGTTTCTGCTGAATTTGCCTGCAGTGTTGGCTCAGTTTCTAAAGCTCTTTGAGTAGAGAGACAGAAATCAGTCTTTGCCTTAGCTTTAAACTGAAAAGCCTTAAATAGAATGCATTTTGAATTTCTGGAAATGTTTGCCCCTATCATTGATGTTAATATCTCAAGGATCTAGATTTTGAAATCACTTTTAAGAAAGAAAACAGCAAGAGTAACACTGGGAAGAGTTCAGAGTTTCCAATTAGCAGCCAAAATTGTGTGTGTAGGTAAAATATTCTCAAATATCCTTTTCCTGGAAGAAGGAAAACATTGAAGTAATGACAGAAGTAGGAACTGTTCATACAACTTCCTCAGGGCACTAATGTTTTCTCAAACTTGTGTACAACTACCAAAATTGCTGTAATTCAGCGATTGGAGGTGGGAGGCGTTTTCCTGTCCTCTTTCTTAAAGCTAATCATGTAGGTCTAGCCTATTGTATGCCAACCATATGTAGTCAACAAGGAGAACTAAATACTGACAAAGAGCAATTCAGCACCATCTCTATCCAAGTCACAAAAATGGCTGTCTGCAGGTGGCTGTTTCTTTCAAGCATTTAGCATTTTCTTATCTTACTAAAAATGAAGTTAATACCACCCAGGATAACCACTAGGAACTTTAGTAGGAACACAGTGATTTGCTTTTTCTACTATTCTGTGCAATGACAAAAAAAAAAAAAAAAAAAACGAGTATCCATTATGTGCTCTACTACTAATATAGAATAAGAGGACTCAGAACTGTGGGACAAAGACAAAGCCTGGTTGTACAAGTTTAATATCTAGGACCTAATCTCTTTGCATCAATTAATAAAATGGATTCTGGCTGACTTTCATGTCATTCACCTCACTTGGTGCTCAAGGAAGACATGTAAAAGCCATTTGGAATATAAATTTTTAACAATACTGATAGTGATCAAGGACCCATCCTAGGTAATGAACTGAGCTTATATTTCTTGTTCGGTGAAGCAGAATGCAGCTGTTCAGGCACAGTAAGGTAAAAAAGAGGCACAAAGGTTCTCTGTTTCATTCATTCTGAACACTTCTATTTTGGTACCATCCTCTTCAAATGACTGTCTCTACCATTAATGTTTTGTAAATTAGATTAAAAAATAAAATTGTTTTTTCCTCTTTTTTTCCTCCTTAATGTGGTTTGTTAAATTTCTAAACCATACTCAGTGCTTTACTTTGCCTGCGTTTTAATTTCCTGGGACAAGGAAGAGTTTATGAACTGTCTTCCACTTTAGAGATTAAGGTACATGTGTCACACATAGGTCTTGTGTCTGGATCCCTGCTTAACAGTGGAGAATGCAAGGTCTTGTTGTTCAGGTCCTGAATGAAGACATCTTTGTTAGCCTTTCCTGCCTGTTTTCAGCACACTTTGAGGACTGTTAGACCCCCCAAAAATCTCTGCAGATTATGTGAACTGGTAGGAAAATTGAAACTTTCATGTAGTAGCAGATGAGTACTGATGAGTTTCTGTGACCAGAAAAAAAAAAAAAAAAAAAAAGTCTGAATAATTGTCTGCTAATTTGTTGTTCCTTCTCTTTACTTCAGCACTTTTTTTTTGTGTTTCTTGGAACTTTGTAACTGTCTCTCAGGCTTCCAGACTGTCTTTTCTGGATTTAACTCTTTCAATTTTGTGTTTGGTTTTTTTGTTTGTTTGTTTGATTTTCATAATGCAACTCCTGTTCTGCTTTGAATTGCTGCTCAAGGAAAAAGAGAAAATTTCATGCTGTCAAGGAGAGCCAACAGGCTGCATGTAAAGACATCTCTTATAGAAGAGATAAATCTATTGAATGGTATGATTCACCATTTCCACTTGTTTTATTAAAATGATTTAAATTGAATCAATCTAATCTTTAGTTGCACCTATGCACATACAGTCATGTAGCTTAGATTATAAACAATTGTTTATTCTAACTGGGAAGACAAAGTCATGTCACTTTGGAGGCATAATATTAGACCTTCCTCTTCCTTTTTCTATTTTAATTTGGCTAATCTTATTTTCACTGTGTACAGAATATATTGAATATCTAAGTTACAGCATGTAATCCATGTTGAGTCAATTAAAAGAACAAAAATTCTTAAAGAATACAATGCTTTGAACATAGAATGTTAAAAAGTGTTAACATTCTAGTTTTTTGTGGCTTTTTTTTTTCAAGTAACTTTAAAATAGATGGCAAAGCATCTGTCTTAATTGGAAATATTTGGAGAACATATGGAACACAATGATATTAGATTTTTATGGCAATATTAGCAGTGAGAGTGAAAAAAGTATTTTCAAAGCCTGTTCTAATTACAGGTTTTCCTCTCATTTCAAGTATGAAGTTTGTAGAAGTTACATTTAACTTCTACAATTTCTACTTTTAGCAGATCTTGAAATCTGCAGTTCTACTCAAGGTAGAGTAGATACTTCATTGATACCAAAATGCTCTAATAGTGGACTAGTACAAGATCCAGAATGGCTTCAGAGAATTTAATGGTTGCTAACTCATCCAGACAGCTGACTTTGCTGGGAGATCATTCTGATGAGGAACCTTTTTTACCATGAAAGCTTAAGTTCATGGCAGTGTCATTGCTTTGTCCAGTAACATCTGTCCTTCTGTAACTGGCATAATGATATTATGAATAACAATTGTAAACTTTTGATCAAATTTGTAGTGTTGGCTGATGCAGCATTGCACAAATACATTGTTTACGTTTGTGGATTTTTTGTAGGACTTATCTTTGCAAATCTGAATTCTCTTTGTTCAGAAGCGTTGTGGTGTTCAGTTCTTTCTGTCTTTCTTTTTTGCCTCTGGAGAGTGCAACATCATGATCATTTGTGAACTGAAAAAAAATGCACCAAATCATTTCAGAGTCTCATGAGCAAGTGAATCAGGTTAAGCAGAGCATTAGTGAGAATGCCCACTTGGCAATCTACTGATGGGTCATCACACTGAGTGGCCTTTTTATCTTCACTGTTTGCTGTACAGTAATATCAGTAAATTTTGTTGCAGAACAGTGCATTGGTATGCACCATGATACCTAAAATGCTTGCAACAAGAGCAAGATACAGTCATACTGCTGTTAAAAAGCAATACTGCATTAAAGTAGATGTAAGTTAGTACCACTGTGCCAATTTATAACAAGTGGTAATCTCAGTATTGTGTAGATTGCAGCTTTCGACCTAGAACTGGAAGCTGTATTTCTGATTGATAGAATAAATAGGATGAGCGTTTTTGTTTGTCTTTCTTTTTCAATGCAAGAAAAGATAAGTAAATGAAGTGTTTTGAAGTCATCATTTTGAGAGTGCTTTTAACACAAATTCATAAAAATGGTAATGACTAATTTCTAGTAAAGAATGAAGGTCATCAACAGAGCTCAATACTGTGATCTTTTTAGCAGTTTTGGTAATCATCAAATTCTATATAGAAGTTGCGTTAAAAATTGTGCAAAAGTATTAAAGTATTAAAAAATGTGGAGGTCTTTTGGAGGAGTCTCATTTTATTCGTGTATAGCTAGATGAAAAATAAAGGAAAATTTGATGTCAGAGACAAACTTTGGCCTTGGGCTTTCAAAAACATATGTCCACAAAGAAATGGAGAAATTTGGAACCTTGATATTTCTGTGAAGTTTAAACACCAATAGCACTACAAAGAAAAGTTTGATTTTTATTTATTATTTACAGTTGTATGATTTTATTACTTTATTTCTTATAAGTACTCCTTGTCCTCAAACCTAACCCCAAATAAACTGTGCTTCTAGCTGCTCTTCAGTGGGGAAATTTAAATGTATCATCTTTGTGCTTTTTTGCCCACCTATCTGATAATGAAGTACAGTTTGGAATAATTTATGTCAGTCTCAGAATTATGCTAAATTATTAATCCCTTTTTAAATCCTTCTGATGTAAGAGATTGATTATACTGTAAAGGATGACCAGAACTGAGAGTCCACTGATGATCTTCCTGGCAAACCACATATACTGGAGTTGGTGTACATCACCTAGGGATTTGCCTAGATGTGAGTAGATATTTGGGACTGTGTTAGAGGTTGTAGGCCATTTGAATTGTATTAGGACGATGTGATATTGGTAGTATATGACTCTCATAATATGGATGAACTAAATATCTGTATATGTTAAACATATACTAAATGTTAGTAGAATACTATGTATTACCTCATTTACTGGTGTTTCTTTGCAGCTGTTTGGCTTCATTTTCTATGCTGTCATGGTTTTGTAACTTTGCTATTGGTATTCCACATCATAACATCATGGACAAAAGAGAAGAACGACGTATCCCAGAGGACCTCACGGTCAGAGAAGGAAGATACATCACGGAAGATACGTCATCTGGTTGTGCGCGGTCTTTTTCACTTTTCACTTGCTGCCAGGGAGAGGAGTGGGTGTGCTTCCAAGCCGTGCGCCTTCATCAAGTAGGGCTTTTGGTTTCGGAAGCTCTCTCACTCTCTCTCTCTCTTTCTATCGCTCTTCCACTCTCTCTCATTTCATTTGATTTATTATCCTTACTTCCAATTAGATTGTATTATATCGTGTCATCTTGCATTCCAACATCATAGTTAGTAAAATAAGTTCTCCTTCTTAGATCGTTGCCGCTGCTCCGTTTTTTTTCTCAGGAAGCTGGGGGGACTCTGCGAGCCTACTGCCCCCCTGTCACAGGCACAGATCTATCTAGACAACTCCGTGAAAAAAAACTTGGAAGCACACCCACTCCTCTCCCTGGCAGCAAGCGAAAAGTGAAAAAGACCATGCACAACCAGATGACGTATCTTCCGTGATGTATCTTCCTTCTCTGACCATGAGGTCCTCTGGGATACGTCGTTCTTTTCTTCTGTCCATGATGTTATGATGTGGAATACCAATAGCAAAGTTACAAAGCCATGACACTGTCCCTCTAATACTGAAAATACAGGCAATAAATTAGATAATGCTAGGTCTCTTTGGATGCATATAGGGACTCAACTAGTTAGCCTAGGCTTAGAGAGAAATGAGCACTTCTAGGATATGATTCAAATTGCTGATCTTGGGTTTATCTGGCATTTTTTCTGATATTCACAGGGTCGGTCTAGATCTCATCCATAGTAAGGTACAGAATTAAAGAATTTTAATGGGGCTCCAACAAAAAAACAGAGAACATATTGAAGTTAAAGCAGCTGTTGAAGTTAAACCATGGTACCACCAGTTCTGGCCGCAGAATAAGCAGTATTGTACATGCTAAACAGCAGTCAGCATGCTACATGTCACAGAGTCAGACTATGAGAATGATAAAACAGTTGGTGTTTCTGGGACTCACTGACACAGTGCACAGATGAGTATAAGAGGAAAATTTGAACAGAATTCTCAATGGCTGTTGAGATCTCTAGCCTTGTTCATTATTTAGAAGGAAAAATATCAGCTTTTTCCAGGCATCTTTTAAGCTTTATAATGCAGCCCTTATTTTTTAAAGCAATTGTAAGTGAATTATTTGTGTTTGTCATTTACTCATTGTTCTGCAGGATAGGCATGAAAAGGGGTCCCTTGGGTGGTGAGGTGTAACTCAGTAATAAAATACGCAGATACAGGCAAATAAAGGCATGGTCAGTTTTATGGCTCACAGTTTGTGGCTTCTGAATGTGTGGTGTCCAATCTGAATAATCTTTCAGTTTTATCCTTCATATAGTATGGAATTTATAAATCTTAGTGGAACTTCCTACATGGAGTTTATTTTTTTTGCAATAGAGCACATCATATTTTTTAGTTTTTTTCAGAGAAAACCTTAAGTTATTTTTTTTCTCTCTATGTCTACATGTATACTAGGGGTGTTCTCCACCTCTTTTTTTTGTTTTTGTTTTTTTTGTTTTTGTTTTTGTTTTGTTGTTGTTGTTTTTGTTTTTTTTCCTATTTAGACTCATTTTCTCATGCAACTATAAATATGTAGGACACCAGCAAACACAATTGTGGCTGAACTGTTCTGGCAGTTCCAGTCATTTTCTTTATTTTAACATAAATGTTTGTGGATTTTTAAAATGTTTATTATTTCATTTCCAGATTACATGCCACTTGTAGTACCTCTGGACTGACATTCAGCTTCCACTGTCTGAATTTGGCATTTCTCATCCCTTAGAGTTAACCAAACATTTATTAAATCACAAAATAACTCTATTACTCTATGTTATCCTTATAATACTTATGCGTATTTTACATCTATGAATTCAAAAGCTCTTGCTATTTCTAATCATGCTCCTACAGAACACTAAAATACCACAGTACAGGGTTCCACCTAAAAAAATGGATTATAAAAATAACTAAAATATTTGAGTACAAACATGAATATTGAAGGTGCTTGAGCCATATCCCAAGAAGATCCCCAAATCTCTGTGCCCATAACATAACTTGGATTTATATATGGTAATAAGAGCTTCACTTAAATACCTGCTGCAGATATAAACCTGTTAAAAGAAAATATTATCAACCACTAATCCCTTCAATAATCCTTATATGTTGAAAGCCTTTTAAGGAAATACCTGTTAAAATGTTAACTCTACTAAATTAATACAAACAGGCTATCTTTAAAATAAACATTTTAAGCAAGTAACTGTGAACACATTAGTTTATGCTAATAGCACTGTGCAGGAAGTTCGAATTATTTAATTATGGTGCAAATTGTCACATGGGTAGATTAATTTTTCTGTATAGCTTTAAAATCACTTCTGTGCATTCACTGATTAATTAAATATAACCGTGTGCTTTTGGTCCCTAGAAAATATAATTAGTTGCTTTTAACTGCTTCTATGTCTGCTCATCGAGCTTGTATAAATGCAGTCCAACTGCCCCACAGTCAGAAGCCACGGTGACCCTCCTGCTGTTTTTTTCTTTCTGTGGTTCTGCAGCTGTTAAATTCTTTCCACTCAACTCAGACATTCAAGGCACCCTTTTTCTCCTTAGCTGCATCCTGATATTCTTTACAATTTAATCTTCTGCACAAGAATCTGTAATGAGACCTCCTGAAGCTAGCTAGACTTCGTAGTCAGACAGAATAATAGTAGGCAGTTAATACTGGAGACATCTGAGAGCAAACAGAATCCCATGCAAGGGATATGAAGGTTAATCAGTGGATATTTGTGGCTTTTTGTTTTTATTTTTGTTTTTCTTAGATCAGTGTTGCGTTAATTTAATGTCATCGATTGCAGAACTATCTCTGTTGTACTCTACAGTAGATGAGAGCAGAAACTGTTCTAGTACTGATACAGTAGCCCAAGGGAGCAACCTTCAGATGTCTTGGAAAATGCTGATTTTTCAGCAGTACAATTTGTCTAATTGTTACACATTGTGAGCCAGAAGAATCCCCATTACCCAGAGTTATACTTCTCCTGGTGTTCAGAGGGCACAAGGGAAACTCTCAAATGAGAGGTATAGGTAGTGATGATCTTCCAGAGAAACTGTTCTGCCTATATGGTTTAAGAAGGTCCCCAAAAGCTTCCTCACAATCCCAGTCTACCTCTTCTTAGTTCCTAGTAAACCATCTCAGAAAGACTTTGTGTGTTTCTGTTATTTGGTTGCACAAAAGAGAAAAAAAATAAGCAAAGAAGAAATAATCATCTAGAAGGAACATCAGTTCCTTTAACTCTGGTTCTGCATTCTGCTTCTATCTCAGTGTACTTCCACATAGACTTGGAATTGCTTTCCTGGCAACCAGAGGGGCAAGGAAGAAGCAGTCCCTCTGGTGACAGGAGACCAAATGGGAAACTGTACAAGCCCAGTTTTGCTGCAACATTGCAGCTCACAGTCATGTCACCTTTCAGAAAAGGCCTTGTGTATTTTTCAGAAAAAGTCTGTGCCATGATTCATTTTGCTTCACACAATCTATTCGCAGGTTTTTGGTATTCCAAAAATTGAAATGAGTCGGGCCCAAGCATGTTCTTTTCTGAAGACCATTTTAAAATCCTTTCATAATTTGACCCCCCTTTTAATACCACGTCCACGACTGTTCAGGTCTGTCTGTTGACAGTCATGGCCTTGTCCTATGCTCCTTGAAGGAAGTCTTTCTATCCTGACCTCCCCAATACTGGCCTGCTTGTGAGGCCCAGCCACAAAGTTCCTGGAAGCCATATGTGCAGAACTATGGTAATCACCAAAGGCCTTGCCTTGTAGGGCTGTGATCTTAAAAAAAGTCATCTTCTGATTCGTTATACCATGAGCAGCCGGGTGTTGTTCAGACACATAGGGCACGTTTTTCCTCTGAGGTAGGAAACGGCAGTTTACCTGCCTGTCCAGTCATGGTTAGACTCCTGCTCCCAGAAATTCCTTTGTTCTGATCTCTGTATTTTTTAATTTTATTTATTTATTTATTTATTTATTTTGAAAGGGCATAGCTTTTGAATTTCTATGATTTTGGACGTTTAAGTTTTGTGGCACTTTTGTTATTGATGCTCCGTTTTCACATGGCAGTGTCTGTGGAGAAGAAAAAACTGGTTTCATTACACACCACTACTGTATCATCTCTGTAATACAGAATCAAATAAGGAGTTTGATAACATTAAGTTTGTTCCGTAGTCAATATGTTGTGTATACAGGGAAGCATTTTCTTGCTCTGTGTGCGTTTCTAGGGAGTGCCCAAGCATGAAAAGGAAGTTAGCTATGGAGAAGGCTTTTATATCTGGAGGTAAACGTAAACATGTATGGAATTGAAAGTGTTTCTGTGACAAGAATGATAGTCTGTTCGATGCTAGTGTATTTCTGATTCAGTGTCAATTTTTGCCACTTCTTTAAATATATACGTTTTTACATTGTTTTATCTAGATTGAATGGGAGAATGTCAGCTTTAAGATGATGCGGAAGTATTGTAATGCAAATCTTTAGCAGGTGTTGTGAATTCACTTTTCATTTGCATAGCTGAATCCACTAATCTCAGGAGCTGAACATTCTATTTATTATTCTGCTGCCACATTGTCTGAGATGAGGAAACCCTTGCTTAATTGCATGAAGTATATGAATAAATATTCTAGGATTAAGACATACATCTTCATTATTTCTTCTCTCCAGAAATTTATATTTGGATATCTAGAAAAGAGTGAGGATGACAAAACCTAATGCAAAAAACCCATAACATTTAGGAAATTTTAAAAAAATAATAATAAAAAAAAATCCTTGTAAGTCATTTGTCTGTCACCCATCACAGAGTAGTTTCTTTATATGAGATTTTAATTTTATATATTATTTAGTCTAAGTTAAAATATTCCAGATGGACTTTTCCTGCACAAGGTTACTCTGATTCAGTGGATTTCATTGCCCAGATCCTCTGTCAGAAGTCTGTGCTGAGCTCCACGTGAGACAAATGGCTGACCCACATATAGGTCACTATAAAATGTTGCCCTGCAGATTTTCTCAGTCATTTCCACTTCTGTTTCTTCTTCCTTAATGTTGCTATTTTGTCTCAGTTACATACCATTTATGTCACCTAAGTATATTTTTCCTTTTTTCATTGGCATGTTAAACCATGCTATGCATGGTCCTCTGCCTTGATATAAGAAATGAAATTTTAACCGTTGAAGGCGGAAATGAGAATATCTCATCAGTTGAAAAGTTTCTGGCATCTAGTAGCATTAATAAAACACTGTGATTAAGCGATTGTAACTGGGCAGTTTACTGTAAGGTCACTCACAGCATTATTGCTTTCCAGATTTCTTTCTGCCTCAAAACGTTTGTCAGGTTATCCCAGAGATAATAAAAATGCTCACATTTTTTTTTCCAGAATGACTTTAATTTTATTGTCTTTCTTAATTGTAATTGGTCTTCACATCTCGCCATTTAGTCCTGCATTGCTTAATAGGTTGTTGTAGATGGTTACACCAGTGAAGTAGGCAGGTACTGTAAAGTTTTGGTGTATTGCCATGTATACTTCTTCATCATTTCATACCTGTCAGGCAAATCACACTTCATGCATGTATTTTCATGTCCACACCAATTTGGATTATCTCTGTAAGTATGCATGAAGCAGACTCGGTCCAAAAATGGTTGTTTCATGTAGAGGTGAAACTTATATCAAAAAAAGCCACAAACGCAATCTATTTTGTCTACTGTAATCTGTTCTTTATAAAGTCATCATTCTCTTCATGCCATTCACGGATTTATGCTGACCAAAATTTTGAATGCCTGACTTGGATGTTAATATGTTAATCATGCTGGATAACAAGATATTTGCATGTGTTATGTGTATTGTACAGATATTTGGCTGAATAGCTTTTCTTTTCTTGGAAACTAAAACAGTCTGTTTCACCTTTTCTAATTATCTGGAATTTCCCTTGTCTTCATATTTCAACAATAATTAGGTTCCTCCTTTAATTAAAAAAAAAAAAATGAGGGAGGGGGGGGAGGGAGATATAACACAGAGAACTGGAATGAGTGTGTATCCTTTGTACATACATAACATGAATCAAAATTCCATCCTATTCTTTACCGGTGACTGTCTTTACAAGATTTCTATCACTTGAAAAATTTCCAGACATCCCGTACTTACCGTTTCTGCAGTAAATAGGTCCTCTAGATATTTCAGCTCTTACTTGATAGATTTTTCAAATACAAACCATGCCTAACCCACTCTCCCCATCCTCCTCAAATCCAAACAAACAAAACTGAAGATCTTGAGTTATGAGTATATAGTGACAAGTATTGCAAACAAAGTCCATCTCTTTCACATATTTCACAGACATAATAATACATCAAGCTGTTACTGATTGTCAAAGAAAGAAAAGAAGAAGTTTAGAGAGGAAGAAAAGAGAATTCAGCAAGACAATGCAACCTGTTTTTATTCCTCTGTGGTGACAATTTTTGCGCTTCTTTTAGCATGATCCAGGTTAATTTGGATTGCCTTCTTTTATTAGCTACCTTTTGAATAGATCTTACTGAATCATGCTATTTTAACTTGGCAAACAGAATACATTGTAGTAAACACAAGAAAGAGAAGAGCAAACTGCAACACAATGAATGGCACTGTCAGGACCAACTTCTTTTGTGCATAAAATGTGTTTGGATATTTAACACTTCAAACTACAGTACTTGGAATTGCTATGAGGCAGCTTCAGTGCCTGTCGTATGTGATTTTTGTTTTTGAAGCAATACAAAGACATGGAGAGAAGGAGCTGCTTTCAGGAAGGATTTGAGTCCTGTTATTAAAAGTTATCCTCTGACTGAGGAAATTGGACTGCAGTCGGTAGGTATCTCTGATTCTGTCATTTTGAAAGACCTTACAGAAAGAATAGCATATACTAAAGAAATAAAACAAAGTAGTTCTGAGGCTTCAGTTCAAGGACATCTATGTGGTTTATGTAAGCTGTTGATTTGGAGCTGCTTGTTTTTGTGCCCTTTGTACTTGCAGTGTTCTTTCCATTAGTATCTTCTATCACGTTGATGTGCTATTGAAATCAAGTGTGTGGTGTTTATTCCAGCGCTTAAAGACTTGGTGTGCATACAGAACTGAGAGTACAGCCCCACGGCCTGTTTGTTCACACTGCGTGTAAATCAATTAGCGCGCTGAGCCTGAGAGCATTACTGGAGGTTACTGTGCCATAACCTGAACTCAGGAATACTCTGTCTCAGGTAAAAAACAGCCTGCTGAGTCCTGTTCAGCTGTGCACTTAGGGAAGTGAGGGAGAAAATGATCAGATAAAAAGCGTCAATGAGAAGTGAAAGAGAAGAGGTCAGAGCACAGTTTCTGAAACACCAGAGGGTGCCAGCCAGGCAGTCCACGCTCATAGTGCCAGCCTGTTTAGCCTTAATGTCTTTCTTCTATTTAGATGTGTGAAAAATGACAGATTGGGAAGTGAAGGGTGGTAAGGACAAAGGTGAGGAAATCACACACTGATTTCCTGTTGAAAGGATGGAGCTGGGGAGAGCTCCCTGGTGGTAACTTGTAAATGGAAGGAGGGCACAAGCAAAGAGGTCTTGCATTTTTTAATGCACACTGCATTAGTGTTTGCATGGTGGCGGTGTGCTAATTCAATATAATCCTTTAAATCTGCTTGGTTTGTATTTTGTTTTGGATCCATTAGTGAATGATTTGCTCTGGCTAGGCCATGAAATCTTTTTTTTTATCAGCTTCTTGACTTGCCTAGGAAAGGAGTACACCATCTAACATTTGATGTCTATGCCAGAGTCAAGAGCATGTGCTGTCTTTATACTCCGTGGAAAGAAAAAGAATCTTACAGTGCACAATTCATCTGACGTATTGTAAGCATCAAAATTACAAGATGATATCCCAAATCGTGTCTTCTATTGTCTCTTAAAGAGAGTCTGCACAACTAATTCACCAGTGGATGTTTTGCTGAAGTGTATTTTGCCTGACTTAAGTTTTTTGTTATCAAGATAGCTCCCTTGGACCCTCAGGACCCTCCTGTCTGATGCCTTGCAGATATTCTCTGTGTTATTTATGTGGGGCAAAATATATGATCTGTCAGTGAGATGAAGCCTGGTATTTAACTGGATTGTTCATTCACCTGAGTGAGCTAGGGCTGCGTTGGTAGTAGAATTCTCTGGTAAGGGAAGGTTTCAAAGACTCTCAAGATTGCATTTCCCCAGAAGCAAGCCCCAGTATTTGCACATAACTCAAATTTATCTATGCAAGCCTGCATCATAAATTCAGTACTTTTATTACCATTTTCTGTGATACAGTAAATATGACAAATAGTAAGTTCTTTTTGCTATTTTTGAGATCATGAAAGCATTAAGTTTAACAGGACATTAAATTATCTTGTCTACACAGTAACACAAGCTTCCATTCACATTAGAAACTATCTGATATGTTAAAGGTGAACCATTTTGTGTTTTGATAGTAGTGTTGTTGACTGTAAGTTTTTATTTCTTTTTATACATCACAGTTTATTATGAATTCTGTTTTGCTTTGTTTTTAATACTATACTTACTGAGGGTACCAACAATGTTAAAATATAAAAAGTACCTAAGCCATAAGTGAAGAAATTTTTCATGCTTTAACTAATTTAAAATTAGGTTTTAAAAAATGGGGAAAATAAACAAACAAACAAATAAGCTTATCATTGCACCTTCACTTTTGTCTATGCCAAATTTGGGCTGCCACCAACAGATGTGGTTTGCTCATCCCTGTTTAGCTATTCCTGTTACTTCCCTGGTGTCAGCAGTAGAGAACAATAGGGAACCATTCTGGCTATAAAAATACCTACAGATTTTGTGGTGCTTTTTGTTGTTTATTTGTTTGTTTGTTTTGTATTTTTTTTAAACAGCCTTAGACAAGATAAAATTGATTGATCAGAAATGATGGATGGTAACACCAAACCTGAAGGTGCTTTTTCATTCTAAGTGCTTAGATAGACAATATATCTGAAAAAAATACAGGTAAGAGAAATAAGGAAGTGCTCTTAGTCCCCGCTCTGCAGATGAGTCAGTTGATCAGGTAAGTAGACCTAAGGTTGAGAGCCCTTGGAGCTACCGAAAATATAGGCCTTCAGCCTGGACTTCTCTTCTGAGTCCATCTGTGGTCAGCAGAGAAGAGCGCCTCCAGAGGGCAATCTCTTCTCATTTTAAGAAAAATATCTAGGATGTTCACAGCTAGTCAGTGGTGGAAGTACCTGTCTTTGCAGCCTGTTGTGAGAACTAGGTGACTAACTCAGACCAGGAATGCATCTTTTCAGTAACTAACCTATAGAGAGGTAAATTATTTTCAAAGTGGCTTCCTGTGTTCACAAAGGAAGTTTATGGCAGAACTGGGAAGTAAATTTAAATGTCCATGGTTAGCTCTTTCTCAGCTACCACAACCACTAGCCTACACTCCTCTGACACAGAGCCTCTCTAAGGGGTAGAAGTCAATTGTGAACAGTGATGGGACTTTCAGGGTGATGCAGTCGAATTTCAGAGATCTTTAAGATTGGGGAAAATCAGTAGACCACTTTTTGTCTGACCTTCTGTATAATACAAATTGTGAAGAGTGTTTGGTTATCCTTTTGAGTCCTATGATTTGGATGGGTATAAAGTAAATCTGAACCAAACTTAAAATTTCAGCCTTTTAAATTCTGATTTGATGCTGCTTCAGGAATAAAATATATTTCTCTGGGTTTTTCCTGTGAGTGAGTTTCAGGCTGGCCACGTTCACAATTTTTTCATCATGGATTCTGAGTCAATGCTGAATAATCGTCTTTGTTTCAGTCAGCAGTTGCTGAGCTTTCCAGTTTTTGTCTCTCTAATACCTGTGATTATCCATGATTTCTAAGAAAATACAGTTGATGCCAGTATGAAAACAAGATAGCTACAGCCTTAACTACAGTCCATCAAGCAAATGTCTTTGCGACCATAGTTGAGCTACTGAGAAACTGGAGTTCCTAGTTCTCTACTGTAAATGTTAGGCTAATTAGAAGGGTCTCTGGTGAAGTTTGGCACCTTCAAACCAGCATTCCTCCAAACATTTCTTTGGCAGAGAGACAATCCCTCTCACATATCATTTACTAGCGTAGGCTTAGGCATAGAGTCCTCAGCAGGATTTCTACCAAACCATTTGACATTTCCAGACTGCAAGAGCTCTGTGCAGCTCAAAGACGCTGGACGTGTAGGTTCAATTTAACTTCACAGCGGTTTGCCTGAGGAAACTGCTCTGGAGGTGTGCTATGGCTTCTGGGACCACTGATGTCCATGGTGTCATTCCAGCCCTGCAGCTCTGCTTGTGTGTGTGAGCGGACTCAGGACAGCAAGTCTGGGTTGCACCAGAGTAATGGGTCCATTCAGCTGCTGAAGCACTAAACAAATACAATGTCAGGAAATGTAGCTGGCACACTAACTTCAGAATGTAACCTTCTTTCATTGGTAGATTAATCGTGACACATTTGCAAAATATTTCCCTTTCAAAAATTGGCTTTTTGTAATGAGAAAACATTCCAGCTCATTATACCCAGTTATATCTAGCCTGAGATATGCCTTCAAGAACGGATAGTAATATGTGGCATCACAATGTGGAAAATTCATGAGTTTCCCTTGTAGTATGTTGTAGTAAGTTAAAATTTGAATGTTGTACGTTATTTGACTTTGTATATATTGTTTCCTGTGTTGTTTCTTTTACTCTGGTACATAAAAGAGCATTTTAACACCTAGTGTTAAATGCTTTAAAGGTACTCTGATGCTGTAATTAAGTATCTTCTAGATCTTTCAAATAGCATAAATGATTGAGTTCCTTCTAGTCTCTTTGCTACAAGACATTTCATTCAAATACTTCAAAATGAAGAACATTTTCTTTCTAGACAGGTGGAAAACAGTTTTATCATTGTCACTTTCTTTTCACTTACTTCTTAATAGCCATGTCATGTGACATATACTGAAAAAAGTACTTTCTTCCTTTCAGTGGCCTAATTCAGTACCAATGAAATCAATCAGTAAGGCTTTGCATTCTTTCTGTTTTGATTTCTAGTGAGGCATCAAAAGAACTGACAAGAAGCAAATCTCAGTTTTAGCCTCACTTGTTCCACACTGTTGTTAACCACGGTCATGTCTAATAATATTAAAGGTTTAAAGTGGTTGTCCTCCTTGTTTACTTTGCTCTTAGAAGAATCCTCAGCTCCCAGTTTTGATATCAAAGCATTGAAAGTCAAAGGAAAACTGACAATGTCTGCAAAAATGTCAACCAGGCCTACATTAGAGTAACTCTACTTCTGCTGATTTTTCTAGGTATAAAGATTTGGCTGATACAGCAGCAGGAGAGAAGAAGTTGTCTGCCAAGGAGAGATGTCGTCTTGTTCTCCAGCAGTGTAAATTACAAGGCTGGCAGGTTTGTGATCTACAAAGCAATTAAAATATCATTCTTTAAACAAGCTAGCTGAGTCACTTCCATTGTGGCAAGCCACCAGATCCTTTGCAACAGTATATTCTTTTGACATTTAATATATGCTTTGGAGTAGAATCAAGATGATTTTCTGAGTTTTCTAGCAAATGAGTAGCTGTGATCATTGTGTCAAAAAATCAGTGTACTCTTGTGGGAAGAAAAAGAGTTCAGTAAAGCATGTACACTTTGTAAATTTGTATCTAGATTTTTAAAGGTATCTGGTGAATGCATTTTAAGGCTCTTGAATGTTCCTGAATTATAAAAAAACAAAACAAAAGAAAAAAAAAACAACAACAAAAAACCAATAAACATTTTCTTCATGTAAAATTCTATAATGAATGTTGTACTAAGAGCTGTGATCATAGGGGATATGCAAACCATTTACTTAAGACTTCCCATCTTGTCAATGCCAACATAGGCACCAGTGCCCAGATTCAGATCATAGAATCACAGAATGGTCTGGGTTGAAAAGGACCACAGTGACCATAGAGTTTCAACCCCCCTGCTATGTGCAGGGTTTCCAACCACCAGACCAGGCTGCCCAGAGCCACATCCAGCCTGGCCTTGAATGCCTCCAGGGACAGGGCATCCACAGCCTCCTTGGGCAACCTGTTCCAGTGTGTCACTACCCTCTGTGTGAAAATCGTCTTCCTAATATCTAACCTAAACCTCCCCTGTCTCAGGTTAAAACCATTTTCCCTTCTCCTATCACTATCAGAGCTGTGTAACGAGTATCACTGTACATCAGGTACAAAACAAAGAAACAAACAAACAAAAAACATCCAAAAGACAAGCACCAAACAGTGAATAAGAAGCTCTCAGCTTTCCATCCCATCTTCCCAGCCTGTTTATACCACAGTTAATCTTTACCAGAATAAGGATTGTGATATGACCTTCATTTGGCCAGAGTACTTTGTCATCTTTTTAGGGTAACTTTGTAATTTAGCATCACTGATTCCTTACCATTTGCATTTTCTAAAGAAAATGGTGTTCCCTTTTACACTGTGTAAGCTAATGTATGGAAAGGAAGCTTTCAGTGACTTAAAGTGCAGTGCATTCTCCTAGGCAGTGTCACTTCAGGCTCAGGTCTTTTCCAAGCCTATGACTGAAATTTATTCTACAAGACACCATCCAGACCAGTTTCAGAGGCAGGTGTGAAGTTTAGGGACTGGCCAGTCGTTAGGATGCTTATACCTGCTTTTGGAGTATTAGTTTAGAGGAACAGGTTAACATACCTTCTAATCCATGTGCAATCTCTAAGCATTAAGATGGACAGAAAATGTTTCTACAGCTGTTGATAAAGGAGGAGGATTGCCTAGGACTTAGTGCTGTGAGAAAGGAGCAAAACTCTTAGGAGATGCTGGTAAGTTAATTGCACTAGGAATGCTTGTGGGTGAAAGTTATACCATTGTCACTCAGTGACTAAGCAGCAGATGGGCTTATACAACTTCCAGTTTTCATGGGTGGTCTCCTCTATGCTTTTACTGCAGGGGACTCTTAAAAAAAAAAAAAGAAAGAAAGAAAGAAAAACAAAGAAAAAGAAGAAAATGAGGCAGGGAGAAGGAGGGGGAAGAAAGGTAAGGAAAAGAAGAACTAGGAACCCGGGGTGATGTCAGCTAGTAAAGCCAGAGGAAAAAAGTCATTTTATAGTGCATCGGTAAAAATCATCCAAGAGATATGGGTTTACATATTACCAGTTTATTCAGCCACTGTTGCCAGCAGTAACTACTGCAAACAGTTCACTGCTGGAATTGAAAATCTGTTTGATGCTGGGCTTCATGAATAAGTCAAAGAATGTCTTCCCCAACACCGTTAGCTGTACTTCCCTGAAGAGCTGTTGCAGATTTGGATTGATAAATCAACCAAAAATAGATAGCTAAAATATCCACACTGAGAATGATGAAGTTTAGGAGAAAGCAGCACGCATTTGAAATCAGCCTCCTGCTTATGTGTCATCATCACAGGACAAGCGTTACAGTAAACTCCACAGAAAGGTTGGGGAGAAGGAAAAATCTGGGTTTTATAGCTGGATGGATCTAGGCGATACGCGGTTTAACCTCCTTGTGATAATGTACCTGACTATCTCATTTTGTGAGAAGTCATATTAACTTGAGGGGGAGGGGAAAGCAAATCAGTGTTCTGAAGTGAGTTCCCAAAAAGGAGTAAAGAAAATTGATTTTTTGTATTTATTTCCTGCTTGACAATTTATCTTTCCTTTCTCACATAACTTGTGTTTGGAGAGTGTTTTATCAGCCAGCAGAACAGCAAAATTCAGAACCTACTCACAGAGCAGATTTATTCTCTTCCAAGTGCTGTGGCCTGTTTAAAAATTGAGAGCAAATGAAGAAGATCAAATACAAAAATCTGATTTTGGTTTATTTCTTTCTATTAGTCAAGCATTAGAGCAAACACTATCAGCTAACCAGGGTTTTGTGCTTGATTCGGCAGCTTCTGTGTTAGAGAAAAGCATTTATTAGAGAAGTGTTGATAGGTTTATGAAATGTTGCTATTGCTTGGGTAAGCTGAGCTGGACATAACTAAACTGGGACAATAAAAGAGCTGTTTAATTGAAGCTGACATACAATGTAGTTTCAACCATGCACTTAACTACTGAAATTATAAAAATGCAGAGCTACTAATGAAAGGCTGCTTTTGCATCCTAGTTCTCCATGCATCTTAGATAAACCATTCTTTCTGTTTAAATATATACCCGACCATAACAAGCTTAGCTACTTGATGTGATTTTTAAGCGCAACCGATGTAAGAGAAAATCAGATTTGTACATCAAAACAAGCCATTCCTGTTCCAGACAGAATGAAAATAGTAGACTTATTTAACCCCTGGAGAAGTCAGCAAGGGTTTTTGCTGTTAATGTAAGAGGAGGGAACAAGATAATATCTAGTAACTTTAGAGTCAGATTGATGGGGAGTGTCGGTTGCTGCATTTTGAGCTGCTCTCCAGAACATCTTAAGGCCTTTATATTAGGAAATCGACATTATTTGCTCATTTATTGTCATGCAGTGATATACTGGATAAAGAAAACCTACCATCCCAATAGCATGACTATTTTGCAAGCATTAGCATACTGTGAGAGAAATCTGGAGCACAAGCAGTCCTTGGCTGTTTTTACTGACAGAAGGAAACTTTCATTTATTTGGATTATCATTCCTCACACTGTTAAGCTTGCAAATATGAATTCAATAAAGGGGAGTTAGCTCATAGCTTACTGAGCTTTCTCATCAAAACTTGGAGCTTTACATTTTGTTTAACTAAGGTCAGTGGTCTTCAGTTAACCCTTCAGTTACTTTAGATGGAGCTTGCCAGAATGCAAAGAACTTGCATTTTATATCAATTTGATTTACTCGCCAAAGGCCAGACTCCACTAAAAGTGAATCTCCCAGCCTTTGACTGCTAGGAATACTTGTCTGGTTGAAAGATAGGACTGCTTTAAAACTGTCTGAGCTTATCTTTTCAATTTTTAGCCTGTTTCTTCTAATCCACAATCATTTCTTCTTATAAGTAGCCTTGAATTCTGAACACAGGAGATCACACAGTTTGAAACAGGTGTTAAGTTTGAATGGTATCATCCAAAGACTCCTCAGATGTGAAATAAGCAGTAGAGGAAGGTCGGTCAGAATGTTTCTTCTGAAACTCCAAATCGGCAGCAGGTAGCTGCTTGGAAAAGATGTTGTGTTAGTTCCAGTCCACGTTTTTACAGCTGCAGACATTGTTAAAGTTGTCTCAGGAGCCTCGTAAATTGTATGCCAGCTTATTTATTTGTTATTTAGTAATCTTAGCTGTGCTGGAAGTCTTTTTTTTTTTTTTTTTTTTTTAATGCCCTGCTTTGAGAGTCAATTTTCTTTGAGGCAGTTTTAAAATTAAGAATTAAGTACATTCTGAAGATCACATAAAAACAAACAATCCCAGAAGGAGTTGCCAAACTAATGCTAAATGATTAAAACATCAGTGTTTATGTTTCACCATACTTTGAACTTTGTCAGCAAAATTATGTTGTCCAAGTAGTATATCATCCTGTTGTACTCTTGGAAATAACTGGCTGGTAGCACAAATGACCACAGAGCAAGTCTGGACCTTACCAGTACTACCAAAAGGCTGGCCCAAACCAGCTTCCACCTGCAGATATTTTCTGCTACACAGTACAAGTCCATTGCATCCCCTTGGCCTGATAATAGGATGGATCATCCAGTTTGACCTCAGAACAGCTCTGTCTTGTTTCCATTCCGATATTTTTTATTTCATATTTGGGCTCCAAGTCAGTTTTTGTTATTCAAAGTTGATTTTCTCTATTTGTATCCCTCTTGATCCTTTTCTGTTGTTTTCTTCTTTTTCTTTTGCTATAAATATTTCACTTGATACTTGGTCCTGGTGTTCATTTCATTTTTGCCTGAATTTAGTTTTCCAGCCTCACACCTCAGGGTTTACCTTCTCTGCCATTGCTGTCCCTATTGCTTGCTGCCAATGTTTCTCAGTTCACACACAGTGACACTTTCATCTTCTTTTTTCAGTGCAATGTTTGCTTCTAAAATTTACTAAGAATAGAATTCTAGGTTCATAACATCCTTTGATGTAAAGACGGGGTAGGGTTTTCTACACTGATTATTCCCCACGTACATCTTATCTTACTGTTTATTTCCTTTCCTGTGATGCAGTCCGTTTTGTCTCCTCACCAGCATGAAGAATTATGAGGTCTTCATGTTTTTTTGAAATAGGACTGTCCATTTTTCTGCCCTTTCCCAGAGAGCAGAATGACAGTTTTTCTCCCTAAAGTCTAAATCCTGACAAGCACTTGCATAAATGCCTAATGTCACATGCGTGAATACTGTACTACTCATACTTATGTTAAGAGCATACATCAGCTATGCCTAACTATGGATTTAGTCAGCATGTGCAGGGTCAGTAGTCTGCCAGAGACAAAGGAAGGCTCTTGAAATGTGTAAAGAAAAGCTAACGAATAAAGCAAAGAGGATAAGCCTTTAAAAATAACACTTCAGTCCTTGTTAAGGATCTGTGCCCTGTAAATGTGTTCGTCGTTATAATATTTTTGCAGACATATACACTGCAGAAAGACACATTTTACAATAGTTTTAAGGCTTTTTTTCCTACATTTCATTAATGCACTGTGAAAATGTGTGTCATTGTGTAAAATATCATTAGATTATAGTTCTCTGTCTTTTGCAGGTAGCTATTTTGAAAGTACTGCCAGAAACACACAGCACTCCCACAAATTGCCTTTTTTAAACTAAAGAACAGCTTTACAGATTCCCTTGACACCTATTAAGTATGAGCTAATACTGCCTCCATGCCACCTACACACCATCTCAGCATCCATTCCTAGTTTTGAATGTCTGTTCTTCTACATCCTACACCTTTTCTGTAGAAAAAAGAAAGAAAGAAAGAAAGAGAGAGAGAGAGAGAGAGAGAGAGAGAAAGAAAGAACAGCTCCCTCCCATCCTTTCTTTCTCCTCCCAGGAAAAATAAATAAATAAATAAATAAAAAATTTGGAGGCCTGTATCAGAAATTGAAGCTTTGGTAGTCATCAATGACAGTTTTTCCTGATCTTTAAAAAATGTGTAACTTTGAAAAATAACATTTAAAGCCCTAATGCTTTTCTAATTAAAATAACTATGACTGTAATTCACAGATGGTTTACTTTTTCAGGAATCTGAATGACATTAAAATTTCAGACTCAGATGATAGCACTTTTTAGCCCAGAAAGCACTGAAAAGCAATTTCTTTAGGGCATGAAGATTTTAATCTTTTTTCCCTTAGGTAAGCAGGAAACAATTTGTGGTCAGAGAAGACACAAACTGTACTGATACCCAGCATATGAAACTAGAAGAGGGCAGATTTAGGTTAGATGTTAGGAACAAATTCTTTACACAGAGGGCACTGAAGTGCTGGCACAGCTCCCCAGAGAAGCTGTGGTGCCCCATCCCTGGAGGCGCTCAAGGCCAGGTTGGATGGGGCCCTGGGCAGCCTGAGCTGGTGGGGGGCAGCCCTCTCCACAGCAGGGGTTGGGGCTGGGAGGACTGGGAGGTCCGTTCCAACCAAATGCATTTTATGAGTTTTCAGTGCTACTGCTTTCACTAAACTCCAGAACCATGCAGAAGGCAAGGAGATGAGCTTGTTCTTGGTCACCTTCAGAAAGTATCAGGTTTGGTTCAACAAGGAACAACAAACCTCTCCAACAAAGTGAACAGAACCCAATATCTCACAGTAGTGTCTTCTGCACATACTTCTGTCTAGATCTCTGCTCTCAATTGACCTAGCATATGATGTAAAAGTTGCAGATAGCTTTTATCTGAATGTAAGAATGAATTTGTATTGATTGTACTTCTGTTCTTACTTCATTCACTTAAAAATTGTAGCAGGCGACTACTAATGAAATTCTTAGTATAAGTGATACCACAGTAACTGCATTTATGTCATTTCTGTGGTGTGGAATGGGAGAAAAGATCTCTAGTTCTTTGAATGTCCCCTAACTGGCTTTGTGAGTCTGTGGAGCCAGATGGTGAACACTTGAAGCTACGTTGACCATAAGCTTGAGCAGTTGTCTTGACTGATTTTGTGACTGAATACTGCAAAATAAATTACAACTCAATGTTTAGCTAAGTTACTCACTTGAAATGTAGCATAGATGTGATCTGTGTGTTAATTATGAGAATAATTGAGAATGGGCTTAGTTTTGCTGTAAGCATTGCTAGTTATCTGAGCTTTTGTGAAGTTTCAAAATATAATTTTTTGTCTCCTTCGACTGATTTTTCTAACCCTTCTACTGTCCAGGTGCCATAATCTCTTGCCCTAATAGAGAGGTATGTCTGAGACTTCCAGTGAGGAAGGAAGACAGAAACAGAAGGCATTTTAGGGAACTGAGGGAAAGAGGCAGAAATGAGATGTTCATTGGGTATGGACCTGAGACAAAGAGGTTAAAAAAGACTTCAAAGTAGTGTAGAGGGTTTGTGTGAAGAAAAAGTGGTGTATAAAGAGGAAATGTAATCGAAGTGGAAGAATATAATTTAATGAAATTTCTGTATCCAGGCATTGGTTTTCTGAGAGCTTCTTAGATACAAATGCTAATTATAAAAGCTGCATAATAATTTTATTACAGTTAACCGTATGAATAATAATTCAGTTATTCTTACAGAAAAATTCTGGATATAAGATGATGTTAGCAAGAAAATGAAAGTTTTGTTAGGCAAAGCTAGTAGTAAGGATAGTTCAGTATGTTATTTGAGAAGATGAATAGAATAAAATAGGTGTTTGGGTTTTTTAATGAGCGTTACAGAATTTGCTGCTTGTAGTGACATTGTGGTGGGAGGAGTCGAGATGATGTTCTGGTGTCCTGGAATAAAACCTGAGGCTCAAAAATAGAAAGCATGCTTGAGGAGAGGAGAGGAGAGGAGAGGAGAGGAGAGGAGAGGAGAGGAGAGGAGAGGAGAGGAGAGGAGAGGAGAGGAGAGGAGAGGAGAGGAGAGGAGAGGAGAGGAGAGGAGAGGAGAGGAGAGGAGAGGAGAGGAGAGATTGGTATGGTTTGCTGCAACAAACATGAAAAATGTCCTTCTTCATTGTGTGTAGTTATATGTCTGAAAGAGAAGCAAATTTAAACTGAAAAAAGTGGTTGACTTCTTTTTCTTATATTTTTGTGAAAAAGAAGGAGAAAAAGAAGTAGAGTCAAAAAATTCCTAAGGAAATGTAGCAAGCTCTGGTAATGAAGCATACTCCAGATGATGGATGAAGAAGGAATTTGGAGTGCTAAGAAGCAGACAAGGAGAGAATTCTAAAAGCACAGGAAGAAAAGTGAAAACTTCTGTCTGAAATCCACAGTCGGGAAAGCGAAGATGAGACCGTGTGTGTGAGAGCAGAGTATGAGAGCCTGATAAGAACTCAGTGAGATTGCTTCAGATGAATATGACATTATAAAATTATAAGGCATCACTCAAGAGAGTCTATTAGGTAAACATAATGACACCATTTTGCTAGGGTAGCCTCAGTTGTTAGAAACAGGGCTCTCAGACGAAGACAATTTCGTTCTGGAATAATAACTTCAATTTGTAAGTAGAAGGATTACTCCAGAATAGATGGTCTGAATAGAGGAGCTATTCTGGAATAGCTAAGTTATATGCCAGTATTTCTGTAGCTGCACAGTTTTCTAAAATAGCCATTCCATGCATTTTCCAGCATGCAAAGAAAGCCTATTCCTTATTTATGAGTTTCTCCAATGGTGAGATAAGTAATGTGCTTTTTTTTTTTAGCATTTTGCCTTCACATGCTTTGCAGTAACACAAAAAAAAGCTTATTTTATTGGAAAAAGCAATACTTACATTTAAAAAAATTAGAAATAATTCTATTTTTGCCGTTTCAGTGCATCTGATTTTAACTAAAAAGCTGTTGGTTCACAATCATAGTCTGTCAGCGTAAAGTTCAGAATTAGATACTCTTGACATTTGATGCAAAGTAGTTTTCCTCTAGAGTAGAGAGGAGGGAAGGGGTGCACCAGCCACTTCTGAGCTTTGTTAATGGAGATTAGCCATGGCAAATATGCCCTGACTTTCAGTAGTTTGTCTCTACCAGTGCAGTATATCTGACAACAGTGATAGGATTAAAAGCAGTTATTTGAAAAGGTGTGCAAATCTCCCTGCCAATAGCTGTCTCCAATAGCCGTACTGAAGTAACAACAGTGCAGTACGGTGGTGCAGTGACAAGAAAATGATCTTGTGAGCTATGTACAAGCAGGAGTTTCAGAGGAATGAATCTCTGCAATTTCAGTCAGACTGGTATTAATTAATCAGTAGTCATGTAAAATTAATAGCTAGACAAAATCTATAATCTTCACTGACTGGCTACCTGGTACTGATCTTATTTCTGAGCATTGAAAGCAAGGTTTCTTGTACAGAATTGCTAAGAAAAAAAGTGGAATAAGGAAACCCGTTATTTATCCCAGTTACTTCTTTTAACCGATCTATTAGAAGGGAATGTTTTTGAAGATTATACAGAAAAGGACTGTTCCATCATGTTCAGAATATGTTTCCTATTGCTGTAACAAGTTGTTTTTATTTTTTTTTTCTAAAAATAGAAGAGCATCTACTGATTTTGTGTTTATTGAGACCTTCTAAGAACTAGATGAATTAAACCAAACACCTGCTTAGCACCAGAGTAAGCTCATACACTCCATCAGTACACAGGAGAACCGTTTTCACAAATATATCTCTGATTGCTCAGGCTTGATTCTATAGAATCACAGAATCACCGAATGGCCTGGGTTGAAAAGGACCATACGATCATCTGGTTTCAACCCCCCTGCTATGTGCAGGGTAACCAACCACTAAACCAGGCTGCCCAGAGCCACATCCAGCCTGGCCTTGAATGCCTCCAGGGATGGGACATCCACAACCTTCTTGGGCAACCTGTTCCATTGTGTCACCACCCTCTGTGAAAAACTTCCTCCTAATATCTAACCTAAACCTCCCCTCTCTCAATTTAAAACCATTCCCCCTTTGTCCTATCACTATCCACCCTTGTAAACAGTCTTTCCCCCTCCTGTTTATGTGCTCCCTTCAAGTATTGGAAGGCCGCAATGCGGTCTCCCCGGAGCCTTCTCTTCTCCATGCTAAGCAAGTCAAGTTCCCTCAACCTTTCCTCATAGGAGAGGTGCTCCAGTCCTCTGATCATCAAATGATTATCAATTCTATGAAGAGACCTCTGGAGTAGCTTCAGCAGGCAGCTCTGGGAGCTAGAATTCATAGTTTTATGGGACACTAGGAATCATCCTCACTTATGGGCAGAATCCTTCCTGTTCCATGGATGGCAGCTGCCTGTTGCTGTTTTCTTCCCCCCATGGACGTACAACTTCTCACCTTTATCTTTGCTCACATCTCCATGTTTTGTAAAAGCTAATTTTTTTTTTCTGTTAAATTGCCTAACACGTTAGTGTAATTACATTCAGAATGCTTTATTTTCCAACCTGTGTTTAACTTGAACGTAGTATTTGTTCTGGATGGTTCTGGACCTCAAGGGGGAATGTGTGCCTGATAACTTGCTTATCCTTTCCAAATATGTCTTTTATTCAACCAAATGATGCTACCTTTTGAACAACTATTGACATTGTTACTAGCCTAATATTGCAGATCTGATCTGAGCCTTCAGCAGGATTGTGCACATATTGTTGTTATTTACTTGTCATTATTTTGGCCTTTTTTTGTTGATGGTGAAAGTTTCCCTGCTGTTTCTATTCTAGATAGGAATCCGAAAAGTGTTTCTTAAGTACTGGCAAGCTGACCATCTCAACGATTTGTGCCTTCAGCTTCAGAAGAAAATTATAACCTGCCAAAAAGGTAACAATTACGGAACAAGTATTCCTGAGCTGTCACTTTGTACACTGACAAGAAACATTGCGTAACAAATTCTTTTTTTTTTTTCCTTCCTCCAGTAGTTGCTGTATTTTATTTATTTCCCTATGGGCATATTTCCAACTAACTACTTATTTCCAACTAACTACTTATACAGATTTTTGGAGATGATAAAAATATTGGTGACACTCTTTATGTCTGTGAAACATAATTTTATGGAAAACTGTTGACTGTAATTAAAACTAAGAGGAGCTTGAGTATTTTGTTTTTCAAGTATATTCATTGACTTTTAAAGGCTTTAGTATTGCCTCTAAACTGTGAGTCGCAAAACAAATAGAATCACAGAATCATAGAATGGCTTGGGTTGAAGAGGACCATAAGATCATCTGGTTTCAACCCCCCTGCTATGTGCAGGGTTGCCAACCACCAGACCAGGCTGCCCAGAGCCACATCCAGCCTGGCCTTGAATGCTTCCAGGGATGGGGCATCCAAAACCCCCTTGGGCAACCTGTTCCAGTGTGTCACCACCCTCTGTGTGAAAAACTTCTTCCTAATACCTCCCCTGTCTCAATTTAAAACCATTCCCCCTTGTCCTATCACTATCCACCCTCGTAAACAGCCATTTCCCTTCCTGTTTATACGCTCCCTTCAAGGACTGGAAGGCCACAATGAGGTCCCCCCGGAGCCTGCTCTGCTTCAACCTGAAAAATATCAGGGCTACAAAATACCTTTCTGTGCAAATATATCATTAATACAAAGCTAATGATTTTGTGTGTTTAGTTGTCTTTGTTCTGTTCTTCTGTTGCAGTTTTTGTAGTAGAATTTTGTTATTATTTTATTTTTAGGCATTTTTTTCTTCTGTGTTTTTGTTTTAAGATCACACTGACCCATTATTTGGCACATTTTTAAAGGGGTTTCTATCCACTGTCTCCTGATTTCCTGTTACTACTGTTCCATTTCCTATCAGAATCTCAAATATCTACTTCCTTAAAATGTTGCATTATTTATCTAATTAGCTGTTGTCTGCAATGTTTCCCATTAACGGATTTTTTTAAGAAAATTAGAAAAACAAATCTTGTTTTGTTTGTCAGATTTTAGTCAGATTTTATAGGCTTTGTCCTTTACACCTACCCTCTCCCAGTAAGAACTACATTTGGGAAATTTTGCTCGTATTGAATCATTGAGAAAAATTTTTGTACCTATAGGAAAATCCATCATCCTTAAGGTCTTATATTACAGTTCAATCATATTAAGAATTAACTTTAGTACACTGTATACACAGTGGTTAGAACTTTTCTCACTGAAGTCAGATCCATGGAATTTTAATTCTTCTGGTCTTTGTCCTTAGATGAACTGTGAAGAATTAGGTAATTTTATGTCCTGAGGATGCTAACCAGAATTGTTTTAATGTCCAGAAGTGAGAATTACTGTAGATTTACATAATTGAGGACCAAGTTCAGAACACAATATTAGTATCTGCACAATACTTGTTGATAGTGAGAAGTAAAGATCCAGGAAATGACAGTTTTCATTTCAGAGCAGTTTTTGAGCTTATGAAATTGTTTTGTTTTGTGTGTTTCTTTTCATTCGTCTTTGTGTTTTTTTTTTCTTGTTTTGTTTATTTCTGTGTTGAACCGAAGACAAAACCCTTCAAATGGAGGAACAATTTTTGACTTCTAAGCTTTTTGATTTTTTTTCATACTTGTAAGCAGTGAACTCTGATAGCATTCTATACATGATTCCATTACCTTCTCAACAGCAACATTATAAATTCAGACTCAGTAATGTGTATATCCCTTGTGAATTCTCATAAAAGAGTCAACAAAAGCTGTGCTGTTAATTTTCTTTTTAACTCAATTGGGTAAGTGTATTACTGTTTCAGGTTTTAAGAAGTCAGATTTTATTCTAGAAGGCAGCTTTGGAGACATAACTGGCTATGATTATTAAAAAAATGTAAACTTTCAAAATTATCCATTATAGATAGTACCAAAGTGTATGAACTTAATTTTTTCCAAATGCAGGGAATTTTCCAAACCCTGTGAACATTTCCTTTTCTTATATTGTATCAGTTAGGCACAGAGCATCGCTAAAAATCAAAAACAAAATCTTGAGTTAAATATGTAACTGACGGTATGGGAGATGACAGAAAATGCCTTTCATTGTCCTCTATTTGTCCATTTATTTCATTCAGGATCATCTTACATTCATAGAAGACTAGATGTATCTTCTTCTGTTTACATTTTTCCTTTAGATTAATTGAATTTTACTGTCATTTAATGTTACTCAGAAGTGCTTCTGTGGCTGACACTGAATTACATTATTAAAAAGACTTATGCATGGTAGCATTTCTATCTTACAACCTTAGTATTTTCATTAGCATCTCTGAAACTCAAATCAACATCTTATACAGGCTACTTCCTGTTTACTTATCAAGAAATTTAAGTTGACCAAAATGAGGGTAAACATAATAAGGAATAATGAAATTTGACCTGTTTTGTTGTGTGGTTACCCGTAAGTTGAGCTACAGAAAATCAGCAATATTTCAGGTACCAAGAAAATAATTTTAAAACATGTTCTTTCCTGTGAGGTACACAGCAGTTACTGTAGATCTGGAAAGAAACATCATCTTGAGAAGCTTAAAAAAACAAATGCACGGACAGAACACCTTTATTTAGAATATCTTTCCTCCCAAGCCAGGCACATGCCCAAACATACTAACATCACTGGTTCCATGTAGAGTGATTGATTTAGTGCTGGATTTGTCATGGTCACAGAAGTCCCTGTCCCTTGTCTCCGATACTTCTGAAAATTCAGGGGATAAGGCAATATTTAGGTTGAGTAGAAACTGTTGTACTGCATATACACGTTTAGGAAAGAAGCACAGAAAGCCATTATGGGAGGTACACCAAAAGATAAGGCTGACAAGGAGTGTAAGAAAATAGGCCTATTAGATACGTAAAGCTGATGCAACGTAGATGAAAGTTTTAAGCTGAAAAATGGAAATGATGTGACAGAAACATTTCAGAAATGTGCATTAATTGTTTCTGCTGAAAGAAAATGAGCAAAAAAAGTCTTCAGGTGTCAGTAAAAGATCTTTTATTTGTTTTGGGGTTTTTTTCCCTGTCTTTTGGTACACTGAAATGTCAAAAATACTCTTTGAAGATTAATAGATACAGGCAGTCTTTTAATTTCTACCATATTCAATGCAATAATCATTTATTCAGGGTGTTATTTTAAAACAAAAGATCTTTTAACCTTTCCTTTTTAAATATATTCTTCTGCATTCTGTATCAGACATCCAAGTTTCCTGTTGTAATAGAAACAAAAATAACTTTAAGTGAAAGTAACCATTTTGAGTTCTGGTAGCTTAAATTCGTGAATGAATTTGCTGTCATACTTGGTTTTAAGCACTGGCAATATAAAACAGGCACATCCATTTCTGTATGTTGTATACAACGTACATTTCTTTCACTATTTGTATAAGATGTTGACTGAACTTGATTTACTTATGTTTGCAGCAGAACACACAGTAATATTGGTATTCACTAATTAATTAGTAGTCTTTCATTGCTCCATTATTTTTTCTTATGTTATGGTAGTTGTGAGAGGATTTCTAGCTCGCCAGCGTGTGCTACAGAAGATGAACATCAAACAGCAAGAGATCACCTCAGTCAAAGGCTTCTTGCAGAATGTTGAGGATATGGGGCTGAAAACATACGATGCCTTGGTCATTCAAAATGCTTCTGACATTGCTCGGGAAAATGACCGAATTCGCAATGAGATGAATGCTGCTTACCACAGGGAAAAGCTAGAGGCTAGAAATAGACCAGAAGAAGTCCACAAAAGGTAAGATATCTTAGCTTTGAGAAAATATATTCTAGGTTGGATAGTAAGGAATTGAATCATTCTGTGATTTCCTTCCCTGCTCTTAAATTCACATAACTGACTTGAGCATACCTTGAAAATTGCAAGAGCACTTTCAAGTATGTATTCAATCCAGATCAATGCTAGACACTATTTTTCTTTGGAGCAGGTAATTAAGTCCAGAAGCATAAGGACACCAGTGTTACCTTATTCAAGGCAAACTGAGCTTTATAGGCTCTTACTCAAGCCTCTGAAGACTTTATTTTTTTGCAGAAATTTTTAATTTTAAGAAAAATAGATTATAGTTGAACTTTCATCAAACAACTAAACAAAAGCAAAACACATCTAACTGAGAATTTTAGCATGGGGGAATTGCCAAAATAATGAAAAACAGCTAAAAAGGCATTAGAATACAATAAAGGGCAGCCCAAGAAATTGTACAATGAACTTGATAGACTGTGAAGAGGATTCTTTCCCCTTATTTAAAAATAGATGAAAGACATTTTGTTTAGCACCCATTAGAGTTTTCAGGAGTACCTGTTTTACAAATCCAGCAAATGGTTGGAGAGCGATTTCCCAGGAATGGAGTCCCAGATCTTTTTCTCTCAGATACCTGAATGGGCAAAGGTAGCATTTGCAGTTAAAAACAGGTATGTATCAAGAGCAGGAAAGCTTCTAATAACTTGCTGGGTATACAGATATTTACTTTTCCATAGGAACTTAATTCTCATCTGGAACAACTGCCTTTGCTTTCATTGCTTTTTTCAGTGACTTTATTAAAGTGAAAATGGCAGTGCATCTGCTTAATTAGCTTCAAATATCCCAGTGATTACATATTGGAGGAAATGCCTTTGTCAGAAAGACTGTAATTAAACATTACAGTGAAAACAAATTATCCACTGAGCACCACACTTTCATCCTTAGCTGTTTCATTTACTGCATGGGCAGCTGGCTAGATCCTGTGCATGAATTCCAGTCCTGCTGGTGATCTGCCATACAGAAATGCAATTTGAAAAAAAAAAACAAATGCTTCGCAGTTTGTCTGTAAAATGATGGTATGGACATCTATCTAATAGGCAGCCACTCTAAGCTGAAAGGTTTCCAGCATTTTGATTTTTGGAAGAGTAAAATGTTTGAAGAATTTCTGTTAAAAATTGGTTTGTTGGAAGCAGCTGAAAAACATCATTTCTCTGTATGTATTGAAATAGCAATAAATAAATAAATAAATGGAATAAGCAAAAGTCTAAAACTGTGATTGAAGTAACTAAGCATAATGTCATAGTTAATATCTTTAAAAGGATAGCTATCAAGTAAGCCTCCACAGGAGGATATGCAGATATCTAGCTGGAATCATTCAGGCAGCCACTGTAGCTGGTTAAAAGGGTCATTAATATTTTAAAGATTTGCATTATCTAAATAGAATTTATTGTTGTCTTTTCAGAAAATAGTGATAAAGGCTCAGCATTTGCTGCCTCAGTAACTTTCCATTAAAATGGATTTCCCAGAAATTATCATTCAGATTGGAAATGCGGCTTTTGATTGTGTGCAACAATCAAAGTGTGAACAATTCATTCACAGAGCGTCTGATCCACAATGTGAAACTGCTTAAGGAAAGCTGCATCTGTGTGAAAAGAGAGCCAGTGTCCCAATTTATCATGAAACAGGAAATGGAGGAAAGCTAGCAGCTTGATCTGGATTTGTTTGTCAGGAGATTACTACACACATCCCCTCTGCGCAGCAGGGGAGGCGGGAGGCTGTTTACCAAAAAGCTGTTGTTATGTTTGCATGAACAGGTTCATTGTTACCACTTGAATAATGCATCTGGGCCTGTCTTCCGTGCTTTTTCAGAGCTGAAGACAAGGGTGGGAAGCTCCCTGAGGACGGCTTTGCTGGCTACCGTGCGCCGAAGCACTTTCACTCCAGCTCCGTGCCCGTCCCCATGGCTGTAGAAGGCTTGGTACATTCTGCGGCTGGGTCGTCCATCAGGTCCCCATCCCTGCACTCAGTGTTCAGCATGGAAGACAACAGCAGCCTGCCGTCGCCACGGAAACAGCCTCCTCCCAAACCCAAGCGGGACCCCAACACACGGCTGAGCGCTTCCTATGAGGCTGTCAGTGCTTGCTTGTCGGCGGCTTCTAAGGAGGCTGCTAATGAAGGTCAGGCAGAAAGGGGGAAAGCGTCACAAAAGTTATTCTAGGGTATTGATTTGTTCCCTCCGCT
Source organism: Gallus gallus (assembly GCF_016699485.2). Classification (NCBI taxonomy): domain Eukaryota; kingdom Metazoa; phylum Chordata; class Aves; order Galliformes; family Phasianidae; genus Gallus; species Gallus gallus. The sequence continues at coordinate 138,363,069 of NC_052532.1, forward strand.
TTGATCCTTCCAAACATGGTCAAGTGCCTTTGAAAAGCCCCGCCTCTGTGAAATATTTCAGTGGCAGTAAATAAAGGTAGTCAATTTATCATTTGCTCCAAATCAGCAAATAACTGCTCATGTGTTCTAATGGCCTCGTTTGTCAACAACCTGAGCCTGTTTGCAGAATTCCCTCTGGAGACAAATGATCTTTGTCAGCTCCAGCAATTCTACCCCACTGACCATTTTCTTTCACCTTTTAAACTGTTAGAATATCTTGCACTGCTAATACAGAATGCCAGATTCTTGAATTTCACCAAGTTAAACATTAAACATTCTCCTACTTTTTCTCTGTATTCACAGAAATGACTTGTGCATTCAGTGGCTTACGTTTGTGCCATAACTTGCCTATGGTGAATTTTTTGTTTGGAATGAAAGCGCTATGAAAGTCCCAAAAGAGTTGCATTGCGTTATCGTACATTAAGTCCAGTTTTGAGTTCAATTGTTCTGTCCTCCTACACGTTTGAAACATATGAGTAGAAGACAAAGAGAGGGGAGACATTCTGCTTTTCCTTGATAAGCCTAATTTGTCCTGTTTCATCTAAAGAATCCTCTAAGCTTATCAAGGAAGATTCTTTGGGCTGGGTTTAAAGCTACATGTAACCATTCTCTATGCCTGCACACTGGCTGCAGAGCTTTGTGGCTCCCTCTCTCTTGCAAAATAATTACTCATGCCCAGTTTATTCAATGCAGGTCCGTTTTCCTAACCTCTACCTTGCTCATTCAGACTCCTTGTAAAGCGAGGTGAACTCTTGTGTGTGTCCAGTGTAAGTAGTTTTAAACTAGTTCAGTGTGGATTATGGATCTCTGCAGTGGTTTAGGCTTTCAGTGCAAAGCACTGGAATAAATGATTGATTTAGCCAAAAAACTTTACCAGACGTTTTTGAAAGAATGACAATTTAGATACGTTAGTATGGTCTTAGCAGTAATGCTTATGCACACGCAAAACAATTGGACCAGTTTCCCTGCTGTGCTCATTTTCCAAACATTATGTATTTCCTGAGTCTTTGTCTGAAACCAGCTCTGATTTACACCATTTAATTTATATCTTAAAAGACTAATCACCTATTGATGATCGGTATCTATTATCTCCGCTCCATCTGTGCCTGGAGGCTGTGAAAAGACATCTAGAGTTTTGTTAACTGTATACTCAGTTGAGGAATTGCCCCTAGGCTATGTGATTCCCTAACTTTAAAAATTATTTCCACATCAGCAATACAAAAGAAGCAGAGATAGGGATAATATCTGCCTGTAATTAGAATTTTATATACTGCATAAAAGTCAGATATTTCAGTTACTGATGATAACATGCATGCCAGAGTAGCACTATGCTGAAACTCCTAGTTAAAAGCACACCCTTGTGTTCTCTCCCCTGGGGCAAAAGGAATAACAAGCACGTATTTCCATGCATTACAGACCTTGCAGTGAATATCTGGATTCAAAAAATATCTCCTTGGGTGATAGGTTTAGTGACAGTAGAGGCTACCAAAGCGGATTGTATGCCTAGACAACAAAAGCTTGTGGTTTGGAATGCTGGAAGTTCTGCATTTTATTCATTGAAATATGTATACTTTTGATTGAATTCCTCTGTATGTAACTACTCTTAATGGTAAAATTATACATGCAAGATTTGAAAGCTTAAGTACTAGACCTGTGTAAGAAAAAACTAATTTCAATCTGTTAATAACATACACTTTTTTCACTTTCCTAGTTCTGACCCGTCCAAGGCCACACAGTGATGACTATAGTACCATGAAAAAAATACCTCCCAGAAAACCAAAACGAAGTCCCAATACAAAACTCAGTGGCTCTTATGAAGAAATACCTGGCCAAAAGCCTGGGGATGTGAAACAGGCAAACACAGTAGCCAAACAAGGTAGCTATGACACTGCGGGAGTACAGAGAGCAGCTTCTGCTGATGTGCCACAACATGGCACATTGAGTCTTTATATGTCACAAGAAGAGGAAGAAAATGAACCTGTCTATATTGAAATGGTAGGGAATGCAATGAAACACAGTTCTGCTGAAGCAGAAAGCCCAGAGCAAGGAGAGTCTGTATATGAAGAAATGAAGTATTTTCTCCCAGAAGAAGGAATCAACAGTAATGGAATAATTCCAGTAGCAACTGGATCTCCTCCTCTGGTGTTTGAAAGCAAAAAAAATGTTCATGTTGAAGATGGAACATTGGATGGAAACAGTCAAGCAGCTTTGAACTATAAAGACTCGTGTGACATTCCAGCCCCTTTCCCTAATTTGCTCCCTCACAGGCCACCACTTCTCGTGTTTCCTCCAACTCCTGTCACATGTTCTCCTGCTTCTGATGAATCACCTCTCACACCACTAGAAGTTAAAAAGCTTCCTGTCTTGGAAACCAACCTAAAATACCCTGTGCAGTCAGAAGGCTCAAGTCCATTATCACCACAGTACTCTAAAAGCCAAAAGGGGGAGAGTGAAAGACCAGCATCTCCAGGCTTGGTTGTATTCAATGTTTCCAGCAAAGTGACTCCACCTTCAACACCTCCTCCTCCTCTTCCACCACCCCCTCCTCCTGTACCACCTCCTATTTCCTATCGGGCTTCCACACATTTTGCATTTCCTCCAGAGCCTTGTGCTAGTTTTCTGATTAATACAGGGAAAACAGGTACAAACTCAGATCTATCAAAAGTACCTCAGAGACCAAACCCTGCTCAGCTTGGATGTTCACCTTCTCCATTCTCCAAACTGCCTTACTCCCCAAAGGTGGCAAGAGCAGAACACAAGAAATTGAACTCTAATTCATCATCTTCATTTCCATACAGCCCTACAAACTCAAGGTCATTGACCAGTCCCCTTGATGAGTTAGCAAGCTTGTTCAACTCAGGACGGAGTGTGTTACGGAAATCTGCAGCGGGACGTAAGATCAGGGAGCCAGAAGGTAAGACTGATCTCTGTGTATTTCTTCTGCACCATAACAAACTTACATTTAAAAGTGACAGAAAGTGACAGAGTAGGTAAAAACACAATACAAAACTGTTCTTTTTTTTTTTTTTTTTAAACAAAGATTGTTGTAATTGTAAGAAATGCATGGAATTTGTTGCAAATGAAAAATATTGGCCTTCAGGTTTTTTCTGAGATACTGGTTTTTCTTTTACCAAAACACTTGTATGACACAAAATTAAATGATAATTTATAACATTCCAATAGTCTCAATACAATAAGCACAAATGTTACATATCATGTGAAAAATAGTTTATTATATCAATCAAATACCTCAACAGCAAAAGGAGGATTAAGGAGAATTTCCATCCTTTATAGGATGTCAGGAGAAACATAGTGATGAAAGGTGAGGATAAGACTCAGTCCCCTGATTTGGAAAACAGTGACAGTGACAGGGTGCAAGACTGAAGCTCCTGTAATCCAACTTGAAACTATAAGCGAGCTTTTACATCATTTGAGTTCATATGTCAATGGGATCAGATGGAATTAGTCCATGGGTATTGTAGGAGCTGGCAGTAGTGCTCACTAAGTCACTATCAATAATTGACCAGCAGTCCTGGCTAACCAGGGAGTTCCCAGTTAACTGGAGATTGGTGAATATGAGCCCAGTGTACAGGAAGTGCAGGAAGGAACATCTATGGAGTTACAGACCATTCAGTCTGACCTAAGGAAGGTTATGGAGCAGATTGTCTTGAATGTTATCACATGTCACATGTAGGACAATCAAATGATCAGAAATAGCTGGCATGGGTTTATAAAAAGCAAGTCCATCCTGACTAGCCCGCTGTTCTAAGACTGGCCTGCTTACTAGAAAAGATACAGGCTGTGCATGTCATATACCTGGATTTTTGTAGTGTTTGACACTGTTTCCCACCACATTCTCTTGGAGAGACAGACAGACAACTCATGGCTTGGATAGGTGCGTGGTTCACAGGGTGGAGAACTAGTAGAAAGGCTGAGATTAAGTAGTTGCATTCTTCAAGGCTCAGTACTGGGGACAGCATTGTTTAAAATTTTTGTCAGTGATCTGGATGAGGGGATCAAGTGCAACCTCAGTAAGTTTGCAGACCAACATCAAATTAAGTAAGACTGCTGATCTGCCTGAAGATAGGAAGGATTAGCAGAGGGATCTGGATAGGCTAGATTGATGGGCTCAATCTAATCACATGACATTCATCAGTGCAATCACTAATCTGTTTTCACCATCAGCAAGGCTAAGTACCAGGTTGTGCCCTTGTGCACAATTCCATGCAGTGGTGATGTAGGCTTGGGGATCAGTGGCTGTATTGTTTCCCAGCAGAAAAGGACCTCAGAGTGCTGGTCAACAGCTGGCTAAACATAAGCCAGCAGTATGCCTTGGTTGCCAAGAAGGCCAGTGGCATCCTTGTCTGTGTCAGAAATATGGCCAGTAGAATGAGGGAAGTGATTGTCCCCCTGTAGAGACCACACCTTGAATGTTGTGTTCAGTTTTGGACCTCTCACTGCAAGAATGATTCTGAGCTGCTTGCACGTGTTCAGAGAAAAGCATCAATGCCAGTGAAAGGACTGGAAAATGAAACTTAGGGGAGTGACTGCAGGAACTGGGGATGTTTAATCTGAAGAAGAGGTCTGAAGAAGAGGGGTGACCTCATTGATATCTACAACTGCCTGAAAGGAGGCTGTAATGAGGACTCTGTCAGTCTCTTTTCTTAGGTGGCAAGTAATGTGATGCAAGGAAGTGGTCTCAAGTTGTTCCAGAGGAGGTTTAGAGTGGATATCAGGAAGAATTACTTCACAGAGGGGATGATCTAGCATTAGAATGGACCTCTCAGGGAAATGGCGGAGTCTCCATCCCTGGAGGTGTTCAAGAGACATGTGAACGTGGTGCTAGAGGATGTGGTTTTTAGTGGCTGAGTATGTCAGGCTGACAGTTGGACTTGATGATCTGGAAGGTTTTTGTAATCTAAACAATTCTGTGATTCCATGATTCTGTGACAAAGATCTCAAAACGATTGAGTTTCTACAAGTTTCATGAAAAACAAAGGTTATTCTGAGTATTGGGATTGATGAAATTTGTAAAGATGTTGCAGTAGCTTTGCTTGCTTTAGCAAAGTAAATTGATAACATTCAATATCTACTAATACATGGCAATTTTTTTGTTTTGCTTTTAAGCCAGAACTCTGTTTTTATTATGCAGTTAATACATTTTTATCTGTTAGGAAATAACTATCAATTTTAAAGTCATCTCTTTGGTTGTATTTTTTCAAGTCTCTCTGAGTGTATCTGGCATGGTAAGCGTACTCCAACCAAGTGAGAAAATTGACTTTTACCCTTAAAAATGTTTATTTGGGTTTGAGGATTTCTGCAAACTCAATTTTCAACTACATGTGACCATGATAGAGTTCACCCGGAATGTTGAAGATAGCGCATTAACACAGGCTCCCATATAAAAACTCTAAACTTACCTTCCACAAGGAAAATGTTGTACTTCTAAATATTTCATCAAGGCAACACTAACTATGGAAGATCAAAGTTCAAGAAAGATACAGAATGAAAGACTTGAATCAATATTTTATGAACTAGGAAGCTATATAATACTGTAAAATACTAAGTGCAGCTACATATGAGTAATTCAGCAATGAGTAGATAGATCGAAAGTGATAAAGGAATACAGGTGATGGTATGTTCAGTGCTTTTGGCTTTTTCATGTACTTCATAGTCTCAGGTGGAATAGTCTTTTATTTAACCTCTGATACAATTAATTAAATGGAAATCAGTAGAATGAACTTAGTTATGTAAAACCAGAAGTTGTCCTTGTTTTACTTTTTGATTTTTTTATCACATCTTGCTTAATGCATATTAAGTTCCTGGAAAACTGCCCCCTTTCTTCAGTTTATTTTGTTATTTTTAGTATTTTATTATGAGAGAAGGTGGGATAAAAATAAAAAAGAAGATTGGAATTCATGAAAATTAAGACATGACCTAGAGCAGCACTCTGTAATGTGCAGTTCACTTCTCCAAGTTATAACCAAAAACAACGTTAACTCAAAACAGAAGGTGGAAGTGTGGGCCATTTCAGAGTCAAGGAAGGTTAGCTATGGAAATCAATGAGTTTCTATACAGAACCATCAGCCTTGGAGATAAAAGCCTCTTTGCCAATAAAAGCGTAATACAGACAGATCTCCCAATGTGCCTTCCTTTTACCTGGAGGAGTAATTTCAAGTCCTGAAAACACTGATATCCTTTTGGCTCCTGACCTCTCTGTGGGAAATGATCATCCTTAATTCCAGTAGAATGGATTTGTGGTTTTCTGATGGACCGCTGGCTTATTGTGAACTGAACTGAGATCACCCTTCTTTCATGCATGCAACAATAAAAATAATAAAATGGCAACAACTTGCCTGATGTTATAGCCTGGGCTTTTTTTAAAACAATGAAATAGTCTGCAGGCTCAAGCAATGATCAGTCATTCAGTATGCAGTTTCTTGCAAAGTATTTTATGGGTAATAAGAAGATTTCGGCTCTCAGAACTTATAGTTTAAATAAGCAAAACTGTAACAACTGAGAACTGAGTGGAAGTGATTTCTCCTTGGATTGCAAAGAGTTACTGCTGAAGCTACAGCTGTACTGTTAGACAGAAAATTCCTTCTACTCCATATCAAACAAGACTCGGGTGCAAATGGGCAATAATAATATATGCACATGCTTTTTTTTCTATTCTTCATGATTGATAGAAGTAGGAGCTTTAGTTTGCAGGACAGATAGAAACTGAATGATCACGTGTAGAGCCACTACCCAGGTGTTTCTAGATTAAAACCTTAGATTTGAAATGAGATTTCATGAAACCCAATTCAATGTCCTAATCACAAAAACTACTCTCTTTAGTGGAGTACACTTTTTTTTTTCTTTTTTTTCCCCGCCCCCCCCCCATTTTTCACATCTAAAGCATTCCTGGAGAGGAGGAGGCAATTACATATTTAAGTATTTCATATTAAATATTTGCAGAGCAAGGTCAGAATTCTGTTTTCTTCAACATGGATGAATAATACTCAAATTTTGTACCATTCTTTTTGTGATTTTATATAGTTAATATTCCCCACAAAGTGGATTTTTTCAGCTTCAGAACAAAAGAAGGAATAATCTCCAGACCATCATCTGCACTTAGATTGGCAGACTACATACTAATATGGATTCTGAAAAGAAAGGACCAAATGAAATACGATTTTCCCTTAACTTGGATGAATTTGCTTACCATCAGGCTATTGAGATAAAGACTTAATGCCTTCTCTCCTTCCTGCTCATTGAGAAAAAGTTGGTATGGATGCTTAACTTCTTAGCGTAGGCAAAAGAAGATATATAAACTTGCTGCCTGAGGTTTAGTTGCCAAAGAATAAAATTAGACAGACCTTTCCTTTATGCAGCTCATCAATGTATAGGCTTCAAGTTTTGTGAATTTTTGTTAGAGTTTCATTACAAGTAGGCCTGTGTATACAAGTCTACGCTTCAGTAACTTGTTCCTTTACAAAAAGAGCTTAGGAACTTACGTAGCAACAACAAAAAAGGCATGCAAACTTTAAATTGTTGACAGAGTATCTATACAGTATCTTTAGCATCAGTATAAAGCTCTTTGCATGGAATGTTTCTAATACAGATAGATTCATGTATCTGTTAATTCTTTTACATTTTCCAGTATAAGCACTGGAAGTCATAGAAAGGTTGTTGCACCTGACGAATACAGATATTTACATGTACCTAGTTGGGACTAAAACTTGCCAAATATTCTTTGCTGAAATTGGCACAAACATGGAAAATAACAGGATTTAATGTGTATGTATGAGGTTTACTGTCCTGTCAAAGGCAGGTATCTTATTGATAGCTAGTAAATAATTTTCTTCTATCAACAGATTAGAGTAAGCTGCTATTGTGCAGTTAATGTCTCAACAGCGGATTGCAAATTAAATTCCCACTGGAGTTTCTGAGAGGAAATCCCAGTCCCTTATCCTCTAAGCCACTCAGCTTTTCTTCTTAAGCAACTTAATGCAGATAATATTCATATCTGCATCTCATTTTTCCTACGTTGTATTGATGCAATGTGATAGTTTTACTTTCTTACAAAATGAGTAAAACAAAAAGCTCAGTTGCCCTTTTTTCCTTCTTTAACCTGTGAATACTGGAGGAGTGATTACATGAGACATTAGACTTCTATAACATCTTTGAAGTAAAATTCTCAAAGCATTTGAACTTTAATGAATTAAGCTAAACAATACTTCTCTGAGAGAAATTAATATCTGTTTATGTAATTGCCTTAATTATCAAGGAATGAGGGTGACTTTCTATGACTAATTTTCAGATTAGGTATCTAAACACAGGAGAGTCATCCCTCTCTGATTCACTGTCAATTACATGCAGCTTTCAATCTGAGCCTCTTGCAGTATGTAGAGAAAAGTGGGAAAAAGCCAAAGCACTGCTACTAACAGTTTAGTGTGAGTCATAAGAAAGGACCCATACTTGGCTAGCTGTAGATGCCCTATGCAGAATGTAACAAAAGAGGAGAGTGAACTGCTGGTAATGCTATTGCCATCCAGCACATGCTGGGTGACTTTTCTGAAGAAATAATTGTGGTTTGCATTACTGCTGCAGAGAAAGGGGTTAGAAGAGTCTTGAGAAGGCACCCGCCGTTTCTGTTTGCTGAATGTTTGTGAACATTCTACAGTCTGGAATATATCTCCTTAATCTGTAGTTTTCTCTCCATCTGTAAATCTGCCATTGTGTGGACAATTTGTCACAAAAAATAAAATCTATTGTTTTAGGATAAATACAATATACCAAGAATAATTCTCCATTTCAGAGTCCAAAAACTAAAATATATTTTCTGTTGAAGCGATTTACGGTTTTCTATTATTTTATATATATATGTATATATATTGCACTGGAGCATTTCCCTTCCTACCTGATTTCACTGCTACAGCCTAAAATCATATAATGTGTAATTTGCTTTGGTTCTCTTTTGTGACATGGAAATGAAGCGTTGTGTGCAGTTACAATAGCAGTTTTTACCTGAAAATTAATAGAACAGAACAAATCAAATCAAATTTATATTTCAGGTAAAAAAAATAATTTTATATTGTCAAAAACTTTTATGATATTTATTTTGCATTCAAAGTGCTTGTAATGAAAATAAAACCAAATCCTCAGCACCCTCCACATTCTTCCAAATCTGGTATTCAATCATATATGGGTTGGAGGAGGAAGTACAGCTTGAGGATCACCCAGGAAATATCAGTTCATTTTTTTTGATCTGATCTTATACCACACTTATCTACAGATAAGGATCCTGGAGCTGACGGACCAGTTCAACACAGTGCAGACTCTCATGTTCATACCTAGTCACTGCTTAACAGGAAGGAAGCTGAGGAGAAATTGGCTGTTGCTTTTAAATGGCCCATTTATGAAAACTGCAGGCATTCCTTTTATGTAACTGTGATTGATTTGTTTTGTTTTGTTATATTGTTGTTTTTCTTTTACCTCTTGGATTTGATTTACTACATGTCTCCTCATTCCATCTGATACTGGAGCACAGTAACCACACCATACTGCTTAAACTTAGGGATGTTTCAAGCCCATAGATTTTAATACTATCCCACCTATAGCTGTGACTTCACTCCTTCAGGTAGAGGTTTCCAGGATTATTTTCATAGCAGTGTATTTTCTTCACTTATCTGATGTGACATCGTTGTTTCAAATTCAGCGCTGATTCAGGAAGTTGTCTCACAGTGTTGTGGGCTTCTGGAGATATTAAACAGTCTTCAGTGTTTTTTATTTGTGATTCAAAATAGAGAACCACAAAGAACTTTGTTTGGGAACAACTGTGTCACTAGTCCTAAATCGAAGGTACATTAATGTGAAACATTAGTCATAGCTGAGAGAACAAGAAAATTGAATTGTAGCACACTTTAATTCCTGGTACTGACCAAGAATATTGGCTGTTTGGAAGTAAGCATCGTATCACCTGGTTTTACAGGACTATGGGTATCTGGAACAAAGTGGAGAATGAAATTTGAACACACCTTTTAATGAAAATCTCTCATTCTCAACATGAGTGAGGAATTCTGTTCAGATGCTTTTAACTTACATCAATCTCAGCATTAAATCAGCTTTTGCACAGAGCCTCAGTAGACAGCACTAATTCCATTCCACAGAAAGTGGCAAGACTATGACATTTATTTTTGTTTTGCCCTGGAATGAAAATAAAGCATTCTTAAATTCTGTGCAGAAATATATTCTTTCAATATCCAGTCTTTCAGAATTGTTTGGAAAGTACTGAAATGGTTTGTGTCACAGATGCTGAATTTTTTCACACTGAAAATGTTAACGGTGAAACAATTTGACTTTTTTTGGACCAACTAAATTCAAGAATTTCAGCGGTAGTCATTATGTCATTTAGGGGTATCTCTGCACGGAAACATTTGTCCCTGTTAGCTACAATCCAAGCTGCACGTATCCTTTCTGGGTTAGGTATCCCAGAACAATGCGTTGTGATGGTGCAAGCTCCAACATGCCTCACTGATGACCCAAAGGTCTTGACAGGACTTGAGCAACTCACCATGAAACAATCCCACAAATTGGTTGTGTTCCAGCTGCAGCATTGGCATTTTGTGGGTCAGGATGGAGAAGCAGAAGAAGGCAGCTGAAAAGAGAGTGCAAAAAAGCCTGGGTTATAAACATGCAAGTGCTCTGGCCCTCGTGCTCTCTTCTCACAAATTCACTGTGCTGTTGGGAGAGTAGGACAGGTTTGGAAATGGAGCAGGTTGGGAAAGTAGGAGCAGCAGTCTGGGGTATCTGCCTTCTCCCCAGGCCCACTAGTGAGTGGGAACATAGAAAGGCCTTTGGATTCAGGGCTCTCTTGTGTGGAGCTTTTGCTTTATTTTAAAATGAAAGCCATGAAAATGAATTTTATCATCCATGTGGCGCAACTTTCAAATGAAAAGAAAACATGAAAAAATTGTTAGTCATGAAGTTTAATATTTCAGTATCTCTTTTAGCTCTTTCCTTAAGATATGGTTTCAGTATAATGATGCTGACTGTATTAGTAGAATGTAGTGATAGCTTTTAGCCACAGGTTGGCTATATTTGTACACAGTATGGATGCTTATCACACTGCATCTGCTATAGCCATACATTCCTGCTTTGAGGATCATGGGGGTGTCATTGACCATCGCTGAATCCCTTCAACATGAACTTAAAAACAAGCTAAAGGTATATCTCCAAATTCAATTCTGATTTGGTAAGTTGTGCAAAACAAATTGCAAATGTTGTCCAAGCGGTTTTCCAGAATAGCTGTCTCTGTATGTTGGGCAGGATGACAGCACAGATGATCCAGAAATACTTCTTGGACTCTTCCTCAAGACCTGCCCAAAAAAATCATCTAACTTTTGTGTTGCTGTTGGTGCCAGAGTTCATATAAGAGAGATCCTGAAAAATTTCTGTAGAAGTATTCTCTGACAAAAGTAAACAGAATCAATGGTTGTGTTGTGGGAAGTCCCTGTCTATTTGTTTGCTTGGGTTTTTTTTGTTTATTTATTTTCACAATATTTGCAACTGCATTTGAAGGAGAGGAAGGTTGAGACAGTGTCTCATCACATAATTCCTTCCAACAGCAGCTACAGACAGCAGTAATGGCTGTTCTGTTACTGAGATACCACACACAAAAGTAAACATACTTAAATGTCTGTCTTCAAAAAGGACTTCTGCATCCATATTAGTTAGAAGAAAACAGTTTTAAAAAAGGGAAGCTGTGTTTCGTACCAAATTGCCATCTCCTTTTCCAGATGGCAGCAGTTGATTAACCACACAAGCACAAGAAATAGACTATTTGGTCAGCCAATCAACACACCTAAGAGTAAACAAAATTATTACAGAGTATAATCAGCTAGCTTTTTTTTCCATATTAGACTTTAAAAAGCAGGGGACATGAGGGAAAGAGATGTTTCTTGTAAGGCAGGAAGTTGTCTCAAGCAGTGCTGCCTTCCTTCTTGTCCTTGGAGGTCCATGCTGAAGCCTCAGAAAGGCCAATCGCTGCTGAGATCCATTCCTAGAGAAGAAGGGGTTAAGGAAATCCCACTTCTCTGAAACACATATACTGGTGGGACTCCAGCATACTTGCTGCATTAAAAAGATGTTCCAAGTTCTTGTTCAGAGGCTATCAACCAGGAGAGATGGCAGTCTGTCTAGATATTCTTTGTCAGTGACGAATATTTAAGAAGGCTATTTTCACCCCATCAGCAGCAATATTCTTTGACTCATGTTGGGAACCAATCTAGTTGAAACAATCCAGAGTCCACCAGACAGAGACAGAAGGCACTTTTACTGTCTCCCTCACCAGCTCTGAGAGCTTGCCTGACCCAGAGGTGTCTCTAACATTATTTCTAGGAAGAAGCAAAAGGTTTGTAGCTTGTAATGATTGTTATCAGTGTAAAAGTAAAGCACTATCTTCCCACCACCACGAATCTGTCAGACAAGAAATCAGAAGAAACTTGCCTGAGCATTTTCAATTCTGGGTGTACAGCTGTAACAGCTATTTCTATAGCTGTAAAGTGATTTACAGAAAAGTCATGGGCTCACTCAGTTCTAGGGGTTTCTGCAGTTGCCTCAGTAACTTTCTTCTCACTACCAGCCTTACATTCTGAGCTCTACCTAACCACTGTCACACCCATATGATGTTCTTGAAGATAGAGGTGGATGAAGACGAAGAAGGGCTCTTGATCAGCTTAGATATTAGGAAAATTTTCTTCTCAGAATGACTGCTGACGCAGTGGCACAGGCTGCCCAGGGAGGTGGAGGAGTCACCATCCCTGAAGGTGTTCAAGAGATGTGTGGATGTGGCACTGAGGGATGTGATCAGTGGGCATGGTGGGGATGAGCTGATGGTTGAACCGGACAATCTTAGTGGTCTTTTCCAACCTTAATGATTCTGTGATTCACCTCCAGCAGCGTGAGATTTGTAACTTAAAGTTCTTCAAGGCTTATGTCTACTCCTTTTGCTTCCCAGAATTCATACAAGACTTCCACAAATGCATCTTCTCAGAGAAAAGCAGGAATTGTCTGTTTCCCTCATGCCATATTTACCTGCTGCATTTAAGAATGAGGCTTCTGGAGTGGCTTCTAATGCTTCTAGTAGCTTCACTTATCTCAGAGAGAAGGATGCTGGAAGCAACACTACGAATTCTTCGCTGCCTGTCCTGGGAGCATCACTGTGGGGGGAAATCCTACAATTGCTGCTGGCAGTGCAGGCTTTGCGAGATGAAATAAATCAATGAATAATTATTGCAGTGGCAGCCGGCAGCACAGCTATGAGGGCGAGACAGACAGTACACGCTAATAGGCTGGGGGAATCCTGTCTTGTCAGTTTTCATCCTGCTCCATTTCTTTCAGCAAATAAGATGCATCTGCTTGCCTCCAGCTCTCAGCAGACAAAGTAAACAGTCATGCTACAGCAGGTCACAGTGTGACTTCATGTGAGTAAACTGAACTAATCTGAAGCAATATGCATTCATCCAGCGAAAGGACACCCAAGACAACGTGCTGGGGGTAGCTAGTAAACTCCACTGACAAGGAATGTCTCAGCAGTAAGTCAGAGCAAAACAGGAAATGCCAAGTGAAATTGCCAAGGTGCAACAAAACACAGTGATAAACACTGGAGCCAAAAGAAAACAACCTATCCTTATGTAACCTCCCTCTCCTTATCCTTCATCAGACGATACCTGTGTCATTTTCACAGTCATCATCTTCCCTCATTTCACAGTGCCCAGTTAGCGCAGGAAATGTAGCAAATATTCAGGGTTGACTGCTAGAATTTGGTGTATTCCTGACTCTCCCAGGAAAGAATGGGGGCATAGATCGGGAATCCCTTCTGTCTGCAACTTCTTGCCATTCATATGCTTGTTAATGAGATCCATCGGTTATCACTTATTCATGTGTACAGTGACAAGCTGCTTGATTTGAAATTTTCATTTGCTGGATGCTAGCCATAGTTTTCAAGGAAATCAAGCTATTTAGCTTTTAGATTCTCTGGTAGGTCAGGAACAAAAAGCTTCTTCAGTAGCAAATGAATGTATCTACCAGAATACAGTGTTTTCTAGATTTCACAGTTACAAACAACATTGTAAACAGCTGTCTATTTTGATGTGTATAGCCATATACTGATTAATTGTTGCAGGAATACGTTTTTCATTAATTAAGAAATCATGTTTTATATTACTCTGGGATTACATGATAAGAAGAGCTATTTCCTCCTTTTTTTCATATACTTCTTTCCATAATATGTCTTACATATTTTTGTAGGTTGAGTTCTTTTGTGGAAAAGGTATGAAGCTTCTTCTACAATATTTGTGAATTTTATTTTATGGGACTGATCATTTGTGGACCAGGACAGAGGTTGTTTCTGTGTTAGGACAGAGACACATCTAGTTTAGCTGGTGACACAGGAATTCCTTGTTTGGGAACATAGCCTGTGCTCTCCAATTAATTAATGAAGTGGAATGTGTGCTGTGAAAGAATGATCCAGATACGTGTCAGATCAGATCAAGAGGAGTATACACCGCTTGTATGTCATGTGACTTCTGTTTACCCTGGAGTAAGACTAAGGAAACTTGCCTTCCCTATCTCATTAGAGAATGGCCTAGCACAAGTGAAGATGAAACTTCTACGTATGACTTCAGCAGAGACTGTGCAGTTGTTTGGTGGTCCACTAGCCTCATCCTGTTTGAGGTTGTTTTTTTGGGTTGTTTTTTTTTTTTTTGACTATTTTATTTATTTATTTATTTATTTTATTTTTCTTGAGATGGACTTAATATTGACCATTTATTTCTGATTACAGTAGCTAGTCAAGGCAAAGGACTGTGTTTATTTTTGTAGATGAGCCAATGTCAGGGTATGGCAACTCAATCATCTGGGCAGCCAAAGTGTTCAAGCAGTCCCTGGCATGGTTTTGGAGCTGGCAGACTGGCCCCCTTCCAGGCAGATCTGGGCATGGTTCAGGAAATGGCACAGGCCAGGGACTATTCCCAGCAGACAGCTTGGATGTGGTCTGTCTGCTGTGGAGGAGAAGTATGTTTAATAGCATAGACATGGGTCCCTTACCATTTGCCTCAGGGCCAGAGAACAGTTGTGAACCCATTTAAATTACCAGGACAGAATAAGTAGGAGGCACTCTGTATTTACCCTATATCATGAATCGCTCAGTGCTCTGGCAGCACTGCACAAAGCATCCAAGGTAAGCATGAATCAGATCCAAAACCCGCTGGAAGCAGTGGAGGCCTTCTGTTGTTATTAATGAGTTTTCAGTCAGACTGTAAATGAGCACTAAATACTAAAAGAAGTATTTGAAAAAAGAGCATAAAGGGACAGATATAAGTTATGGATGTGCCTATTTTTAAAGAAGGAAGGGCAGAAAAAAAGGGCATTGTCTGAAAAGTAAATTACAATTCAATCAGGTGAGCTACTGCTGGGTTTTTAATAACATTCTGTTTCTCCTGTCTTGCTGCAAAAAGAGTCTATGGTGGTTCCACTTAAATGCTGATATCAATCATTGATTTATACTTTGCTTTAGATTTTATTTAAAAGGCTAAATATATAGTTTCCTTACAAAATTAATAGTTCCTCAAAATGTTTCAGTATTGTACTTTAGTCTGTCATCTGAATAGAGTCTATGCTAGTTTATTTTATAATTTGGTGATAACACCATTAATTCAGCCTAAATACTACTCATGAAATAACTGTAGTGTTTGGAATCCTACTTCTTACGCTTGAGAAAAAAAAGAGCTTTGTATTATGATAATTGAAACTCATTTATTTGGAGCTCAGTTAAAAGAATTGAGTTTGGCCTTCTGATACAAAGTTATCCCATTTAGTCTTTCAGTGTGTTGACTTTCTTTTAAAAGAGAAATAATAATTCAAAAATGAAAATAAAAAGCAGATATAGAATCATATGTTAAATCATGTCTGTGACTGCCATACTCTGAATTTATTATTCCAAAGTAAGTGAAACTAAGTTCATCTGATGCCTTATGAGTTTTAAACTCTTTACTCTCTTTGAGGAACACTGAGACTAGTATGCAAATATGGATTTCACTACCTGCCTCTTTTGCATGCATTTCCTTTAACACTTTTCAAGTACTGTTGATACAGTTAATTATGGGCTTACTGGAATACAGAGCTTGCTTGTAAGGAAATAACTGTTACATCTTCATTTGTCTTACTGTGATTAAAAATGCTGTACGTGACCTTGCTTTCAGTTATTAACTATTCTGCAGTGGAGGGGCAAATTCTGCCCCCAGTCCATATACATCCTTATTGTCCATGCATCTTCATTAACTGCAAGATTAGTTGAAGCAGAATTTGACTGAGTCAGAGATATCCTTTTGCCAAATTGAGTTTGTCAAAATAATAGTCCAAATGCTTCTCGCAGTTGCAAACAATCTGTATATTTTCACTTGGAGCTTATATTCCTTTTATAATCATGAACTCCCACCGTGCTCTTACAGCTGATACCTCTCTGTAGCTAGTGTCTGACTAGTAGGCATGGATGACTCTTCAAATAACATTTATTACTGGCTGGCAACTCTTAAAATGTTGTTACTAAAAAAAAAAAAAAAAAAAAGTAGTGGAAACTTCTGGTAGATCATCCATCCATCTGGTGAGAACAGCAGAGTACAAGTCTGCACTAAAAGCTTGGGTTGGTGAAGATGTAGGAACCATAGTTTCTTCTTTTCTTCTCTCCTAAAGTATTTGTGGTAATTCCAGAAGGTTGATAAGGGATGAGAGAGCTGTGCACTGTTGTTTCTGTAGGGGTTCATGGCAGCAGGGGGAGGTAGACTTTAATGTGGAAAAAAATCTAAACTTCTGTATCAGATGACTGAGAATGCGTGAGGTTTAAGTGAATTTCAGATGAGAATTTGATGGATAAAATTAGAATTGGGGAATTTTTCATTGAGTCTTATCAATAAGTGTTATCAGTGTACTACCTTATATCTTTTACAGTGTCCACAGCATTTCTGTCTAAGATATTGCTGTGCAGTGCTACTCTGTGTGGAACAGCAGTGTTATGACAAGAAGTCAGGAGATGCATTTTTTATGTTCAGTAAATGTTTTAGGTAGTGGGGAGACAGCAAAGAGGGCCTCGCAATTCCAGCCTGGATTGCCCAGTGATCCTTGTCAGTTCTGCAATGCTGGACAGTACACTGATTACACCTGACTAAAGTATCCTCTTATTATCCTATCTATAAAAGAGATTTTCTTAAGAAACTCACCCATTTTACACAAAGTCAAAAATAAATAAGCAATACGTATTTGCTAGGGCCTCTCCAGGAGTCTTTTACAAGTTAGCCAACATACGTGTTTACACTCTTCGCAGAGATTCACATCTGCTCCAACAAGGAGCTGCAGATGCCTATATATAGAAAATCAGTGTGATCACCTTTATACAATCCAGATTATTTTGGAACAGAATATGGACTTCTCTTCTGCCCACAAGATTAAAGACATAAGGCACTGCGAAGTGTATTTTCTTTATTATAGCCTTCCATTGTTTAGGTTGGAGAACAGAAGGCTCTGAGGAGACCTAATTGTGGCCTTCCAGTGCTTGAAGGGAGCTTACAAGCAGCAGGAGGAGTGACTTTTTAGACAGTCTGATAGTGATAGAACATGGGGGAATGGCTTCAAGCTATAAAAGGTGAGATTTAGATGTTAGGAAGAAACTGTTACTAAGAGTATGGTGCAGTGTCTGCTGGCACAGGATACGCAGAGAGGTTGTGGGTGCCCCATCTCTGAGGATTTCAAGGCCAGGTTGGATGGAATCCTGGGCAACCTGATCTGGTTGCTGGCAATCCCCATGGCAGGAGATTGGAGCTAGATGATCTTCAAAGTCTCCTCCAACCTAAGCCATTCTATGATTCTGCGATTTCATGATTCTATGGTTAAGTAACTGAAGATGTAAATTTGTTAGAGAGACTGAATGGAGCAAATGGGATAGCATGTCTGTATGTAAATAGCTGTCCCAAAAGGTATTCTGTTTGTCCACTACTTGTTTCTGCCAGTTTATAATGAGATTTTCACTCAATAGTAAATATCCGCAATGCTCTGTATAATACAAAGGATAAAAGATTATTTTATTTTTGTTCTGAGAACCCTTCATGAATGCTGTGAAAAGATAACAATGTACCCGTGAAACAAAAGGCTTCTACAGAGTAGGAATGCAAGAAAATGTCTTTCCACTTGCACAGTCAAATGAATTGCAGATGTCAGGCAAATCAATAAATCTTTTGGGTATCAAGAAAAATAAGGATCCCAGCCACTTCCTCTGAGACGCTTTATGTAAAAGGTGGCACAATAATTATGTAGGTGGATTATGATCTATAGGCAAGTGCACTGACTATTAACATCCATAAGTGACATTTCCTTTTCAGACAAATTAAATGCGAGCTGCAAAGACACATTTTTCAGTCAACTTGCTCGCACAAAAGCTAAATCAGGCATGCTCTTATAATTGTGCTGCATGCATTTTCTAGCTCAGACTCCAGTTCTGCCGCCTGCCCCAAATCACTTACTGCGGGTAGAGGTGGCCTGATTTTTTCAGTGCATAGCACTTTTGCCTAAATATGCAGTTTATGAAACAGCACCACCGAAATACTCCAATCAGATCTGGCAACAAGTAAGGATCAGGGAATGAGGGCAAGAAGGGGAATAAAAAAAAAAACATTGAAATGCTTTATTCTGACAGCTTGGAAATGAACTTTTTGACTTTTCAAGACAGCTTTTTTGTTAGAAAAGGAAATGTTAAGAAAGATTCAGTATTAGATAACTGAAAGCTAAACACAACTAAGAAAGCCCTTTTCAATGAAAGAAAACATTTCAAGTCAGTCAAAATGGAAGTATAGTTTTCATTTCATTAATTCATTTCAAAAGAATGTTGGTACTTTGTAACTCAAGGATTTTTTTTCTGTTTAGCCATGAAAATGAAAGTTGATGGTGCACTCAACATTAAGTTTGAAAATCTGCAGGAAAAGTACCTGTTATATTGTGAAGAAGTATTTTTTTCCTCTCCCCATGAAAAATGCTTATGTGCTTAACACTTATAAGTATATATTGCATCTTTGAGAGAGCTGAGAATGTCACTGGACATACAAGTGAATGCTGTAACACTGGTTTTAACAGCTAGTCTTTTGACCACCATTAGTTGTTGCTCTTATTATGATAAAGCTTAAGCAGACCCACCCAAAAGCAAGCTCTTTGAGGCTTGAGGTCAGAGGAAATATTTCCATTTTAAAGTGATAAATGAGGGCCTCTACCCAGATGAGCCACAACGCATCAGACTTGCAGCTAATGCCAGTTCCCAGTGGGTGGAGGGAGTTAGGGGAGCTGAAATGATGGAGCTAGCCAGAGAGCCCTGCCAGCGCAGCACTTCAAGCAATCTCACTGGGGCTGCCACAGAACAGCAGAGTGGGGATCACCTCAGGTGCCGGATGTGCAGTGGGACCATTCCTGGCCTTGTCTCCTAGTCCCCTCAGCCCTCAGTCAAGATAGAAAGAAGAAAAGAGATTTTTGCCCTTCTCTTTGAGGAAATATGCACTGTATGCAGCCTGTGATTTACTTCAGGACCAGGGCTCCTTGTGTTATCTGGAAGAAATTTAACTAGAAGCAATGACTTGAAAATCCAGAATGTTATAGAAAGTGACAACTGATGGCTGGAAAGCCCTGAGGCAGGGTAAATAGTGCCCATGGGGAGGCCTTGCTGGCAGGAATGTTGCTACTTATGGTTTTGTGTTAAAGGCTGTCTCATTTTTCAAGGGGGGAAGGGGGGGGAATGAAAGAAAAGAAAAAAGCCATGTTTTAGCTGCTATTGTTATGACCTAATGTGATGGTGAAAGGCACTGCAGTGATGACAGCAGTATAGGAACTTCTGTGACATAGAATAGAACCTAAAATAGGGTCAGTACAAACGCATGGAGTTTTTTTCAGCTGATGTATACGTGAAGAGAAACAGTACAAATAAAATTTCGTTAAAGCTTTCAATTTCATAAACTTTAAATGGCTACAGGTGGAACACTAGCAAAAAAAATAGAAGAACCCTGCAAAAGTAATTTACTTGAACCTTCCACATTTATCACTGATCTAGTGAACTTAGCGATTAATTAAATTGATTTGATAAAGTAATTTGGTTTCTCAAAGTTAATTGTGTCTATTTCTGTGTGAAAGCCACTAGCAAATTGGAAGCTGACAAGCCTTTTCTCTGTGGCAGGTGGTGAAACTAACCTGAACTTGAGGAGCAGAGAAGATCCAAATGCATCAGATACTGGATCAGAAACGCAGGATAAAAATGCAAATAACCATGGAACTCAGTCTTCTAATCCACTGTCCAGTTCTGTGACTGCTGAAAATGGAAATTCAGTATCAAATGGTAAGCACTTTTTAATCCCAAATCTCTTCTAACATAAAATTGCTGAAGTGCGCCTTTCAATGCGCTTTTAAAGATACAGTCAGGCTGGAATCTCTTGAGTTGTGAAATATCTCTGTTTGTGGAACTGGCTTAACTTTGTGTGTATGAACCGATAAGCTCATCTGCAATAAAAGCTGAATGTGAAAAAAAATAAAACAGCCTCTGTTGAGGAAGTTGTAATTACCTCAGCTCCAAGTCTGTAAATAGCCTAAGGAGAACTGAGATTTGTGGCTTCTGATTCTATAATCAAGAAAAATGGAAGAGAAAACGGAAAATCAGGATCTCCCATTAGTACAAGTGCCTTACTAGTGAATGGCAAATTGTGTGTAATTGCAGCAAGATGATCAACGTGGTGCAAGAGTGACCAAATGAAATCTTTTGAGGTCCTATAAGCATAATTGTAAGGTTGTAACGTCTGTACTAAGGAGAATCAGATAATGAGATTACACAAGTATGAATGTAAAATGAGACAAAAAGAAAGTGGAGGATGTGGAGGAACAAATGTCTAAATATATGTGTGGCACTGCATATAGCTATCTTCCTACCAAAAACATAAATCTGAATATGTTTTACCTAAGTAGAGCAGTTGCATTGTCTGTAATGCTAAGGATGATCGTACACATAATGTAGAATATAGTTGGTAGCTTGAGAACAACACTGGAAAAATCAAAGGAATAAAGTATCAAGTGAAATACTACCTTTTGTTTTCCAAATATACTATTCTTAAAAATAATAATAATAAAAATTGAAAGCTAGACCTGTTTAATATGCATAGATTTGAACTGAAAAATCAAGTTTATCAGGAGTATTTCATTTCATGTTCCAGATACACTTTACGTAAAAAAAATCCTCCGGTTTTGAAATGAAAAAAATCAAACTTTATTACTTGAAATGAAGCATTTCAAAATTAAATAATTTGGTTTTTTTTTTCCAGAAAAATTCATTCTGCAGTTGTTGGCCAAAATAATTCTTCCTACTCTCTCTAATAATCAAAGCAGAAAATTCATCCACTTTGAGAAGTCATAGGAGTGTAGAGGTGCATTCATTCCTGTGTGGAACTGGGAACACACTGTAATAGAAGAAAAAGGCATCTTTGTCCATTATAACTCTGTCCCCATTTGTATCAATACAACAATTTAGGGAGGAGGGAGTGTGTTTTCCAAATGTATAACAGTCAGACTGTTATATTAACACAAAATCTGTGGGTAGACCAAGACTTTGATTCCTTTCTATGCACGATTTTAATCATATATTCTGATGTCCTAATGGGACCTGTGGGAGATCAGTTTTTTATAAGAGCAATCATTTTATCCCCAGATCCCTTAACGGGGAGTTTAATCACAGGAGCTGCATTTTTTTCAGCTTAGAAATGAAGTGATGCTTTATGTTTCTAATTTGTGATGATTATAGTTAAGTTAGCAAATGATCGCAGTTACTGAAATAAAAGGTCGTTGCTTGAATAGAAGGCCAACTGGTAGGAGAGATGAGTGCTTTTACCTGTGTGAAGTTTTTTATTAGTGTGTTTGCAACCACTAGTAGCCAGGGCTATTCATATCAATAACACACTGAATCTATTATGCATAAACAAATTATTTTTAACCTACTTGTAAACGGAAAGTTTAATCATAAAGGTTTAATGTTGTGCAATGGAATTTTCCAGTAAGGTATTTTTTTCCATTAAAAAACATCACTATATCAAACTTGAACTTTCTATGGAAGGTTGCTGATTTTGATGCAGCTTTCACAAGGAATGGTTTTGGCATTCACTGTAGACAGTGAGCAGAAAAAGTCCTTTTAGGTCTCTCAGTATCCCAAGGAATTAACATTATTTGTGGTACTTTAAGGTTCAAATCTGCATTTTGCCTATCAAGCTGTTGTAGACCAAAATCAAAAAATAAGATCTGTGGTATGGAATTCCACTTTTCCAGATAGCATTAATAATAATTGAAAGCACTAACAAAATGAAATTTTCATTGTACTTAGATTACGTGAGTTCTAAAACACCGTTCTTAAGAGTAAAAGTCCTTCCATGATTCAACTTCAACTTCTTCTTGATTTTGAAATCTGTGTGAAATCTCTAGTCAATATTGATATACCTACCTATTGTAAGGTACCTGCTTTAGCAGGGGGGATTGGACTCGATGATCTCTTGAAGTTCCTTCCAACTCCTGTGATTCTGTGATTCTATGCTTCTTTGATTTTCGAGTGTTCCATGAGATATTTTCATGTAAAATACTTCATTTTTTATTACTGTATAAAAGATTCCTCTAACTTTTCAGAGAGTAAAACTTGAAATGTGTTATTAATTAGCTGATGCCAAGATTACAAAATTTGTGAACATAAAATAATTTGCTTCCCATTGCTACACAGTGGAACTGTATAACCTACTTTTCATCGTTAGTATGAAAACCTAGATTTGTACAACATCACATGAGTTAATACAGAAAGCTGTTTCTTAAATATGACTGATCTTTTGCTATTAAGAATGAAGCAAAGGGTCACCACTGTAGTCATATTAACCAAGATGTTAATCTTATGTCTAACCTGATGATTCTTTGGAAAACCATTACTAAGCAACTAAAAGACTGGCTAGCTCAGCTTCCAAACAGATTAATGCTATGTTGCTCTGAGAAGCTGAGTTTAATTTCTGGCACTGCTGTTAGCCTGCAATTTTAATAAGTTTCTTTTTAATTTTATATAATGTAATCTACTTCTTCTTTTTGTCTATAATAATAGTAACAGCTTTCTACAACTCCGTACTATGACCGTGTGGCTTGTCTTCTACAAACCTGCCACACCTACCAGACTTTTATTCTAAAAGAAACCTTTTTTTTTTTTTTTTAAGCTATTTTCTTGTCCAAACACAAACAGTAATCAGAAAGCCTATAATAATCTTCTATGTTACAGTGCTGAAATCTGTGATCCTAAATTGCTCGAAACACCGAAGTAAGCGATAAACACTCAGACATAGCAGATAAAAATGTTGTGAAATACATTGTTGTTTATTTCCACCTTGTACTTTATGGGATATAGAGGAGTGTTTGATTATTAAATGATATGATTAAATTTGACAACTAATAAAATGATTGAGGTGATTGAACCAAAGAAATTCCCCAGGTATATGACAGTTTTTTACCCCCACTGGAGTGCTGTAGAGGTACTTACTACTGTGATCCAACTGAAATCTAGAGTTTCTATGTAGATGACACTGCCCCATTTGGATCACAGGAGACTGAATATGCTGCATCATGCCCAATGGGCACACAGGCATGTGCTTTGTGCTGTGCCAAGCATCCAGCTTCATTGGCACCCTGCTGTCCCTCCAAGGAAGTTTTGCTGTTTGTTTCTCTTCAGCTACATCCAAGGCCCACTGTTTGTTTTGTGGAGATACATGTGAATGGACTCACTGTATAGTTCATGTCGGTCAGCTGACATGAACCTGACTGTTTCACTAAGAGCCCTGTGCATTATTCTGGTGAGGGGATGAATCTTGCCTAACTTTAGCTGCAAAGAAGGTGGCTGTTTTCTCGAAGCAGGTCATCTGTGGGCTATAGTCTGCTGAATGGAACTTACCTCTTGATCTTAGCACAGTAGGCTAGGAGTTCCCATCAGCCTAGGAAATCAATGAATGGGATAGGCATCACAGCAGACAACCTTTCAGAATGTCCATGTGACACAGACATGAGCACTTACTGTGGATAACTTGAGAACAGTTTGAGGAAAGCCCACTCCTGATGACAGAAATCATGCTCCAGCCTGTACTTCTCATTAACCTGCATTCTTGTAGTTTTGCCCTTGCTAAATTGATGCTTCCAACCTTGCGCTGAATTAAGCAAGGTCTTATTCAGTGCACAACTGTGGTATCCAAATATTTACTTAGGTGCACGTAAAGGAAAACTTTTAGAGTGCAATCAGCTACTCCATTTATCTTTCCAAACTCCACTAGGCCTCTGCTTGGTCTGTGTTGACATGCTGTTGCTGTACATGGAAACTTTATTTATTTGATAAGACTGCTTATCAAAGTGCTTTTCATAGGAATAGAAAATCACTGATATTCCTAGCTCAAGGCTATCATGCACCATAGATCCTTAGGTGTATAAATATAATGCAAAAGCAGTATCTTTTTCAAAAGCGTGCTACTGGCCTAGGAAAAATTTTTGTTCTTTTACAAGTGTCTATAATTATGCAAATAATTTACAATATATTTTTTATACAAGTTAAATTAAGAACATATATTATAAAAAGGCATTCTGCATTAAACTGTGGTTAATTTTTTATTATTGTAAAAAAAATACTGTATTGACAAAAACATTTTTAGAGGGAAATCTCAAATTAAAAACAAACATTTATTTCAAGCATTTCATTTTACCAAAAAAATGTGCTTTTGCTCAGGGCAAATTTTATGTTGTAGGGCAGGGTTTGTTTACTGACTTTAGGAAATGTAAGAAAGGAATAGTGGCAACACGTATTTGACAAACCTGGTACATTGGAGAATGTGAATATCAGACTTTCCAGTTTTTACATAATACCTCATGGACCAGCTTCAAAAAGAAAGAACCCCACCCTGAAACAAAACATTGTTCAAAGCATTGAGAGAACATGCTCAGATGCCCTCACTGCTTCAGATAGATTGGAAAGTCTGGATCCTCACAAGATTTGTTCTAGCTCCACAGCTGCCATTAGGGCTTTGGCCATTTTACTGCCTGTGTGTGTCTAAAAAAAGTCCAGGTGGTTTGAAGCTGTAGAAGATCAAAATTTAGGAATAGTTTACACAAGTTCCATTCAGAAGAACAATGCAAACAAACAAACAAACAGAAAAAACAAAAAACAAAAAAACAACAAAAAAAACCCAGCTGTCCTTATCTACAAAGCTATGGATATTCAATAGTATGAGGGGGAAACCAGAAGTGAAATCAAGTGAAAGAAATAAGGATCATTCATTCTCTTTAAAACCCTTGTTCTGTTTCTCTCACAAAATCTGGTTATTTTATGAAATGATTCATGCAACTTTTATTTGCATGAGTTAAATCATACATCACTAACCATATAAGAGCTAATACTCATTTATCAAAATAAAAAATAAGCATTTTTTTATATAGAAAATAGAGGTTTTCTATATTCTGTATTTCTGTATTTCTATGCTAGTTTCATGATTGAACAAGAAACTGAACAGGAACACGAAACTGAACTATGAGTAGTGCAGTACATAATCTCATAACTAGTTTATGATTCATTGCATTTGAACTTCTGAATTTTTTCCATTACAGTTCTGTGTATGTTGTGTACAATATGCAGAGTGGGGTTCACCTCATTTTTGTTTATCTCACAGTTAGCTATCTAGGCACAGATTCACCTTCTCTAGTTTTTGCCACCCAAAAGGTAGGTACCTAGTCAAATCTGACAGTTGAAAGAATTGTACAACAGTTTGGGTTGGAAGGGACCTTTACAAGTCATCTACTCCTAACCAAATTCAGATTAGATGTTATTCTTTCAGTTGGTAATCTGCTGAGGACAATTCAACTTTCATTATCTCCTGACAGGATTAATCCTTTCCTCCCGATGGCCAACTCTGCTGAAAGAAGGAATAGCGATATGCTGCTTATGAATGCTATACTGTTAATAAATGCTATACTGAACAATAATGAAATTGTCAGGTGCCAGACCTACCATGGTGTCTGCGATGTGAGTTTGTGAGGAGCTTAATAGCGCCTATTGTGGGCTCACTGTGTTTCTGCTTCTGCCTTTGCTTCCCTTGATCTCATCTCCCAGATCCAGCAGAAGCAATGGGAAGCGCCAGCTGTGAGCCTCTCTCTGTGGTCACTGCACAGAGCAGCTCATTTCTTTTGATGCTAGAGGGTGTGCCTGGCTCTTTCACACTGGTTTTTACACTTTAGAATTTTGGACAGCTATTTCCCACATGGAGAGTGCACAGTAGGTACAACAGTTACACAGAAAAGCCCCACAGTACTGAGGAGGTGAAGCTGTAGAATCTGGAGCTATTGACTTCTCACGTGACTAGAGACATCAGTGTGAGAACAGACCTTGGGTCCATTTCCATTCCGTTTGCATTGCTTCTGTGATGAAAAGAAGCCAGGGGAAGAGGAACCAGGGATTTCCGCATTGCAGGAAGAATTCCTGGCTAGTGTCGTGTAGGCAGTGTGCTATTTGTAGGCTCTTTCAATGCAATTTCTGTAAACCAACTTCCATACTTATGATAGTGTTTATACTTGACAAACAATAACCTTTCCAACTTTTGTAAGCACAGAAGAAGTAAATACCCAGGCAAATATGTGTTATTTATCATTCCTTTGTAGTCAAACATGTCAAAGTCTTTTGAATCTTGTGCTGAAATCAACCAATGCATAAATGTCAGGTTAGAAAATACATGATTATTGTTCTTCTTCAGGTGTACCAGAGGAAAATGAATATTCAAGACTGTCAGCCAGCACTACAGCAGGTTCATCGATTCAAAGACACAGGGAGAGCCACACTACTCAGGTAAGAATATCACTGATGATCTAAGGAAAGAGAGTAACCTTTACTCCATAAGAGAGTAAAAATTCATAGTACCTGCATGTCAAAAGCTTTCTTGATTCAAATCTGTTTTTTGGATATTGAAAAATGCTTCTCTTACATGTTTGCATTGAGCTAAAGACAAAAATCAAAATCAAAATCCCACCATCAATTAAATTAATCTGCAATATTTAAATGCTTTATATTAGAAGAAAGTTTAAACCACGTTCAAACTTCTGTATTTGATCCTTCCAACACTACTTGCCAAATCAAACTGAACACAATTTCAGTTTAGTACTTAAAAATGTAACTTTTCAGTAAATAGATAGTTGACAAAGTTTCTCACAAATCTTTAAAACATATTCCATGCCACATACTCAGAATTACATGCAGGGACAATCCTTAAATGCAACCTTAATAAGAACTGTGACAAGTTCAGAGAAGGAACAATGCAGCCCAGTGATTTTTGATGCAACTGCCATAATGAATAAATATCTTCCAAAATGATATTGTGAAAAGAAAAGAAAAGAAAAGAAAAGAAAAGAAAAGAAAAGAAAAGAAAAGAAAAGAAAAGAAAAGAAAAGAAAAGAAAAGAAAAGAAAAGAAAAGAAAAGAAAAGAAAAGTTTTAAAAACTCTGTGCACACAGGGTTTAAAATTCTTACTGTAAAAAGCATTCCTCACTATTTCGAAAGCCTGCAACGCATTTGAAAATGATTGGTTTTAATTACAGTTGGCATTTCTTAGCATACCACCAGTGACTCTTAACAGCATACAACCCTATTGTAAAACTGTTTGCGAGACTTTAGTGTAGTAACCTTATCACTTTAAAGTAATTCTTGTACAGACATATGAAATAGGACAGATTGTTTCACAGATCTTTAAAAGCACTGATTGACTAATTGCTTTCGAGAGAGAAACATAGACTGAGTCCTCGGGTTCTTGGCTGACTCTGTCATTTCAACTAAAGGAAACTGGTTTGTTAACCTTCAGGGACTTCTAATATTTATGCATTTGTTTAATATCTCTCTGCTCACTCCTTACTGAAATGACAGAAGTTAATTTCATTTTTGTCATAGGATCTCAAGGCTCATAGACATCCAATGGAAGTCTAGTTACTGTGGCTTACAGTACCATCATGTTGTCACTAGTTTCTGTGGCTTACAGTACCATCACGTTGTTACATCAGGTGATAACTACCTGTGTCACTGCTTGAAACTTTCTGCACTATGCAAACCTGCAAAACTACACCCTTTAGAGAACAAGTTCTTCAGCTTAGCATCTATTGACATTCATCATAAGAATCAATCTTAACAAACATTTTGGAAGCTATTGCCAGTATAGAATATTAAGCAGATAAAAACAGCTTAATTGATCATCTCTAAAATAGAGCCTGCTAGAAAAGAAATAAGCTCAATATTGGCCACAAATGGTACTTTTTTAGAGCCATTATTACTTCAGGGTCAGTTTTTATCAGGATGAAAAAGACAATAATTGATATAAGATTTAAAAATATTAACAAAATATTTCTTATTTTAAAATTATGCAATAAAATCCTACTTTCTTCCTCTAGAAAAAAAGGGAAGAAAATTAAAAACAAAGCTTGATTTTTGTCTGATTAGAAAGGAATGATCTTACATTTTACAAGAATAGTGAAGTATGATTTTTTAACTAATAACTTTCCCTTCATATTGTACTGTGGCTGCATGGTTGTGTAGATTGCAAGCAAACAGCACATAGAACGTAAAGAACTTCATATGTGCCATCAAAGCTGAAATATTAAAAATTGAACCTTGTTTCATGTATTTTAGTTTGTTCAGATAATAGGTCCTTAAGAAACTATTTGTTAGCAAAGAAATACATGTATTCTTTCAACAAGACAGGATGCCAGGTTCCATGTGTTTTATGTTTTCTTTGTAAAACAAAATTTTCAAAACACAGACTGGAAATCTACAGCAAAACAATGTTGCAAGAAGCAGTATCCAGATCTGCCCTTATAAAAAAAGTCTACTTTGCTCTTAGTATCTAAGCCTAAATTCATCAGCTGCAAGCATACTCAGCTTCTGCAGAAAACCATCTGGTAGTTCTGCTGCTCCTCTTGCTCCATGAACAGCAGAAAACTAGGAAACTGCCCCATTCAAGCTTGTTTTAAAATTACTAATTTTAAATTACTGAAATGCTGATTCTTTAAAACTTCTTCAGTGATTTGTTTGACATTTTCAAACGTCCCTGGATCTCTACCCTTAAATTCTTCCCCATCATTTTCTTCCAGAGTCAAAGAAACCACCAAAGTGGAAGGTATGCTTTTTTGGTCATTTGTGCCATAATTTTGATAGAATCAAAGAGTTGTTTGAGCTGGAAGGGACCATTAAAGGCCATCTAGTCCAATTCTCCTGCAATGAACAGGGACACCTACAGCTTGATCAGGTTGCTCAGAGCCCCATCCAGCCTGCTCTTGAGTGTCTCCAGACATCCACCAACTCTGGGCAACCCATGTCAGTGCCTTACTGCCCTTACTATAAAAACTCATTCTTATATCTAGTTTAAGCCTCCCCTCTTTAAGTTTGAAACCATTTCTCCTTGTCCTTTCACCACAGAGTCTTCAAAAGAGTTTGTCTCCTTCCTTTGGAAGAAAAACCCCCCTTTAGGTACTGAAAGGCCACTCTCAGGTCTCCCCGGAGCCTTCTCTTCCCCAGTCTGAACAGCCGCAGCTCTCTCAGCCTGTCCTCATAGGAGAAGGGTTCCAACCCTTGGACCATTTTTGTGGCCCTTCTCTGGATGTGCTACAACATATCCACATCTCTCCTGTATGAGGACTCAACATCTGGACGCAGTACTCCTGTTGAGGCCTCAGCAATGCAGAGTAGATCACCTCTCTCACCCTGATGACCACACTTCTTTTGATGTAGCCCAGAATATGGTTGGCTTTCTTGGCTGTTTGGGCACATTGCTGGTTCATGTCCAGCTTCCCATCCATCAGTGCCCCAAAGTCCCTTTCGGCAGGTCTGTGTTCTATCCTTACACCTCCCAGCTTGCATTAATGGAGGAGTGGAGCCACAACCCAGGCTCAAGACCTTGCAAGGTCTTGCCTAAGTAGAAGATTTTGTTATGACTAAGAGTCATTTCTATTTAATCAGGCTCTAGGAAGTGATCCAAAGCATACTGGAGACTTTTTTGGAGTTGAAATCATTTAGCAGGATCTAAAACTTCATCTGAAACAAACAAACAAAAAAGCTTTATAAAATATCTCCTTAGTGCTCTGTATATTTTTCATCAGTAATTTCCCAGTTCCTTAGCCAGTCCAGTGGACTCTCCTCTCTGGATAATGCTTATTGCTTCTTCTCATCAATAGCTCCTATGAGCTATGTTTTAAAGATGTAAGAGCAAAGGCTGTTGAGATATGTAAATTCTTTGGCATGTCAGGAACAGCAACAAGACAAAATAGAGACAACAAAGGCAAGACTTTATCTTTTGGACCTTGCACAAAAGCAAAGCAGCCTTGTCTTTTTTTTTACAGATTCAGAACTGTATTTTTTTATTTTTGATAAAAATATTTTAAAGTTGTTATTAACATTTACTATGAAGTGGGATGTGGTGTGAGAAAGACACAGTGAAATGAAGAAAAGCAGGCCAGCTAAAAGACTCCTTCTTTCTTATGTGGGCAGCAAGAAACATCATGGTCTGTCTGTAAAAGGATAAGATGGACAACATGGAGATAAAGAACAGATGGGAATGAGGTGCACATTAAAGACTGGAGCAATAATAAGTATGTGTGTGGGGTGGGAGTGGGGAGAAAAGCAGACAGCAGATAAGGGATGATTCAGAGAAGGAAGATTGGAGGAAGTATAAAATGACTGAGAATAATAAGTAATATTATGGAACAGGGGATTTAGAATGAGGAAGGAAGGAAGAGACAGGGAGAAGAAAAAAGAAATAAAAGGGAGGTGAAGAAAAAAACTGAGAAATAAATAGGTACACACTACAGGTTGGTGGTGGGAAAACAGAGAGGCACTAAGGCATTAATAAAGTGGAATGTCATATTTGATGTTCCAGATGTGACATTTGCCTTCATACACGTATCAATGTGATATTTATGTTTCTTGAAATAAAAAATAATTGTAATAATCCAACTACATTTATAGGGTGGCTTACTATGTAAGTTAGTTCACGGCCATAGTGTCCCAAAGAAGGGATAGAAAAATTCTTATTAACAGATGCAAAGTCTCTTTATGCAGCTTAGTTTTCTCATTATGGAAAGTTGACTTACTTGAAATCAGGTGGCACATGCATTCAAGCATCCTATGGAAGTACTTCCAGAACAAGATATAAGTAAGCAAGCAGCTGCCATTCTAGTAGTGGTTGTCCCCTTCTGAAACATGTTTTCTCTGTCACATACTCAAAAGTTAGGAGGTAAGATAAAAAATGATGATTTTTTTCACTTACTGTTATATTAAAAAATCTGCAGTCTTATCTCTTCTATTTTGTTTAAACCCCATAGCACTGGTTGGCAGATTGCAGTATTATAAGAGCCAACACCTGACAATGAAAAATTGGAAATATCTTTTCATATTCATGAAGAATATATTTATTGTTTCATTACAGCTTAAGCCATAGCTCTTTTTTCATGAAATCTCATTGCTTTCAGCACTCTCTTCCCTCAGAAAGAGCTGCACATTCATTATAGTTTCAAGGGCTGCCTTTGTTCCTATTTGATTTAATATTTGTTGCCAATCACTTCTTTTGTTGACTGTTCAAAAGTTGAAAAAAAATGAATACCCAAGAATGTGATGCGTTGCTACCCCCAGCCTATTGTCACACTTCTTTCTACACACTGGGCTCTAGCATTCGTTATTAATATCTATTGGGTTTGACTATTAGCTGGAAGTAATCTTTGATCATCTTTCAAGAAAAATGTCACAATCAACCAAGTGTAGTGTAATAACAAAATCACCAATGCCTTTGTAAACACATAACATCCAAGAGAGGACACAGAATGTTTCATATTTATCATCAGTCTGTATCAGTGTAAGTCTGTAAATTGTGTTTTGCTTCATTTGTTTTGACAGCAGTACCAAAGAATTCTCTTTGTAATGTCAAATCCAGACAAAAATTGGGACTTACAATACAGTGCGGCTTTATTTTTAGAAGCAAAAAATATGTACCTTATATATTAAATAGTATGAGGTGATACATATTTTAAATTCATTGGTCGGTACACATATTGCTGTTAATGGCGTTAATAGTGGCAGACACTCCCCTCCTCTGCAAGCATGTCCTAGTTCTGACTACTGGGACCTCCAAAAAGGAGGAAGACTGTGACTGTTGAGGAGAAGGGAACATCCTCCTAAACATCCCTGGACCCTCCTTAAGCTCTGGGGCTTGGCCAGAGTATGTCTTGATTCTGCCTAGGCTTCCACAGTGGCCAATGGGTCATCATAAGAAGCTGCTTCTTTCAGTTATGAGTTCAATGGGAGGGTGTTCCCCTACCCCATGGTCAGTACCTGTGAGTTCACAGTTCTAAGTGCCTGGTCGAAGAGTTGATTCCTGTGCCCTTCATTCTCTTTCATTCACACAGTGCCATATGCATGTAGAACAGATGGGATTTGCACAGCTAAGAGCCTGTAAATTAAGTGATGTTTGCCTTTAATGTTATTTGACTATAAGAGGAGCCTTTTTTTGAAAGATAGGGTGATAGACAACATTAGGAAATAGAGCTTAATTATGGTTTTTGTAATTGCTTCAAAAGCATAGTGAGAAACATGGTTTCTAACTGTCTGTGGAGATTTTTGAGAGCTGCAGGAAGTTATATCAGTGTTGTTGGGTCAGCTGTTCTGAAGATGTCTGCAATAGGTGATCTGTTTTCAGAGCTCATCTTCAGAAAGACACAGTTGCTATCCAGATCATAATCATTTTTTCTGAAGCGTCAGTGTTGAATTATGAAGATGTTCCTGAAATCTTTAAAGAGCAGTTTATAGTCAGTCTGTCTGGAGAAAAAAATATTGCTTCAGAAAAAAAAAAAAAAACCAATTTATTTCAGTATTAAGTTGAAATTTCAGTCAGTCTAGGAAGGTGTCATTTTGTAGCTGATAACAGAAATCTAGTGTAGAGATAAACTCAGCCAAACCAAATAATAATAAATAAATAATAAAAGCCCACAAGATCCAAATAAATAAGTAAAATCCACCTGTTTTGAACATGTCCCACTGTATTCCCAGCTCAAGTAATCAGAGAGCCTGGAATGTGTGCCGTCATATATTATTGAACATTCCCCACCTTCTTCCAATGTTTTTTTTGCCAAATTATGCTACTGCTCTACTCAGGATTTGTATACCAACTTTATTTTGCAAAGGCGTAATGTCACTGATTGTGGAATGACCTCCAAGCTTTATGAAAGATGATTAGGCTAATTAATCTAGAATGTGGTTCCAGGCATGTTATCTCTTCATTGAGGGAAAGGTACAAAACTGAGCTGAAAATCAACACTTGCTTTTGCAACTAAAATGTGTTCCTGGGGAAAAATAATAATAAAGAGAAAGAAAAACAGCAAGAACAAAAAGAAAAACCCAGGAGTACCCAAGATCATGAGAGAAAATGAGACAATTTGTAACAGCAATAGAATCGTGATCAGATTATGAAATCTAAGTCACCCTTGTATGTAGTCCAGGGTTCTTCTCCTGACCAAAACTCCCTTTTCCTAGTCAAAGCAAAAGGGTTCAGTGTGTCTGAGAGTTTCAAGGTACATCCTCCCAGTTTCCATCAGTCTGTGAGGAAGAGTGTTCAGGAGGGAGTTACAGTAATCTGATGAACTTTTGAGGAAAATCCTTTCAAAAAGCCAAGCCAAGGCAAACAGTGGAATTTTTTTTTTTTTTTTTTTAACAAAGCTTGATACTTTTTAGAATGCTTTGTGATAGCAGAGGGCTGGAATCAAAGGTGTCTATGCCCAAGTGTTCTCTAACCTCAGAATATCGCACTTCAAGCATTGCTTGGAAGAAAATAAAATCCGTCTCTTCAAAAATCAAGATTACTGGAAAGTGTTTACCAGGAGGGAAAACATTTCTTCCTGACTTCTGTGGTGATCCACTGTATTTTAAATATGTCCGTTACTTTTAAGATTATCTGCAGTTTTTAAGTACCAATGAAGTTCTGGCTTCCTTCGGTATGTCATTTGTATATCACCTGATCTAAAACTAGTTTTTTCTTTTGGTATAATAAGAAACTTTAATGAGACATTTTCTTGTAACAAAGCAAATACACGTGAATGATAGATCTCATGTTTAACTCCATTTTAGCTGGGCATCAATTCTCCAAACCAATTCAAAATTTACTGGAAAGGAGAACCATTTTCTCCTTTCCAGTAAATCCATTTGCCATCCATTTGGAGAGTTTTATTTTTGGAGATAGTAATGCTGCTCCAACACAAAGGAAATTCATCAGCAGTTTAAGAGAATGGTTAACTAACCATCATTTTACCTTTGCATATCATATATCAAATTATTAGGTCCCAGGGGTCTGCATTTCAAAAGAAAAAAAAAAAAAAAAGCATGTCCCAGCCCAGCATCTGCAATTGGATGAATCCGCCTCGATCCCAGTGGAACATTAGTATTTGGAGATTTTTAATTGGAATTTAGAGGCATGTAAACTCATTAATCATAGCTGCTCTCTAATTCCTGCTGGGGTCTTACATGACAAATGCAGGATTCCCAATCAAACACAAATTTACATATTGATTTGATTTATGTTGTATGCTTGCCTGGGTTTTTTAACATGCCCTTATTTATCTGCATGCTTTGTCCTTGTATCTTCAAATTAATATTTTATTGTTTAATAATACGTAGAGTGACAGATGTTTTTTCTTGATTCAAGAGTTGGTGGAAGAGAAACCTCTTCCTAATCCATTTTTTTTTGTAATGTTTTTTGTAAAAACAAAACATGTCTGTTTTGGTACCTGAAGGTTTAGGAATTTGAGAGGTTGTAGCATTTCTTCTATTGTTAAGAAAAATATGTTACTTGCATATTTGGAAAAAGTTGGCGTAGGGGCTTATCAAATGCAAAAGAAAAGTAGAGAAAGTTGAAACCATTTAAACGAGCTACGAACACCTCATGAAAGAGATGCATGCCTATCACATGTTGAATCAAAATGTGCTGCCCTCACTAATAACTGCATACGGCAATAATTCTTTCTAGAACTGCTGAATGAAATTGTGTCTTTAATTGTGTAATGAATGGTGAGAGCATCCTGATCACTTCAGTCTTTAAAACTGATGATCCACAGGAAACCCACTGGGATTTGTGAACTACTTTTAAGGGCTCGGATAAGCATAACTGTCAGTCAGCGATTGGTAGCAGGCTGGAATTTGTTCTGATTACATTTTTAGACAGCCTGCAAACTGGAAAAGATTGAAAATATGGCATTTTTAAGATAGTTCAATTTCTAAGATGTAGATATTTATAATAATTTATTATTATATTACATTTATTGCATAATTTACTGTAGATCCTGAATAAATTTGTGGAAGGGAAAATCACTATCCACATAGACTAATCCTTATGGATTCCATGATGGGACCTCAATTTTGCTAACAGCCTAAAATACTAATGGAAGAGAAACATACAAAAGCTGCAGTAATTAATTGTGAGAATCTATTGACAGTTACTGTGAAGCACAAGCATTGAAAAATCTATTAAAGAACATCATTAGCAATATTTCTCTGAAGGGAAAATAGAGACTAGTGACCTCCTGCAAATGTCTTGGGTCCTAAAACTATGTGACGAGTAAAAATCTGTTTTCTGTTGTATTTCTCTGTCTATATTCAGATATGTTGCTAAAACTTACAGAAGCAACTGAAAACAAAAGGACAGTAGAACTCATAGAGCTATGTTTTGTGCAGAGAAAACTATTGGTATGTTTCAGCACCAGAGAATGTAATTAAATGCTTCTTTGCATTATCTGGTTGATCTCTGGTAGATTAATCACTGCAATGGCAAATGACAAAGAAAAAAACCTGATTAGACTATGATACACATATTTATGAAAAAATAAAGCCTACATTTGGTTAGGAAAAGAGCGAAATGAAATAAAATATTATTTTGTAAATCGAATAACATACTAGTGCAAATTAATAAATCTGTTAGACTCTTTGAGACCTTTTACCCTAGCTTGATGAGTAAGTTGGTGTTGCATCTGATACACAAGTAGAGAATATAAGCTCTGTGTTACATCTCACTCTTACAAAATATCCTCTGTAAAGTTGTAGCATTTAATCTTTTAATGCAAAATGAATTTCCTGAGATTCTACAGCCAAATCTGTAAATAACTCTGAAATTAAGTTTAAATGGGCCTGTTAATCTTTTTGTCTGGTGTACCTTTGTGTCACAAATGATTTAAAAATGTGAAACTTTGAACTTTCCTTAATTAAAATGCTCTGTATTTTTTAACCAGCTTAAGAACTAAAGCTACAATTAAAGTAATTTATGGATTTATAGCTACTCATCTTGATTCTAAGACAAAGTTGAAATCCACTGCCCACTTTAATTCTTTATAGAGGAACTCTAGGCAGAATTTATAAGCCTGCATCCAAGAAGGCAATTCAGGAACTCATTTTGCTGTGACTGGGCACCACTGAAATTACTGCACCACTGAGTAGCTTTGGCAGCATGAGTACTCTTGTTTGTCACTATCTTTGACACTTTTGCTTTCTTGGTTTGCTTAGTAAGGATTCTGCATACCAAACAAAGGGTAGGTGTTTGGTTATCCAAATGATATGGCTGTTAAATGCTAAGTATCCTGTATGTTTTTGTGGATCTAACCCAAATGCTGTGTTGCCCATATCTGTTTGACCATTGATTTTGAGTAGGAAAATATTTGTCTACAGTTGGTACTCTCTCTTTCCTTTAATGGTTGAAATTATTTGTTCAGTGTTCATTGAAAAGATTAGCACTCTTAAATTACAGACTTCCTACACACTTCATTCAACCTTCGCAATTTACCTGCTCAGGATACAGGGTAATAATGAAGGAATAGTGCTTGCTGTTTTACATTGTACTTCATGTAAAATAATTCAGCAAATATCTTCTATAATGAATATGTATAATCTTTCTATTCATGAATGGAAAATCTTTTCCAACCTGAATGATTCTATGTTTCTATGATTCAGTAGATGTAATTAAATTAATCGATACATTCAGCCCTACAAGCCACCTAACCAGGAAGACTGAGTGGATGAAACCATCTATAAACAGATAGGAGAGTCTTCGTGTTCACAAAATATGGTCCTCATGAGGGACTTCAGCCACCCTGATATCTGTTGAAAGGACAACACAGCAGGGCACCAGCAATCAAAGGTTCCTGGAATGTGTTGGTGATAACTTCCAAGTAGTACAGGAACCCACGAGGAAAGGTGCTATGTTGAACTTTGGCCTCACCAATGATGAGGGGCTGGTGAGTAACATGAAACTCACAGATAGTTTTTGCTGCACTAACCACAGAATGGTAGAGTTCAAGATCCTCAGGGCATCAAAGAGAGTGCACAGCAAGCTTGCTGCTCTGGACTTTAGGAGAGCAGACTTTGACCTCTTCAGGAAAGCTGCTTGGCAGGGTGACATAGGATAAAACCCTTGAGGGAAGAAGGGCCCAAGAAAGCTGGTCAGTATTCAAGGTCCATCTCCTCTAAGCCCAGAAGCAGTGCATGCCAGGAAAGAGGAAGGTGGGAAAGAATGCCAGGAAGCCTCTGTGGATCAACAAGGAGATCCTGGACTTTATGTGGTGCAAAAACAAAGTCTATGGGGAGTGAAAGCAGGAATGGGTTACCTGAAAGGACTACAAAGAAATTGTCTGAAGAGCCAGTGATCAGGTTAGGAAAGCTGAAACTCAGAATTAAATGTAGCCAGATATGTAAAGAGGAACATAAAGACTTCTTTACCTCAGTCTTCACCAACAAGGGCTCTAGCCACACTGCCCAAGTTGCAGAAAGCAAAGGTAAGAACCGGGAGAAGGAAGACCTGCTCACTGTAAATGAAGATGAGGTTCAAGGCCATCTAAAGAACCTGAAGGTGCACAAGTCTATGGGACTCATGGAGATCCATCCAGAGGTTTTGAGGAAACTGGCAGATAAGGGTCATAGTAGTCTGGTGAAGCTCCCACTGATTGGAGAAGGGGAAACATACATAACCCCCATTTTCAGGAAAGGATAAAAAGAAGATCCAGGGAACTACAGGGCAGTTAGTCTCACCTCTGTGCCTGGCAAGATCATGAAGCAGATCCTCCTGACAGCCCAACTAAGGCACATGGAAAATAAAGATAAGGCGACTGATGGTAACCAACATGGCTTCACCAAGGGCAAATTGTGTCTGTCAAACTTGATGGCCTTTTATGATAGAGTTACAGTGTCACTGGATAAAGGAAGAGCAACTGATATCATCTACCTGGACTTGTGCAAAGTGTTTGACGTAGTCCCGCACAACACCCTGGTTGCCAAATTGGAGAAAAATTGATGTACTGGATGGAGCACTCGCGGGATAAGGAATTGGCTGGATGGTCACGCTCAGAGAGTTGTGGACAGTGGTTCAGTGTCCAAGTGGAGACTGGTGATGAGTGGTGTTCGTCAGGGATCGGTGCTGGGACTGGTGCTATTTAATATCTTTGTAAGTGACTTGGACAGTAGGATTGAGTGCACCCTCAGCAAGTTTGTAGATGACACCAAAGTGAGTGGTTCAGTTGACATTCTAGAGGAAGAGGATGCTATCCAGAGGGACCTGGACAGTCTTGACAGGTGGGATCTTGCCAACCTCATGAAGCTCAGCAAGGCCAAGTGCAAGGTCCTGCACCTGGGTTGGGGCAATCGCAAGCACAAATACAGGCTGGGCAGACAATGGCTTGAGAGCAGCCCTGAGGAGAAGAATTTAGGAGTGTCAGTTGATGAGAGATGCAATATGAGCCAACAGTATGCACTTGCAGCCCAGAAGAACAACCATATCCTGGTCTGCATCAAGAGAAGCATGACCAGCAGGTCGAGAAAAGTGATTCTGCCCCTCTCTCTGCTCTCATGAGACCCCACCTGGAGAACTGTGTCCAGTTCTGGGGCCCCCAGTACAAGAAGGACATCAGGTTTTTGCAGTGGGTCCAGAGGAGGGACGCAAAGATGATCAGAGGGCTGGAGCACTTCCCCTACAGGGACAGGCTGAGAGAGCTGGGGCTCTTCAACCTAGAGAAGGCTCTGAGGGGACCTTGTAGTGACCTTCTATTACCTGAAAAAGTCCTACAGGAAAGCTAGGGAGGGACTTTTTATAAGGGCATGTAACAACAGGATGATGGGAAATTGCTTTAAACTGGAAGAGGGTAGATTTAGACTAGATATTAGGAAGACATTCTTCTGTGAGTGTGGTGAGACACTGGAACAGGTTGCCCAGTGTGAGGCTGTGAATGCCCCCTTCCTGGAAACATTCAAGGCCAGGCTGGATGGGGCTTTGAGCAACCTGGTCTAGTGGGAGGTGTCCCTGCCTGTAGCAGGGGGGTTGGAACTAAATGACCTTAAAGGTCCCTTCCAACTCAAACTATTCTGTGATTTCATTACCACTACATTTCCATTGCATACCCTTTATCCACATTGAAATATCAGCTTTTTCCAGCATATTTACCAGACCAAAGTCATAATGAATTAAGACTTGAGATACTTTTCCATCCTCATTTGAAAAATACAGTGAAAGATGTAGACTTATTTGAGGACTGGACTGAGATTTGTCCACTATATATTGGAAAATGACCTATATAGTGAAACTGCCGACACAGCATTAATTTACAGCTTGCATAAGGTGGGTCAGGAAAGTAAAGTGCCTATAAGCTATAAATAGGATGCATTTGTCAATTGCCTTGCCCAGGCAAATTGTACTCACTTTTCACCCTGCACCTGTGTGCTTTATGGTTCTTGGAAAAGTGATGGAACTCTCTATTCAAGTGCTTAATTTATGTACATCTTTTAAAACCAAAAATTTCTCAGTAATTTATTAGAGTGGTGCTATCCAAATCTCTCACCAGTAATGTAACGACTAACCCCTACAGAGCCTATTTTCTTATAAGTTTATGTATCTACTTGTGTTTAGGCACAACTTTATTTATCTCTGAAACTTTTATATGAAACTCTTGTGATGACAGTCTAACATACACTTTTTATGTCCCAGCGTCTCTCTGAGAATCACGCTTAATACAGGCTCATGAAATGCCTAATATTTTATGCCCATAATCTCAACCCACAGAAATCTATACAAGTCAGCCACAATGCCTCTCAAACTGTATACCTACTCTATAGAGTAAAACTACCTGGCTTCACTTTCTTGATAAATTGTTTCAATTTGAAAAGTTTGGTTTGTCTTCCAGTCTTCCTATTCACACTGGAAAAAAAAATGCTAGGATGCATTGATACAGTTTGTGTTAACATAAAAAACGTTCTTGATTTCATAGAGGTATGTAGTTGTCTGGGATGACACCTAAATATACTTGAATGATATCTATTAAACCCTTTCCAATCTTTTTCTTAAAAACACGGGATTTTCAACTGTGCTTGAAATTATTGTGTCTTCCATTAATACATTTAATACATTTCTCTTTTAAGTAATAGCCAGCCAACAAGTAAGGAAGTTCCTAATAGATCTTCAGGCATCTCCATGTAAGGGCTCCTTCCTTCTCCAACGGCATTTGTGAAAGGTCTGACCTTCACAGGATGCATTTGGAGCAGTGTTAAGAAATCTTTGTAAGCCTCTGTGTAAGCCTCTGAACCCCGGTGCTGATGTGAGGCCTTCAAA
This sequence comes from Gallus gallus, assembly GCF_016699485.2. Lineage (NCBI taxonomy): Eukaryota > Metazoa > Chordata > Aves > Galliformes > Phasianidae > Gallus > Gallus gallus. The sequence continues at coordinate 138,403,859 of NC_052532.1, forward strand.
CTGACTTGTACAAAATAAATAATCACTGCAAGAGTGGAAGAGAATAGCTTCTCCTAGGTGGATTATAAATCTAGTTCAGAACTGTTTGGCTGCTTCAGTATTAGTTTATAAATAGATTCAAGCTGATTGAAACTACATTTTAAGTCATATAGTCTGGAGGAAGACAAATGCTTGTCCCCAATTCTAAGGATAATTCATCTCTGTAATGGTAGCTTTATTAATTTCAAGCAGCAAAACACGTATCTTGGTTATGGTTACTTGGGTATTTACTACAGCAGCTGTCTGCTCTCTGTAAAAGAGTGTCTTCTGAATATAATGGTATTATATGACAACAGTTTTAAGACCACGTTGTTAGAAATATGGACTACTCATCACAGTCTATGATCTGTTTTGTGTATTTCAAAGGAGTGTGTTCATGTAGCCTTGGCTGATGCAAGGATGATTCTGCCATTCATTCTGACATTTTTGATAGCTGCTTCATACAGTTTCATTTCTATGGCTTTCAGACATGAGACTGAAGGAAGGCAATTCTAATTCATCCATCTTCTTTATTTTTAGGGTAAATAATGATAACTGGGGGGTGGGAGAAGCAAGTTAAGCACAGCTTTAAACCCTTCTGAAGGAGAAGATTGCTTCAAATTTTTAACGGTTTTGCTTGATCTCTTTTCTTTCAGCTGTAGTATAATCTTTCCCTCAGCACAAATGTAGAACTTGAGTTCTTACCTGCATGTGTCTGTTTATTTCTTTAACTGTACATACCCAAATGGGAGCACTCACCAACCATTCACCATCTTACAAGACTAAGCCAGGGCACACTATGGTAGCCACAGTATTTCAGTTCATAGTCCTACTAGAATGCGTGGATAAGTTGCTCCATAGGGTTGTGATCTGCAGGCTGGAAGGTGGTTCACACTTCATGCCAAGAAAGTTAACCTTTTTTATTATTGTTCTCTAACAGGTTATTCATCAGCTTAGACTTTCTGAGAATGAGAGTGTGGCTCTGCAAGAGCTTCTAGATTGGAGGAGAAAGCTGTGTGAGGAGAGAGAAGACTGGCAACAAATCTTGCACAACACTGAGCAAAGAATCACAGCCCCTCCTCCACCCCCTTGTAAAAAACCAACACTGCTGAAGAAGGTGGAAGATGCCTCCTGCAACAGACTGTCTTCAGGCATCTGGGATACCACCATGTGATCGGAATGTGTGTGTTTGCAGACAGTTAGGAGTGATACCATCTCATGCCTTCAGTCTGCACAATCAGCAAGTTTCCTTCCCTCCACAGAATGTGCAGGGTTTTTTTTTACAAGCAATCCTTCAAGAGCACAGGATGGACAAGCTATTTAGATATGTCATGTGTGCGTGTATTTGTATGTTTGTCCTTTTCATACATATATATACACATATGCATATATCTGTGCATCTATATGTACGTGTGTGTGTATATATATATATAAGGTGACAAACTGCACTATAAGAATTGAAAGATACAAAACAGTCACTTAAGAGTTCTCCTGTGGACAATGGAGAAGCTATGTTAAGCAAATGGTGGCAGGGAGAAGTGACTGACAGGCATTTTAGAGAGATCAGGAAAGTCTGTGTGCACACTGTACAGCTGTTTTATATAGTATAAAAATATGATGTTTCTTGTTCCCTAATGAATGGTTTTATTATATTGCATATATGCATATATATATTTCTTTGTAGATGTCTGTGTTCTATTGGAGTTGCAAACCTGAAGTTTATTTACATGTTTATTACTGGTGTTTTATAACTTTACTCAATTGGTGCTGTTGTTCTTTCTTCAAAATACAGGTAATAAATCCAACACTCGCATTTTTCTTTCATAGTTTATCTTTAACACCATGCCAGCCAGTTTCAACACTGCATTGTTTGTTCAGAGCCAGCAAAGTCCTTTCTGAAGTCCAGTCCTGACATTCTTGAAGAGCTCCTATTTGCACGTGTTGTTTAAAGGTCTTCACACTCAAGAATTAGAGAGCATGACTTTCTTTTTGTGGACTTATGTTTCTGAATGGGTGAACTGTGAATTCTATGGTTACATCTCAAATCTTATTTCATTCTGGTTTTGTAAAATAATGAGACACTCATTTAAATTATAAATATGGTTTGAAATTCATACCTGATTATGCATAAGGTCAGGTGTCAGTGGAAATATGATAATGAGGTATACATAATGATAATGAGGTATGAAAATCGGGCTGTGATTTACTGTTAAAAGCCAGAAGGCTTCATTGAGATGGGTATATCTAAGGATTATGCTCTTATAGTGGCACAGTGATGCCTTTATACCTTGAATTTTTGTGTAATGAAATGGTTCCAGAAATTGAAGGACACTTGTTGGAGAGCATGAGTTCTGAGCAGGAATGTTAATTTATGAAAAAGATGCTGCTGGAAACTTGTTAGCTACTGCTTAGCAGTCTTTGAAATACTGCTTTGCCACTAAAGGGTGTAATTGATATGTATACAGAGATATTTTGTCAGGGTATTTTAAGTTCTTGGAACATGTGCACCCAGTTTGAAGCACTCTTCTTGGCTGTTTGCCACTTTCCTATCCAGATCCAGGAGAAAGTGCTTGTAATTTTGCAAGTAGATGTAAAACTGCTTAAAATCTAAGCAAGATTTGTAAATGTGAGCTTACCTTGTTTGGAAGTGGCTGGGAAGGGAAGACAGCCTGCACATAGATGCAGGCTTTTCTGCCGTGTTTGGCAGGCAGTTCAAGCAGGATGAATGGCAAAAAGCAATCCCATGCTTGCTTGTTTGTTTTTATTTACAGGGGAAGCAGCAGAACTCAAATTGTACCCAGGAGTGTCATCAAGCTGTAGGCAGAATTAAGTGCCTTCTCTTGCTGGAGATTAAAACAGACATGTTGAGTGGACAGGGAAAGGGAGACGACAGGTTAGCTCTTAAATTAATTATGCAATGATTGGTTTCTGATACTTAGGGATAGATATCACCCAGCACAGAACTTTACAGCAACAACTGCAGAAGTGCTCTCTTACACGCTAGATCGAGAAGTAGGGATTCTGGGTTCTGAACCTTGCCTTCAGCTGATGTCAGTGTCCCCAGCATAGGACCACTATGGGGTTGTGCAGGAAACAGCTCTCACCTGCTGAATAACCACAACAGGACAAGGCTTGGCCTGGAAGAGCTGTGGTTTCTGCCTTTTTGCTCAGATAACCAGGGACACACAGAAATCCCTGTGTGAGAGCAAAATGAAATGGCTCAAATTGAATGCAAGAAAGCTAATTAACCTGGCTTGGGTACTACACAGCTTCCAGGATGCAAGTTGCTCTCTGCCCAGCCCATCATTCCTGTACATAGCCATAGGAGCATCTACCCAGCTAGCTTAGCCATCTTGCACACCTCAGTGCCCTAAGACGTACAGATGTGCCCTCAGGCTTATCTCTACTCTGATGGGCCTGGAAAATAGTCCTCCCATAAGCTCTGTCATACTTCTACCTCTAATGCCCACTGGTTGGCTTGGCAGCTGGTGGCAGTCAACCCAGGGCAGCATGGAGTACGTTTAGGGCAAGCTGTAGAAGCTGTCCAAGAGGCCAGCTGAGATCATGTCAAGATCCCTGCTACTGCAAAGAGCTTGCCACCAGTCTCCAAGCCAGCTGTCTGCAGGGTAACGTTTCATATCTCCAGACCACACTGTTATCATCGCTGCATTTGTAACATGGAAGAGCCCAGAGGGCAGAGAATGCACTTGTCAGTTGGAGGTTACAGCGTAGTTGGGCGCATGATGCTACAGGAACCAACGTCAGCTGCAGGAGCTCAGGAGTGGTGCTCTACCAAACTCTGTGTTGTATCCTCATAGAGCAGTGTGGAAGAGCAGTCACTGGATTTGGCAGCAGTTCCAGCAGTGCTGTTACCCAGGTGAGGCCAGTACGAGCCTGATGCAGGCAGTTTGGTTCTCCACAGGGTAGAGCCCATTCTGCCTCCCCTTCTGAAAGCCTTTGTTCTGTTTTTAGCCATCTTGTGTAAGAAATATATCCTCTGGGGCTCTTCCTTAGAGCACGTAATCACAGTGCAATATGACAAACTCAACACCAGGAGAGATGAGACCCTTTTCTTTTGATTAAGTTACTAATTTCAGGGTATGCGACGGCCAATTTTTGACTTGGGAGGGTTTTTCAGGATGTTCATTTAAAATGTATCACCATCGGAAAAGTATTATTTGTGTTAAAACACATTTAAAATATTTCTCTGATGGCAGCAAGACACTCCAGAGTGTGACTTATGATGTCATAATTCACACCTCGTGTGTTCACTGGTCCCTTGGTCTTTGGCCTCGCGCCTAACAATGCAATTGGTGGGGAATTATTGCACCATAATTCACACCCTACTGTGTCTTATTGCTTAAATAACCATACTCTCAGAGGTGTCTTAAAACTACCATTAAAGTTTATATTGTGTATCAAAGTGTGTTTACAGGGCTGGGAAAATATACTATTGGCATTTTGAAATGTTGAGAAGTAGTTTTAGCAAACTGTACAGCGCTTATAAATTAATCTCCCCAGTGGAATACACACCAGCCAGTCCTGCTATTTCTTGAGTATATGGAATCCTCACTTGCACATTAAAAAGTAGTGTAGACAAAAAAATAAATAAATAAATAAAAGAGCCTTATGAATTTAATATTCTAAAGGGAAATATTAAACTCTGTGAACACGCTAATACCCTTAATATCCAGTGAGCAATCTAAAAGGTATTTATATTTGCAATAAAGCAATTTCAGGAAGCTGGGGTTATCATCAGATAATCGCTCCTCCACATTGTGCCTTATTGCTTAATTTTTAATATGTGAAACAAACAAAACTTATTCCAAATCAGCTTCTCTCTCAGCATGACATAAGAAGAATCAGGTATGTTTTACACTTTAAAATCCAAGGGAATTTGAAAACTGTATTGAACCACAATAAAATAAAAACTAAAAACAACAGCTGTTGGCATGAGAAATGTTCAAAGCTTGTGAATCTTACTGGTTACTCCTGAAATAGCACTTGGTGTATTTTAGTTGCTGTAGTTACATTCCTATTGCCGTTTATAAGCAGAACTTGGCTTTTTAAAACTTGATTTAGACATCCAGAAGGATACGTGCACCAATATTTTACAAATGATCTGTGTACAGCATGAAATGCTAATCCTTTTAGAACTTTGTATTGTTTACACAACAATAGTATGATTGTCGAATAAGTGAATTAAACTTCCCTTTTTGCCAGTGATCCTCTTTATTCCTTTTAAAAGGTTGACTTATTTTCATTAATAACTTCATTACATTGCAGATCCTTTGTGTGTGGGACAAAGAATTTCATTAACTTGCTAAGAAAGTACAATGGAATGTAGTGTAGTTCTAAAGTGATCATAGCAGCCGTATTCACTGTAGTTTTACATTCTTCTCTATGGTACTGAGATCCCTGGTAGCCACATTATTCTTATCACCATAAAGACTGCTAATATCTGAAATACTTTGAGGAACCTAAAATAACTTCTGCCATTCACTTGTTAAATAATACATGTGATTACATTTTGTACAACTCCATTTTCCAGAATGGTATTAAGCATTTCATGGCTTTATGTTCTAAATACGCAGTTTTAAAACAGAAAACCTAATGTGAGCATTAAGTATCTCAGAGTATCTGAAAAAAAAAACCCACAAAAACACAGGGGTGTGTAAGGAAATGCTTTTCTTCCAGTTTTGCTGTTCTCTATGTGCTCAGGATTCTCATTTTCAGAAGAAATAAATAAATTCTTGTGCTGGTTTATATCATGGCTGTGAGAATTAGATCATTAGCAAAGGCTGGCTGTCTCTCCATCTGTGGTTTGGCCCCTTTCCTGACTGCATGGATGCATGCTGAAACTGGCCGAAGTGCAGACTTTGCTGTAGAATGTCATAGGAAGAAATGTTGTCATGTCAAATCCAAAAGAATTCTTGAGGATTTTTCTTCAGTATGATAAACAAAACCATTCTGAATTAGGTAGAAGCATTTAGTTAGATCCGAAGTAGCTTGTTTTGGTTCTTATACATGTGTGCAAATCCTCCTCTTAGTCCTTTCATCTTTCCTTTCTTATCACCATAACTGAATTTCAAAACAGACTATTGAAAAAGAAGAAAAAAAATTAAAAAGATGGAGGGGCTACATGAAACTACAAAAAAAGCCTTTAGGTTTTTGTTTTTAGTGAAACAATTTACTTTAAAAATATTGGAACAGAATATTTCAGTATTTTCAAAATGTTTTCACCTTTTCTCTTCCAGCTCGAGCTGTTTGCTGAGTGCACTCTGAGTTTACACATAATTTCATCTTATTTTTTTTTCCCCGGCATCATTCCTCATAAATCCACTCTTCTCTGAAAAGACCACACAGATGTATATTTGTTTTGAGATGCAAGGGAACTGCTGAGGTCCTTAGAGGCACAAGTGGGGAGAATTTTAAAAGCGCAGATTTATTGCCATCATAGCAGTGCCCATGTGACAGCTATTGGATAATGCCTGTGCCCCCACTGTTTTAATCTGGGCTTCAGACCCTTCTCCATCCACATGGCTCTGTTACTTCCCTGTCATCTCTTGATATGCGTTAGGCTCCAACAAGAGAAGGGCTGAATCTGTCATCCAGGATGAGACACGGGAGAAATATACTCCAGGCTCTTTCTAATTATTAATATAAAGTACTTAAATGTTTCTGGTGTACAGCTTTCTCACTGTCCAGATGAAATCAAACCACTAGGTTAGTAACCTGTGGCTATGAATATCCATGCTAAAAGAAATTGCTGGAATGAATGGTTATGAATCTATAGCTCCTCTGCCTCTCAACATAACATAATGTGATGAGCAGGAAAATGTTCCAAAAAGTAGAAGAGCTGATTTTGCACCCTTTTGGAAGGGTTCTACCTGGGTGTTCTGAATTAAAAACACTTTTTATCTGGTTTTAATGCAAACCGTTCTTAGCAAAGCAGAGTGAGCCTCGCAGATAGGATGGGATGGGACAGGATAAGACAGGATAGGATAGGATAGATCTCTGTGGAGGACACTCTGAGATGCTTAGAAGTCTCCAGAGATTATGACTTTCCTCGTGATTATGAGCAGCACTCTGAAACTGTAAAGTACAGTGCTGGATTTCAACGAGACTGATGTTTAGATTTCCTGTGAATCTGGTCCCTATCAGTTTATGTAGTTAAGAGCATCTAGAATAATAATCACTGCTGTAATAGTTTTCATTATTATATTTTACTAACTGTGGAAAACTACATTTACTAAATTCTAAAAATCTGTAATAAGAATTCAGTATTAAAAAAAACAAGCCAATCATCCAACCAATGAACTAACCAAAAAAACAAAAAGACAAAAAAAACCCAAACATTATTTTTAAGAAAAAAATAGAAGTTACTATGAGAATAAATAGATTTGAAATGTGCCTTGTAAGTCCATACTAAGATTTGGGTCCCCTGAGCTTTAGCTTTAGTGTAAGTAAAATGTTAGATGCCACATCATCAAAGATCAAAGCAAACACCCAAAAGTAGCTATCTTGTATAGTCACTGAGTCCTTACTGAGCATGAGCAGTTCCTATGTTCAGCCGTCATATGCACCCTCTCTTGTCTCCTGAGGTTGCAACAACTAGACCTCAGCTTCTCAGCGAGGGAAATACATTCTATTTTGTTGAAAAAAAAGGCACAGTGACCAAGGCCTTACTTTAGATATCTCAGGTAGAGGTTCATACTTTACCAGATATCATCTGGTGAGAATTTGGATCCTGTAAGAGTTAAGACTTGCCATCTAAGCACCTTGTCCCTGTAAAGGTGTATAGGTCAGAGCTGGGTTTCCATGCTGCCTGTTCTAGGCTTCCATTTCTGTCTCCATCTGACATTTCTCATGGAGGAAGAACTGCAGTTCAGTTTAAAGGACCTCAGCATCCTGGCATTGCTGTGTGTTATAATGGGCATATCCCTGAATAGAGGAGGAGATGGAGGGAACAGGGACTTCATCTTCCAAGAAAGTCTGAGAATTTCTGAGGCTGCACCATAAATTTTTCCAGCATTTACCAAATCTCAATGTTCCATGTTCCACTGAAGCACAGGATACTGTGTTTAAGAGAGGCAGTCACCTTTGAGAGTGAGAGTACAGGCAAATTTCAGAGTCAGTATTCTTGAAAACAGTTCCAGGAAGAAGTCATGTCCTGGAAGGAGGCAAATACTTCTTTGGGGAGGGGGAAGGGATGTAGGAAGAAGCCAGACTTCTAGTAAAATGGTAAGATATTTTATTTTATTTTATTTTATTTTGTTTTATTTTTCTCCCATTCTAATACTAGGCTATATATAAATATATAACAAACACCTAGAATATAAGCAAATACGGTGTTCTCAGAAAACTTATGTGTCAATCCACTGCTTTTTCTCCTTTAATAAGATAACATTAAGAGCCTTACTAACATTAAAGGAGAATTTTCCTATTGTTATTTTACTTTTTGTCCTGTGACATGTTTTAAATAAAGAGAGGAAATAAGGGCTATCATACAGTATTCTAGGTTGTGAAGGACATTTGCAGGATTAATTCTCTAAGCCTAACAGCTGCATTCCTGTTACTAGTGACCAATGTGGGGTCAGCTTTCTTTGCCATGAAGACATGCTCTTGAACCTTGTTCAACTTCTTGTCCCCAAGAACCCCCCTGTCCTTTCTGTAAGTCTGCTTCCTGTCCACTCAGCCCCCAGCCCCTTCTGCTGCAATTTTGTTTTGAACTATATTGAGTTTCTACCAGCTCATTTCCACAGTCTGCCTGTGTCCACTGAATTGCAACTCTGTGCTCCAGAGCTTCACTCTGGAGTACTGACTCCCCCTCATCCCTGCATATAGGCAGAATTTATTGTCTATCCAATTTCATTATTCTTCATGTCATTGAGAAAGACAGTATTTTCTCCCTTATTAATCTTGGAGGAGCGCTGCTATTTTGCTGCCAATTGCTCATTGTGCTTTTGTTGCACGCTCTAAGACCAGAGGTCCAGCCAACTATTCACCTACTTTGTATCCAACCTACACAAATCATACCTCATCAGCTGGGCTGTGGGTTGCTGTGGTAGACAAAGAGATGGCTGAAATACCAGTTGTCAAAAAGTAATCACTGGCATACTGGACAGAAAGTGAGATTCCATGTAGAACAGCATCAAAGGAGGCATCTGAGACCCTTTTCTGTTCTAAATATTTATTAGTAGGGTGGATAATTTGCACTTGTGTTAAAGTAAGGATGGCACCAAACTTGAATGAGTTTATGGAATGCTGGAGCAGAATCCAAAGCGATATTTTCTGAACCTCAAAAAAATCCGAAGTCAGCAAAAAGAGGTAATAGCCATGAAAAATGCTTCAGCTGTGGAAGTAGATGTGTGCAACTGCAGAAGAGAGAACATCTGTCCTTTCGGACTCACCCACAGTGAAAGACAATGAGAGATGTTCTTCTCCCTCAGTGGAGAAGAAGCATGGCCACAGTCTCTGGGACAGTAAGGCTCTCCAGACAGGCAGGGAAACCTCATTTTAAGAAGATATTTAAACAACTGTGTGGGGTGATGGAGTCAGTGTGTAAGGTGCTGAGCTGGTGTGAGCACATCATCCTTGCATTATAGGATCATGACTGGAAGCTATTGCTTTGCCACAATTGTGGCATCACACATACATATTTTGTGAATGTGCGTGTGTTCATGCACGTGTCTTTCTCAGTGTCTGTTTTTGCATATTCAACCTGATTCTTAATAGGTATACCTGCAAATAAATCTCTTATAGGAACACCTGGAATCTCAATTCTAATTTGACAAAGAGACTGCAAAGGCTGTTTTATTACGTATCTTCATGATGTTAGAAGTGTCCTCCTTTCCCTCTGCAACACGTGCATGAAATGTACTTGGAGAAATAATGCTACCCATGGCTCCCTCTGCTTTTCATACAAGGAAATAAAAAGTGGATGGAAGTTCTGTCAGGAGACAAAGCAAAATTTATCTCCACTTAGGTGCAGAAAACATATGTAAGGTACCACTGTACAAGTAACTTCGCAAAACCATGGCAGCTGAAAATGAGGAAATGCGTGATTTTCTCCCTACCTTTCAGTGTTGCCTTGATTAGAAGAACAAACCTTTCTTTTAATATATTTCAGTTACAAACACTAAGATACTTAAACTACATTATGGCAATTTAAGAGGTCTTGTAATTGCCCAGAACCAGGAGTCATATCTTTTCTGCTATTACAAGATCTGTTTTGCATTGTTGCGACCTAGATAAGAAGCTATCACCTTTAAAATATGATAAGGTAAACCTCTGCAGGAATTCAGCTGTTAAGGTCTGTGAGATGACTGTGAGATTGCTAGCTAGGGGTGAGCTGCAGTAGCTCTCTGGCAGGTGATGAAGCCATTTCCCCACCAGATTCCACACTGTCAACAAGTTGTAGCATAAGGGCTTACTTAGTTAAGAATTGAATGTTGTCCCATATGCAGAAGATAAAAGACATGCTGCCACTTTCGTAAATGTTCTTCTGTATTCTCTATGAGAGTGTCTCTTACCTTTACTGAGATAAGTTTTTCTTGAAGAGGCTACTTCATTATCAAAAAGAAGTGGGAACCACCACAGAAAATCTTTCCCACAGCTTGTCAGGGTCAAGTGAGTAGCTCTGAGAACTCATTGTGGCCCCTAATAAAAGAACTGCTCTTGTTTCTAATCACAGAACCTAATATAGCACAATTCCTAATTTAAACACATGTAAACACATAGAGGAATATAAAACCCGCAGGTTGTGACCCCAGTGCACTTGCAACTGGAAAGGGTCACTCAGAGACACGGAGGTTTCTGATTTCGGTTTGATCATTGACCTCAACAGTGGTGAGCTGTGTGCAAAGTGTGCCCTGAAAACATCTCTTGACAAGGTGCTTGTGGCTTTGCATGCTTTGTTTTATCAGTTTAGGACATCAAACATCAAAAATGTAGTGAAGTGAAAATGTGAAATGTTGAGCAATCAGGTTCAGCACGAATAAAGCTTCAGTGGAAGTCATGAATTGCTGTAGAATGTGTAAGATAGGGCTGAAAAATTAGCTCTGGAGGATAGTTTGGTTTTGACAGATGCATTGTTATTTGATAGATCCGTTCCTTCCATGTATGTACATACACCTGCTCTTTTTAATGACAAAAAACATTTTAGCTACTTGTTGTACTTCTCAACAGTCAGCATGTTAAGAAAAAAATGCTGTGTTCATTCTTGCAGTTGTGCTTCGCTGTTTTTTCACTTCAGCTCAGTTGTGACTTTCTGCAGCATGAAGGAAGACAGCTACTATTCTTCCGAAATGTAGATCTGCATGCATGCATGCAGTAAGGTTGGCTTAGCTGCCTCTCTGCTTCTGTGCAACACTCCTTTTGTTTCAAAATAATCTGATGCAAGACAACTGGTTTCTCCCCTTTGTCTCAAGTCCTCCAGTCATGAAGAAGTACTCCAACTATACTATTCCTAGTGTAACAATAAAGCATCTACTAATAATACTTTTGAGGCATCTATTGGTATCTATCTATACACAGGTATCTATCTTTATCACTTGGCACTTCAGATGCTTTTCCAGTGTAGCATACTTGATTTCTGCAGCAACAAACATTTGTAATTTCACAGCTCTGTGAATGTTAATGTTAGTACACAGTCATAAGCTGTATGGTTAGAATGAAATCTCTGCCAGGCACACAGACCACTGTGCACTTTCACACTCATCGTGTTAAAGAGGAAGAATAGTTTTAGTTCTATCAAGTTGTAACCATTAAGACATACCTTTCTCTTAAGTTTACTTGCAATCTTTATAAAGAAGCTCCATTAGAGCCTTAAGGGAACCATATGCTATGAAATAAGGATAGAAGAATATTAACCACAAAGTCCTGATGGTTTGTTAGAAGCAAACAAATAGGCCAGCAAACAAATAAAAGCTACTTGGAACCTTTAGGCTTTCATTTTCTTACCACTTTCCATTCAAATAGAAGTTTTAGCCCTTCAGTGTCAGTAGAAAATGGAGTCGAAGGCACATTTTACTTCATTATGTGCAGCAAAAAAGGATCGTACAATAGAGAACTATTTTCCATCTCTCATGTGGATTTGGTCATTATTTACTGGAGGCTGTTTTGTAACACAATGACCATCTGTCAGTTAAGCACTGAAAATACTCAATCATGCTGGCTGTTACTGTTAAAATGCCGCAATCAGTGACTGCTGTGAGGGATTAATAGTTTTTTTGCACTAAGAGCAATTACATATTTAGAAGGCCAAATTAGCTCTCGATGGCATTGGTATAAATCCAGAGCTACTCCCCTGCAATACAGGTATCATCAGTAGTTATATACCAGTGGAGCAGATGTCAGACTTTGACCCAGACCTTTATATGAGGATATCAGTGAAGAACTTCCTTTTGAATTGGTTATTTTTTAGATGTCTGTGATTGAAAAATATATATATATTTACATTACATTGCATAATTAAAAGACCTAAATAAGACCATGTTTTCTTCTGATATTAAGGTGCAGCTCAGAATTATGTTCAGCCATTCTGCAGAAAGGTCATTGCTGTTTAAGAGTTTCAATCTGTAGTCATGTTAATCAAGCTTTTCTTTTGAAAGTTGCATCGTGTTTGTTAGTGCACACTTGCTTAAGTTGTAGATGCTCAAACAAACCACCAGCCACACTAGCGGACCCCAGCATTACAACTTGGTGTAGCTCTGCACAAACTTGTGTAATTAGACCCTCTGTGGAAAGTCTGGCATGAGGTTCGGTCAGACACTGCCATGTGATTACAAGTGCATCATTAATATTATTTTTATGTGTATATACAGGGAAGTGGTGCTCTCAGGGTGGCAGGGTGAGAAAGAAATACAGCATATATATTAAAGGTCATTTTCTACACAGGTGTGGAAAAGCTTTTCTTAATCAAAAAAATCCCCTCTCCATATCATTTATTATGACCTTGGGCTATAATTACTGAGCCTGTAAAAATGCATAAGTCAGGTAATGATTTAGTTAGAAAGTATTAGACATTTCAATGGAAAGATGAAGAAGTAGGGAGTGATGGGACAGATCTAGTCTTGAAAGAAGACAAGTATTTCCATGAAGTCTTCAGAAGCCCTCAAAACCTTTCAGTTTCATTGACAGAGATGATTGACTATTTTCAGCATTTCACACAGCAGGCTCTGGCATGCGATAGAGCTGGTCCTTATGGTTTTTACTTCAGAAACCTCATTCCCTTGTTAAATTCCATTTCCTACTGTATACCTACTTCTCCCTGGCACCTTTCTGCCAAATGCCACATGGCACCCAGACTTTCAAACAGGCAAGCTGCATGCATGCAGTCTAAGGCTCCCCAGTACTCCATAAGCCACTAGCTTCCCATCACATGCATGAGACAGTAGGCAAGGTGTGAATGTAACAGGGACAAGGAAAGAGAATATCTCAGCATGCAGCATGGCAGGAAGGGCAGACCTCAGCAAGTTACTTCCCTCTATACCTACATATCAACCGTGGAGTGGAAGGAAGAAAAGGGGAAAGGATTAATATGTTTTGTCCATGTGGCCTGACAAAATCACACTTATTGGAATTGCACCTGCCTGTACTGACAAGATGGGAAAAATCACTGAGAAGCATTTGCTTTGAAAACATTCACCTGCAGGTCTGCGCAATATAAAATCATAGAATCATAGAATCATTTAGATTGGAAAAGACCTTCCAGATCATCTTGTCCAGACATCACCTAACACTACAAGTTCTCTGCTAAACCACATCCCGAAGCTCTACATTCACAGATCTCTTAAATACTTCCAGGAATGGGTACTCCACCACCTTCCTGGACAGCCCTTTACAATGGTTGACAGTCCTTTCTGTGAAGAAATTCTTCCTGATGTGCAATTGATGCTACTTGAAACTGTTTCCTTGCTTTCTGTCACTTGCCAGCTGAAAAGAGAGACCAGCAACCTCCTCACTGCAACCTCATTTCAGGAAGTTGTAGAGACTGATAGAGGTCTCCCCTCAGATTTCCTCTTCCTCAGACTAAACAGCCCAAGTTTCCTCAGCCACTCCCATACGTCTTATTTTCTAGTCCTTTCACCAGCTTTGTTGCTCTTCTTTACACACACTTGAGTGACTCAATATCCTTCTTGTAGTGAGGGACCTAAAACTGAACCTGGTGCTTGAGGTGCAGTCTCACCAGTGTCACATACAAAGGGACAATCACTTCTTTTGTCCTGCTGGCCACACTGTTTCTGATGTGGGCTGGGTTGCCATTGGCCTTCTTGGCCACTTGGGCACACTGCTGGCTAATGTTCAGCCAGCTGTCAACCAGCATTCCCAGGTCATTTTCTGCTGGGCAACTTTCCAGCCCAAAGCCTACTTCGTCATGGGGTTGTTATGACCTAAGTGCAGGACCTGGCATTTACTTTTGCTGAATGTCACACAACTGGACTCAGCCCATCGATCCAGCCTATCCAGATCCCTCTGCAAAGCCTTCCTAGCCTCAAGCAGATTAACACTTCTGCCTAACTTGGTATCATCTGAAAACTTACCAAGGGTACACTCAGTCCCTTCATCAATATTATTGATAAAGGTATTAAACAAAACTGATCCTCTGTAACACCACTTTTGATTGGCTGACATCTGGATTTAACTCCATTCAAAATGACCTTTAAGGCCCAGCCATCCAGCAACTTAATTGTCCTTACAACTTTAACCTTTACTCTTTTGACTGCACATAGCTTTTGCCAAAGGATTGCATGATGTGGTTTGCATAGGCCTGGAGAGGTCACTTAACCAACTTACATGATGAACGTATCCCTTGCCTGCCTTCTTTTCCAGTCTGTGATCTTTCCGTGGACTGACAATAATTTCTCCAAACTTGTGAATCATTTGTTTGCTAGTGTTTTGTCTAAACAAATTATATCCTGAGGCAAAGAAGCTGCATGTTCAGTCATCTTGGTTTTCTGTGGCTGGTCCCCTAAGTCACGAGGGATTGCTCTAGTTTCCCATTCAGATGACATAAGCTTTACAAATAGTCGCATGCTTGATTACATTGATAGGATTTGACTCATGGGCTGACAGAATGCTAGGAGCCTGGTAGGCTGGGCAATCCCACAACCCTACAGAAGGCCAAGACAATTTAATCAGCCAGCTGCCCCCAGGTTCTATGCTCTTTCACCTCAAACATGATGATAATTCAGAGAGTCTCAAACAGTAGATTTCCAGGGGTGCGTGTTTCTGAGTATTGACAGGAATTATTCATACAAATTACTAACCAGCAGCAAAGTGATCCAGAGAAACAACATTCAGCAAGCAAGCCCTAGAGAGTTTCTAAATAGATGGTGGTGTAGCTATTCACTTGCTTGAATATTGTCTTCAGATTCTTACATGAGTGCTATCTGCTAAAATAATCAGTGAGATGGTGTTTGGTTTTTGTTTTTGTTTTTGTTTTGGGGTGTGTGTGTGTGTGTGTGCATTTGTTTTGGGATCCCTAATCTGAAAACAGTGGGGCTGATGAGACATCTTAGGTTAAGTTGAGACACTGTATGACATTCAGCTTTTGTGATATGATGAAATAATGTGACATGACATGAGCGTATGCCGTGAACCAAAGGTCAGAATAGATTTAAATGGATACACCTGCTTTCAGCCTGGCCAGTCACTGTCAATTTGTAAGAAGGGCTTCTAGACCAGCACACGTTACTGACAACAACTGATGGTCATAAAGTAGATGTATTAATTCCCTGGCAGCAAAGCTTACCACCCACTTATCCATAGCACATTTCTGTCTAATGGAAATTGATTAAAAACATTTCTCCTCCTCAGAAACTTTACTTATCTACATGTTTAATTTTGGGTAGCTTCCTGGGCCAGATTCAAATAGTCCACATCTATACTGATGGGCAGAATACCCCTCCCTTAACATCCACTACTGATGTGCAGAAAATACAGTACCTCACTGAATTAATTAATACGTTGTCTCTACTCATATGGCCTGAGGGGTCACTTAGGCTGTGCTTTGCGTCCTTAGTAGCACTCTACATCATCCAGTCCTGACCTCACTCTCATTTAGGGGAACCATTGAAGCTTGCTCTCACTGTATTCTTTCTTGTGTGCCTTAATATTCTTTGGCTGAAAACCATTATCCAGGCAGGAAAAGCAGATGGTACATGCTCAGATTCAGTTTTAGGGATGCAGAAGCTGGCAGGCACTTTCACATCCCACAGCACCGTCTGGGCCAAAAGGACATATCAGAAACAGGACTTACACAGAGCATATAGATAGTCAAGTACAAAGCTGTGATCCTGCTCAACTACTCACATTTTGTTAAATCCCATTTCAATATTTCACTTTAAAGTTTTGCAAGTACATTGAGTAGCACCTCAGTTCATGCACAGCCCTGCTCTAGTCTTGGCACATGTGAACAAGACAGTCTCTAGTCTCCCTCAGTAATTATAAAACACAGCTGGACCTTGGCATACATATGCTGTGTGAGCTCAGCTATCTTCCTAAGGTGAGGGATAAGGCTTTTTCCAATGTTGTATAGTATGAGGTTGGAGGTCAGCAAGCCTAGTCCTCATTCCCTGCACCCAGTCAGGACCAGTAGGATTCACTGTCTGTAGGTCCTTGCTGACAGTGAAGTGACCTACTGTTACACAGTGCCCGCAAATGAAATTCTGCTACAACTTCAGCTTCCCTTTCCACTGTTCCATACTTCTAAAAACTTAGACTGTTTTCCTGATGCCTAAAATAATTATTCTGTATTGAAAATGAAGTTAATTTCCTGTCGTCTTTCCCTGTGGCTGCAGAAGTTGACTGCTTATTTTCCACTTTCTAACCCATTTTATGTATCACGTTATCACACTGAGAACTTACTGTGGTGAGAAGACTTGAAAGAGAGAGGGAAAGAAAGAGAGAAGGAAAGAAGGAAAGGAAGCAAGGAAGGAAGGAAGGAAGGAAGGAAAGGAAGGAAGGAAGGAAGGAAGGAAGGAAGGAAGGAAGGAAGGAAGGAAGGAAGGAAGGAAGGAAGGAAGGAAGGAAGGAAGGAAGGAAGGAAGGAAGGAAGGAAGGAAGGAATTGGATAGAAAGGGTATTTCACAGGTGCATCTTGCAAGAAGTTCTCATGAGTTGCATTTTTCATCACTGTGCCCAGAACTACAGTGTATGAACTGTAGCATGTTAAAGTCAGATCTCTCAGTGTATTCCCACTGAAATAACAGATGCCTTTGTGGATCTGGATATCATGCTTTGATTCCTCTCACTCAACTTTAACTGCCTAACACAAAGATGAGCACTTCAAGTTTTTACATTGGCAGAGAGGAAAACATATTTAGAAAGCAATTCATTTTACCTCCTTAGATACCTGCCTTGCATCTCTGATGTTTTCTGTTCACATCACCATGAGATTGGACAACTGAGCTAGATTAAACGCTGTATTTCTAGATATTAGATGTGAGTTAATCTTAGCCTAAGTTAATACAGTATTCTGTGGGTACATCTCAGTTATTAGGACACAAAAGGAGAGCATTCTCAGGCCTTTCTCTTCCCAAAATTGCAGAGATTTGGATTACAATACCTTTGAAATTTACCTATTATTTCTGAATTTTTACTTCCAATCCTGAAACCATCCTCACTTTGATTATAAAGTCAGTGAAACTTCAAAATCAATAAAATAGCATCAAAGCAAGAACAGATGTTTTCATTATGCCTCTGGATTGGTTTTATCTCATAAATAGATTTTAATTATCTTACTTATGAAATTCAGAGCTCCAAATCCCAAACAATCTAAACATTATCTCATTCTCTACATTTTGTCCACTTGTCTGATCCAGGTTCGCAGACGGATGTTGCTCTTGATGTAAAATTATTTGATCACCTGGAAATGTTAGGGAGCAAGGTAATAGTTATGTGAGTAAATAGACATGCTGTTGCACACCAAGTGTTGATGTATACTCTAAAGAATTTTATTTAAGAGATTTGGGGTAAGCCTTAGGTGTGATGTGAATTTAAGCTCCCACAATGAACATGTGTTTTTTGTATTCACTGCTAATAATTGTTATTCTTTCTGTTCTCTGATTGTTCTTTTGATATTTTTACTTCTCAAACTCAAATCTGGTTTTAATGGCTTCTCTGTTTGTTTTTGTTTCATTCTGGCATAAATGACAAATGTGGCGCATGGTGTGTTCTCAGAGGAGAAAGCTGAATATCGTGGAAAGTGATTCTGAGAGTGCTTTAAATAAGAACACCATTCTCAGGATCAAATATTAGAGAGATGCATCAAAATTGGTTTTGTTTTCCTCTCCATAATCAATGCAAACTTAATTGGATTCAGTACATGCCTTTTTTCCTATTGATTTTTGTGTTATTGTTCCTATTTGACTGCTGGTTTTCTAGCACGTTCCTGGCTTTTTGGATATTGTTTTCTCCATATGCTTTTTTGGCTTCTTCCCATTTAGCTGCCTCTGAATTCTTTTTAATAAAAAAGTAATCACAGACAATGCATTTCATCTAGTTTTTTAAACACATTTATTTCTGCAAACCAGCAGAATGGTCACACGATTGTTATTATCCTGCTTCCATTAAAAAGACCCTCCAAGGTCAAACAGGGCTATGTGGTAAATTGGTGAGCATGAATTGTACTGATGAAGGTCACTTCAGCCATCAGCGCCATCGTCAGAGTCATTTAATGAACAGTCAGGTTACATGAAAAAGGAGCTCCTTATAAGCAGAGGTTTATCTTGACTAAACAGCCTATTTTAAGCACTCAGGGTCCTTTCCAGGAGGCCCAAGTGATGCTCAGGCACCAGATTCCATCTCACTCTTCTTTTCACTGAACATCTGAGCTGTGGGTCTTCCTGTGAGGATTGTGTGTGCTCTGAAATACTGTGTGAGGATGTGCTGCTGCCCGACCACTTGCTGCCCACCTTCCTCGTGCAGGTTCACCTGCTGCCTTGCCCTGGGGTTTAGGGTTTGCATTCCAGATACAGGGAGGGCTAGGAACAAGAGAAGAGAGGGAAACATAGCAAGGATACCTCCTGTGGTTATACAAACCCTGGTTCCTCCGAAGCCCCAGTGACAGATTCTGGCTATGAGGTTCTGCACATTATTAGAATACTCAGCATGAGCCTAAGTGACAGATAAGCACTTCAGGAAAGTGAGTTAGTCCATCCTATTTCCTTATCAGTTCTCTAGATTAACACTCCCTGCAGCTGCTGTTCCACAAGTAACTTCCTGGTGAGCTCACTGTGTCAGACTGAGACACCGCATGTTTCTTTATTTGCTGGAAGGTACCATGGCAAAATCTTCCTTATATAATATATATGTGTGTGTATATATATATATGTATATATATATATATAGACATATTTGGAGTTCAACACTTCATTTAAAATAAAATACAAAACCAAAAGGACTCCAAACCAAACAAACTGAAATTCCATACACGTCATTAAGTGGTTTTGCTGTCCATTATACAGGCTTCCTTATTCATTGTTGTATTCAACAAGTAAAGCAGAAGAAAGCAAAAATGCAATGAGCTTTATGCCACAATGCCATGTACAGCATTAAATCTTGTAGCAGCGAGCATTTCACAAGTCTGCTTAGCACAGAAGGAAATCATAGAATCATCTAGTTGTTTGGGACAGAAGGCACCTCACAGCCCACCCAGCCCCACACCATGGGCAGCCTGTGCCAGTGCCTCATTGCCCTCTGCATAAAGAATTTCTACCTGAACAGACCCAAATTTTCTCTTTCAGTTTAAAGCCATTCCCCCCTTGTCCTATCACTACTAGACTGCGTAAGAAGTTGCTCCTCTTTCCTGCTTATAGAAATGAAGCTCTTTTCATATCAAGCTGTGATCTTTGGAGGTTTATCTTCTGAATGGGCACCTTTGTCAGCATGTTTTGGAAAGCTTCAGAGCCAGGGAGGTCCCTCCTGCTCTGCACGTTAGCTCTGCAGCCCCTGACACTGAGACAGACCTAATATGGAGTTAGACCTGCACATCTATTGCTATTTTCGAAACTGCCCTGTGGCAAGCATCTGAATTGCTCCAGCAGCAATGCAAAACTCAGCTTTCTGGCTCTGACTTGTTTCTGCAAAGAAATCTGAAGCACTCTTCAACCCAAAGAGAAACTGTATTGGAGAATTCAGTTCCAATTGCATAGCTGCATCCAAATCTCATTCAAGCAGAAAAATAAAGAGTGCATAGCAGAACAGTCTTACAAGAAACAGAAGCACTGTTTTATCAAATAAATCATGAGTAGGACTCTCAGGATGATTTCATGCTGGCAGTAAATGAAATAACAAAAAGCTCAATTGATTGCTTTCAGAAAGTGGAAGTTGAGTATTTGTAGGACTTTCTGCTATGCAAAGAAAATGTGTATCTTCTATTGCCAAGACAAAACAGAAGTATTTTAGATTGAGATCTGCTCAGACTAACTTTGACAATTGGTAGTAGGCCCTTGGGTCTAGAAGGATGAAGGAAGGTCAGAAGGAAAAAGAGTGGGAGGTGAGCCACTGCAAACCAATGGGCACCCACAGTCCATATGCAGGCTCCATAGACAGGCAAAAGCCTCTGCAGAGCTGCAGAGGAAATGTTCACCGATTGCTGCCCAAGTTATACACTTACTTCTTTACATTAACTGACCAGTAAAGAAGGCTGGAGAATTCGTGTACATGTAGACATGACTGTCAAAAATTTCAAACACAGAAGCCCACTTCAGCACACATCATGGGCCTTATCTGAAAGCATTCCCAAAACACTGAGGTGCCCATAGCTGACATCTGTGCTACCCAGTAATTCAAACTGATCAGTTCGCAAAGCCTTGTTACCCACACAGAATGAATACTGTTCATTCCTCTGGAGAAAATCACCTCATTCTCTCCAAAACAAAACCCTCTGGGGTTCTGTTAGGCAAAGCACCTCCTTCAAAAAGCAATGTGAGCCTAGCTGTATAAGGTTTGGTGCCTTAGACTTTCTGCTAGGTAGACTATACATCTTGTACGTATCTGCAGAAAAATCCCTCCATAGAAGAGAGCTCCTCTCAGCTTGCTCTCATTTGGGAAGCCATACCTCATCTTATTTGTCCCATGGGAAGCATTGCACACAATTGTCAGAGAACAGGAGCTGCTGTTTGTTCCTGTTCTATGTGAGAGAGGAATGAAATTTGGCAAAGCTTTGCATCCTCCCTTTCCACTGCCATCCAACTGCTTGTTTATGGCAACACAGAATCTTCTCTTCAAAGAGTTACTGTGTGGCAACTAACAGAGAACTCTGCATGGAGAACTGAAAGGCACCATGTATGTAGGTTGCTCCGAAAGTAATGCCTCCTATTTATTTCTGTGGGAACTACAACAGATACAAATAACACAATAACACTACTTGGTAGAGCAAATTCTCAACTACAAAATACTGTTTTTCAAGACAGTCACCATGATTAGCTCTGCATTTTCATCAGGGATGAACATGAGCCTGCATGCTATACTCATAACAATCTGTGCTAGCAGAGGTGACTGCTGTTTCACAGCTACTGTGATGGCATCATTGCTAGGAAAATATTGCCCATGCAATCTGTCTTTTATTGGCCCAAACAGGCAGATGTCAGAAGGCCCCAAATCTGGACTACACGGTGGGTGTGGCAGGACAGCCCAGCCAAGATTGGCAGTGTGTTTCACTGTCTTCAGACTGGTATGGGGCCTGATGTTATCATGTTGCAAGAGAGAGGTCATCTTCTTCTCTGGCCTTATTCTGGGAGTTTGAGCCTTCAGCTTAGTAAGTATTGCAATGTACTGATCAGAGCTGATGGTTTATTCAGGATCCAGGAAATCCAGAAGGATCACCTCTTTCCTATCCCAAAAGATAGTTCACATCACTTTACCCTCTTTGGGCTGCATCTTGAATTTTTTCTTCAATGGGGAATTCAGATGTTGCTGTTCTATGGATTGTGGTTTTGATTGTGGCTCACAGTGGAAACACCACATCTTGTCACTGGTAATGATGTGAACCACGAAACTGTCCCCTTCAGCTCATATTGGTTCAATAGATCTTGACAAACTTGCATACATGTTCTTTCTGTTCCTGTGAGCATTCATGGGAGCCAACTGGCGCAAACTTTGTGATATTCCAATGTTGCCATCATCATTTCCAACACATTGAAGCCAATATTCAGTTCTGTACACAGTTCCCTGGTTGTAATCCACTGATTAGCACGGATGAGCTGATCAAGATGCTCTTCATTTTGTGGTGTGACAGCTGTGCATGGCCATCCGGAACATGGCTTGTCTTTCACATCACTGTCGCCATTACTGAAACGTACCACCCCCAGCCTCACTCTACTTACATCCACTATTTGGTCTCCATAAATGTTCAGCAAGCATCAATGAATGTCACCACTGTAACTGAAGAGGAAACAAAATTTAAGATTTAGCCTTTGCTTGATGTGTTATTGTGTCCTCAGGTCTGTTATGTTTCTGACAGATAGAGACAGAAGCCTGGACAAATGCCCACAGTATTATCCAACATAGAAATTCCAGTGTTCCTCTTCATGGGCAAAAAGTGAATCTCTTCTAAAGCGATTGCAAAAGCCCCAAAGTCAGAAAGATCTAGGAAGGAGTAAATAAAGTGGAACAGGGCAGCCAACTCGCATAGTTTCCATGTCATATTCTCACAGTCTAACATTCTGTTCTCTCCAAGGAGGAAATAACAATATAATGTACAGCCCTGCCACACTGCTATTAATATCTTGGAATGCATCCAGAAGCACATGGGTGCAGGAGAATATACTGTTCCTAGTAATCACATAAATGTTTAGATGTTTTTTTCTTTATGAGACTGAGCCTGGATCTCTTTTGTATGTTGCACAGCATAGGTCCTTATTTTCCAGCTCCTCGAAGGCCTGGACCAATCAAGCTTCCTTTTTTAAGTCAAGTTACAGCATAACAGAAGTACTGCAAGTTCCAAAACAATGTGAGAGCTATTTTAGCTATTTTAGTGCACTTAAAAAAAGAAAAAAGAAAAAAGAAAAAAGAAAAAAGAAAAAGAGGGGGCGGGGGAGGGGATGGAAAGTAAAAGAAAAACAGAAAAGCAAACTTGGACAAAAATGAAAACAATTCCTTGCACAGACGGGAAAAATCTTAATGATTTAAGACTACCTTAACCAGGTAAAGCTTATCCTCTGTACACAGCTACACCACTTTTTGATGTTTCTGAATTCTTTATAAAGAGAAGTTTTTATACCCAAAAGTTTTTGTGCAGTGGACCTTCCTGGTGCTGCCTGAGTAGTGAAGGCCGTCATGGCTGATCAAGGGCCTTTGCCCTGGGCTGCCCTGCCCTTCATGAGATGCTCTTGAGCTTAGAACAATGAGGAAAAAGGCTCACTTCTTTGTTGTGCATGCAACTTCTGAGCATGGGTGACAGTAAGGAAGGTATTAGCTTTTAGAATATAATTTTCTTCTTCCTCTGAAACCTAATAGAAAAAGTATAAGGAAGCCAGGGACAAAATACCACCCCCAGTGAACACCCAGGTGGAGTCCAAGGCACTGACTGGGTACCTAGGCATGTTGCACAGCAACTGAGGCAGCTTGTGCCATTCCCAACAAACATCCAGCCAGTTTTCCCTTTTGTGCCAAGAGAAGAGAAAGAATTGCTGAGGCTAGAAGGGAGTCCTAAAGTAACAGTAATACACCATATTCCTGTAAGATGTATGGTTCACACACCCTTATTTTAAAGCCGTAAAAAAAAAATTAAAGTGGTTGCACACTCTCTATCCCACACAACTGTTTATAGGGCTAAGAGTGTCCCAGCACGTGAGACACTTTCTCCATCCCCTCCCCTGCTTGAGATTACTCACACCTCTTACTTTCCCATGCAGCACGCTGGATCCAAGCACAACAGTTAGCAGCTTGTGACACTGCTCGGCCTCCTAGAGCACCCACACGGGTGATCTACCTGCTATCAGCTGCACATGGGGAGCCCACTCTGGCCGTGCATTGGCTGTGTTGTAGATGGGGTCAGTTCTACTGCAGCAGGGCTGGTTACCTCACACACAGCTTCACACAGGCACTACTGTGCATGAGGGCATGATCTGAGGTTGATAGTCCTGCTGAGGCCCTGATGAATCTGAGCCCCTCCCAGAAGATAAGGTGCCTGTGAGCTCATAATAGACCAGTGCCACTACCTGAGCAAGTTATCTTGAAGATTCTTTAGGCATTTCTGCAGCAGTGGAGGCATGCCATTCAGGACATCCTCCATTCATACAACTGAATAACCCTAAGGTACAGTGTCTTTTTTCACAAATCAAAGACATGGATGGAAAGTATATAGTAGATGGCTCTTTTTCCCCCCTCACATTGTTCTAGTTATATCAAATATCTGAAAACACAAAGATGACTTTCATGTCCAGATATGAGTTTTCTCTGAGATCTGTAGCTACAAAGGCAGTAACCATTTTGATAATTTTGGCTAAATTTTTCGTAAAACCGTTTCCAGTCAGTTCTCAGAAACCTCATATTACAGTCCTATGCAGACTGCCTCAAGTATTAATAGACTGACACGATGCTCAAAGATGGTTTTGTCTGAAGCAGAGAAACACATCTGAAGCTAGCAGGGAATATATGAAAGAGAGAATGCTGCATTCCTAGGGCAGATAGCAGCCGGCTGAATTAAACCTTTAGTTGTCAAGGATACTGTTTGGGATGTCCATTTGAATTTTGTTTTTGTTTTCTTGATTAGTGTGTTTCTGGTTTATTTTAGTTTTCCAGTGATTGGACCATTTAGTAAATGTGAATCAAGCAGTCAGTGTGTTCAAACAAGATGTAAAGATATGAATAGATCCCTGATCAGTTCACTGCGGTGTCTTAGGGAGAGAAGGACAGGGAGAAAGCATTGCTTCCAGGACTATGTAAGTGACCTTTTGGATATGACATTCCTGACATCACAATAATTAGGAAGGAATCCGAAAGCAATGCAGCTCCAAGAATTTGGCCATGAAACTCTCCATACAGTTTCCTGGCATGGGTACCAAAAAATGTCTTGCTCCATCTTAGGAAAAAAATTGTCCTCCTTAAATAAATTAATCTTATTTGTGGTCATTTGTTAGCAGGACAAAAATGTCGTGGATTCTCTTACCACTCCATTTCTGTTGATGTGAAGGTAAAGGGTCATCATGGACCTGCCCAGGCACAAATGTAGAAGGGCAGCACAAGGTCAGCATTCCTGTCAGGGCTTACGCAGATTACACAGAGGTGACAGTCTGTGAAAGAATTATGTAGACTCCTGGTGCTAGCAGTAACAGATGTGTCAAATAAGTGTACATAATTGGACCAGAAAAGCACAGCTTGAAGTATCAAAAAATTTACTTCCATTTAATAAGCATATTTCAGATTCACAGGAGGCATGCCTACATCTGCTGTATCATGGACGCACACAAAAATGGGAGGAAAACACAGTCCCATTCTTAAATGTTACTCTGTTTTAATTGTCATCTTTCTCCCATGAGAAAAAGGGAAAGTGGAATATACTGTGTAAAGAGAAGGAAAAACTGAAATGGTGGTCTCTCTCAAGCTGGCCACCTGGGAGTGGGGAAAACATAAGACAACAAAAGAAAGAAACATCCAAGCAGCAACTCACTCTTCACACAAAAACCCAAAAACTTGTGCTTTATTTTTTAATTTTATTTATTTATTTATTTATTTATTTTTGAGGCATCTCCTCCAGTTCTGTGACTCCAAATGGCTGAAATTATCAGTGGAAAGAGAAAACAATTTAGTACTTTTTACAGCGCCCTAGAGGTCTCATTGTAAGACCAGAGCAGCTAGGATCATCACAGATAGGACCTGGAATGAAGATCTATTTCTGCTATGTATTTTCACTCTTCTAGAAGTGACCTTCTTTCTACAAAAACATATTTTTTGGAAGAGGAAATATAGTTATAATGAGCTGCTCATTCATCTTTTCAGTGTTATAAATGGGCTGCTGAAGATTGATCAAACAAAGTTCTATGCACATCTGTAGTACAACAAATGCTGTCATTGAGATATAGCCTAGAGATGCTGGAGTTACTCTTCAACTGTCTACTTAAGGTAAAAATGTTCCAGTCAGAGCAATGCAAGGAGCAAAAAGGATAGGTGTTCAGACAGTTAACCCACAAAGAGTTCTGAGTGTTGCAATTATAAATTTAGTAGTACACATAATAACTACTTACAACTACCAAGTATTTCTGATATATTTTTTTTTCCAGTTTAAACACAAACTGTATACACGTTACTGCCAACTTCTGAAGATGCTAAAGCTATCACTATAGTGCGCATGCACAAATAAGGCATGAATACAAATATGACAAGCACTGGTCATTTAAATATAGATAAGTTGCATATAAAGCCCTCATTACTAACTGCAAGCATAGAACTCAGATAATAATCTGCTTATATATTAGGTTTTACTTGGAATATTCTGAACAATTTGGAGGAAGCAAAACCTTATGAACTAAAAACAAATTATAATGAAAGTGTTTATGGCTGTTTTACCTAATTTGGAAGCATGTGAGAGAAGGAACCTCTTTCAGAGCACTTTGTTCTTCCCCAGGCATGAGCTGAGAAAGTTTGTAGGACAAATTGGACTTTTGCTAATGCCTATGACACTGTCTGCACATATTTTTTCCCGTAGAAAGGTTCAAAGCTAGATGAAGGAACTTCTAACAGTTGAAACCAACCTAATTAATCCATGCTCAATGGAAAAAAGAAATGACAAAAAAAGTTAACAGAAATTGATCATAAGCTTTGATTTCCCAACAAAATAAATAAATAACCAAATAAATAAATAAATAAAAATGAACCTGCTCTGCAGTGATTTCAGCTCTTCTTTCTGTAGCCTGTAAGCAGGCTATCAGCCACTTCTTGTTAAATGTATCAAAGTCAATAGGTTTCTCGAAAGCAACCCTCACTGATGACTCATAATTCATAGGACAGACAACATCAGTCAAAAACTTCTGTGCCATGTTAGTAGTTAGATACCAGCAATGACACTCCATGCCATGGTCAAGAAGCATTCATCGTTAGTTACTTCAGAGTGGATAGTGGTTAGCTGTATCATCGCCTGTGGAATGGCAGCAAGGAAATGTGCTATTTTAAGTTTTTATTAACATTGTACAGAAGGAAACAGGCAGTGAGTTTAAGATCTGAACCTTGACCATAATAATTGAGCAACTCTACTGAGTTAGGGTGATTTATGCCAGCTGTGTATTTGATCTTATCTTTGATACTAGTACTAAATGTCCATTTGTTTCACAAAAGATGAAAAGAACCTCTAGATGAATAATGGTTGCTGTGCCAGATGAAATACAAGCCAAATAAACATACACACTAAATTGAGTTCAGATACCTTCGTTGAAAGGTAAAGAACAATCTGTGCTCTCTAAATGAACTGGGAGTTCTCAGTCTGCATAATAATCTGTAAAAACGAACTAATGTCTCCCTTCATACATACAGAAGGCAAAATTAACTTAATTTTTTACAGCCTTGTGGATCCCAGTGCTTAGGAAAGAACAAGAAATGAAGAGGTGATTCAGTAGTGCCATCAGGTTTAGAGCAACAGTAAAAGGAGGAACATGATGATGTATCTCAGAGCTCCTCAACCCTCCAAATCTATTTGGCAATTTACTGGCAGACTGAGAAATCCCAGTCAAACTGTCAGATCAGTTGAGTATAGATTTGGTTCTCAGAAGAAAGAACCTAATGTAAAGGTTTGAAGAGGGAATCGCATCTACTTTCTACTTAAGAAACAAAAACAGTTATGAGCTTCGGAATTTGAGGAAAGGAATCCCCACACCTACATCAGAAAAGGAAGATTTGTACATCTCTAATTTCCCCTCTCCTGTCAATATAATTCACTGACACAAAGAAGACAAGTACAGTACACACAGAAAATAAGTAATAAGATTCTTTGGCAAACTGAAGCAACAGTTGATGAAATTATTTGAGGGTGATGAGCTGTGATTGAGTTCAAGCTGAGGGCCTCCCTAACCCCTTTTTACCGGCAGCACAAGAAGGATATAAGACTATTGGACTGGATCCAGAGAAAGGCCATGAAGATGATCAGAGGGCTGGAGCACCTCTCCTACGAAGACAGGCATGGCAGCTGGGCTTGTTCAGTCTGGAGAAGAGAAGGCTCTGAGTAGACCTCATTCCAACCTTCCAGTACTTGAAGGGAGCCTATAAACGTGGTCTGATAGTGACAGGACAAGGGGGGTGGGGGGGGGGGAGGGTGGTTGTAAACTAAAAGAGGGGAGATTTAGGTTAGATTTCAGGAGGAAATTCTTTACTCATAGGGTGGTAAAGTGCTGGCAAAGGCTGCCCAGAGAAGCTGTAGTGCACAATCCCTGGAGGCGCTCAAAGCCAGGCTGTATGGGGCCCTGGGCAGCCTGAGCAGGTGGGGGCAGCCCTGCCCATGGTGGGAGTTGGAGCTGGAAGATCTTTAAGGTCCATTCAAACATAACCTATTCTATGATTATATGGATAGGAAAAATTCTTGTTACTGTGCATCTCCACAAGGCAAATTTCAGTCTTGTTTATGTGACACCTTCCACTTGGTTGCATCTCAGTAGTCAATTATTAACTGTGGGAATACATTATTAAGACTATGTCAGTCAATATGCCATTACCTTCTAGAACAAAAGGAAAATTCCATTTTCTTTTCTGAAATTTAAATGCAACGTTCTGTTCAGGTGAGAAGCATTTGTAACGTGTCTATTTTGAGTCAGCATTGCTTCTCTTTAATTCTTATTTTATTGTTGGTATTTTTCGTGTTGAATAAGAAACGGCTATGCATAGGTATTCTACAACAAATTTTAAACTAAGTTGATCAGGTACAGGGAGATAGAAATCTGCTAGTGAGAAGTTCAGGGCAGGATGCCCGCACTGCCCATAAACCCAAAGGTGTCAGTGAACCAGATGGGAGGTTAACCTGCCCTCAGCCTACTCTGGACTTGGACAGCAACTGTGTATGCATGCTGCCAACTTTAAAACCAGCTTTGATATGCCACAGTCACGGTAGTCATAAACTCTGGCTCAGTCATCAGCTGCAAAAGCTAATTTTGATAACACCAGTGTAACCAAACACATTTTTAATGAAACACATTTCAGATAAAAGATGATGGAGTAAGCATCCAGTCTTTTTGTTTCATAAAATGACAGAAATGTGACATCAGAAAATACTTTTTATTTCCCTCAGATCAAAATATATCTTGAATGACACCCATGTTTTGTAGCTGAGGAACAAGGTAATACAAATGTCTGTGCTCTATGTCTTCTACTTCCCCAGACTCCATACAAAGAGCTGAAATTAGGGTTGTGCGGGGTTGACCCCACCACCAGCCAGCCACCCACCCACTACTCCCCCTCCCACTGGATGGAGAGAAAATAGAAGGAAGGCAAGAAGGCTTATGGATTGAGATAGTGCCAATTTGACAGGGAAAACAAAAGCTGTTCCTACAAATCAAACACAATAAGAAATTCATTCACATTTTCCCATCAGCAGGTAGCTACGCAGCCACTGTCTGCTAATCAGGGACTTGTAATGGCTGCTTGGGAAGGCAAAAGCCATCACCACATATGCCTTCCCTTCCTCCTCCTTTCCCTAAACTTTTGTAGCTGAGCATGATGACACTGGTTTTGTGATATCCCTTTGGTCAGTGTAGGTCCCCCATCCCAGTGGTGTCCTCCCCTGTCTCTTGCCCAGCCGCAGAGTATGTGCTTTAGAGAGGGCTGGGGGAAGAGAGGAAGCCTTGGTGCTGGGTAAGCAATATTCAGCTATAGCCAAAACTTCAGGGTGTTCCCAACATTGTTTTAGCCCAAAAGGCAAAGCACAGAATTATTTGGTCTGCTAGGATGAAAATTAACTACATTCCAGCCAGACCCAGTACAATTGTTAAAGAAGTTGGTGAGACTAAACTCTATTTGGAAATAAAACGAATGGAGATGACAAGAACTAATGGAAAGAAAAAAAAAAGAAAGAAAGAAATTTAGACACTATCAAGATTTTGTTAGCAGACTTGGTGTAGAAGAACATGAGAATTCAGTTTTGCAGAAAGGAAATGCTGAAAGAGATCGTAATGTTAGTACAGAGGGAAAAAAGGATGACTATAAAATGAAGACTCAAGAGATTTGCTTGGCTTTGGAGGCAATTCATGGCATCTGCACTACTCATTTAAGAAAAGTTCAAACAAAATTACGTTGGCCCTTAGGTGAGTGTTTCAGACTGCTCTAGAACTAGGGTGGTAAATTATCTGAAAAATATCCCACTCAATGCATAAGCTGAATATTATTATTCTATGTGCTTTAGAATGTTACTTCATGAAAATACTTGTGTGTGAAAAACAGAATCTTCTGAAAAATTACTAATTAGTAGATGGTCAGTACATTAACCTCATATAATACTTTCTACCACTCTACGAAGTATTGTTTGATGAAAATCATTCACAAAAACAGATTGCATGGTGTGTATGTATGAATGAGTATACTTACATGCATATATATGTGCATGTGTAATCAATCTTACATACACATATTTCTCTATGCACACACATACAGTTTTCTGAATAGTCAAGCTAGTGTTAGGACAACATGCTCAAAATTGTTGTAAAGATCAAAAGTAAATTTTGCCTGGACTTTACTGAAAATTAATTTTGTAATTAATAATATAATTTTAAATAAACAAAATTATTATTAAATATTAATATGATAGCATAATGCATTATTTTGTTAGTATTATTATTATTAATTTTAAATACTTCTACTAATTTAATTTTCTTAATTTATTATTTTAAGGGATTGTAGAATCATAGAATCCTTAGAGTTGGAAGGGACCTTTAAAGGTCATCTAGTCCAGCTCCCCTGTAATGAACAGGGACATCCGCAGCCAGATCAAGTTCCACGATCTCCCGCAGCACAGAGATGAGACAGAGAGGTTGGTAGTTCCTGGGGTTAACCTTTTCACTCTTCTTAAAAATAGGTGTGATGTTGCTTATTTTCCAGACATCAGAGATTTCACCTGACTGCCACTTTTCAAATATCGTCAAAAGTGGCTTGACAACAACATCAGGCAATTCCCTCAGGACTCTGGGATGCATCTCAGCAGGACCCATAGACTTGTGGATGTAAAACTAACTTGCTGGACATTGATTCATAGATTCCAGTATTTCAATACTCTTTAGCTCAATAAATATTTTTGATAACAATCAAAAAAAGGGCAACTAAATAAATTGTCGACCACTAACACATATATTCTCCTATCTCTCAGGCATGAAGAACTATGAAAAGGCAGATTTTAATAAAGTGGGTAGAAATTCAAAAAGAAACAAACCTTCACTCTTCTATGCAAAAGGAATGTGTAAAATTAATAATAAAACTCTGAAATTTTACAGTTTTCAAGATGGGATGTATATTTTCCCTATAATGGTAAACAAATTATGAGCTCTAGGGTATTTTCAGCATGTGTGTACTCTTGATACTTAGGAATTGTTTTGAGCACATCCATGTGATGAAATTCACAGTTTTCAACACTATTTAATTGTTTTTTATTATTATCTTGCCATTAATATTACTGATATTACCATAAATCTGTAACTACCTTGATTACTAAACTGGACATTGCAAGTATCTGTTCCAATCAAATAAAGCAAAGCGATTGCTTTGGTAGACATCATATTGTACTAATGTAGGTATTTTGTAATGTTTTGTCCTCATTTCTTGTGATTGCTAATGAAAAAGGTCATCTTGAGAGATGATAAGGGATTTTTTTATTTTCTTAAGGCTGACTTTTTGATTTTCTTTATTTACTATTCTAACTATGCTGGCTGAAGTAGGCAGACATATATAGGAAACTACTCTGACTTTCCACTATCAGAAACTTCATCAGCTTGTTCCTATGATTGCAGGAGCATATGGCACTCCTGTGCAGATCAAAGAAGATTTCCTCAAGTTTCCCATTCACTAAATCTCTTCTTCCTTTCTTGGAAAATGGCACCAAATCAAATGGACTGAAACAGGAGACAGAGGCAAAGTCTTGTCCAGTATCTGCAACCAGTTCAAATAAATCCTGTGACAAGTGAGACATACAAGAAAAAGTGGAATTCATTTGCTTCACTGCCTCTGTGTGGCAATTGGAGGATCCAAGATTGCCAAAGGTGATGTTTTTTTGTAGATATCAGTAATCTAGTTTGATTTGCATGCCATTCTTTAGGTGCGGCTCTTAAAAAGGCACGTGTCTAGAAGAGCTGATAAAAAGAAAAAAATTCTGAACTTATGAGTTCCCTTCTGGAAATGTCAATCTGTTCTCCTTAAGATGCTTCTCTAAATGATTCCCCTGCACTTCATAAAGGTCATATTGAAAGAAATGTCAAATATAAGTGAACGTGAAAAACTAAGTGTTTTCACTGTGTATATAAACAAGGTGTCTTCCAGAATGCTGTGCAATTAATCTGAAAGTAATATAAAGGTAGACTAAAACACTAGAAAAATAGAAAATAAATAAATAATCAAACTTGCTAAACTACATTCCCAAGTGGACAAAAATATAAAGACCTATGAACTAGGAAAGAAAAATTATCCAGGATCTAGGGGGCAATAACAATAAGGGGAATAAGGGGACACATCTGTAGAAATTCTGCCACTGATACAATGTTTACTATCAGTTAAACTGATGGGACAAAATCAACCCTGTAGCGTACCAGATTCTGTGGGATATATTGTATGTTAGGTGTATAGGAACCATAATTTCTGTCAAAAATGTGTTTTTAATTAAGAAATAGTCCACTCCTTGTATTCTTTATTTCCACTGAAGATAAAGTAACTGTAGTGTTGTCCAACATAACATGTATTTATTCTCAGTTTCATGACATCTTCCATCCAGCACACAATTGGCTTCTGGCCCACCTCAAATGCTGACTGTTAACTGAGAAACAATCAGCAAAAGGTCAGTTCTTCATTTATATATATGTATGTATATATAAAGCTGAGGGCTTGTGTGAAATCACTCACAAGCCAGCCCCTAGCACAAAAAGAAGTGCTGCAATGTTATGCTATCCTCAATGAGGGTCCTCTGAGAATTTTCACGTACATTCAACAAATGGAAAATGGTGATTTTGAAGGATATTAAGAATTCATATAACCCCACAGTTACCTACACATATGGGAAGTAAGAGGAACTGAAACCAGTTTGAAACGGCTTTTCAAAGTGAAGTTTCTTAATTTACTTGGCTTCACATTATTATCAGCTTGGATCCAAAAACAACAATATATTTATGGTGTGAAACCATGACCCTTTTCTATGGTCTTCTCTTTCCTCCTCCTTCCTTTTTTTGAAAATAAAGTCTGTGACTATTTCATTACCTAAAAACTGATGCTGTGAGATATCACTGTAATATTAGAATTTTGTTCATTCTGAGGATTTTCTTGGGAGAGAGATGTTTGTTGAACTGTGGGACTCCAGCCAGCTCAATTAAAATATTAAATAAAAATAAGACAATAATCTATAACTCTTTTTTTGCTTGTGGCCTGTTTTGGTGTGTGAACACTTTGAGGAATTATTTTTGAATCTCACTTTATGGAAGTTTAATTTGCCTAAGTACCGATCCATTAATAGTTGTCACACTGAATTTTTAAACCCATCACACAGCTATGTTTGGACATTTGTGTTAGTAAAAAATCTACCCCCAGATATCACAGAATATAAAAATACTACAAATATGGTACAGAGAAACAGAAGAGCAGGGAGGTTGGGGAGCAATATGTTTTCACCAGAGGAAAAAAAGATTACGTCCAGATAGAATGGTGGAAAGAGGTATTGTGCCAAGCTGAGAAGTCACGCTGACTTTATTAGTGTTTACTTATTTCTTTTTTTTGTTAGTATTTAAATGCCTCCATAAGATTTTACCTTTACTAGATCTGAGTGTATGAAATGTGGCAGCATCCACCATGACACCCACTGATTTCCCATGGACTCCCTGGAGCATGGGATCACCCCCCTGTATTTGATAACCAGTATCCTCCTTTGATCCCTTGGTGGTAGCATGTTGTTTGTACATTTGCAGTTAGTATTCATTTCAGCATAGCAAAATCAGTGGGAAAGAAACAGGTACAAGAGTAAAATAGGTGTCAAATGCCTTTTCCTCATTGCCATGAATCCCAAATAGATTTGTATGGGATAAGAGTGAGGCTTATTTCTGTGACTGTTTGCAGCGCTTGCTTGCATCAGGACTGAAATAAAGATTTTGGAATACAGCAATTACATAGTTCAGATGGACAATGTGAGTGTAATGGCCTAATGTAATTCTCTTTCAGAATTCTCCATGATTTAACAGATTCACTTTCTTAGAAATGAATCCATTCCCCAGTAGGGAGCTGCCACTCCTTATCATTACCCTTCGCAAATAATTTATTCTTTTGACTTATTGAATCTGAATGTTTATGCCCAAGACGCTTATCTAGAAAACTTCCAGGATGACAGTGTAAGAAAGATGAATGCAACAATAACAACAACAACAAACAATAATACTGCTGAATGAAGAATGCCTTCTCCAACAGTCACTGACAAAAACACCCCAAAACAAACATTGCCTCACACAGACTAGCAAAAGAATGGATCACAAGGCCCAAAGAAACTGTTCATAAAGTTTCTCCTTACAGCTGGTTGACATTTAAATGTATATTTAAACACATGTAAATGTATATTTACACGTAAATAAATATTTTAAAGAGAAAGTCCAAGCTAGGGGTGACAGTAGAAAGAGAAGAGAATATCTAGAGCCTTCCTAGACAAGAAAATTGCATAGCCTGGTGCTCAGAGCAATCCTTTTGGTCTTTAAGCTGAAAGCTGATAACTCATCCCAAAAGAGGAAGTAATTTGTGCCTTCATCTCAGTGTGAGTGCTCTCAAACGTGGTATGTTGTTTCCTAAATGAGAATTGGCAAAAGGTTATAGCTTTTATCCTGGTGTGGAATGGAAAACATTTTGAAATTTCAAATATTTCATGATAGAACAAATTTGCTATCCTACGCAGTCTTCCTCACTATTGAAACTGTGAATCACATGGCTCAGGTAATAACACATAGAGAAAGCTTTAATATTAAGTATAAGAACTATAAAGTTACTAGTGTTTGTCAAATCTAGCTTCCTGGGGATTTGTTTATTCCACCCTGGAGGTTGACTTCATCTCCATATTATTGCACAAGATGTTTTCAGTGAATAATTCCATAGCAATTTTCAGTTTTGTTATTCTCTTTTAGAATGGAAAAGAAAAAAGATGTTAAAAAACTATCCAAAGTAAAAGGATGTTCTTCTTTTTCTTGGAGTACAGGTATCGCAGCTAAGCCCTAAGCTCATTAAAGGCTTTTTTCCATAGAGTCATGTTGTATATGTTAATACATGCAGCATATTAATAGTGCCTTAGGCTTGCCACAGTTCAAACCAACAAATTAAATAAAATACGTATTGGGCTACTGTCACTAACAAGTAGTTAGAATGTAGTCAGTGAAAATATGAATATAAAGGCGCATAATTATCCTAAGGAGGAAAAGAAAGATTAATAGATAGCAGTACAGCAACATGCATGCATAAAGTAGGCCAGTTTTACCATATTTATACTTTCACAGGACAAAATCCTTATTGTGGAGCAGAAAAAAAAAAATGTGTAGGCAGCTCCTGCATCCTACGAACCAACGCTAGAGAGGAGCTCCTTTCTGGCTGACTGAGAGGATCTTATCTTGCTCACTGCCTGGGTTTCATGCCAGGTATGAACAAGATATTTCTGACTGGAGGAGAACTCAGCAAGCACTGTTAGCCCACAGGGAGTTACGAGATCTATATGTGGTTGCATACTAAGTTAGACACATCTATGAATACAATGGCAGCTAATCGGGTGTTTCCAAAGTCTTCTTATTTGGATCTAATTAGATTGTAACTTCTGAGAGCTACTATGATCTTTCTGGGCATTGTCTTGCAGGCAACAGTGACTAGGCTCACGCAAATGTCACTACTATCTGTTAGGAATGTAAATGACTGAACAAAAATGTTATGGAGGGAATGACAAGAGCGGAATGCCTCAATCATACAGAAAGATGGAAGGAAGCAACAGAAATGAGAGAGAAAAAAGAAACTGAGACGAAAGGTGAATCATCTTCCTTCCTTTGTAAGGTTTATCAACACTGTAGTGGAAATGCTAAGTCATGGTCTGAAACAGTGACTGAGCACCTGGTGGGAAGGCAGGGCCAACACAGGGGAGCTCAGGCGCATGCAATGGAAGGGGTGGAACCAGGATATACCCTTTCCCAGACCTCATTTAAGGGTTGGCAGGGGAGGTGAAGGTGTCTCTTTGGAGAGCCTTGCCTTCTGGAGGCCTTTTGAAGGTAAGCAGTTTTTTCTTCCTTTGTTTTTGTGTCTACAGTTGCTGCCTTTGGGCTTGTTCTCATTTGTAGCAGTCTAGGCTTGTACTCCTCCACTACTATTACTGTACTTTCCATCACACTGTAGCATTACAAATGCTGTGCTTTATGGAATGTCTATTTGGCCAACACATGAATGTCTCTTGCTCTTATTCAAAATGTGATGCAAAATATTTTCCTTTTAGTTTTTGTGGTTGCTGTTCTGAAACCTGAATATGTGATCCCTAGTGTTGTAAGTCCCTTGTGCTCCTGGGAGGATTTACCTGTTTTCACTGATCTTTGGCTGTTAGAGATCTCAGTCTTTGCCTAATAGCACACTGTGCCCTGTAATACAGGAAGAGGCTTACTAATGTTAGAAAGCTATGTCTTGTGCAGGCTTCTGTAGAGTTAAGTGTGTTGGCTTTCAGTGAGAGTAATGCCTTTTTCATAATGAAATGCAAAACCACTTGGTATATAAAGGAAAACCAATTACTGCTACAGCAGTGTGTATTTTGCCATGAAGAAGTGAACAGAAATTGGAAGCTTCTCTGCCCTAGTGCTCTGTGTAACATGCACCCTTCTCTTTTTAAATCCAAGATGCTTTTGAGTGCACAACCGAGTTCCCTGAAATAACAGATTAAATCATCCCAGGAATAATCAGTTAATTTACATTTAAAACTTTCAAATGAATAAATATATATTTTTTTTACTTCCCCAGTGATGTGTGAACATAGTCACAATTGCCAACTTCTTATAGGTGATACGTGTGCAGTAGTGATGTTAATAGCTGGTTTCAAAATGTATTCAGTAAACTGATTTTGGTAAACAAACCCTTAGCAATTATCCCTAGAACTAGTTGTTACTTGTTACAAATAAATGCATTATGGTGCCATTTATTTGCTCATATTTTTCAGAAATAGAACGCCGACTCATTGTTCTTTAGATGGATGTCTTTCAATGTACAGTGTGTTCTGTGAGTCAAGTTTGCACTTCAAAGATGTTGTAAACGCTTTCTTTGAAACTGCTGAAGTGTGGGTCTGCTGTAAACGCTCAGTATGCAAAAACAGCACTTCCTTGTGTATCTGATCTTTTCACTGTGTTTACCCTGGGTCACTGGGAGTGCAATATTAACGTTGACCATGCTTTTTCTGCTTCTCTTTTAAGATCCCAGGGTCATGTAGGCAGGGAGAAAGAATAAGATGGTTTCAGCTCACTTTTCAATATCTTCAACAAAGATTTTGCCAACAAAATGGTTTATCAAACTGAAACCTGTGAAACAAGTGAGACTGCAAATATTTTGAATGAGTTCTGGCAAAGGAAATACTAATGAAAGTACAAAGAAAGAAAGACAGATTATTGTTTGTATACTGACTTACACTGGAAAAAAACATCTTTAAGAAATCTAAAGTAGCTATCTCAAAATTAGATGTTTTACTTTCTTTAAAATGCAGTTTTGATTTCTTTTTTTCAATATATAATTCTTGAATATCAGATCTGTGAATAGAACAATTCTTACACAACTTCTAAACAAGTAAGCTAATACCAATGTCATTTGTATTCTACTTAAATAACATTGTGAGAGTTTAAACATTTTAGGTAAACTTCAAGATCTAAAGAAATATTTTGAGAGGAAAACAGATAGTATATCACTATTCCATATAAATTAGTCTTCATGTCTGTATTTATTTACTAAAGTTGTATCAATTAACAAATCAAGATATGCAAGTGTGAATATAGCATTAAGCATTCAGCTTCATAACTAACTGAAGGTTTCTACCAAAAAACTTCATTACCTTCATAGTTTTGGCTGTATATATTTGTTTTCTCACCTGCTCCGTAGCTTGCTATTTACTGTAAACAGAAAACACAGGTTTTAGTTTTCAGTCTCTGAAGCTTTCTATTGCTGAGTGCTCTAATCATCATTTTATCCCAAGTGTCAATAATGAGTACTCTTGCTTTCAACACAAAGCACTTGTTTTTTTATTTCTTAGAGTTGTTAGGCAAGACCTGAGCTTGTCTATCCAATTGTGCATGTAACAAAACCCACATACAGGGATATCTAGATCCTGAATCCCAAGTGACTGTAGAAGGAATGTTAGTCAAGATGGTGATATCTGCAAAAGCCAAACACTTAGGTGAGTTCCTTGCTGAAAGCAGTGTGCATGTCCTCACAGAAATAAAGTGCTGAAAGGCCAGCTTTCTCATTCTGATCCCTGTCTCCTGATGTTGTGGTCCTCCTGAGTTGATTGTCAGCTTCCTTCAGCAGCTAGAGACACTGAGAAGCCTAAGTTACTTGTTCCTGAAACACAGGAAACTGCAAGTTGACCACCTTGCTTTGAGAGTACAAAGATGTGGAAGCAGAAAGTAGTCATATTAAATGTGTTTAATGACAATGGGCCACCACTGACAGTTCCTTGGATTGCAAACAGCTCTGAATCAGCATCTTGCATGTGTATAAGCAACAACTTCTTGCCTTGGTATTTTATTCCCTTCTTGGAAGAGAGTCAGGAGTGTTGTAAAAATACTTATCATAGACCTTGAGGAAAGGTGGAGATATCAAGTGCCTCCCTTTGTTGAACAGTTGGCTCCAGTGCTGCAACCCCTAAGGAGATTTTTCTCCAGACCTCCTGTCTTTTCCTTTTCCCTCAAACATGCAGATCCTCAGTTCCTGAGATATATGTGATATGTCTCCTTTAAAGGGAAGGAGACCCCAAGAAAAGGGCAGTTTTATTCTGCTGTGAACATCTGGTTCATAGGTGTTAATATTAGATTTCCTTTATGAAGACTTTCCTTTTAGGGAAAGATATACCTGAAGACAATTTTCTCATGCATTTCCCCAGTGGGCAACTGACACTGAGTGTGAAGTAAATATTCAATATGTGAAACCATTTTAGGAACAAAGGTATATTAGCATAATCTCCATACGGAAAATCAAATCAAAGTGCAACAAAGAAAGGAGAAGAAAAGCTGCAAAACATTACAAACAAACAAAACACTGTTTCCATATGTTACTGGTCTTTTTCAGATAGTCTCTTTATTTTCCTATTC
Source organism: Gallus gallus (assembly GCF_016699485.2). Lineage (NCBI taxonomy): Eukaryota > Metazoa > Chordata > Aves > Galliformes > Phasianidae > Gallus > Gallus gallus. The sequence continues at coordinate 138,443,329 of NC_052532.1, forward strand.
TCACTTTTAACGTCCAGGAGGAAGACTTGAGTAACCATGCAGATTTTAGACTGCTCACGAGAATCCACTTTTTCCAAAAGAATTCCTGGCACTGACTGTAGGAAAGCTGTAGCTATGTTATAATTCTGGACATTGCACCAAGTCCGGTGTATTAACTGACACATACTGTGGAAAGACGGCTACAGTGAAAAAGAGGACTTGAGAAAAGTTGGGACTAGTTAGGGCTAGGTGATTTCCAGTGCAAGGAGCATTGTAGCAAAATGAAATGGGAAGCTTAGTGTGGAGCTTATTTTGGAATTATTTTGCAGATGGAGGAGACCTCAAGAAGGGAGCAGTTTTTATTTAAGTGTAAATGCTGAAAATGGAAGAAAACAGAAATAAACTAACAATGTTTCTCACAAGCCTCTTTTCTTCCTAGTGCTTACGATCAATCCACAAGCAGTTCGTAAATACTTGTTATGCAACAGTAATGCTGAGACTGCTTGTGAACAGTTTTCTGTATTTATGCAACGTCTGATATTTGTTTTTCTAGTTGTGTTGATTAGTTGTGACTGGTCAGACAAGTCATATGGTGTTGTTTCTGTTCTCAGATTAGAGGAGTGCACAAATACTCTTTCATGTGTCATGTAGTTTTGGTAATACTTACTCTGGCAGCTTCCACCCCAAGATGCATGATAACAACCCCTACTTTTTTTGAAAATGAATACAAAGGGAGAAAAAGCACAGCTGAAGCAAATTCATTAAAAGAAAACAAATCCTGAGCAAACAGTCCTATAAAACTGCTTGCCATGCCTGCCAGTGGAGCCATACACATGCTTTTTCTTTTGTTTCTTGTTAAATACATGCATGTGCTAGGAATCCCGGTCATTAGTTTTAATGTTGAAAAACTGTTTTAAAGGGATCTTCTGTGTTTTATTTTACATGGCTATTAAAAAAAAAAAAAAAAAAAAAAAAACTTTTATTTTTATTTCAATGATTACCAATCTACGTCAGGTTTTGAGACCCAAAAGTATTCAGTGGGATTCTGGTCATTTCTCCTTGAACTGCTAAAATCTTGTGTTGCACAGGGAAAGAGCTTTTGTTCCAGAAATACTTGAACTGTAGAAAAAAGATGGGCTTACATTCTTACAATATCCGAATATTGAAATGTTTACATCATAGCTCTGATGAGGAGTGCTCGCTTGCCAACAAATACCATGTTATCTCTAGTCCTTCACAAAATTTGAAGTATTTTTCTAACAACTGTACATTTTCTTTATTACTTCTGTGAAGGCTGGTTTTGTCCCTGAGCCACAACATTTGCAACAATGAAAAGATAATTTGTGGGATCTCGCCAAGTGTGAAAATATTTTTCTCTGAAACACCAATGAAGTTTACTCTGCTAGATCACGGCAATGAAGCTTTGATTGTAGTTATAGCTCAGCAACTACTCTTTTTGACTAATGTTTTGAGTAAGGGTGGCATTATTTGAACTGTTATGGAAACCTACTGTTTCCATTCTTTTGTTGTCAGAGCAGAGCAAGCCTAGTGTAGAGTAAAATTTAAATAAAAAATGAAAGAAAATTCACAAGAGTATAATATCGATTCCAATTCCTTCTAGTTGTTGTTCTGCCATTTTGTATTGGACAAGTTTTGCTGCCATGGGCTTTGTATACTGAAAATGGGTGTATTACTGAGACTGAATGGTTGTTTATCTCCAAAATATTAGTCTGGGTTGTACACAGTTCCTATACCTGGATACATGATAAAGCCATAGAATGTTACAGATGCTAACTCAGCAGCAAGCAAATGCATAGAATTGTAGCACCACAGAAATGCTGGGGGGAGACTGTTGATTACAAAGTCGCAGCCAAAGTGAGTTGCCACTGGGTCAGTTCAGCCATGGCTTTGTTGAGGCAAGTTATGAAACTCTCCAATGACAAGTATTTCTTAAGTTCTTTAGGTAAGCTGCTTCCATACTGTAATACTCCTTTAGTGAGAAAGTATTTCCAAATGTCTCATATGAACCTCCCAAGCTGCTCCTTGAAGCCATCGCTCCTTGTTTTGTGACTCTAGACAGTAGATCATCTCTGAACTTTGTAGCTAACCTTCAGTTAGTTATAACCAATTAGTTAAGCTCACCTTTTGAACAGTGTAAAGAAGGCAAGACCCTTCATCCTCTCCTACATCATGTTCGCTATACCTCAAATTTACTTACAAGCCTGCAGTTAAATCCTTTTTGGTTTCATCTCCCTTCAAAAAAGGAGACCCCCAAACAAGACAAAATGTTACGGATGATGCAACCTCAGCAGCAGGAAGCAAAGTGTGAAAGGAGCAGATCAATGTTCATTGTCCATACGCAAGCTCAGGTAACTCAGCATGCAATTTACTTTATTCATCAAGACAGTAAACTGTTGGTTCACATTCTGTTTGTGGTCCCTCTTAGCAGGCCTATTTCTCAATCACTTGGTTGTCAGACTGTACCACTATACAGAACTATTGCACCTTCTATACTAAACTTGATACTTCTCCCTGCTGAATTTTGTACTGTTTTCACTGGCCCAGTCCTCTTTGTACTGGTAGTAGTACTCCAATTTAAATTCCCTGAAGGTACACTACAAAGTTAACCAGGATATTGATGGACACTCTAAACAGCAATGCTGGGGTACTCTGCTAGTTGCTGACATCAAACCTTAACTTAGCCTTCCAACCTGACATATCTGCAATTTTCCACTCACCTAAGAGCTGATATTATTTCCTGTATTTTTTCAGAGCCTTAGAGGCAAGATTATTTTACTTCTCATTAAAATTATTTGATAGGGATTTCTGGCATGCCTATACTGAAAAGTACCCTTTTAACATAAGACAGGTACAACCAGGCCCTTCTTCGTTGAAGTTAATGGAAAGCTTGTAAGGAAATGGCTGTAGAATGGAAGCAATCATGTCATTGTGGCTAAACAAGCTACTACTTCTCTGCCAAGCTGTGATAAGACCTGTGTGTATGCTTTTAGCCTGTTGCAGTTGCAAAATAAAACACATTAGAACAAACCACTAGTTCAACCACAACTCCTAGATGGAGATTTTCTTATGCACCATTTCATAGTGGTTTAAGTTAATGGATTTTACTTACCAAATGGATTCTACTAAGGTGTGCACTTTGCCTGTTACCACAACTCAGCAGTTGAGGAGTAATTCAATAAGACAGGGTAATTAAATCAATTTTGACCTTGTGAGTATACCATACATAAGGACAGAGTTTGACCTCATTATTAAAAACTTTATTGAGAAGATAGACATTTTACAGTTATTATTGATGCTTGTGTATGCTAAATCAGACTTAAAGGGGCCTGAAAATAGAGAATGATGTCTTTGAACAAACCTAACTGTTAGAGTTGCCATTTCTCAGCAGTAGGACTGCAGCTTAGATTAGGGACACAATTAGTGCATGGAAGAATTGGTGGAATGGCAGAACTTGCTTACCTTTAGACCTTTTATTTGCAACAAACCTAAGCATATAGCTATTATAACATACGTCTTCTGGAAAAAAATAGTTATGAATTTGCATGTTTAATCAATTTATCAGTTGATTTTTTTTTTTAATTTTAGTATATGGATGAGCATTTTCTTTATCCATTTTTGTGATGATGTAATGTTTACTGTCTTTGTAATGGGATATATTTTTCATTCTATTTCAAAACCGAGGTATTCCAATAACATTTCTCTAATAATAGCGCTTACCAATGTTGATAGCTTCTGAGATGTGATTAGGTTATTTTTAAGGAGAGCAAACAATGCATTTTTAATATGACCCATATTGGGTAGTGAAAACATGTTCTAGCTTTGTGCAGCTGCTGGCTGTGAAAGCACTCATGCAGGAGTACTATAATTATGTCTTAAGAATCTAACTTTTTAGATATTTAGGTAATTCCATTTAACCATGAATGACATGTGGGGATTGCTTACTAAAGATGGAGACCTGGAGGAGTATTATAACTCTAAGACAAAATTGCTGGATAGAGTTGACCAAAATAATTAAATTGTACTTAACACAGCACACTTGCCTTGCTTTTAGGATCATTTTAATCTAACTAGTCAGTCAGCAAAATCACACACATATCCTCCCACCCACTCATATAGGGTCTCAAAAAAGGAAAGTAAGAATGCCTCACATGCACGCTGTGTTTCTCATCTTGAACAAACTTTTCACCTTTTGCTGAAACAATTACTTATTGCTAATTTAAAATGATATTTTTTTGTTGGCTCTTGCATAAGTATTCCTTATTTCTTCTATTTTTCTCAAGAAAGAGCTATAACTCTATTTTTAAACAGACTTAAAATGCTCTTGAATTAACTTCTTTCTCCCTTTGTATGAATGATATTGATAGTTTGATGGCTCTGAAGTTTTGTCAACAGGGTTCACAGAGTTCAAGTTAAAATGATCTTTATGCAAAGGGTAGTTTCAGGCGAGCTGGAATAAACACCATAGCACAAATATTTTGAGTCTGTAACATTAATTTGTGCATATCTTGAACAGGTTTCTATGTGCAATCTATAGGAATTGCTGTTCAGCCAAAACAATCTGAAGAACTGAGTCTATTAGTTGTTTTGCATCACTTGAGCAAAGCTAGAAAAATCAGTCAGCACATCCATTTGTTATTATATTAGAAAAAGATCACTGTCTGCTCATCTCACTGGTTATACTATGCCATCTGTGCTTGTAAAAGTAATAATAAGCAATGAATTGCATATGCCATCTGTAGTCAGATCTTTAATAACAATTAGGTAATAATAATCCCCAAGAAAGGACTTGTTAACTGTGAATTGATTAAATGTAATTATTTTTGTAATAAACTCTAATCAATTCTTTACAATGGTGATAATGTTTTTCCCCCCTTTTTTCCCATACTAAATGCCCCAGCATGTTTGAGCAGCTGTGCAGGAAAATGACTGATTTTCCTGGGTTAATAACTGATTTTCTACCCAATCAAAATCCAAGACATGGACTGCTAGGTTTGTAATCAGTTTTTACAACATCTTTTTGTTTGTTTTTGTTTTTCTGTATGGGGTAAAATGTAAATAAAATGGAACATTCAGCAAAATGAGGTACTTCTGAGGAAACTCCTTTTGAGTTTAAGGATGGAAAAAGATTAACTGTTCAAGGAAAAAGTACATTGCAATGCACTACAGTATCAGTGTATTGTTCTATAACAAATGTGTTTCTTTACAAAGATGATAATAAACCCAAACCTTCTGGTGGTCTATTGATTTGTTTGCAAATTCAGTCCTAAGGCTTGGCTTTGCAAAGCCTTGGGCCCTAGATCGGGTGAAGCAGTTCATGTCATTAATTCTTGTATGTGCCTAACTTAAAATATAGAATTAAATGTTCTTGCATTTTGAGTATTACACTCATATTTAACTCTGCACCAATGAGTAGAGTCTAGTACATAGTGCATATACAATATTCTGTGGCAGTGTAAGAGGGAGAAATAATCTTGGTTTAGTTACTATGACAATCTGAATCTCTTTTGTAATTAAATCACATACATGGCTGTAAAAAAAAAATCTTTTGGGTTGTTTTCTCATTATAATTTTTAAAGATGCATCACAGAAATCCATCTTATGGATTTCTGCATTAGATTGTGTGTTTGTAAAACATGCATTAGATTGAAGATATCTTGATTCCCTTCAATAAGTTCAACCAAGTAGTCTAAATGTAATAAGTAATATTGCAGATGCATGCGGTAGTACAAAATTAGAGAAGAAATTAGGTCACACTGTTAGGCCCCATGAATTCATTTGCATCCAGTTTGTTTATGTGCTCTTTAACCTTGTCCTTCTCCACCAAACAAGTCTTCCTTGTTCCAGGCTTTTATTTTAGTCTCGGGCCTGGGATTTCTAAAGGTCAGTTTTAGTAGTAACCAGTAACCAGATGTGAAGACAGCATTGAATACTATGTCCTTTGCACTTGGTCCCTTGCCTCATTTATCAATTAGCTCACACTTTTCCTATTCTGACTTTTGCTGTCTGTGTACTAGAACTCCTTACTACCCTTCATGTCCCTTGCTGGATTCAACTCCAAGTTGGCTTAGCTTCCTCAATCCAATCAGTGCAAGGTTTGAAAGCAACTCTATAATCTTCCTTGGTTACCTACCCCTGCTGTTAGTTCTTGTACACTTCCAATTTATGTTTGAGTTCAGTTAGAAGATACTTGTTCATCTGTGCAGCCTTTGTGGCACTTTTGCAGAATTTCCTACCTGTTGGGATGGATCTTCCATGAACCTGGAGGAGGTGATTCCTGAGAATCACTCAGCTCTCATGGACTCCTCTTCTTTCCAAGGATGTATGCAGTGGAATTTTTTTCAAGCATATTTCTAAAGATGTTGATATTTGCCCTCCTGAAGTCCAGGGTTGTGGTCTTGATTTTTACCCTGCCCTTTCCTCTTAGCACCCTGAATGCCACCATTCCATGGCCAATGCAGAAAAGGCTTCATTCAGCTTTCATGCCCCAGAGCAGTTCTTTCTTGTTTGCGGTTCCTGACAAATCATTCCCTTCCATTATTTCTTATTTAAAACTCTCCCTACCATGTTGGCTAGCCTATTGACAAAGTTACCTTTTCCTTGTTTGGTCAAATGGATCCTTCCAAGTAGCTTTGAATTTTTCAAGAGGTTGCTATGATCATAAAATACAAAACCCTGCTGCCACCACCAACAGCACAGTTATTAACCCACAGGATCTATTGTGTCCTCCACAGAGCCTTCCCCCTCCTCAAAAGGATCAAAGAGAACACCATCTTGGCTTCCACACCCTTGGACTTTTCCCCTTTACCTATGCTATGTGATATTTCCATATCACCTCTGGCAGTATTATTTTTTTTTTCCCACACAGAAGAGCAATGGGGAATAGTAGACAGAAGGCCAAACAAGCCTGGGCACCCTCTGTGCAAGATCCAAAATACAAGTCCTCAGCACGAACTGAACCTTCCTAGATGACACATCATAATAGCAGACGAGGATCTTTGCCCCTCACATTAGAGTCTTCTACTCACTATCACTCTGTTGTAATGGTTACAAGTAGCTTGGGTTCAACCACCAGAGATATTCCATTTGATAACATTCTCTGCTCATCACCAGTTACAAGGGCAGTGAACCTATTCTGTGACTGTAAACCATGGGGAGAAGTAGAAGCCTTCCTCCAAGTATGAGAAGTCATCACGTTGCAACCTTCGTTGTGGCAGGGAATTCCACTTTCAAACTTGATAGGCACAAACTCCACTTACCCTTACACTGCAGTTGAAAGTTCAGTCTCCTGAAGCTGTAGAGTTCAGGGAAGATCTATCTGATCTCTTTCTCATCCTGTCCGATGTTATAAGATCTGTTCAACTCCTCTTGCGGCTCTTCTACTTGGTGGCACAGCTCCTCAATGACTGTATACCTCCTTCCTATGGGCTAGAAGACCATGTGCCCACGGGGCCAGGAAAATGATGAAAGGACTGGTGCGTCAGACAAGGAGAGACGGAGAGAGCTGGAACTGTTCAGCCCAGAGAAGAGAGAGTTCAGGGGGATCTTATAGATGTGTATAGATAGCTAACAGAGGCAATAAAGATGAGGAAACCAGACAATTCTCCATGCCAGGGCCAGAGGCCATGAGCACAAACTGGAACACAGAGGCTCCCTCCGAACACCAGGAGCACTCCTGTACTGTGTGGGTGATGGAGCCCTGGCACATGTTGGCCAGAGGCTGTGGGGTCTCTCTCCTTGAAGATACTCAAAATATGAGTGGATCCTGGCCTGGGCAACCTGCTTTGAGCAGGGTGATTGGACAAGCTGACCCCCAGGAGTGTCCCCCAGCCTAAGTGATTTTTAATTGTGTGATATGAATATTTTAAGAAGAAATTATATGTCTATGGAGACAAGCAGTCCCAAAAGAATTTGTTGAGAATGATTTTTATTATTTTTTGCAATATAAAATCTGCATGCCTCTATCAGTAAAAAAATATTTTGTGATTCAGGAAAAATTAATGCTAAATATGTAAATAAACTGTATATATTACATGCCTGAAAGTTGAATGCAATGGAAATATTTTTTTTTTCCTTTCATTAAGTAGCCACTTAATCCTAAATTGATCCTAAATCTCATTTATATTTGTTCTTCCATGTTTAGTGCATTTTGGGTTGACTTTCATCTTCAGAAATAAATACAAGATTTGCTGGTAAAACTTGTTTCATGCACATCTAGAAAAGAGGAGACCTGATTTTCTTTAGGCACACAGCCCATCTGTTCTGTGTTTTCCTGGTATGTCCCATGAGATTTTTACACTCGTAGCTTCCAGTATTACTCTGCATATGCTAATTGTTTTCAAGCAAATACTTTGGGTGTACAGATGTCATATAAATGCTAATTCACTGATATAACTTCTAGTGCTTTTCAATTCAGTGGAAATATTTCTTACACTATACTTAATATTGCATTATTCATTTTTTATGTTTTCCTGGTTGTGGGAAATAAAAAGAAGACAGTGAAAGTACATATCAAATGTATGTAAACTTCTATTTTTCTCAAAATGCTTATTTTATTTTAAAATACATATGAAGATTATTGCCTGTGGCTTAAATTCAGTCTCAGAAAAAAACTACATAATAGGTTTGTTACTGGAGCTTTCACTAAAGTTTGTCCCAGCATCATTATCCCAATATAGCATTCAAAAAAAGAAAACACTTGGAAGCAGTTATATTCTGAAACAAAGAAATCATCACAGGCTCGTGTACTATGTTCTGTGAAGTTCTGCTTTTCTCTAAATAATGCACATTATTGTGTTGTCAAATGGGGGTAGATATAAAAATACTTGAAGAAGCCTTCCTTAAAAGAGTGTAAAAGAGGTGCTGAAATGATTCCTTGGAATTGGAAGGAAAAAAAAAGTGGATTTTGAGGTTAATTTTTCTGGGCTTTTTTTTTTTCTTTTTTTTTTTTTGTTCAATTTTCCCAAAACTAGTTTGAAAAATCAAGTAGCAATGGTGAAAAGCTTCTGTAAAAGTGTGTAGCTAAAATTACAGCATTGACATGCCTCAGGGCACAAACTCACAACCTTCCAGAGCACTGGTAAAACACTAAAGTCAAGGTGGCAATCACAGCTAAAGCAGCCAGCAGCTTCGGCTGTCCCAGATTTCCCTCCTGATATTTACAACAGAGGCACGGGGTATAACATGAGGGCTGCTCAAAAGTGATGCCTCCTATGTTATGATGTTGGCCCACAGTGTCAGAAGTGGATGCTGGTAGTATGGCAGTAGACGTTGAACCTTCCCACCAGTATCCCATTACATGTTGCTGTGTGACAGATGGCAGCAGAGGGGCACTCTGACAGAACGGTGTCTGACATGGAGGAGCTGATGATGCAAAGGCACTTCATTGGAAATGAAACTTTTGGATCTATTGCAAAAGTAAAGAGCAAGGAAAAAAAAATGGTAGAAAGTTTGTGTAATAACTCATACACCAGTTCTAGGAGAGTTTTCAAGGTAAGTAGCATAATGCATAAAAACTACGGATGTTCTAACTCAAAAAGGGAAGAAAGCTGAGAAGTCCAAAGGTGTTTATGAAATTAAGAGCCAATCATAGAATCATAGAATCACAAGGTTGGAAAGGACCTACAAGATCATCTAGTCCAACCGTCCTCCCATTACCACTGCTACCACAAGCCACTAAACCATATCTCGTAGCTCCTCATCCAGGCACCTCTTGAACACTGCCAGGGACCATGACTCCACCACCTCCCTGGGCAGGCTATTCCAGCGCCTGGCCACTCTCTGAGAGAAAAAGTTTTCCCTTATGTCTAACCTAAACCTCCTCTGGCACAACTTGTGGCCATTTCCTCAGGTCCTGTTTGTTGCCTGGGAGATGAGGCCAAACCCCTCCTCATCACAACCTCCCTTCAGGAAGTTGTAGAGCGCAATGAGGTCTCCTCTGAGCATCCTCTTCTCCAGACTAAACAATCCCAGCTCTCTCAGCTGCTCCTCACAAGAATTGTGCTCCAGATCCCTCACCAGTTTCGTTGCCCTTCTCTGAACATGTTCCAGGGCCTCTATGTCTTTCTCGTAGTGAGGGGCCCAAAACTGAACACAATACTCAAGGTGCAGCCTCACCAGTGCTGAGTACAGGGGGATGATTACCTCCCTGCTCCTGCTGGCCACACTATTTCTAATGCAGGCCAGGATGGCATTGGCCCTCTTGGCCACCTGGGCACACTGTTGGTTCATGTTCAGCCGAGCATCAACCAACACCCCCAGGTCCCTTTCCTCTTCACAGTCATCCAGTCACTCAGCCCTAAGCCTATAGCGCTACATGGGGTTATTGTGGCCAAACTGCAGGACCCAGGACTTGGCCTTGTTGAACCTCATCCCATCCACCTCAGTCCAGCAATCCAGCTTATCTAGATCCCTCTGAAGGGCCTCGCAAGGGAGGTAGTGTCGATCTGCTTGAAGGTAGATGGACACTACCTCCCAAAAGGCTTTTCTTTCATTGGAAGTTATGTTTTGCAATTCCTTGCAAATCTGAATGATACCAAATCTGTGCCACTCCTTTGTAAGAGGGAGTGGCTCCAGAGACAGAGTGCAGACAGTGGGGACTCCAGTGCAATTGGAGAACAGTGGAATAAAGTAATGTCTCATTGCTACCAGCAGTTAGTCAATGTTTGAGGGCTCTCTGCATGAGGAGAAACTAATTGTGGAGTCAGATATTTCTTTTATGCAAACCTGTTTATAGGCAGAAAAATTTTATACAGACCAATCCCCCTCAACACCACTGTAAGGTCAGCAGTGTGCAGTTGCTTTGTCATGAGATGCAAGTCTTTCCCCATTTTTCCCATGAAGGTCTTCAGAAGCACATCCCCCGTGCTCATGATGTCTCACTGACATCCTGTCCCTCTTCTTGATTTCCTCATGCTGCTATTTCTTTATTTGCACTCAACATGCTTCTGCTGTGCTTCACTTTCGCATCCTACCAATCCCTCCTACTTCATAGCACCAGAGGGTATTTGTTGAAATGTATTATTTAGTCCCTGCCCACTCTTATGTGGTAGTTTCTTTTGTTTCAGCTGTTATTAACCTAAGGGGAATGTAATTGCCCTTTCATTCCGACTGGAAGTATGAAATAGAAGTATAACCAAACAAAATCAGTGCAGTTGTGGATTTGGTATAAATTCTAGGTAAAAGCTGATTATCACTGAAACAAATTATCTAGCTGCAGGAATAGAGGGGAAGGGTTGAATTTCAAACCAAACAGACTCAAAATGTTATTAAATTCTATTGGATTTGCAAATACCATGGAAATGTGAGGCTGTACCTATACCAGAAGAAAGACATGGCATTATCTCAAGAGATACACTTCATATGTTTTTGACAAAATGTTGAACGTGATTGAACTGTCTGAGGAGAAAAATTTTGTGGCAGGGAGTGCGTCAGCTGCTCCTGTACAGTGAAAGGAGCATATAGTAATTTCTTGTTCATTTAGACCCGCTAGCAAGCTTCATCAAACAGAGTGCTTTCTTCCACTATACTCAAGGTTTATGTGGCAGAAAATTAGAGCTCTATGCAGTCTATTGATCTCCACTTCCCCTACACCCTCCAAAAAACGTCCAGCTTGCAGATAAATACTTCTCTGTTTCTACACAGGTTGCAGAGAGCTTTTGCATTGGTATTATAGCAAGGAAAAACAGCTCTCACAGTGTGACAGTTGTTAGAAAGGCCGCACAGATCTGCAATCAGGGCATTAATTTCACTGAGTTTGTAATTTAGACCGAATCCCCCACCTTCTACATTAATATTTTGGTTTGAAGCAACAGTGCTGCTCTGAAGGATTGTTTTCTCAGTTGCCCCTTCTTCCATTTTGATTTGCAAAGCAGTTTTTTTGCATGAGAGGAAGATTCCTTTCCAAAGATGTAAAGTTTGAATCTCTGTCCTGTACCGAAAACAAGAAAACAATGCAGCCTTCACTGCGGATGTTCTGGAGTGACAGGAAGAAAGTCAAGCTACTAATGGAGAAGCTGTGAGTGTTTGGATAACGCTCACTGAGGAGTCTGGCTTCTCTGTGAAGTAGTTGTCTGTCGCACAACTCTTCCACGTATTCATTCTTCAAACCCTATTGGATACCTCTGAGAACTGTCGAAGAGGATGTTGCTATCGAGTTTTACACTGTGGCTTCCTCCTTTTCATTATTTATGTTTCAAATGTTCCAATTTTTGAAATTGCATGCTTGCTTATCCTTTGTATGTGATCAGACCTTATGTGAAATTCAAACAAGATTGATTACAAGACTCATCAAGTTTGGGACATTTGGGCCAAGCTGCAAATAAAATCAATGCCAGTTGCTGCCTTTCATAATCTGGTTACTTCCTGACTGTGTGATGCTATTAAAATGCTTCATCTCCAAGTAATCTTATTGGCCTTCACATTTATGCTATGGCTGACAGGATTAGCTCTGAAAAGCACTTACATATTACCTGTGATATAAACAAGTAGATTAATGGAAAGTGCTTTGGGCTCACATTTAGCTGTAGTTATTATTTTCTTTGCAATTTATATAGTGGATTCTGGGAGCCAAACATATTCTTTTCTACAGATAAAAAGCTTCTCACGTGGGTGGATGTTCTGGCACTCCTGTTCTGCAGCAGGGGGGGCACTTTTTATAAGGACATGTAGCAACAGGATGAGGGGAAATGGTTTTAAATTGGAAGAGGGTAGGTTTAGACTAGATATGAGGAATAAATTCTTTATTGTGAGGGTGGTGAGACACCTGAACAGTTTGTCCAGAGAGGCTATGGATTCCCCCTCCCTGGAAGCATTCAAGGCCAGGCTGGATGGGGTTGTGAGCAACCTGGTCTAGCAGGGGGGTTGGAATTAGGTGATCTTAAAGGTCCCCTCCAATCCAAATCCAATTAGAATTCTATGATTCTAAGATTCAAAGGCCTTTTTGAACCCTGACCATGAGAAAAATACCTTCTCCCTTGAATTTTTAGCAACAAACTATTGGAACACCTCATTCTGACATACCTTGTCCAGCATTACACCTCAGTGCACAGAAACAGGCAGCCTGCAGGCTAGCTTTCCCCCTCTATTTGCCTACTGGAATGTGGAACTGTTCCTCAGACTGAATTTAATCCATCTACAAAGTAAATTTTGCTCAAGGCCCTAGCTTTCCACAAAGCATACAATTCAGATTTTCAGGATACTATTGCTCCGGATAGATTTGACTACTTGCTAAACTTGGAAGATAGAACACATTTTATGTGTGATATGTCGTCTGTAATACATCGCACATGATACTGTAAATGTATACATGCAGTGTGCCACATCTCTCAAGTCTGTATTTAAGTAAATATTTATGTAGATCTCCAGTATACATATGTGTGTATGAGTGTGTGCATGCTTCTATGTCTACATATATATACACACAAGCAAAAGAGAGGGCTATGTGTTTCGGACCTGTATTACTCCAGAACTCCTTTCCAGCTGGCCTTTCTCTGTAACATGATAAGTCACTCGATATCCTTGACGTTCTCATAATCAGTATTCATCAGTCTAACTACAGAATGGCTATGCTCTCACGGCAGTAATTCTGGTCATATCGTCATGGCAAAGGTTTGTTAAAGGATCTATTTTATTGTTTTCCTTGCATTTACTAGCAGAGGCACATTCTTCAACTTAAGACACTAGACAGTACACAAAAGCTTGGTTCCTGGGAGAAGATTTGCTTTCTAAAACAGGATATTTATTCTTCTGCAGTGCTAAGCATTCAACCTTTTGTAGCTTCCTTGGCTTAGATTGCTGAGGTTATTTTGAGATCAATGTTCATCTCCTATTTAAATCATATGGCTGCTGGTTCACATCCAGCTTGGGTCAGTGATTCTGCTATATACATGAAACAAGTTCTTGGCCTGAGCCAATTATTCCCGTTGAAGAGGTTGTCATGCTATGTGGAAACAATAGCAGTTCCTTTGGCAGCCTTCCTGCCAGCCTCACAGAAGACAGTACAGAAGAGGTGTATGGAATGAATCGTGCAAGTCGGGGCTGAGGATATGCATTTTGCAAAAATGCATGGAAAAATTTTGTGGTTTTTTTTTTTTTTTTTTTTTACAAAAAAGCATGGAAAAATAAATAAAAGTTTACCTTTCACTGTGAAAGTGGAAGAGCCAAGCTATGTACTAATAATGATTTAATGCTTTTATTTGCTTGTAGATGTATAATGAAATTAAATTTTGTAAATAGTAATGTTGACTTTGAAGCCATAACAAATCATTAAGGAAAATAAAAATCACCAAAAAATATAAGGAAGTACTTAAAAACCTCTAAAATTAGCACTGACTTCTCTTTTAATGTTTTCTTCCTAATACTAAGAAGTCTTTCTCCTGCGCTGACCCTTTGGTTCCAATACACGTAGCAGCAAGCAGGCTCTGACTAACTTCTGTCAAGCAGGTGATAAAGTTAGCATATACCAATGATCTTTATTGCATGACTTTTTAACCTGGATGGATCTCTACTCTTGGGGTATATTTTAAACTTGACGGCTTGCCTAACTTGGGGTGCTCACTGCAGGCAGGCAGAAGCAATCGTCGTGGCATCAAGGGTTTCCTTCCTGCATACAGACATAGCCTCATCCCTGAGGGAGGCTTTGATGTATTTCAGGGAAAGTTGGGGAGCTAAGTGGAGCTGATAATCTGCCCTTTTGTGTAATGCTCCAGAAGCTACCTGAATACTTACTAACTCAAGAAACAGCATGGGATCTTAATAAATAAGTCATGGAATAAGCCTTGTACCATTTATAAGTAATGGAAGTGGAACAAACCTGATGGCATGAATCCATTGGTAAAAAATAATGCTTTAAAAGGACACTACCAGAGTCGATAGGCCACAGACATGAACTTTTATTCTTGTGCCTGTTTGTAAGAGTAGGTAAATCTCATAATATTAACTTATGTATTTGGAGCAACCTTATCTTTCTTTAGTAAATAAAGCAACATTGATTTAGCGAGGAAAATAAGAAAATTCAATATTAGTATTTCTGCATTCATGAGCTATCCTGCAGAATAATAAATAAGGCATAAATCAGAAAGTGATATAAAAAACAAATTCATATCCGGACTTTTGCCAGTTCATTAGAAACCACAGAAATAATACATCTTTTCATGTTTTGAAAAAGGACTTCAGGTTATGCACTAAAACTCTAATTTCAGACTTCAAGCAACGTACTAAGTCCCTTCTGAACATGATTTATGAAAGAAGCAGTAGGGTTTCCTGTTTTCATGAAAGAATGACATTTCATTCACCTACCAACTTCTGAATCTGATTGCTCTATGTGAAAAGCAGTTGATATTCTGGCACTCTCATAGGGCAGCAGAAATCTGCAGATGAAATCTAAAGACAACAAATATAAATAAGAAGCACTTTGGGAGTATGTTATTATTTGATTATGTAGCAGCTGAAATAAATAATCACAAAGAAGCACAAATGTATAAATATCTGCATTTCTTCCACTTAGTAGCCTGAACTTTGTGGTAAAGTTGAAATTTCAGACAGGAAACAGAATAAATTTGAACATTTCTCTTTGTTTAAAAGGTATGGTGAAATTAGTATAGGGGGAGGAGTCATTCTGGAAAAAAAAAAAAAACTGGATGCATCTTATAACATTTTATCTCATTTCTAGAAGTCTATTTGAAAAAAGAGTTTCTTTTCATATGTTAAATACTTTAATAGTAGGCTTCAGGAGAAAATAGAATATGTTTACTTACTTGTCACTTGGAAAAATTAATTTATAGTAGCAGTTTGGATATCTATTCAAATTTACTATTGTAGAACGGTGAGTAGGCATATCACTAGGTATGGGTTTCAAGATGTACTTTCTTTATTTTATCTTTATGAAAGTAAAATAAAAAGAACAGTCCTCCCCTCATGCAACTCCTTTGTTGAAAATAAGTGTATTTGGTATGAAAGTATTCATTCTTTAAGTCATTCAGCTGAAAACCAGAGGTTTTTCCTAGGCATGCTCTGCTGGCTGCAGAATAGCAGGACTATTGTTCTGTTAAACTACACGAAAGAGAAAATATCGCCATTCAATAAAGTTTTAAACAAGATATCTAATGACCAAGAATGTCAGATCACCATTAAATTTCTGGAAGTGAAAGCCATCTGTCCATTACCCTTTCACTGAATCCAGCTCATTGCTTCATTTTGAGGCATTCTGTCAAGCTGCATCAGTCACTTCTCGTTATGCTGCTCCCAGAACACACAGGGACACGGTGCATGCTGCCTGCAGTTGTGGCTGCCCCTGCACAGCCTTTCACCAGTTTTTTTGAATGGCCAACTTTACATCAACAATTTTAGTTCATGCTAAATTGCAGGCCTGATCCCGCAAATCTTATGAATATATTTCAATTTCAAGAGCTGTAATAAATTCCTGCCCTGTCATTTCCTGGGCAAACTCCCATCGACTTCCCAGGGGGCTTGCCTGACTGACAACTGATTAAACGCAGAGCAAAAGCCTCAGGGCTTAGACCACTACTTTCAGTGTGACTAATAAGGACTATTTACCTGCACAAAGGAGGAAAATACATGATATTAGGTCATGCTTCTGCAGGCATTTCTCACCAGACCTATAGCTTACAGCTTTGAGTAAGTGACATAACTAATCCACTTCTTAAAATAGATTCACGTTACTTTAGTTCATAGAATCATAGAATCATAGAAAGGCTTGCAAGGGATCTTAAAGTCCACCCAGCCCCAACACCCGTGCTATGAGCAGGGCTGCCCCTCACCAGCTCAGGCTGTCCAGGGCCCCATCCAACCCGGCCTTGAACGCCTCCAGGGATGAGGTACCACAGCTTCTCTGGGCAGCTGTGCCAGTGCCTCACCACCTTCTGAATAAAAAAAGTGCTTCTTAATATCTAATCTAAATACCTCCTCTTTTAGTTTAAAACCATTTCTGTCACTATCTGACCATGTAAACAGCCTCTTGTTTATAAGCTCCCTTTAAGTACTTGAAGGCTACAATGAGGTCTCCCTTGAGCATTCTCTTCTCCAAGTTACAAGTGATACGGTTTTCATCTTGAAACTTATTTTAAGAAAATGTTAAGGAAGGTATATATTGTTCTTTCTTCTTTTCAAAAGAAAATTGGCTGTTGTGTCAAAAGTCCTGAAATGTCTTGCAAGCAAAAAGGCAAGGAAGCTCTGAAAAGAAATGCCCTATTAGAAAAGTCTAATTGTTATGCAATAAATGTTCTTGCTGTATTGTTTTGGTATTTCTGCAATATTTCTCTGCTTTCAGTCGAGAAGGACTTACTTATGTACAGCATATTTCCTTACTTGTACTGGATTTTGAATGGGCAAATGAATTCAGGCAAAACAAAACTTTTCAAAATGCATTTGTATTATTAAAATGAAGTTTGATTTGACTACAACCATAAGTTATATACACCTCTCAGCTTCTTCATACGGAAGGAAAAGAAAACATGTATTCACTGGTTTGGCAAATCTTCCAGGTCATTGGCCAACTGAAATCATGGGTTTCTAAAATACATTTCCTGGAAAGATATACCCTGTAGTGAACATAAAAAGTAGATATTCCAAATATTAATTGTTTGTCTGGATTTTGTCATTTTAGGGTAGATAGAAGCAAGAACAGAATAACAACATAATATAGGGATAACTACTCTTGAACTCCAAGCTGTTCTGTCAGCTTTTACACTTGGTTATGAAATGAATGAAAACTCAAGCTGTACTTTTCACTACTGGTTTGAACAGCATTAACTACCCTTGATCAGCCAAGAACACACTGGTATAATTAAGAAACTTTCAACATTTAGAAATTTTTCCATACTCATTACTTTAGATTACTAGAATAGTACTATTAGAGTACTAGAAATGTCAAACACCAGCTCCAAATGAGAAGACAATGTTGTCCTTACAGTAAAAGGTAAGCTTGTATACCATGTCTGAAAATTTATCAGTATTGGAAACTGCCTCCCACGTACCACATTTATGGAGGGAATGGTACAAATTTAAGGATGATTAAAATGTATTAGAAACTGTGGTTGGAAGACATTATAACATCAGTTATCTGGGGAAAAAAAATCCACCACAAATAAAAACAAAAACAAAACAACAACAACCAATCCTGACAGCTTATAGGAAAAAGCCTCCAGGTCTAGGGTTGGAGGCACTGAAATACATTTTTCTCTTGTTTTTCTGTTTTCTTTGAAATATTTTGAGTTGTGGAATAAAAAATAATTATTTATGGTTTTTCTTATTGCCAAGTGTAAGGATCTTCTGGTTCAAACTCTACGAATTAAAAATAATTTTATACATTGGAAGTTAATGTCCATTTTACACATACTTTTTTCATTCCTTTCTCTGTATTTTTCTGTATGCTGTAGCATTAATCTCAGTTTTCAATATAAATCAAAGCATTATCACATTAAGTCCTCAAGGACAGCTAACCTGGAGAAGGACTGGGAAAGAAATACTGAACCTTCAGAAGACTCATTCAGCTAAGCAATGAGAATTACCTTTAGTCATAAACTGCAAGACTTTGTGAAGCTTCCAAAAAAAATAAAAAACAGAAAGAAGCCCTTAAAACTCTTTAGTTAGCATCTTCTTAAGAATTTGACAGTTTGCTGAAAATACCTTTTGAGTTATATCTTTATATATATCTTTATATAATAATATTAATATCTTTATAATGGAGCATCCCTCGGTAATGAGAATGTGAATCTCCTCTTTATATGTTCTCATTTCTGATAGGCTCATGTACTTGACAAGAAATAATAGTCCTTTTGGGGGGGCAGGAAGGGGAGGAAGGGAAAAAGAAGTCCAAAGCTGGATTTTCAGACTGTAAATACCTATTAGGATAATTTAGTCTGACCATCTGCATAAAACAGATTGGATGATCCATAATTATCTAAATCATAACTCCTGATTGAACTTTTGGATATACTGCTCAAAAAAGAGGTCTATGGCCAATTTGAAAACAAGTGATGGAGAAACAACTCAGTCCATTGGAAAGTTGTGCTCATGTTTGATTATCCACACCATTATGACCTGCACATTAAATCTCATTTAAATTTGCATAATTTCAGCTTCTAAACACAAATCTGAAGACATTACACATGGTCACAACATTACGTTTGATTTCCAATCTAAACACTAGAGATTGCAGCTGGTCAACCTATTCATTCTGAACAGATATCAGACATGCCTCTTTTCACTGTTTATGTGCGAGAATTGATCCTGATTTTTATGGATTTATAGTAATTGCCTAACAAATGAGAATCCTGGCCATATTTGAGCTGGATGTTGTTGTGCAAATGCTGGTCTCAGAGTGTTCTTCCTCCCTTCACCATTCAGTTGCTTGTCTTGTGTGTGACCGGTCACATTATTAGCTGTTTTAGCAAATATGTGACATGCATAAATGCTGTAATTTCTGCCTCATTGAGCTTATGAATGAGTCTCCGACAGGCAAGTAAGCGTGGGGCATGACAAAGCAATAGACCACAGGAAACACCAGCACCATACAGGGCACAAGATTTTGAATTGTTTCTGTAGGTAAATTAAAGCAAATATGCAGAACACAAGGCTGTTTCAGGATTTAAGTTACTGATAGGCAGGTTTTCAAAGACTTAAAATAGTTTTTTGGGGGTTAGCCTAAGGAAGACACGGTGATCTGGGGAGTATGGGAGAAAGCATAGAAATAATTTTCAAAACAGCCATGAAGAGATAGTATGAAAGCTGACATTCTCAGTGTGGACAGCATGAGGGTGAGATTAAAAGAGTGGGTCCATACAAAATGCTACACAATATACAGCAAAGAAAGCCATGTATACAGACTGCCCACAGACAATGCCTATATCTCATAGAGAAGCCCATAGAGGGAGTGTGAAGTGGCTGCATTCCTAATTTAGGTATCCTCGATAATCCCATAATTACACAAGATGAATTCAGAACCTTGTGCCTTTCAATAATGCAGCACTAGCTGCAATCTCACCCCGCAGGCAGAGAGGCACAGAAGTGTAAAGATCAGTCAAGATCTCGGGGCACAATGCCCCTCTCAGCTGTGCTCAGGAGCTGATCCCTCTCTTGATGTTTTGTCCCAAACCACAGGAAGCCCATATTGCCTTTTGAGGCTGAAACATACTAAATGTGTCACTAGGACAGTGACTTTACTACTCCATCAGCATCCTTATGTTACATGACCTCTCCTTGCACCAGCTGCCTGGGCTGGGTGATGTGTCTCAGGTACTTTGAAAGCTGTGGGCATTCACACTTTACTCTTTCTCCTCTCCAGATGACAGGACATTTGCGTCCTTGACCCAGCAGCCAGCCAGTACACAGCGTCCAGGTGGGGATGGTCTGAATGTGGCTTTCATTTGTTTGCCTAGAAATCCTGCTGCCACACATGGTTTTTGATCTCTGCTCTGATAAAAGCACCTCTCCAGGTGCATTAAAGTTGATTGCATGAATATTCATAGGTGAGGAAAAATCATCAGCCTGTGCATAACAGGATTGTACATACTTGTTTGCAAATAGATTTTCCGAAATATTAGCCCAGTTCCTCTTCAGAAGATAAAATCATCACTCTCATTTTTCCCCTCTACTCTAATACAAACCTGCTTATCTCACATTCTCTCTCTGTATTTCCACTGATGTGTTGCCCATCACATCGGCACATTATGTCATGCTATACTGGCAGTAGGGCATGCATAAAATTGTTCTCATGCTCATGTTTCATACAGGAGCCTGGCATTAAATAGCCTGCCCATGGATATTCTGAATGTCTGGAGCAGAACAAAGAGTTAATTCAGACTTTACACTGCTCCTCTCAATGACGTCTCCACTGATTTCTTAGTGAATATGGGATCTTCTTTGGCAAGACCTCAGATTTCTCCCTAACACTTTATTCTGTCAAGGAAAAATAAACGAAGTATGTTTTTAGCCTGCTATCCTAACAAAGCTGAAGTTATCAACCCCTACAGATTTCTGATGAGCAGTCTTTCTTCAGAGGCAGCAAGCTCATTACTGTACCAAGCAATAAAGGAACAAGTGGGAAAGTACAGATAGTGCAGTGTACATAGAAAATATTGGAAGATGTTGTATGTTTTGCAAGGGAAGCAAGATGTCCCAAGATTTCCATTCAGGTGAATTTACCCTTACCCGGTAATTCACTGCATCTTTCATTTTTTTCCTCCAAAACACTAGATGTAAGTAAAATTTGACAGTTATTGCTAAATCTTTTATGACATTTTACAAGTCATCTCCATGTCTAAAGAAATGAAAGCACTTGTAAATAGAGGATTTTTCCCAATATCCACAGCTTGCTCACATTAGAGAGGCAAATTTAGAGCAAAAAGTCAAAATATGTTTCTCAGCTATTTAAGTGAGAGCAGGTTAGAAACCACATGTATGCAAGGCAATAGTGGTAAACTGTAATGTCAGTAATGACATGTTCAGAACCATATAAAAGAAATGCTATTAAAGTCACAACATACATATATGTGTACAAAGCTGCAATATTGTATCAAACTATTTTAAAATCCATTTTCTTCATAAAAATGCAGGGAAAGAATTCACCATTGTAAATTAATGTGTCACTTGTCTCCAGTTCTTTTATAATAAACCCACCAAAAGAACCAGGAAGTTTTCTCGCCACAAACGTAGAACTTCAGAATGAATTTCTGACAAGTAACAGGAATTTGTAGACTGATATGTGGCAGCTTTCATTCACAGGACAATCCTCTTTTCACACCAGCAGTTCCAGGAGCTGCTCACAGGAGAGAAAAAGCTACAGGCAGGGCTTAATTCAAAAGAGTAAAATGTTAAGATTTTGTGTAATCTTTCCTCATGTGCAAATTCTACAGGTAATAAAGAGTCATTTA
This sequence comes from Gallus gallus, assembly GCF_016699485.2. Classification (NCBI taxonomy): domain Eukaryota; kingdom Metazoa; phylum Chordata; class Aves; order Galliformes; family Phasianidae; genus Gallus; species Gallus gallus. Next base: position 138,465,216 of record NC_052532.1, read on the forward strand.
TCTCGAGACAAAAGAATGAAGAGATAAATCCTATTTCAAGTTTTGGGAAAGTATTTTGGCATATTATAAATGCAAAATCTAAAATATGTTCAAAATTCGCCCCCCCCCCCCCCCCCCTTGGCTTTTATCTTCTTTGATCAGTGATTGATTTATTTTTACCGTGATGGGCTTAATAGTACATAGATTGTTTACACAAGCTAGCATAAATTCAGCTACATTGGCTCCAGTGAACAGATGTTTTTAATCTGCAATGTTGATGAGAATGCTCATCAATAAATGGATGGATTTATTCCTGAAAAGAACATTCTGACATTTGCTTTACTAAAAACAATTAAAGCAAGAAATCTAGTTATTTTTTTTAGATTCCATATGAAAGTCTAGTTCCTTACACGGTGAAAAACTATTGTGATATGCTTCTAATAAAGGAGCTAAATACATTAAATACTTCCTTACAGATGGTTTGATTGGGTTGTTTTGTTTTGCTTTGGTTTAGGCTTATTTTGATGGTTGGATAAGTATGTATTATTTTTCTATCTTTTGTTTTTCCTATTCCTTTCAAACCATTGAGTAAAACAAAAATGAAACAAACAAAACCCCATGATCTATGAGGTAATAACCCCATGTGAAACAAACACATAAGGTGGGGGAAGGAAAAGACAAGCAGGAGTTTTAAAGATAATTTTAAGAGAGAGCGCCTCAACGTTTCTTCTCTATTTGACTGAAGTAGTCTGTTTAGTGTGTTAGGGAAAATGCCTGACCTGTGAAATAAAGCAAACATTCTTCAAAAATAGTGGGATCTTTATTAATGTAAATTAGCAAGCCCGAATATTTTGTTGCAGAGGGGGTCAGTTGGAAACACTGTAATCTAATTACTCTTCAGTTTCATTTATGTGCACAGACATTTGCTCCTGTAACAGGGAAGACTGTTTCTTTTGGCAGCAGCCACAATGTGGAAGCCGACAGCATTTGCTGGCTGATAATAGGACTAATGTGCTGGCGCCCTGACAGAGGGCACAGGAGGGCACGCTATTAGATAAGTGTTTCTGCTACATTACCCAGACAGCTTTGCCCTTCACAGAATGTCCCAGCCACTCTGAGGTTTGATACTGCACAGCTATAGAATGCTAATGCCAACCTAATTATGTATTTTGACTTCCTTTTTGGCAATGGTCGGTACTTAAACAAAATTTAGTGCCATCCTATATGCTCCTACAGCTGGATAATTAAAGGGCATTTCAGATTTCAGAACGGGAAACTAACGACACAAAGATCAGCAGCTATTTAAAGAGTTACTTGGTACTCAGGGAGTCCTGAGAAACAGATCTGTTTTCAGGCACAAAATATATTCAGTAAAAAGAGGACAGCTGTTGGCTGCAGTTTAACCAGATCTCTTCCTCCCAGGTTAACGTGAGCATTACACAGGCTTCCTTGTGTTTTCCCTTAGCAAAGAAAATTCTGTTGCTTTTCGGGTCAATTTGCAGGCGCACAGCTTTACTTTGAGCACGTGACAAACAGTACATGATAGAGTTTCAGGAAGCTGAGTGTCAAGACTGCATTTTCACAAAATGATGTGGACCGGTAGTGAAGGAACAACGAGACACTTGCTCCTGTCCCAGAGGAATGCAATGTTCCCACTGATCAATTTAAGGAAGTCTCTGCAGTACAGGATATCTTAAAATGAGATAAATCTGCAAAGAGGGTGAAAGTATTAACTTGATTTATGGACTGGCTTCCTACCTTGTCCTCATGGGCACCCAGCTAGAAAGTTATTTTCGGTTCCTACCTCTTGATGAAAATCAGCACAAAGATGTGCACGGGCCCCAGCTGGGAGCTTCCTGTGTGTGAGCAGCCTCTGAGCACAGCGTGGATGCTGGAAGCCAGCTCTGCCTTGATGACTGACTTAGCTATGAACATGTGAATTAAAGCCTGGGTGGGAGTCTCATGATTGCTACACGTGGAATAGATGACATAGCCCTTCAAGCCCTTCAGAACTGCCATTCCTCATGCCATGGTGAGGGCAAGACATGCCAATATCGCACTGCTGGTGGCCAGGTGGCACCCACTACTGTGCCAAGGATGGAGTGAGCAGCCCAGGAAATCTCTAAGACCTCAGAAGGCTCTCTTGCTCCAGGGGCACTGATGAGCCCTGGGGATGACCTATCACACAAAGCAGCTAATCCTTCCTCTTCCCTTACCAGCTCACTCCTGACCCTAAATTCCTGCAGCATTCCAGCCCCATCTGGCACTGCAGGGGGTTGGGGCTCAGCAGTGCTGTACTCAGTCTCCTTGTCACTGTCCACAGGGAGGGAGGTGACCAGAGTAGGCCGGGAGTGGGACAGGTTTCACCAAAAAGTGGTTTGCTAATTACAGGAGTTACTATGCTTCGCTTCCCAGTGGTCCGCTATCTAATTAGTATATAAATAGACACATATTTTGCCCCAATATGGGATCCGTAGCATGCAGCAGTTCAAGTGACAAAGAATTCCTCACAGTAGGATTTGTATGTCCTGGATCTGGGTATGTGTATTCATAGCCATATCCCTCATGGAGGCTTGGTTGCATCTGATCCTAACATAGTCCTTTTTCATGCAAAACTGCTAGATTTAATGGTATCCTCAGCTGTCCGGTCCTGCAAACAAGTGTCTAAAATAATTGTTCTTCTGTCTTCCTCATTCTTATGTTATACGACTTCCAATCCACAGCTTATCAGAAGTGCTAAGGTACAGCCCATCAAATAAAGTGCAGCTAACCAGAATTCTTTAATTCCGATATCGGAAGACTAATCAGTACTATGCTTACTTGGCACTGATGGATGGAGGAAGCAAATTATGTGGACAACTCTAGGAATGAATTAATGTGCTAATATATATATACACACACGAGTATATATTATTATATATTTATATTATAACTCTGTAGTTGCTAACAGGAAGCCAGGCTCACTCATTCCCTTTTCAAAGGAAACCAGTGAGTGCTTTACCCATATTGCTGTGGGTAAATGTTACTAGGCAAGCATGTAAAAAACAGAAGGAAAGCCACCAGCAGATGAAACCTGACAAAACGCTATGTTTGAATATTGTTACATCAACTATCCATTTGTATCATGCTTAATAGCACAAAAAATACGAACGCATCCATTACTGTATATATTCATTTACTCACCTATGCACCTGAGAACATTAAAAAGAGAAGGACAGTTAAGGAAGAACCTTCCTACCTAATTTTTTAAGGTTTGCCTTGTGATTTCCAAAAAGACAAACTCCAGTGCACTTGTGGCCCAACTAGTGAAAGGGGTGCAGAGTGGTGGGTGCCATGGCATCTGCAGCAGCCACAGGAGGGTTTCTGCTCTCTTTCCAGCAACACTCCCATTCTTCCCTGCTCCTCTGCCCCAGTGAATCTGGCAGCAGGCACAGCCCGTTGGGCAAATAGGGAGTAGATACAGAGCCGGAGATTATTTGACAATTACAATAAATGTATCTGGCCTGACATTGTGAGTCACATTACCTAAAACCCCGGTACTGGGCCTCTATTTCAAATGCCTCTCTTTTCCAAGCAGGACTATTTTTCCTGGCTAACCTTTTTAAGAAAGCACAGTGTTTAGAGATGCTTAGTCGCTGAGTGCCAGGCTTGCTGCTGTATAAGGTTGTATATTGCAGCAGGAGCCAGAAGCACTCCCTCTGCCCAGGCCCCTTGCAGCCACCTCGGGGTGGGTTCTGGCCTCGTTCCTCAGCAGGAATCCATGAAGCTCACGGGAGTAAATCTCAGCACTCCCGCACCACACTGCTGCTCATCCTGTGGGGTTTGCCCCTGCAAAGTGCTGGGAGGTTGGAAGATTAAAATGAGCTGCAACACATTTCTGAGTGGATTTCCTGAGTTCTCTTTGCTGCTCAATATTGTTGTTCTAATTCTATTTGCAGATAACAAGGTTAAATAAATATAAAGGCTATAATATGGCTTGAAAGTTACGTGATACAGTTTTCTTGACCTGATGGCCCTAAACAGAACTGAGGAGGGCAATAAGGCATTTATGAAAGTAGAATTCATACCTGTCAGCCAGCTGAAACTGGGAGGAGTTTGTTCCTAGATTTATTTTTTTTAACTAGATACAGTTTGAGCAGATGCCTGCAAGAGCCATGACATAGTAGCTATTTAGAGTGCTGTTAAAGGGCTAAAGTCTCTCTTTTAATAGACAAAATGGCTGTGATAGACAGAAATACATGTATTTGTCTGATTCTTTCATTTCAGTTAAATTGATATCTTGAACAAGACTTATAGGAAATATCAGCAATATGCATTTTCTCCTCTGCCAAATGCTGAGCCAGTAGAATACTGGAAAAGTTCAGCAACCGTTTCCTCCACTAGAACTGCCTCTGCACCTTCTCTTCTGCTGTACTAATAAAATTTCATCATTTCACCTACAGCAGCAGCAACTAATATACATTGCCTTGTTCCAGACTCCATACGTTTCTTTGCCTCCAGTCTCCTCATTCTTTGCTCTCTCCCTGTTTGCACCTTGGTAACTTCTCACAGATAAGATCAGCATAGACCTGATCTCAATGCTTCCCTCCTCTCTAGTTGCCCTTCAGATCCTTTTCTAAATCTCCCGATGCTCTGCATGCTCTGATGACTTCTCCTTTCTTCTCTTCATGTCCAAAAAGTGTTCAGGCCACCCTGCCTTCTACCTGCTTTCTAGTTCTCCTTCATTCAAACATTTTGATGCTATCCATAATTGCTTCATCAAAACCTTCTCTTCCACATTTGAGCACCTGTGCTACCTCCTGTTTCACCTCTTCACTGGAAATGTTCTTGCCTCCTCCCCACCTTTTCTACATACTTCATAGATCTCATACTATGAAGCATCATTGAAATATACTCTGTTGGCTACTGCTAATTGTTTAATTCATATTTCATCTCCATGGTAAAATATTCCCAATGTGGTTATCTCATTTGCAAAACTGGTTAGATTAAATAATAATTATTATTTTTATTTCAGAGCTGCAAAACTTATCCCATGAGTAAAATACTCTAGCATATACCTATAGAATATGTTTGCTGTTGCACTCTCAGAATAAACCAGAAAAGTTCTGCTGTCTGTCATAGGTACTATAAACTTAATGTGAAAACAGAGAAGTATTTTCACTATACCTCAAATGGCAGAAGTGTGCTTCCTATAATCTACTCAAAATTGCCTCCTTTGCTGAAGATGCATGTTTTAAACCTGTATGAAAAATGTTTTGTGCACTTTTCTTTCAATGACTTCAATAAGTTTGGATTACGTGTTTGGCCCAGTCTTACCATATCAAAATTAGAACAGAGTCAGGCACTGCCTCAGCTGGAAGGCAGAAACCATTAACTGAAAGCTAATAAAAAGCAGCTTCTTAAAAATATCTCCTAGGTTCTCCTGAGTTTGCATGCAGTCTTTCTCTGTTGCACGCTGAAGTCAAACAGCCTTAAACATCCAATTCTAAGTGAATCTGTTCACCTTTCCACAGAAGGGACAAAATAAAAAGCTCATACTTGCTGGTAGATGAGTGCTACCAGGACTGTCCCACCATTCCACCCAACCACAAGGTTTCATTTCTGTGGACACACGGGAGCAGGCTGCAGAGGGCTGGTATGCCTACTTGGCTTAGATGCAGTTAGGAGTTAAGGTATGACCAAACACCCTGGCTCAGAAATGTGGAAATGCTCTCAGATTTGGTAACGCAGGTGTAGCTACAGTCATGATGTTGCCTCAGCTGAAGTGCAGGGACTCTCAGCAAGCCTTGGATTTCAGCTGTTATTTTCCACCTCTCCTTCCAACTCTGGCCAGTTCAGGGCATCCCAGATATGCTGCTCTGTGGTAAGGCCAAGCTGGCCGATTTCGTTCTTATCCCTGACCTCCCAGATGAAGACATAAGAAAATAAATGGGAAGCAGAACAGGACACATGCTGAAGGTCACCCTGGGCATATTTGACTACATAAGCATCTGGGGAATGAGAGGGTCACTTGGTGGCCATCAGCTATGACAGCATTTGGGAAGCTCTGAGACACGAACGGCCTGAAACCCAATATCTCAAGTGGGCAGCCAGACTCAAAAGTGTGACTTTCACAGTTGAACCCCGCCAAAGCGAACACACTGAAGACAGTGCTTTAAACAGAGAGAAAAAGAGAAACTTGTGTGGGAAACAATAAGCCTGTTTTATTACATTTTGTGCCAGTGCCCTTGTAGAACATCTCTCTAAAGTGAAGCGTTAAGATTTCATGTCATAAAAGCAGTCAGAAAAGGAGAAAGGCCTACATTTTGCCCGGGGTAAGCAGTTACTACGGTACAGTGAAGCTGTGCCAGTTTATACCACAGTGACTTTGGGTCAAGGTTCCTTGCGGCCAAAAAGCAGAGCCAGAACTTGGGCTGAAAAAGGACCATCCTCCCGCAGGGAGCAAGGGACATCAATACAAAGCCGATCTACACAGCGCTCGGATTTATTCTGTGGGGAGCAACCTTTGCTGGCCAGGGCACGGCTTGCATGACCTAAAATGCCTTTTCCATCTATTTCTGCCTTGCGCAGTTATTTTAGCAGCTTCATTTCTCTTCTCCTCTGCCGGTTAATAGCATTAGCGGCGGATCTGCCAGAGGAAGCCGGGGCTCTCAGACGGCTGTAAAAATAGCCCAGTGCAGCCCAGCCCGGCCGTCGGACTGCGGGGGGGCCGGCCCCATGTGCGCTTGTTTACTACGGGCGGAGGCGCGGCCCCGCTTCGCTGCCTTCCTGCCTTTTCGCTCCGTTGGTTTCCTCCACAGCGTTTCCTCAGGGGAGGGGAGGGATTGCATGAAGGGCTCTTCTTCCCCAGCAAGGGAGCCGAGCCGGGCCCTGTTCTCGCGGGCTCTCCGGGAGCAGGCGCTACCCTATCAGCCGCAGAACAGCCGCAGGCATCAGGAATACAGCTCACTTAACTCTCTCCATGCAGGGGAAAGAGCTGCTCCTGCCCACTGTTTGAAAACCGGGCAGGGCTGCTCCACAGGCAGGTGAATCAGGGTGGTTGCTAAGGGCACGACCCTAACAAGCAGTGGAGAGGCTTTGTAGGGCCTGCTGGCACCCCGGGCCCCCTCCCAGTCCTGGAGAAGTATTTTCTTGCATGCCTTGCAGCCACAAAGCCGAAGGGACTGACACCTACAAGCTGCCCCCAGTGCCTCTTCCCCAGCCCGGAATAAAGCTAAAGCCGGGCCTTTTCCTGCTTCAAATCTGCTTATCTCCCTTCAAGTACCTGACTTGCACTTAAGAGAAATGTATGGGTGGGCTAGCATGCATCTCATCCTTATACAGTGCTTTTATCGGGATATGAGGGATTATGTGAGCAGCTTACACATGCATGCAAACGTACCGCTGCGCAATTACAAGCAAGAGTGTGTAATGCAAACAGATGAGCCACCCGCAGAACTGGCAGAAGACAAATATCTGTTTAAACTGTTGGCTCATTTCTGAGGTACCAGTAGTCACTCAGCTGAAGCAATGGAAAGAAGTGTGTGATTCACCTCAGTGCATTTCTCGTGTGTCACGGATTCTTCCCTATCTGAAATAAGAGGGGCCAAAATATCCTAGGAGTCCTTCCGCCAGGCTGTCTTTGCATAACAGAAGTGTCTCTGAGCTATGAAATAGGCTCCCTGCTTCTACCTGTGGATTTCCATTGAGCAGCCCTGGCATGAAAACAACTGAATTCTCTGCAGAAGTTTGCAGTGTTTTTAAAGGCGCAGGAGAAAATGATCCTTCAGAAATATCCTAACCTACTAGCTGTTAAGCAAAAAAATAAAAAATAAAAAATAAATAAAATAAATAAATAAATAAAAAATTTTAAAAAGTTTTTGAAATATCCAGAGAGAGATCTCTCCATTTAAGCCAGAATTCATCTCTTGGTATATAATTTGCACAAAGCTAAAATGGCATGCTTGTTTACAGATGTATTTTATTTGACAACGCAGATGACAAGAAACAGAAAGCCCCCTGCAGAAGTCAGCACAGTCACATAATGCTCGTGCAACCGAGACCCCCGCAGCCTAGGGGAAGCATAGGGATGTCAGCACAGGGAGCACATGTGTCCGTGTACAGAATTTCTCAGCTCACCAAGCCCTGCTTTGAAGAAAAGCCCTGAAGATGTTTTGCTTTGTTCCTAAATTGTATTTTTAGACAGCATAATAGGAGAAGCTTAGTCTCATTTCAGCTGTGCTGAAGGACATGCCGATTCCCAAGCTGAGCGAACAGATACTCTTTCGCATTAGGAGAGATCAGGAAGATTGCTGATTTGCAGCCCTTTCCCACTGCAACCTTAAGCAAACAGAGTTTAATTAGATCAATAATGATCAAAGCTACTTTGGGCAGAGAGGACTTTCAGTTCCTTTAATGGTGATGAATCCACTGCCTCTGAAAGGAAAAACAAAAACAAAACAGAAAGTCTGGGGATTTTTGCCAGCCCTAATCATTTAAAATAGTTTTGTTGTTCTCCTTAGTTCAAACCACTTGGTACCGCCACAATAGCTCTTTGATATTGGACACTGATATTGATCTGGGTGCATCTGTCTCGCTCGGCAGCTGATAATGACAGCACACGTGATTTCCTGTTATTGAAGCCCCACAGACATTTCTGGAGCCAGAGCTTGGCAGCTCCAGGGATCCTTTCCCATCATCCGCCCAGTGTCCAATGCTCTTGCTGTCTTTCAGCTGATGTAAGGAGGATACACTGCAGCCCCACTGAGCTGTAAACAACTTGTTTACCTCCTTCTCAGTGTAATCTGTCCCCACTTCTATCAGCTCCTGTGGCATCAACAGAGCATTAAAACACCCTCAGCTCATAGGCTGATGTGCAGAAAACAACCCAAGAAGCCTTTCCTGGCTCTTGCTTTCTAGGGCATGGGAGGTTATTTATACCTGTTGTCTCCAGTCAGCCAAAGCAGACTGGCTTTTTGCATGTGGTTAGCTTTGAAGAGAACTAGTTTATGACATTCATTGTGCTGGCATGAAAATGTAAGCAGTGTGAGCCTGGTGCTGCTCTTCCTGCAAAGCTGCATTTGGGTCAGGCAGAATGAGACATCATCTTTTTTACATGCTGCTTGTATTTGAGTAGAAAAAGTGGAAGGTGTGTGGGATTTTAGATCCCCCTCAGCCAAGGGAGCACTGATCAGTAACAGCAGAAGCTGTGGCAGTTTGTGGGGTAGAAAACCTCTCCAGATTTTAATCTGCATGCAAAAGGAGGGGAATCTGAAAATATTTGGAAAGTCTTGCGTCTGTCCCTTCCGTACTCCTGGCCAGGACTTTGGAACAACTGCACATAATACTGACCCAGAAACAACTTCCCTGGGGTTTGGTGTAGGGCACTGAATAGGAGTGACAGGGCTCTGTATGAATGCACTTGCATTGTACACAGGGTTCAGGGCAGCTCTCAGGAGGCCTCAGGGAGCCGAATCCCTCTCCTCTTGAAGTCAAGGGCAAATTTCCAAGCAGATCTGGGGATTTTAAGAAGGGTTAGATACTTGAAGCTAGCTGTAATTCACAACACTCTGCACCCAAGCATCTGAGACTCTGTAGCACCTGTGCAAGGGGAATCTTTCCCAATTAGAACATGGAGGATCAATAACAGGCAACTATTTTTGGAGATGCTTCTTACTAGGGATTCTGAAACACTTTCAAAAACTTGTTCTGGGAAGTAATTGCACTTAATATGAGTGCCTTTCATTGTGTTTTACACTATCCACTTGATCAGTTTGATGAAAAATTTTAAATGTGGTTGGACTTGATGATCTTTAAGGTCTTTTCCAAGCTGAGAAATTCTATGATTCTATGATTTCATGATAAAGACCAAACAGTTACTTTTAGTGTTCACACTCGAAGTATAATTGATTTTGATAAGTACCAGTTTCTGTCACCCTTAGACACAGTAACGTCAAGACGTTTTGATATAAAGATTTAACCAGAGCTCCCATAAGATCATAACACTGTATTTAGCAGAATAGCCTGAACAGGGCAGTATGCCAAGCAACCTCATTTAAACTTTGCCTTATCTCAGGCAGGTGTCTCTGGGAGAGGGTGGATGTTGCAGGGGAGGGTGAAGAAGCATTTAATCTGTGAGAACTGAATTTCCCAGATTCTACAGTCTGTCAGAAGGGAGAGGTGAAAACTTGTCTGCTCGCTTGCGTGGTTGTTTGACAGAAGTACAGGCCATAGCTTGTATTGAATGAACATTATTTGTACCTCTTCTCTTGACATTCAGCCACTGTTTTGCCCAGAATGCAGCTGAAAAAGGAAAAAGATTGAAGGCCTTTTTCCAGTAGATAGAGCACTTGGCTGTGAACAAGAATAATGGATCTAAATCCTCGTCTCCATTCATTTCTTGTCCCATGTTTAAGTAATGTGTACAAAAGCTGATACCTCCCAATGATTTCAGTCACCTGGAGTGCTCTTCAAAGAAAAAATGGTTTCATTACTGACTAAAACTGGCCCACAACAGACATGTTGCTGAGAGGACAGAATTCACCTACCCCAAACAGGCGAAGTAAAGGTAGATTCTGACAAAATGAGGAACTCACAGGATTAGATAAGCCCTGGAAAGCAATGGACTGGACTAGTGCCTGGGCATCGAGTGAGTTTTAGAGAGCATTTGTACAAACTGGATCTTGCCTATGTCATTAAAGCCATAGGAAATACCTGACTAGAATTAGGAGAACAGAATTTCCCATTTTTTTTCCCCATACATTTATTAAAAGCTTGCTTGCTATCACCAGCATTGAAACTCTTATCAGGGTTTACTTCAGACTCAGCTGCGTCTCCACTGTGTGACCTAAGTTACACGGTTAACTTTTTGTCTCTTACCTGAATGATGTAAAAGGAAGTCAGTATCTTCTTCTGATTGCACTTCATATATAGACAAACTGAGACTGGGATGTATTTACTTCTCTCAGAAGAGCTAAATGTGGTTGGCAAACTATCTTCACATTTTCTTTTTCCTGTTCTTATTATGATCAAATGTGCATGAAAATATCACAGAAAACGACGTGAGGCTAAAGGTAGAAAAGTACAGACCATAATAACATTTTCAGAAAGTTCAGACTCATATGATTCCTAAATGTATTCTGCAGCTTGCTCCTAGATAGTAAATCATTATTTCGTCAGACTATGAATTGTGAACAAAATTATTTCCCCTTTTGTTGTAAGTAATAACTCACATTCCTCTACTTGGCACTCAGACTGCTTCTTTAAAAGAAAGGAAGCATATCCAGCCCTGAAATTTTGTTTTTCTATGTGGTTAGGAGAGGTACATAATAAATTAATGATAGGAGATTGCTAAATAGATGTATACAGGTCAAGGTCACTCTGTGCATAAATCGGTGGTCTAGAAGTTGTACATTTCATGCTATCTGGCTTATACCACTTTATTGATTTTTCACTCTGAAGAAGAAAGAGAGAGAAGGTCTTTAATAGATTTTTATATCCGCAGTCTGTTCTAAATCCGCCTTTGTTCTGATCTTCCTGATGTTCCCACATTTTCATGGCAATAACAAAGTCTTGCTAAACAGCAGTGTTGTTGTAACACAATGACTTGAAAACCAATGACCATTTCAACCTCATCAGAAATATTTGCTAGAATAATCAGAGAGGTCTGTGTGAATAGCCCACAAAGACAAGGAGGGTTGAGTAGGAAAATCTCCTTTAGCCTTTATTCAGACTTAGAAGCAGAAACCCACTTTCTGCACTCTTCAGTACCCAAATAAAGAGAACTGCAGTGCAGCAAAGCCTCATTACCCAACCCACAGGTAAAGTTTAGCAATAATGCTATGTATTGAAGTGTTTTGGATACAAGTGACAGATAGTTCACAATGAGGTTGAAGTAGAAACAGATGCCCATGAGTTGGTTCCACTTTCTGAGGGGAATGAAAACAGTCCTGTAAGTGATTGCTCGTGGATAGGGGTAAACCTTCATACCTCTGCAGCAGTCTCTGGCTCTGGGAAGGGACAGCTTGCATCATCTCCATGATGCAAAATGAATGCCAGAAAGGCTGCCTTGCTATAAAGGAAAGAGAAGAGAACAGGTTCCTGAAGAGTCTGACCACAAGAAGGATGAATTGCTCTGTTTTTAAATAACAGAATTCTTTGGAAAGATTTTTTGATACCAAATAGTTATCAGGCAGGGGGCTAGCATAATCACTTGTCTGAAGAGATAAGAGCCTTTTCATATGCCACTGTGCAAATAGCATTAATTTTTATTTAGCTCATGTAAACAAAGAAAAGGTTTTATTGATGTTCTACAGTTGAATGAAAAACTACTTTTTCACTGGATGGTCTGGGTTGAAAAGGACCTCAAAGATCAACTTGTTTCAACTCCCCTGCTATGTGCAGGGTTGCCAACCACTGCACCAGGCTGTCCAGTGCCACATCCAGCCTGGCCTTGAATGCCTCCAGGGATGGGGCATCCACAACCTCCTTGGGCAACCTGTTCCAGTGCTCCACCACCCTCTGAGTGAAAAACTTCCTCCTAATATCTAACCTAAACCTCCCCTGTCTCAGTTTAAAACCATTCTCCCTTGCCCTATCACTATCCACCCTTGTAAACAGTTGTTCCCCCTCCTGGTTATATGCTCCTCTCAGCTATTGGAAGAGAATTTTTCTTTTTTTTCAGGAATTGGAAAACATTTTTTTCTTTTTTCTCTTTTATAAAAATAAAAGTAAAGGGCATAGATAAGTTGAGAGTTCACCTGTTAGCATTTCATTTTTATTTTTGTATGTTTTCTATAATATAAGCTTAATTTCTTTGACACCTCTTAAATATTTTTATTCAAGCTTTTTGAACAGAATAATTAAATGTTTCTTGATCTGAAGAGTGGCCTATGAGTCTACTTTCTGACACTATTAACAGTGTACCAGCATTACTGTAGGGCTAAGAGCCAAAACCCACATGCTCTAACACTGGATTTCTGGAAATATTTTAAAGTAAGAGAGTGCACCAGCTCCCCAGGCATCCATTGCCACATCCCCAGCTGAAGGCTGAAGGAAAGGGACTGAATATGAGCTGGGTGACACAGTAATCCAGCAATGTCAGCACTAGCTGCCACTGTTGTCTGTCTTCCTCCTAGGAGCAGGGAATATGAGTTAACTGGCACAGCAGCTGCTCTGTTACTTTCAAGACATATCTTCAAGAAAGCAACAAGAACCTGTGCCATGCACAGGTTGTCTTTCATTGACATTCTGGGAAGGACGATCATCTCAGATACAAGAATGGGTTGCAGTCCTCTCCACAATGTGCATTTTGGTATGATACACTGCTTGGAGTGAAAGCCAGGCTTTCCGTCTCCTGCCAAGCCCGTAAATTCCTGTTATGTTTCCAGTGAATTTTTCTTCACTTTCTTTGACCTTGTGGTTCTTTGTCTGTAAACTGCTAAATAAAAGGTGCCCAATGTATATTCACCTTCTGAGTGGTCTGTATGCACCTTCTTGCCACCACACAGATCCCCACTAAGTGTCTCTACCTGGGCCATTTCCCATATCTTTTTTTCAGCCATGATTCTCATCAGAATATAGAGTTCATTAGATAATGGTGAAATATTGTAGTCTGGAAATCTGCTTCATTAGAAAGGAAGCCATTCCCCTTCTCCCAGACAGACCTTCTAAGATGAAGGACGAAGTTAAAGCCACATCACTCCTGAGTGGGTTTTGTAGCTTTCCATTTGTCAGGTGACAGCTGGGTGGATGGCATTTCTACATGAAAGAGCTGTCAGAAGTACTAAGCATGAGAAGATCATTCAGTGCTGACTGGTGATCAGATATATCTAACATCCAGTAATCAGACTTCTTAATAAACTTTCAGAGTGATGCTTCTCAGTCTGCATCCCAGATCAGCTGGTACTGAAGATGGATATTGAAGAAAGGAACAAAATTTAAAAAAATGACAGCTGGCAATGATAATAAAGTAGTTTTAAAATAGTAGACTATAAAGATTCCATAATAATTTAAGAAAATCTAAGATTTAGTTGTCATGTTTTATATAAAGCAAATAAGCAGCCGTTAAGAACATTTAAACAACATGGGTCATAATTGCTAAATGAAACAGTGAGCTTGTTCAATTCATATAAAATATGTTTTCAAATTTTAAAAAACCAGGTAGGTGGCTCACAATCATTAAAAATAGCTTTGGTACTTTCATAAAAGTATTTCTTATTAAAATAGGATGTCTGAAGTATTTTTTGTTTACAATTTTCTCTGACCAGATCAGCAAATACTTTAAAAAAATAATCATGGAAATCTCACTAAGACAGAAGAATTACACAGTTAAGAGAAGAATTACTTTATTGGCATTTATTTCTTTATTCAAATTAAGCAACCAGTAAATACAGGAATGCATGGCATATGAAATTGACAGAATTCTTAATACTTTGTCTAACATTAGCTTGTATTTGAAAAAAGTAGTTTGAAATGGCTTAGCAATTCTACCATATGGATTGTAGATATGTTGAAATGTTTTAAGTTAAACTAATACTGAATGACTAATATATCAAGATGGAATGAAGTGTCCTTTAGGTAGTTTCCGGACTAGTAGGAGGTGAGGCACTCAGCAGGTGGGTGGTGCAAGAATATTTGTTTAAATTTAGTTGATGTCACATTGGGGACAGAGCCGTACAGGAGCCTTGAAGTTTAATCTGCACAGTTTGGCAAGGTGTTCCATCGTTCAGACCTGCTGGTGATTTGACTTTGATGAATTTAGACTTTAAGGACAGATTATAAAGATTGTTTTACCTGAGGACAGATATACCTATCACATTGCCAGTCCAACAGCAGGGAAAAGGAACAAATTTTTAAGAGCAATAATAGCTGGTTTCACTTTATCTCACAGTCTTCTCCTCCCATCCAGCAACATCAAAATACTGAAAAGAACACATCATGGAGAAACTAGCCTTTGGAGGAAGGCCATGTGATATCATACAGAGACAGCTGCATAGTTCCCAAAAGCTGTGCAGATGTATTGACAGAGCACTAAGTTCAAGATAAATCAGCTCTTTTTCAGTTCTACTGATACGGGTTGTTGGATCTCCATACATCACTCCACGAACTATGAATGCAGTAGGGTTGATTAGGGCTTTATACTATGCTGACTTCTTCACAGAAAATAGAAGCAGACTCTTCCAATCTCTATAATCAAATCCAATCTTAGACTTACTTAAGAACTAGGCATCTGGCTAATGGCTCACCATCCTACACAATACTATTCTTTCAATGTTTTTACTAGTGAGGAGAAAACTGTTCCCTTCTGCAGCTTTCTCCTACACAAAATGCCTCCAAAGCTTTTTTTTTTTTTTTTCCTGTTGACCTTGCCCTCAAGACTGCCTATGCATTTTACATTATGCAATGTACTTCTAAAATGTGTAAAATTTTCTATGTCTATCAAGTGAACATATGGAGATCTTACTATGCTTCTTCCAGTTTGCTCTATCCTGTTCTTAGGGGCATGATGGACACAGCCTCAGTAGCAGTGGTAGAGCAGTTCTGTACCTAAATCTTGTTTTTCCTATGTGGTCAGGACACCTCCATAAGAAACCAAGGACATAAGATCCCTTTCTTTATGTTCAATTGCTCTGGACACATAGCTCTAAGAGACAGACACAATCAGCTGAACTCCCTAATAAGCAGCTGTTGTTCCTTCTGCAAAAGCCATTGCACTTGGCATTGCTGTTATGAATTGGACCTCTCTGATGATACAGATGGGGGCCTGTGAATTTCAGCCAGGCTTTAGCATGATCTAAGCAAAAGTCTGTTCAGCTGAGCTAATATCTTTGGGTACTCACAACTGCTAAATGCAGAAAAAAACTGCTGGCAAATAAGGAGGTGCTTATGAACTGTCTGGGGCTAAGATAGCAGTCTGCAAAAGTCTCATCCTTGAGAAGGTAAATTCTGACTAAGCAGCATCAACTTACTACTATTCATTATGTTCATTTGTATCTGGCAAGTATCAGACCTCCAAACCAAGGGCTGTAAAAAGGTATGTATTCCCACTATTGCAAGCTTGCTCTTTTTTTTTTTTTTTTTTTCTTTTTTCTGTAGGAGATTGCTAGATTCTCACCACCTATCATTTACCAAAAGTTATCTCCTGTGCACTCTTGTCCTTAATATTTAGCAGAAGTAATACCTGTAATCCAGCTTAGACTTCATTTGTGAGGGAACTGATTTGGATTTCTCCAAGACACGAGACCACGGTGGGATTGATATATATGCGGTGTGACAGTCAGGGACCAGGAGATGAACTGAGAAGCTAAATTACCCGACAATATAGACACAAACTCAATTTAGAGCTTTTTTTTCTTCTCATTGTTTCTGTTATATCAGGGTTATAAGCTATGGCATTTAAAAATCAGAATCCTCAGTGCATATGCTGGTGACATTCCAATAGAAAATATCATAGCCTTTTCTGGGTTAAATTTGATTGAGATTATCCAGAAGAGAAAAGTTACCTTAGAATCATAGAATCATAGAATCTCTAAGGCTGGAAAAGACCCACAGGATCATCCAGTCCAACCGTTTGCTCTTCACCAATGGTTCCCGCTAAACCATGTCCCTCAACACAACATCCAAACGCTCTTTAAACACCACCAGGCTCGGTGACTCCACCACCTCTCTGGGCTGCCCATTCCAGTGCCTGACCACCCTTTCAGAGAAGTAGTATTTCCTAACGTCCAGCCTGGATCTTCCCTGACGCAGCTTGAAGCCATTCCCTCTCGTCCTATCACTAGTCGCCCGAGAGAAGAGGCTGACCTGACCCCCAGCTCACTACAACCTCCCTTCAGGTAGTTATAGAGAGCAATAAGGTCTCCCCTGAGCCTCCTCTTCTCTAGACTGAACAACCCCAGCTCCTTCAGCCGCTCTTCATAAGGTCTGTGCTCCAGACCCCTCACCAGCTAGAAACCTTCATGCCTTCTGGTTTCTGTCTTCAGCTGGGAAGGGGCAAAGTACTTTAGCTAACTTTGAGAGCAATATGATCTCAAGAACTGTTTTTTGGCTGATAAACAGACTGATTGCAAAAGATGTCTATATAGAAAAAGAATGCCTTTGATATTAAATTGGTTTAAGACTGATCGAACTACACTAACTTTTCTGGAATTAGTCCAGAGTTTCATACTAGTCTAAACACTTTGTACCTTAAGCCCAATAACTCACATCGTGAGTGTTTTACTTGGAAGAAGAACCTAGTTCAACTCTTATTCAAAATGGTGTGGACTGTGCAGGTTCTATGCCAGAAGTTGTAAAAGGACCTTAGTCCAATTATACAATTTTTTAGATAGAAACTATCACTTCTGGATTATTTTCTTCAAAAAAATATAATTTCTCTTTAGACAGGAGAGATTAAAGATTAGCAGGAGTTTGGCAATTCACTGCACCGACTTACACATTTCTTAGACAAAAATAGAGTAGGCATTTTACTTCTGGTGCAGATTTTCTGCAAGACAAAGCAGTTAGGTTGTGGTGTAGGTACTCTCCTGCACAGTCAAAAGATTTCACCAAAGTTAATTTAGAGTGGGGAGATCAAACAGTTTTAGCATGCCTTCATGCAAAACAGACCCCAGTGTAGCTGAAAT
Organism: Gallus gallus; assembly: GCF_016699485.2. Classification (NCBI taxonomy): domain Eukaryota; kingdom Metazoa; phylum Chordata; class Aves; order Galliformes; family Phasianidae; genus Gallus; species Gallus gallus. The sequence goes on from NC_052532.1 coordinate 138,482,798, forward strand.
TTGACATTGTAAAATTGACATTGTGGAACCACCTGTTTGCTCAGTTTATCAGTAAAAAATGTCATTTCCACCTTCTGGTTTTTCAAATGAGACCTTGATGTGTTGATCTTTCTATGTAATCACTCATAAACTTTCTACAGTGAACATTTTTTTGTTCAACTCTTACAGAACATAGAGTCTCTATTTGAGCCATAGAAGTTAGGTTCTGTAACACCAGGTGTATAAGAAAATAGGTCCACTGAATGCAAAGATACTGTACTAAGACTTTAATTCAAAACAGAAGCAGTATTAAAGGGGTTTTTGACTTTCATGTACAAGTATAAAAATACAAGCACTAGAAATATGAAAGCTTGTTTGTTCTGCATTCTTCATCTACTCTCTCATATTACCAGAGTATTTTTGCAATAGATATTGTTACTATGGCAACATTCTTTAATGGATAAATACCATATTTGTAACTGAGCTGAGATGGCTTTTGCAGAACCAAGCTCGAGTAGAATAGCATGCCAATCCACCTTTTCCATATGTAAAAATATATGTATGTGTTGCAGTGAAAGATTTCAGGACCTGAAGTCATTATGTGCTTCTTATGTTCATCATATGTACATTTCATTTGTTTTCAGTGCTCACAGCTGTATTTCTGTGACATTATATAAAAATAAATGCTTTGGAATAAGAGAGAAAAAGAGGAAAAAAACCAGCCTTCATTACTGAGTCTTCATTTACAGAATATTTTTCCCTTTATTTTGTCCAACTTGAAAATCATTTTTTAGCAGTTTAGATTAATATGAACCAGTTTTACATGCACATTTTTATTAGCTACTTAAGTAACACAGAAAACAAGTGTTACAATATTTACTTTCTGCAGATTATGCAAATAAAGTGACTGCTTTTGTTGCCATTGAAGTTAATGGGAGTTTTGCCACAGACACCTGTGGGAACTGGTTGTGGCCTTTAGCGACTCAAAAAATATGATCAAAGTGAATATGTATTCTTATTTTTGAAATAAAACTATGATTAAGCTACAGTGGTTTCTGTGCTGATAGTGCTCTTCAGAGCAGCATTTTTTCAAGTGATCAGTGTTACTCAAATCTAAAAGGATGTGGAGTGCATATTCTGCAGCAGTTTTTAAGTGCTGAAGGGACTGGGACTGCAACAGTGAGGAAGTTCGTTGCACAGACATAGGATAGCAGTCTCAGGTCAAGCTGTTACAGAATCTGAAAGAAAGAATAGTGAATATGGCTTTTCAGGAATCACAGACATCATGCTAGTTGCACACAGATTCAAGACAATTGATATGGAATAGTCTTAAGTTATTACATCCTAGAGAAGGCATACACGTTGCTAGGGGGTTAAGTCTTATCACATCATTCATAATTAGTTTTCTGAAGTTGTCTTACTGGCCAGTGTTGCTTCTGGTGATTGATAGAGTGGTGGTAAAAGTTGATCCTATCCCTAATGTTCCAAGCTGGGCAGTGGAATATGAATAAATAACATTTTGTCAAAACTTAAAAAAAGAGATTTTTTATTTACCCTTAACTTCACCACCAGTGAGAATGGCTTGTGAAGTACTGAGTCTGATCCACACTTTGCCATTGTCCATTGGAGATGCTTCCAAATGTTACATGGAAAAACATGCATGTGAACGTTAGGCTAAGAGGTAAATATCAAAATCTCTGTTGTCAGCTAAAGGAATGTTATTTGGTTGAATGGAAAGCTGTCTATGTATATACTGTATTCCACATTTCTTAGTGTGTTTTATGACCATCCATGGAAGGTGGATGAGTCTGGCCAGAAAATGGCCACGTTCAATCAGTCTGGTGATGACAAATTGTCTCTCGGATTTTTTTGCAGGCATGTTACACATAGCATGAGTAAATATGAGCCAGTTTCTGTCACTGTAGGCTGTGCTGCAAAGCCCATAATCAGGAAGTGCAGTGCTAACAGCTTCTAACTCAGTCCAGGAGGAAGGAGTGTAGGAGTGGCTGCATAAGGAATGCAGGCAGGTCAGGAGAAATGGCATGAGCTTGTGCTGAATCAGTATATTCCCACTGCAAATTAAAACAGACATTTTCCCTTTCCTCTTAGGCAGGTTTTGAGTCACAAAGAACCTACTCATCTATTTCATCTATTGTGTATCATATAGCTTGGAGGAGGATGAAAAGAAAAGAGGAAGATGAGGGGTAATTTGGAAGAGAGGAACCATATCAAAATATTTTCTCCACAGCCTTAACATCTAACCCATCTATTTGTGCTACTCTAATTGACTTAATTTCTTAAAAGATGTTACGATATAGGGAAATGTTTTTTGCAGAAGTACTTACTTGGAGTAGAAGAGGCGGAAAGCTGGTGTGGCAACCCCATAGCTCAAAAAATTCAATTTTTATGGAATTTTTATTTTACTACACAGTCTTCATTTGAGTTAGTCATCCATCACCCTTACAGACTGGACTTCAAGTACCCAGAATAAATGTCTCTAGACATTTGATGGAGACTCTGTAGCCTTAAAAGTCAAAATCAGCATGCATGATGTTAATCACCACGTGATATACCTCATATTGACAGAATGTGATTCTTTGACAGAATTTCTGGTCTAGCTGGTACAAATAACTGAATAATATAATTTTTCTAGATTTTTGAGAGTTCAACTTAGTATTACACAATATTCTGATTAAAAAATAGCACTTTATAAAATAAGTATATATGAAACGAGTTAAAAAATAGATGAGATGAGAGAAGATAGGGAGAAAACTCTAAAGAGAAGAATTGCTTATCTGTCCACAGTCAACTTCTCTTATAAAAAAAATTATAAATGAATAAAAATAAAATTGCAACCTGCAGAAAAAAAATGTAGGTGGAATAATGTTTGATTAAATACTAACTTACAACAGGTTGCAAGTAGAAGACAAATTGGACTGCTTATGAGATGGATACAGAAAAGCAACGAGGACTTTCATGTTCTTCAAAGACTACGAGAGAAGCTAAGAGCTTCCCTTTTCTTCACATTTATATTCATGAAGTTGGAAAGGGCTTCATGAAAACATCCAGTCATTATTCCTAGTCCTACTATGGGGAGAACTGTAGTTGATACCTGATTGGTATAATGGAGTAGTGGAATTTTCCTGAGCAAAGCGTAGCTGTGTTTCATGATCTTCCTGCTACAGATTTGTGTAGATGGATCACAGCACTGTAGTTACAGATGTGCTTTTCTTCCTTTGAGTTACATTTTAGAAGCTCTCTGCTCCACCCTGTCATCCCTTTTTGGATCCTGGGTTCTCATCCCTCTGAAAAGACATACATTTTCCCATACCTTCTCTTTCTCCCTTAGCAGATCCATCTCATGTAAAAGAGTCACACAGAGGTGCTTAGCCTCTAAATGGATAGAGATTCCCCCTGCTCTTGGCTCAGACAATACTTCTAGTATCCCTGGCTTTCTGTGCCTTATCTCAAATGAATGTCCACAGTGCAAAGCATTTGAGCTCCCTCAGAGATGAAGGATTACTACAACTCTGGGATTTTCAAGGGAGAAGAGAAAACGGGACTGACACACACTTCCACCCAGTATACCCATCCCTGTGTCACTTCCCTGTTTTTTCTAGTCCACCCTCTTCACACTGCTGAGAATTTCAACCACTACTGATAATTTTCTTCTCTCTCACCTTAGTCTCTTTCTTCCCAGCAAGCATTCACATGCATAATTTGTCCTCAAAATGGCATTAAGTATCTCCTGTATGTTCTACTGTACCAAGTCCATCCATTCAAAAATAAAAATATTATAGTGCAAACACTTTCACAGAGGCCAGTTTAGCGCAAGGACATCTTCTCAGTTTCTCTCTTTTATATATCTCTTCCCAAAGACAGATTTGAACTCACATTGGGTAGATGTGATGCAAGAGACAAAAATACTTCATGCCCCAAACATTACTTAAGACCCATATAGGGCAGAAGGCTCAAGTTCCCTTCAGTTGTTTCAGCCATGGTCTCACAGCATTCTAAATTGATTCAGTTGCCAGCTACAGAAGTCCTATCCCTATATCTTGAGTTTAGTACTTATTGGATCTGAGCCTTTTTCAGTCCATTAACGCAAGATTCACTCTTCATAGGATCACAGAATAATCCTTTTGGTGTCTATTCCTACCACCTGCTCGAAGATTGGTCAGATCTGAGATCACATCAGCTTTCTTTCTCCCATTGAGTCTTCAAAACCTCCAACTCTATGGGCAGCCTGTCATGCTGCTTGCCTGTCTTCATTCCATCTTGAACCTTTCATGTTTCATGATTCTTGTGCTCCTGCCATGGAGCACTATGAAGTCTGGCTCCATCCTCTCAGACCACAGACACATGCAGACCCTCCACCCAGTAATCTCTGCCTCAGGACAAACCACATTCACGCAGCCTCTCCTTCTGAGGCAGCTGCTCCCACCCCAATGTGGTAGCTCTTCTCTGAACTTGCTCAAGTTTGTAAATATCTTTGGGCTTTCTGAACATCAGTCAGACCGATTTTTCAAAGAGCCTTACCATTTTGCCTCTCCACTGAAGGTGACAGAGGTCAAGGCTTAGCTGTGGTAAATATTGAAATAATTCCATCAGTTGGAGCACATGAGGCAAAGAAACCAAATGAAGTGGGAGACAGGACATCTGAAATATCATCAAGGGCCAAATTCAGAGAGCTGTCATGTATCTTCTGATATCCAAAGAAACCAACAGCAGTTTAAAGTATCAATCACAGAAATGAAAAAAGTTTATACATAAATGTCTTTATAAACTTCTATCTAAGCACATATAGACACAACTGTATATGAATGCATATAAATATGTATGTGTGTGTTTATCATATACATTATTTAGTGCATTTATTTTCTTGTTCTGGTTTTGTTTGTATTTTGGCATTCTATCTGTAAAGCTTTAATTGTGATTGTGTATGTGGGATAATAATGATTAGGGATTCTTAAAGATTATAACAAGAGAAAGCTTTTAAAGGTTAAGAAACCCATCGTGAGTGTTTTAAATTACTGTTGATCGCAGGAAATTTAAGCTGATCTCTTTATTTACATTAACCAAAAGTGAAAATATATTGCTCTCTAAAATGAAGAAGAAAATAATAAAAGAGAGAACATGGTTGGGATGTCTGCATGACAGGAAAATCATGAACAGCAGAGTGTGAGGGGGTGGGGAGAAACAGAGCAAGGATGATGGTTTTCTAGACTTAAATACTCATGAAATAATTCAAATGAGAATTAAGGATCTGCTTCTTACATATATGATTTTCCAAGATAATAAAGAATCTCTTGCTAAATCCCCTGCTGAAAAAATGATGTGCTTTTTGGGAGGGATGTGATAGAAGAGTGGTTTGTAAGCATTCCAGTTCCCTTTCAGCATGCAGTTATATACATTGATTATTCCTGCTAGCAGTGATGTGCATAAAAACCCATACATCACTCTGCAATGGTACCCTGAAAAATGCTTTTATTACTGGCACACTGGAGAATATTCAGTGAATTTGCTTACACCTGGTCTCTTTGGTGTTGCTTTCATTTTAGGGATTTTATAATCTGTTAATATGAATCCTTTGGTCAATGAAAAACAATTGTGCAATTGTGGTTTTCATAACAGTCTGGATAAACAGCAAAAAAAAAAATAAGTCCTGAAAAAAGAGAGAAGCATTCAAAGACACAGTCAGTCTGGGAACCTTGCATACACTTAATGCATTTATTCACACATTTATTTAGCACATGGTTTTGAATGTTCTTTAAAGCAAAATAATAAACAACAATTTTATTACTTAAAAAAAAAAACTGAAAAATTCTAATTTTTTTTTTGTTTTTTGCTCATTATTCATTTTGGACTCTTAACCTATACCTTATGCATTCCTAATCCTTTTTTCTCTTTCTTTCTTTCCTTGACCTTTTTCTTTTCTCTTCTCCCTCCCTTCCTTCCTTCCTTCCTTCCTTCCTTCCTTCCTTCCTTCCTTCCTTCCTTCCTTCCTTCCTTCCTTCCTTCCTTCCTTCCTTCCTTCCTTCCTTCCTTCCTTTTTCCCTTTCTTCCTTTCTTCCTTTCTTTTTTCCTTCTGTTTTCTTTCTTTCTTTCTCTCCTTCCCTCCTTTCCTACTTTCCTCCTTCTCTCTTTCTTTCTCTCTTTATCTCCTTCCCTCCTTCCCTTCTTCTCTCCTTCCCTCCTTCTCTCTTTCTCTCTTTCTTTCTCTCTTTCTTTTTCTTTCTCTCTTTCCCTTTCTTCTCTCTCTCTCTCTCTCTCTCTTTCTCTCACTTTCCTTCCCTTTTTCTCCCATTCTCCCTTTTCACTCCTTCATGAGGAAAAGCAAGCAAACCCAGTCTGTAGCTTGCTAATTGCCATGCGGGCACTGCAGTCATTTCTCTGATTTTCTCCCTGTTCCTGCCATAGCTTGGTACTCCCTGCAGCCTGGTGCTACGTGAATAGCTTGGCCTATGGGGACCTTTCTGTCTGGGACAGTACCATTCTCTCCAGACAGGGAGAGACGGGGTGTTTTGTTCTCTAGAAGAAAAAAAAAAAAAAAAAAAAAAAAAAAACGGTGGGGGGTGGGGGGGGAAGATGTTGCTGCAGCCCTTCACTTAGGATTCCTCTTCAAGAATTCTAATTCCAGCTGCACACTCCAAATAGGCTTGTGGCAGCCATTATTCCAGGCGTAAATCATCTTCAATAGTTTCGTGTTAACAGACCAGATCTGCAGATTTTTTTTGCTTCCCTATATTACACTGTACTTGCAAATCATCATCAAGTACTACAGTTGCAACAGGAGACCAGAATCAAATACTTTGCTTAAAAGTAATTGACTTGAGAAATGGCTTTGAGAAATTATGAACATCAGAGCTATTGGAAATAGTAATTACTCATATACTGAATTAATGGATTTATGTTTTACCTATATAGAAGTGTGTTTTATTTATCCAGTGTTCCTTTTCTACAGGAATATTCTCATCATCAGTTTTACAGTTATGTTGTGGCCACAGCTACTTGAATAATTTTGTTTTATAAAAAGCTTGTTTCTTAAAATTAATTGTCAAAATACATAGTCTAATTTCTGGAAAGCAAGATCCAGAGGTGGGTTAGAACTTTGCAGTTTGCCCAGAAAGTGGTTAACACAGAACATGCCCTAAACTCTCTGGTTGTTTTTTTGTTTGGTTGTTTGTTTTTGCAAGGCTGGATGCAGATGTCCAAGTTCAGTTTTCATAGTTATGATTTCTTTAGCATCTGCACTTTGTTCAATCTATATTAAATGGACTCCAAGAGCTTTATCACATGGATGCTTTGCTTGATCAGAATGTTAAAGTTGCAGGGTTTTGTAACCAAAATAAAGTTATTTTCTTGAATTAAAATCTTTAATTTCTATAATTATTGTACATATATCCTTAAAGTACTACACAGTCTTCATTTGCTTATAATCAAACCTCTATAAAACTAAAAATAAATCCTGTGCTCAGAACTTCTGCCAGTCTGCACTTCACAGATCAAAACCCAAAGAGCAGATAATTCTTGTGTTGCTACTTATTAAACTGAAAAAGATCACTGTACATTGAAGAGTCCACTGGTATATATGTACATAGATACGAAAACAGAAGTAACAGGTTTCTCCGAATAGCAATGCAATGCACTGCACTTCTGACAGAAAACTGAGGTCAGTAAACCTAGCCAGTTCACTAGAAAAGCACAATCACGAAGGAAGACATATTTCTCATTTTCATATGAACAGTATTTTAAATGTCATTAAACTGGGCTAGGCGTTTCTGGAGAATGGAGTGGTTGTCCTGTGTCCCACTGCACTTTGTCCCCCTTGGGAGGAAGGGGAATCCTTTCATACCAGTCTTTGTTGTTCAAGGCTATGCCCAACTCTCCATTAAAGTGCTGCCTCTTCAGCTGCTGAGACACCCTCTGCTTCCCTACTGACTTGCCAAGATCTTCTGTTACAGCTAAGACAAGCTGCAAGTATATCTACTCTGTTTACATAACAGGCCAGCCAGAACTGGAGTTCAGTGAGGGCAGTGTATAAAAAAGCTATGAGATCTTGGCCTTAAATGACATGCCAGGGTTCACACAGTCTGTGGCAGAACAAGCATAGACACACAAAGCTCCGAAGAGTAGCACACCCTAATTACTAGGGAGTCCTGCTTCCTGTGGGGATAAGTTTATTGTACCCAAAAGTCTGATGACAGTTAGCACCAAGGATAGCTGTGTGCAGTGGCGTCTCATTGTACTCTGTCCTTTCTTCATTTTTTGTCACTGCAGATATTGTTATGCCTTTGACTTATTTTAACAACTCCACCCCTGGAAGTTTTCAAGAAATACATGGATTTGGCACTGAGGGCCATGGGAAACCACCCAAAGATCTCAATGGACAGCATCTGACACCTGCTGCTGACAATACAAGCAAGCATCCCTAGGTTGAAAATATCATTTTTCATATCTATTACTTTTGTATTTGACAGAAGATAATACTGGCTTCTTTAGGTGATAGCTACCCTTTCTAGGAGAGCACTTATGTCTCCAGGTACCCATTAGAATTGCTTAAAGTTTCATATACTAACAATAGCTTCCAAAGCTAGATATTAGAGTAGAATAATTCCACCGAACTGCAGACATAATTATTTTAACTGTTTTTCAATACCCTGAATTGAAATAAAATAAAATAGAATAGAAGTACAAACCCTCCCTTCTTAGACTCAAATCCATTCTCTGTACTCATTAGATTGTGATTTGCATTTCACATAGAGATGTGAGCCCCAACTTGCCGTGGAGCGGTGGTGTTTGCTGGCAAACTCCAAGAAGTCTTGAGGCAAGATCCAGGGAATCTGTGGTCTTTGCAGCCTTTAGGCATGAACATACTTGGTGTATGGATTAGCTGGACCTTTCAGTGCTTTCCTAGAATTCCTCCATGCTTCTTGTTTTGTTTTACAAAAGTATCATGATTTCAGAGTCCGTTGAGCTAGGTAGGCCTGTGGTGTTGCATATGGGAATGTACTGAACTTACACTGATTTTCTAACCCTGCAGCCTATTACCTCTAAGTGGAAGTGGCAAGGTAACTATCCCTGATATTTCTATTTTCCATATTATATAGAGAGACAAGCATCAGAAAAATCAAAGTAATTGCTGTTGTTCTTGACTATGTCTCCCCACTGACTGCTGACTCTCACTATGGTCTGCAATAGACTGCGTCACACACTGCTGCCAGCTGTGAGGTGAAGTCGTCACCCACACTGTGCCACAAACCTACTAACAAGATTATCAGTAAACTGAACTCATTTTTTCCATGTCTGTATTCAGTGAGAGTGATGTGGTGTGCAGAGAGTGAACTTCAGGCAGCATGTAGCCCAGCAGCATCCCATGGGAAGAGAGTGGGAAAATAAAGTTGAGTTTGAAAAGAAAACATGTGCACTATTATCTACACAAGTGTTGCCTGAGAAAAAAAAGGGTGGCAGTATCGCCAGAAAAAAATGTACCCACTTCTGTCTCCTCTTCTGCTACTAAATCTGTTAGAGATTCTTCTAAGTTCTGGACTTTATGAAGTCTGCCATTCAAGGGATGCTGCCCATGTCATTCATCGTCACAAAGAACAACAGTGGAGTCAGCTGAGTTCAGAAGAGTTCTTTGGCTGGTTCACATCAGAGAATCACAGAATGAGACTGACAGGAACGTCTAGAGGCTGTCTGGAACAACCTCCCTTTTCAAGCAGGGGCACCTAGTGGAGGTTGCCCCAAACTGTATCCAGGTGGCTTCTGAAGATCAAGGAGAGGCCACAACCCTTGTGCAACCTATGCCAGTGCTTGGTAGGTTTCCTGATGTTCAGATGGAAGTTCTTGTTTTTCAGTTTGTGCCCACTGTCTCTCGTCCTGGCATCGGGCTTGAGCCTGACTCCATCCAATTTTGCATTCTCACTTCAGATACTTATATACATTGGTGAGATCCCCATGAGACTTCTCCAGGCTGAGCAGTCCCAGCTCTGTCAGCCTCTCCTCACAAGAGAAGTGTTCTAGTCCCTTCATCATCTTCAAGGCTCCTTGTTGGAATCTCTCCAGTAGCTTTATAGTCTTGGTTTGTCTAGTTTGGAGAAGAGGAGGCTAAGAGGCCTCACTTCTCTCCAGTTTCCTGAGAAGGGGAAATGGAGAAAGAGGTGCTGGTCTCTTTTCCCTGGCAACTGGTGACAGGATGCATGGGAACAGCACATTGCTGTGCCAGGGGAGATTCAGGCTAGATATGAGAAGAAATTTATGTACTGTGATGGTCATCAGACATAGGAACAGGCCTTCAGAGGTGGTTCATGCCACAGGCATTTGGATAATGCTCTTAATAATATACTTTAACTTTTGGTTAGCCCTGAAATAGACAGGCAGTTGCACTTCATGATCCTCGAAAGTCTTTTTCAATTGAACTATTCCATGTCTCTCTTGTACTGAGGAGCCTCAAACTGGACCCAGTGCTCCACATGTGGCTTCACCAGTGCTGAGAGGAGGGGAAGGATCACCCTCTTTGATCTGCTGGCAGCACTCCTCCTAATATATCCCAGGAGGCTGTTGACCTTCTGTGCAGCAAGGGCACATTTGTAGCTCATGTTTGTCTTGGTGTCTACAAGGATGACTTCCACAGGTCTTTTTCTGGAAAGCTGTTTTCCAGATGCCCCCCACACATCCTCATTCCTGGGGTTGTTCCTCCACAGATGGAGGAATTTGTACTTGTTGAACTTCATGATGTTCCTTTCAGCCCATTTTTTCAGCCTGTCAAGGTCCTTCTGGATGGCAGCGCAGCCCTCTGGTGAGGCAGCCACTCTCCCTGGTATGTGTCATCAACAAAATTTCTGAGGGTTCACTCTGCCCTGCCATCTTGAACATTAACAAAGATGATAAACAGAACTGGACACTGTACTGACCTTTAGAGTACTCCTCTCAATACTGGCCTCCAAACATTACTGTTGTGAATGTGCTGTTGACTCCTGACCAATAGATTGTGCAAGCTTTGCAACAGTCTACTTGAGTTTTGGTGTACTCTTTGCACAGCATGGCAGTGTATAAACAGTTGTGAGGATGCAGGGACCTAAAGAAAGCTACAATCCAGATCCCTTCAATTCCTTATCGCCCTCACAAAAATTCCAAGCACCCTCACTTCATATTGGTGTTGAGTAAGTGAGTTCCAACTACCTACTTTCCTTTTGTGCTTCTGGCACTGGCAAACCTCCCCTTTCCATTTATTTCTGTAATTGGAAGATCTGCCACCTGCCCCTGCAAAGGATCTAGTTCTTTTTCTCTGCCATTTCCTGCCCTATCCTCTTCTTCCTGGAGAAAAAAACACAAAGATAAATTCAGAAACTTGGTAGTAGGCAAACATCCCATAGATCTTTGCAAGTAGTTGAAAGGAAATGGCAGCCTTTGAGGAAATGGTCTCAGTGCTGCTTTTTTCTTCTTTTTCTTTTACCTCAGGAAAAATGGACCAATGAGGATGACGATAACAAGAGCAATAATAAAAACTATAATTACCTCTATTTTACTTAACAGAGAGTACCCTTTGTAGATTTGTTGAATTACTATCTTTAGTCCTTCCTCCAGTTGATCCTACTATTTCTTGTGTGGGTCATAGTTACAGCAGCATTCTGCTTGTAGAAATGTAAAGTTGGTTTTCAGAACTAGACAGAAAGAACAATAGATTTCATGACCAGCTTTAGAAGCTTCTTTCTCTCAGGCTGCTAAACAACCTATCTGAGTTTTCCCATGAAAGCTGCTAGAAATTCTAAATGAGGAAAATTCAGAGTGCTCTTCTAATTGCATATTGAATAACTGTCCTAGATCTAATAACTACAAGTTTCTTTAAGGATCGTGCAGATTTGTTTTTCATCTGTCTTTTGATTGGAAAAGTAAATAACCATGATCTGTGAGGATGGTGGGAGTTCAGAGCAGTTCTGAGTCAATTGCTTTGAAACTAATGTCTTGTTTCAATTTTGTCTTAAATGGCAGTTTAAGAAACGCTGTTTGCAGCAGCTATAAGTGGATATTTTAGGAGAAGTTTATTTGTAAATTAGCCCTGAGCCATGAATTCTCATAAAGAACCGCAGTGCAGACCTTGTAACTGCTTTCCGTTCAAAACTCCTGTCTGCTGAAGTAGAGGTATTCATGCCTATAAATGTTTTGTTGTCAGCTGCAGTACCGCTTCCTAATGTCAGCTGAAAGTAACCAGTAATACCAGAGGTCACTGACTAGCCCCACTGCATTCTGCAAAGTGCTGTCTGATGGCTGTGGGCCAGTTTCAGTGCAATAACTGCAGATGTTGGTTTGCTCCTGCCATGCGCTCACCTATTCCTGCTACATGGCAATCTGAAGACAGTAAATCTTCAGTTGTATTTGGCTACCATTTTTACTAACATTCCTCCACCTACTGGAGTCATATAGTTTCACAGCGGTGTTTGCTTTCAGCAAATAAAGATGCTGGCTGCATGCCTACTTGCATCTGCAAATATCAACCATTTAGCAGTAAATTATGGAATAATACTTAAGAGATCAAACAGCATTCAAATCACATTTTCACACGAGAGAATCCACCTTTCTCTTTATACTTACAAACTCCAAGAATTAGACATTTCAATTAAAAGTGTCAAAAAACTTTCAATAAATAGTGGGGAAAAATAGTACATTTTTAACAAAATATATACATCACAGCCTCCTATCCTATAATTCCACAAAGGCGTTCCTACCACATTTATTAATGTAACTTTCTTGCTAGGAATTACAGCCTAATCTCTACAATTGTGTACACTATATATTTTATTTTGATAAATACAATATAAGGTTGGTACAGTATGGGGAATTTTCATTCTGGGATTTTGTTCTGATACAAGAAAGAACTTGCTAACCCCACTTCATTTTTTCATGTGGAAAGCAAAATGTTAAATCTAAAAAATCCATAGGTATGATGGACTGCTTTGAGATGAGGGCAGTTGTTTGTTTTTAATTAAAAAAAGGAATCTCTCCTTTCCCCTACTGCAAGGAAATCTGCATATTAAAAAGCTGCAAAAATGAGGTTTATATTTATTCTTTATGGCTATGACATGGGGGAGAGGGCAGTTATTGTTTTGTTCAGTGTTGACATCAGCCTTAAGACTGCAGACTGCAGGCCTTTGCAGTAGAATTAGACTTCCATGTTGCATAATGAGATTCATTATAATTGACATGCATAATTCCAATCATGTTCTGTGTTGATTCAGCCTTTGTTGTCAAGACAGCCTGTCATTACATACTGAACTAACCTTACTCACATAAAAATTAAAACAAAACACCTTCAGTGGTTGTTGGTTTGGGGTTTTCTTTTCCTGAAATGAATGCCAGGTACCCCATCTCTCCCCACCTCCACTTCTCCCGCAGTGTTTTCTCAGTGAAGCCAGAAAATCCAATGCGTGGTGCAGAACAGCCTTTCCGCAATGAGAAAAGCTGTTCTCAAAAGATGATCCCACAGGACAGTTTTCTACATTATTGTGTCAGAAACAACACTATAATAAATATATAAATTAATAAAGCAGAAATGGGTCTTCAGTATTCCCAGAGTTGAGAAGAATGGCAATTAGTAAAGACTACCAAGGCTGTTAATGTTCATGACATGCCAATCAAGGTCACTCAGAAGTACTAATTCAGTGAAATATGGTAAAATCAGAAGGCTTGACCTTTTCAGCTGCTCTGTGTTTTTTAGAAGAGAAATGAAAAGCTGACCCACTATATCACTTTTTTCTTTCTTTTTTTTTTTTTTTTTTTTTTTTTTTTTTTTTTTTGCTACTCATTTATTTAAATGATATTAGTGAAACTAGTATCGTGCACTAGTTTGTCTTGGGTGGTTTCCCACAAATGGAACTGACAATTTATAGATTTATAAAGGCAACCAATGTGCCCATACAGACATTTCACAGAATCACGGACTCGCAGGCTGGCTGAGGCTGGCAGGGCCTCTGGGTCCCTCTGACCCACCCCCTCTGCAGCAGGGCTACCCAGAGCAGGATGCCCAGGGCCATGACCAGGAGGCTGCTGAATGTATCCAGGGAGGAGACTCCACAGCCTCCGGCACCCTGTGCCAGTGCTCGATCACCTGCACAGCAAAGTAATGCTTCCAAGGCTTTCAGCTCAAGGCCTGAGTGAGGCTCAGGCCTGGAGAGGAGAAGGCATAGGCTGAAGTGAACGCAGGCAGAAGTGGGTTGGTGCCTGTTGGAGGCAAGCCTTCCTAAACCTGTTGGAAAGGGCAGAGGATGGTACTTGCTGGTGGCTTTCTGCAGTAGTTTTGCCTTTGCTCCAGAATCTCAGCTATCATGAGAGAGGCTGCTCGGTGAAATATGAGATTGGGAAATGCCAGCACTCTCTGCGATGGGGTCCTGGTGTTGGTTGAAAACTTTTATGGGCACTTTTGTCAGTGTTGGGACATTTGTAGTTCTTCTTTCACTCATTAATTTCTATACTTGTGAAATTACGTAGCTTTCCTTCAATCGAGAAACTGAATGAAAGGGAAGAGGACCAGAAGACAGGATTTATGTAGCCCACACCCTTCTAGATCATCAGTGAGGAGACAGTGGCTACAACGGCACTATGTGGCAACTACACCTCCTTCTTAGACTGGGTCTTAAAAAATAATTTGAGACATAAAAGCTTAGCTATCTGGGTGCCCACTACAGTCTGTGGAGATCCAGGGCCTGATTTAGTTGCCCTTTGTAATTCATAAGGTATTTGAGCCATCCTCGTGGTATGATAAGGACCAGCTGCGTGGTCCTCTAAAATGGCAGCTGGAGACTGGTAGAAATATATTAAGACATCTCACGTGGCACTAGATGCCTATATTTAAACAAGTGACTACCACTTCAGATTGTCATTGACTATAGTGTTGAGACAGTGGCTTCTGGACAATCATACAATGTTTATTGCAAGCTTCTAAATGCAGGTGTCTGAAATGAAGCTGAACTCACATTAAGGACAACACTTCAAATTGCATCTTCTTTTTTTCCAGTGTGATTTCTAGAAACACATTTATCTTTCAAATTTTAATCCTGGCACCAAATCTGATAGAAATCAGGCAATGGATTCTGAAATTAATGCGGTGAGAATAAGGTAATTTCTTGCTACATTAGAAAGTTTGGAAACAGATGTAACTGGTGACCATCTCTGAGTAAAGTAAAGGTAAAAATTACTTTATTAAGGACACACCAACTATGGCCATGATGGTGCCTACAAGCCTTCTTTGCTACCATAAGAGATATGTAAAAATGTTTTCCTTAAAACTTTCTTGTAGATATATGTTTGTGGAAAATGGAGACACTTCATAAAATGTCGGGTTTTTTATTTATTTTTTTATTATTATTTTTTTCCCCAGAAGATATACAAATTAATCAAAAAGTGATGTATGTAAGAAACATTAAATGGGATAAATTGTATTGAGAGAAGTTACTCTTCAGCAAATAAACCATACCTGAAAGACAGAAAGATTTTTAATATGAAATGCTGCATACTGAGCGTCAGTATGCCCCTGAAGCTTAGCAAAGGAAATTAATAAAAGGATAGTCTTATTTAAAAATAAGCCATCAGAAAACACACATTAGACAAGTTTGGTCCGACTAGAGAAATCTACTTGGGTAAAGAAAAAGGGAAAGGCAGGAAGAAAAAACGAGAGATTATGCACACTGTTATAATTTGCTGAAGTACTCCGGCACCCTAGGGTGAATGTTATTACATATCTACTTACAAACCATTTACTTTGCCAACTAATATTGCCTGGAGTCTATCAGCTAGCAGCTGCAGGTACTTACGTCTATATCTTTATCTATTAGATTAACAAATCAAAATTTTAGGCACTTTTGTTGATCCATTATTTTCTATTTCTACTTCAAATAAAGCAATTCTAAATGTTCATGTTTATCTTGTCATCACAAATCAGTACCTGTGTTTATATTTTTACATTTTAATACCAATCTTGAAATTCACAGTTTGCTTCCTGATTTTAATTACATCTCAAATGCTAGGGAAGAGTTTGAACTAATGTGAAAACCTGCCAGCAGATTAATGGTAGAAGAGTGTGAAGAAATGTCTTTACTGATGAAAGCCATCTTATTCTGCTGACTGTGATATATATCTGTGTGCATATATGTCAATAGAGTTCTCTATTGACAATGTTCTCTCCTTCACTTAATTTCAAAGCTACTCCTATCAATCAATGGCAATTCTTCAGAGAGAGTCTAAGTAAGACTCATTACCTGAATTATATATATAATCATGCATATGCAATAAGGCTTTTTAAATCATTCTCACAAGCTTAATCATTTCCAGTACATTGGTGAAGTCTTATGCCATGAAGTCTCCTGTAATGGTACTATAAATGCTAAGAGAGATGTTAAAATAAGAAACAGAGTCTCTTATGCATTGAAATACTGAAAAAAAAAAAAAAAGTGTATTTTCTTCTATTTGATTTTGAGTAAATATCAGAGTTTTTTTAATTCATTTATTTTTTTTCCCTACTATGGCTTACATTAGTAAATGAGTCCTGAATTGCATTTTTATTTGAGGACTCCTATGTGCCAGTCTGGCAGTGGAATGAAATTATTCAGTGGGAGTAAAGTGCAGCTATATTCACTTCAAGACCTTTACATAGTCTGAGATGGGACAGTTTGGTATCCAGCTTTCAATGAACAGTGAACATTTTGCAGTTCTGCAAAGTGATGGATGCTCCTAGAATGTGCTAATGGAAACAGAGACCATATAGTACCTGATAGATTTTATCTTCATTTAAATGTGAAGATATAGTTTAGGAACCTAAAAAGCTTTATCTGACTGACAGCAAGCTTCCCACATGTGATAGTATATATGATTTTGAATCTTCAAATCATATGCCCATATATTCACAGAAGTATCATACATTCCTTTCCTGATGAGCAAATGAATTTTAAGGCGTAGGATTGTCCTTTCCCTATTAACTCTCTAAAATATGAACAGCATTCATTGCTGCTTGATGATAATAGTGACCTTATAATAGTTTCCATGGAAAGAATTCTGAGATCATAAACAGTGACAAAGTGAGTTTGTTAGTTACCAAACATACACATTCCAAAGGTACATGACATTTAATTCTAATCTATTTTTAGAAATCATAGGAAAATTAAGACAAATTAACTTTTTCCAGCAGAAGCACTTACATTGCATTTCCAAATACAATTACAGAGGAGGACTTCTAATTGACTATTATTAGAAATCGAGTCATTTCTATTACACACTTTAAACTGTTCTCCCAAACAGGGTAGGTTTAAAAGGCAGCATTTATGATGGATGCAGTGAACTGAGCGTCTGAGTCAGATGACCTACATTCCTCTAAGCCCCTGTGCGTAATATTTTGTTTAGATGACACAAGGCTGATACTCATTCAGCACCTTACTTAGGCTTTTGAACTCTACTTCATACTACAGTGTGATGTGTTCTTATGTATAGAGGACAGAAAGCATTGCACTGGGTCTGGGACACTCGTCTTTGACGCAAATAGATATTTACCATTAATTGCAGGGTCTCTTATCCTTACACTGTGACCTTGTAGAGCAGTTTGCTCTGCTTCACAGTGAGTACCTGGAGCAAAGAACTGCTTCCATTTAAGGTGAAACCTTGGCAAAACAGGAAAGAGGTTTTTTCCATGCACCTGTCCTTATAGGTAGTGGGAACATATTGCATTCAAGTGTGATTCTCTCCTGCCCTCCCAGCAGTTTCTCCAAGAAACCCTCACATCTCTCAAGAAGCTGTCATCAGCATCTGATAAAGGCTGACAGCAACCACTGAGCTGATCCAGAGCTTTGCTTTGGAACACAAAGAAAGCATCTTTTGTACCCAAAGAAACAGTCCTCTGTTTTGTCATGCCCTTTCTTTACGTCCATGGGCAAGTCTCTCTGACATTGTTGTTCATATGCTTAGAAGTTTTGACAGCTTAACTATTGGTTAGAAGCATGGGAAAAAGTCTTTTACTGACGTGGCTGTAGTGTCAAATACTCTTGTATAAAAGCAATTGCACCAGCAAAAATTCCTCTAGCAAAGATAAGTTATTCTATTTGGAGATAACTGCTAAGGCTGCACTGCAGCAGAGGTGGCTTTTGCCTCTGTGAGTGACCTCCACTGAGAGTGGGGGAGGAAGGTGACGGTTAGGAGAGGTGTGTCACGCAAACCTTAGGACGGACTGACAAGCACGCTGCGTCTTCTTTGCTAGGCAGGAGGTAATCATTTTCAGCCTGATAGGCTATTTTAAAGCTAAAGCAAGATAAGGGGTACATTTTAGATAATGAAACACTCATAAGCCAGAGTGAAAAGGGCCATCAAGAGAGCAAGAACTTTCATGGTGAAGAATGTTTGGCAGGCAAAAGCTGAAAATAGTTCTTACGGGAGAAAATACCGCCCATGTTACTGAACCCAGGCACGGCTTCTTTCAGGCTGGTATCCCACTTCAGGCAGTGCGTAGTGGTAGAGACTTCAAAGGAAAGCCCTTGCATGGCATTTGTGGAAGGACGGAGATAAAATGCTTATTCCTACGTTTTGCCAGGTAGATGCTTTCCATTAGGATGACATGCTGTGATTGTGATATACTTACTTGCTAATATTAATAAATACATTTTATTTAATTTCCAAAACAGACACATGAATTGGTTGTTTGAATAAACTATATTTTTCCAAGAGTAAGATTATGTCTCACGTGTGGATACCTCTTTCACTACAGTGATGTTCTTGATGCATTCAAATGAACTGAAAGTATGCATTGGAAGATCTCATGAAAGGAAGGAAAGCAGGTTTCTTTTTGAAGCAGTAGAAGCCCTGCAATGTTTGGCTGTGAGCTTGTTTTATAAATAGCGCAGTAAACCCTGATGCTCACTCTTCTCTGAAACATCTATAATTAAAGGGTGATGGGCCAGATTGTGAATGCCTTATTCAAAGTGAGACTGTTCATGGTGCAAAGTACTCTCCAGAGTGAGTAAGTGCATCATAATTTGGGCTGCTGTTGTCAGAGTTTAGTAATAGACTGCTATATAAATAGGCCCTTGGAAAGTACCAAAGAATTCAAGCTATTGTAATTGCATTAGTATAGCTGACAGTAATCAGTGGGAAATATTCTGGTGTTTTCTGGTAAATTCTGATTGCATGTAGGCAAAGGTAGCTTTTGAAGGCATTGAAAAGGTGTGTCTTTTGCACTGGTTTCTACTCAAAGGCAATTGTGCAGAAACATACATGCCCTTTGCACTGCTTATTTCCATCTGAATTTATTGACATCCCTCTGATGAAGATGAGAGACAGTGACTTTTATATACTCTTGTTGGTGCTGGACTTTTTATGTTTAATAGGCATCAAATATTCAAGGTATTTGCATTCCTAAGAATGCATAAAGATGCTTTACAAAATTTTCAGGAGTTTATTTCTGCTGTATCTGGTATTTGATCTACATAGAAACTGAAAGTTACCTTTTTCTATAGGAGTCTCAAGAACTTCACTGCACAAAGCTATTAATCTAAAATTGTTCTAGCTTCTAGCTTCATTTGTTCATTAAATTAAAAAGAATATTAATACGTTCTTTGCACACTGCTTTATCTGTAAGTTATAATAAGTATTTGCAATCTTTCAAGGCTATTATAATGAATAATAGGACTTAATAACAAATATTTAGCTTTTCTTTTTAAAAATCCTAGTAGGAGTACTATTTACAGGATACACTCATGCTAATTCTCTGCCTCTATTGCTTTTGAATCGTGTGCTTTGAAGCCTCCTTTGGCTGTAGCTCTCTGATCCATTAGTCTTTCTGGCACATGTTCTGGTACTCTTTGTTTTGTTGTTTTTTTTAGCTTTTCACATAAATGGGATTCCACAGCACAGTTGCCCTAGATCATCACAATAGTTTTGAGTGAGTGCTTTGCAAGTTGCTTAAATCTACCCATTCCTATACCTGTTAGGTCAAGGATCATGTGGCAGCAGTTGCAGTCACAAGACATGCAATGATCCTAAAATCTAACTTTAACTGCGTCTTTTGTCAAGCTACTACAAGAAATGTGTCAATCTAAACAATGCAGTGAAATACATGCATACATCTTTATCTCAATCTCATCAGAATTCTTAAAAACAAATTTAGTAAAATCTTCTCTTGGTCAGGAATTCATAGTCCTTTTTCCTTTCCATGACTCCCTTTCTTAATCATGATTTGTATCTTTCTCCACTTCACAATCTGTTTCTTTCCACCATAACTGATGTTAAAAGTACCCCTCCTCCATATTTTGCTTCCATTTTTATTAACCTTTTTTTGTTTAATTATCTATTCCTAATCTCTCTTGCTCTCAGTCTGTCACGAGGCATATTTCACATGTTCTTGTGCTAATATATTAAGTGTTCTTCTGAATGAACTGCCCAAGTCACCGAGTTACAGAGCTCTAGTCCATAGGCCCATGGCTAGCTGCAATGGTCACACTGTCCTAATGCTTAGGGTTATTCCACCCACAAAGAATGGTCACATCTTCAATGCATGTCTTATTCCTTGGATTTCTTTTGCCCTTTTGACATGAGATACTGTTATTATCCTTTGTTGTTAAGGATGAGGTTTTATTCAAATACATTAAAATAATGTGAGGATTATTCAACACCCCACTGGAACAGTGTTTTTATAAGCGTGAAACCAAGAGTAAGTGATCCAACTTCGGAATGTATGAGAGCACCTAAGAAGGCACAAGGCCCAGCAGTGCTAGAAGATGATGTCAGGCAAGGAAGATGAGCCTGGGGCAGTCTTGTCCACACACATTTCCAGGCACAGTATTAGAACTCAGTGCAGCTGAAATCCATGCCCAGTCATTGTTGTGAAGAGCTGGTTTGAGCCATTGAGAGCAGAGACATCAAATAAATAGCGCAGAAGATCAGTGGCTGAATACTTGTGTTGACTTGTAGACCTCTTTTATTAAACAAATAATGTAGCCAAACAATCTAAATCCTCACATGTGGCTTTCACAGCTGAGTAACCTTGTTAGCTTCAAATGAACTCTTGATTTAAATTTACAAAAATAGATTAAAACATAGACATTTTAGCTATCAGAATTAGTTTAGTATTTGTGTGCTATTTTAACAGTAATATTTGTTGAGTTATCCTTCACTCTGTGGCCAAAATAAAACAAATTCCTTTCTACTGTAATGTGTTGAATGGATAACTTCAATTGTTCTTAATGATTATTTTTGGATTTGCAAGCGTCACCAATAGCTGAATTTTATTTCTGTCAGCAACAGTGACTATTTTTGCTTTTACTTTTAAGGAAGGAATGTTTTCTGAAAAGTCAGCTCTGAGTTCCTAACACTGCATAGCAGAGAATCCCCATGGCTTACATTTCTACTAGTACATTCATTACACCTAACAACAACCAGACTGCCTCCTGGTAATTGTTCCAGGCTTACACTAACACAGTTGTTCCCAAAATTTTTCTGGAGAAGTATTACTTGGCTCACGCAAACACAATGCCAGGGACTGTTCAAGCAATTGAACAGTACGTAGGATTGAATTTCATTGCCTAGCCAATTCAGTGGTGCTGTTTAATTTCTTGGTACAGATACAGTCATGGTAAAAATGGATGCGCGATATGCAGTTGTATCACATTTACACGCTAAAAGCAGAGATTAGAAGTGTTAAAAAGGCTTTTAAAGTTCATAAAACTTTCATATTAACTAAAGAGTGCATATGAACGCTGAACTTCGTAAACCTGCTACAACTGGTGGATGAACAATGCTATCTATCAGTGTACTCCCAATACCCAATTGTATACAGTGTCTATAGGCACACCCATTAGTTCATGTATATAGCGTTTACTGTGGAGCTGCCTGCTACTTGCCTACATTCCATAATGTAGGAGGAACGTCTATGCTTGTACTGTATATAGGTTTACATAATTACTTGATTTCTAATCTCGCATTATAAACCATTTATATTACTCCAGAAGTTCTGTCTTTTGAAAGCTGTGTCTTTCAGGCTTGTTGTCTCTTTGAAGATTGTTTCACTTTTGTTTATTTTTTTGAAAAAGAGCTTGCATATTTAACAAGTAAGAGAGAAATCTAGGCTATCCTAAACAAACAAACAACCAGACAAATAAATAGATAAAATCAAGCAGATCCAGGCAGTAAAAGACTGTGGAGCATTTTGAGCTCAGGTTTTTCATACCGAAGGCATTTAATGAATAGGTTTGGTTTTTTTGAATGTTACAAGAAAAATTGACCAAGTAGATTTTGAAAATAACATACCTGGCATCCATATTAGGCTCTGGATGTCTTCTCACTCAGTTATAGTTGTACCAGAAGCATTTTCTTTGATATTTCCTGACTTGTAACCACACAAAAGTGCAGTTCTTCCACCCATGTAACAGAGCCTTCTTGAGATTCCAGGAAGGACTAATAGCTGCGTAACTGATTAGCATCTAAAAGTGTGTTAATTCTCTGCACCATTATGAATGCAAACATATATACAGCTTAAAAATAGTTTTATGACATGTAACTGCATCATTTGGTGAATGGAAGAAGTTCAACACACTATCCATCCCAGAGTGGAATAGTGGAATTTGTGTCATTTCTTATATGACAAGCTGCTAGGTGACTTGTGAAATGAAAAACACCCAAGCAAAAAGGACTAAACATCTCTCTAGGCATTTATAGTTTTCATTTTTTGTTTTCATTCTGTCGTCCCCCCCCCCACACACACTTTTTTTCCCTGGAAATCTGTAAAGATAACATTTAAAATAACCAATAGCAGAAGGCTGATGAGTCATGAGAGTCATGAGTGCAGAGAAGGCCATATTTTATTTTCTTCCAGACTCAGCTTCTACTCTAGCCGATGCAAACATAAAATGAGACTGGATTATATTTATGTAGATTACTACGTTAATTGCAGTCTCCACTAACTGAAGTTATTTTCTCATCCATTTTGAAAGATGAGTTGATATTAGATTACTATTTAAAACCTTCTACATCCAGCAAGGCAATTCCGTCTCAAAATAAAAATAGCTTGGAGAAAACCTTGCCCTCTTTTCAGGCTTGCTAAAATTGCAGTAAGCTTGGTTCATGCTTTGTCTAGCTGGCAAATCTAGGTTATAGATTAGTAGGTGGACTTATGTCTGCACAGTTCAGTGATATGAGAACTGAGAAAATCTTTCACTGTAAATTTTTGAATGAATTTATATATTCAAAGCCCCAGAAGGATCATCCTTGTTTATTCTGGTTGTCAAGATATTAAAAAGGTTTAGGAAGCAAAATTCTGGCCTTTTATAATTTGCATTGTTTGTAGCAATTCAGAGAAGCAGAAGAGAAAAGAAAAACAGATCACTGAAGAAACTGCAAAAGTCATAATATGGAGATGACTGAGGAAAAAAAAGATTTTCTGTTCTTACAGGTGAGTTTTCTGTTGACATGAAGACTGAGTTAGCACATAGTGCACTCCTGACTGTGACAAGTAGATCTTTACAGTCTGCAGATCAGAAGAAATTGTGAACAGTGAGGAAGTCTGAACCACTGCTGCAAATAACATTTTTTTCACAAGTTCTTTTTCCCCAGTTTTTCGGGAGAGGGTGATAATTTTGTCTGTCTGATCATTATGTTGCAGTAATTAAAAGCAAACAAACAAAATCTCAAGAAAACCTTCATACTAAACTGCTTTTTGTAAACATCTAGGTCACAGCACTTTTCCCTTTTCTTCCAGGACCTAATTTCATGGACCACTTTTGTATCTCAGTGGGATTGTATATGAATGAAATCCCTGTCACATATAAAGGACAAGGTCAATACAGATGAAAAATAGATACAACAATCATCGCCTTATAAAGGAATAATGGCATTCATATTCATAATGGTAAATTTTAATTGAATAGCACAAGAAGAGACAGAAACACAAAAGGTAGACAGCAAGTGGAGAGCTCCTCACTCCATTATTTTTGATAATAATAATGTCAGTATTCACCATTTGATTCTAAATGTCAGAATGAAACAAGTGCATCCAACTATCTTCAGGAAAAAAGAATAAGCAAAAGAAATGAACTGAATTTCATTCAAGGTAAAGGGCAAAACAAGGGAAGGGAAGGGAACAAAGACCTTTGGAAATGGATAAGACAGAGAATAGGAATGAGTTGCCATGAAAAGCATTTTTAGGGACATTCAGAGGGAAGCTGACATCCGCTGAGCATGTTGCATGTTTTGCAATGGTAAAGGACACATCTTCTATCTAACTTGTATGCCTGTGTTTTCAGGTGACTGCATGGTGAAAACTGAAAGCAGACATTACTGTTATGCAGAAGGCTGCATTTTTTAGCATTTGTTTTTGCTGGTGCAAGTGTTCTTTCCCATAGTATTTATAGTGACCAGAGAAGAGATTCAGTGCTAGCTGAGTTTTTACTATTGTTTTGGTTTTAGCTGCCAGGAAAAAACTGACCTCTTATGGCCTTCAGCAAGTCTGGCTTTTGTTTAGATGGATGATCAACTACATTTCAATTTAAGTGAAAATAACTTTAAGCAGAAATAGGTTGAGGGCCAGCACCCTGGGCATGCAAAGAAGGAAGAACTAAATAGTCCCTTCTTCATCCTATTACATGGTCAGAATAAAATGGGATAATGAGAACAGTCTTTGTATTGGAGAGAGGAAAGACTGTTTCCCCTGTGGAGTGCCTCATCAGAAAAAACGATGTGGGGAGGGAGAGAGAGCACTAGGAAAAGCAATTGCTGTTTTTCTCTTGCCATTTGGCAGGCACCATGCCTGGTTTGCCGAAAAGACAAGAACATGCCACATTCATAAGGAGACTTTACAAAAGAAATGCCCAGCACATATGAGAAATCTCATGGGGCCTTTGCTTCCCTTGTGAGCAGCGTTTCCCTTTGTTGCCTCAAGGACATGGAACCTTCTAATCAGGTGGCATCTGCCTGAAAGGCAGCTGAGTTTGTTGTGAAGTGCTAAATGCATAAAATATTGCATGGAAAAAATACATAAAACCAAGCTTATTTTATATAAGCCTGCGTTGAAGACTTGTTTTACCTTTCTCCACATGTTGCCTAATAATTTACTGTAAGAGACACAAGTCTCTGTTGAAGAAACAAAACAAAAATGAGGATATCTTACACAGAGGACCTCAAAAAGAAAAATAACCAAGTCTTGTCAGCATTCTATCTCAGACTGAGATATACTGAAACGTTAGGAGAGAAAGGAATAAAGCACCTTCTCTAAAAGCGAGAGTATTAAAACAATTCGCCAACAGATTGCCATTTGTGTTCCTGAATGTCTGATCAGAGTGTGTGCTCATGGATAATTACACAGTTTTTTCCACAGCTGAAACATCTTTGGCATAGCTTGCCAGGTCATAATCACATTTTGGTAGAAAATACACTAGACTTGAATGTACAGTGTGGCGAATGGATTCACATACACAAACATATAAGCAGTACTGAGGACACAGGAAGATTTTTTTTTTCCATAACTTCATGCCAACTGGTCTCACAAGCTTTTATTGAGGCTCCAAAATGGACCCTTTAAGCGGGCAATTTTTCTTGCAGTCATCTCATTTCTCTTTAGACTTCTGAAAAATAGAAAGTGGTACAGATCTGCTGGGTTAAAATCTTCATTCAGTTCAGATTCATAGACATAGAAAGATGGAAATGTGAAAATAAAAGAACTCACCAAAACCTACTGCTTATTTTAATACTCTCAACAAAATTTTTCATATCTTGCAAAAATAAAGGAAAATTGAATGCACGAAAAAGACATGTGCTTTGTTGCCAAGCTTTAGTCTCCAGTCAAGCTCTATGGTAAATTTATAAGCCATGTAATGTGTTAGGTTTTAGCAGGTCTGCTGACACAGCCTTTTGCCATGGTGCTCACAACAGCAATAAATAAGCTTTGCACTTTTGATTTATGGTAGTGTGTGAGCTTGATCTACATTCCATCAAGCTCAGTGTGATTCTCTCCATTGGCTTCAATAGAAGATGAATCAGGTATTAAAATGAGACAGAAGACAGGCTTGGAGAGCCCAGTTCAGAACTGATACCAATGAAGATACAAGAAGATGGGAAGGTGTTTTACTTTTCTTTCTTCTTACTCTACAACAGGTCATGTGTAAACTGAGCATGAGAATTTCCATATGTCTGAGGTCTGCATTTGTGTGCGTGGTACATGAATCATCCTTTGGCTCCTCCCTTTGAATGTCTAGAAGTGCTTACTGGAGTTTTGTAGGTGGGAAGCCATTTCATTGTAAAAATCTGGCATCAGAGGATTCTTATCATCCTCTAAAGCATATGTGTCCAATCCGCTAGCTTTATGGTTTTGTTGCCTTCTTTTTTCTTTTCTTTTCTTCTCTCTCTTTTTTTTTTTAACGTTTTAGTAATATATACATATAAAATTTTGTTATTTATATATATTAACTATATTATATGTTTTATATGTGGCTCAAGACAATTTTTCTTCACACAGTGTAGCCCAAGCAAGCCAAAGGGTTGGACACCCATGCTCTAAAATATGCAAGGAATGTGAGGGAAAAATAAAACTGTGGCAGTTTAGGTTGTGAATGAATAACAATTGTCAACATAGTCCTTCAGCACCTCAGCTTCTCTGTGAAATCCAGGTCAGGATCAAGAAGGGCATAAAATAATTGATGCCAGTAAGAGTAATAACAGGTTGCAGAGGAAATCAGTAGAAACCTAGTCATCATAGAGCAGACTTCTCCTGTGATGGTAGGTGCTAAAACTGCTGCAACTGCCAGATGTAAAGTTGTATTGTTCTCATAGAAATAATGAAGGGGCCAAGAGATTTAAGTAGGTTGACCAGTTACTTCCACCCAGACCCACTTAAATCCCAGCTGAGGATTGTTCTACCTGGAAAGCTATTATCTGTCATTGGAAAATCAAAAGTATGTTGATTGGTTAAAATCACAGAGTGCTTTTATTTTATTTTATTTTATTTTATTTTATTTTATTTTATTTTATTTTATTTTATTTTTAATTAATCAGCTTTTTCTTCTGCTGCTTTTCACATCCCAGGCTAGACAAACACAGTGGTTATGTAATGGATGCCCTAGGGTAAAAGTATCACCCCTCTGTTAAGTTAACCACGATCTTCAAAGCACTTTAAAAAGCCTATAAATTCTATACAATCTTCGCACCAAATGTTATGATGGAATACATTTGTTACCTTCTGCAGTTAAGCTGTTACAGCTGGGTTTAATCTCGTGCTCCCTTTGTGAGTTTCCTTGCCATCATTCACCTATATTTTTGTTAGAACACTCTGACATTCTGTTGCTGCATTTGATTTTAAAATGATTATGGTTGTTAAGGCTTTGTGGCTAAAATGCCACTTGGGCTAAAATGTGTATCATAAAGCTGCAGCCATTTAAAAGGCCATACAATGACTGTGACAGCGTGGATTTCTTTACTTTCCAACAAACAAGTTGGCTATCAAATTAACACCAACTACAGATGAGGTTGTGCATACTGAAGGCAATAGAATTCACGTGATTGTTGAGAAGTTAAGAAGAGCACAATGAAAGCCGATGCTGTATTTCATTTCTAACCTTAGCACAAGTGCTGTGCAAAACTGGATCAGGATGGATCTAACTCTTTGATGTAAAATAATAATAATAATAATTTCTAACTCTACAGCCATGAAGTTGGTTGTCAATCTTTATTTGCCAAAGAAGTTCAGCAGAAATTACAACTAGGTGGAAATCTACTACATAAGACTCCATGCTATATCCAAAACTAAACTAACCACCACCAACAAAAACAAATCATGCTAAGTAGATAGCTGTATCTTAAAAGATTTTGTACAAATTTATTTTTTCTTTGGTTAAAATATGCCCTTCAGTTTGCTACTTGCATAGATCTTTTTTGTGTGTACCTTTGAAGGCTATAATTTTAACAGCTTTCCTCTCAATTCCCCCTTTTTTGGTGGGGGGGGGGGGGAGGGGTAGGGAAGGGAGATGGTAAGGCATCTTTTTTCTATTCCATGAAATGAGCACATGGACATGATCTACGTGTTTATTGAATTTAACTAATAACAGCATGTGCTTTGGTAGAGTGTCCTGGGAACTACTCCAGGAATGCAAAGCTTCACTCTTACCTTTTTTCTTTTAAAGAAACTTTATTTACTTGTAAGATTATCAGAGGAATACAAATGACTGTTTCATCACTTTGCCTCCACTATTACTCTTGTTCAACTGATGAGTGCCTAATATTTTAACTTAGTTTATGATTAGGGTAAAATATACAATAGGGATATGACAATGATCTCTGTAATCAACCTAAGTTTTTTGTTCATATGCCAGGAAGAATGCAGGCATAGAAATTGCATGGGCTCATCCTGAGGTGACTGGTAAAGAACACTCTGTCCTCACTCAGTCAGGAGTGTTGTCCATTATTATTGGAATTGAACTGTTTTCAAATACTAGCAGAAAAGAGGGAAAAAAAAAGTGTGATTATCTTAATGCACTAGACTATCATGCTTATTATTTGCTGAAATATCAATTTAATATCCACACTTTCATTATTAGTATTAACCTATACCCGTATACTTGACTGATTTCCAGTTGTGTCAGCAACCATATCTCCTGTTTGTCAGAAGAGAAGGTAGGAACTCTCTTCACTTCTAAAAACAGGAAGCTGCTTTTGCTCTGGAGTCCCAAGTCATACGGATTTAGCTGCCTGCTTGTAAAAATGCAAACTTTATGCATAACTACTAGAAGCTGTTCAGTTACAAAGAACCTACATACTTTTATTAATCAATACTTTTGATTACCCTTTCCGATACTGTTCATCTGGTGGTAAAGTTAAGATGTGGTCTGGCATTTGCTAGATCCCAGAGGTGGCAAAAGCAACATAAGAATTTGGGTGTTCTTTGTTTCTAGTCCTGCACTCAGACTATTACAAATGATCACTTTAGAGAAGAAGAACAGTACCAATTTCAGATAGTATGCCCAGAAGGCCACCAGAAGTTGATCTCCACTGTCCAAGGGGACCACCGCACAGTAAGACTGCAACAGATTTGCAGAAACCTTTCCCCTTGGGTTGGGCTCATGTACGTGCAACTCTTCAGCTGTCTTTCTGGGATATGCTGCTGCCTGGGGCTCTGAGCCTTTCCTGTTCTGACTCTGACAGTGTCTTCTAGTACTTTGTCTGTACTCCTCTAGGTCTTATAGTGCCAAGATGGCACTATGAAGCCTGCCTGTATTTATGTTTGAGAAGAAAGGACTATAAAAGGCTACATAACAGCCTTGGAGTTTGGCCACATGCTCATCCATACGATTATTGGCCCAGACTCAAACTAATCTCTTGCAGTGTTGAAAGCCAGTAGCAGCAGAACAGTACTCAGCAACTCACTCTAAAAGTTGAGTCTGGGAAGAAAAAAACTGTATGCATATCAAGTTAAAACTGCAGAGAACATTTGAAGTAGCAATAAATAACACTCCATTTGAACAGCTCCAACCTGTAATTTGGCCATAAGTGACAGGTTCTACTTCTGCAAAACCATGAGTGGACCATGCAGCAAAACCCTCAGCTTTACAGCAGCTACCTAATATTGATAATAGCACTTTTTATTGTGTTTGGATTCTTCTCACATCAACCCACTACTTGTCTCTTCTAAATCTTCAATAAAGCAATCAGAATAGATTTCTTTTGGTGCAAAAAAAAAAAAAAAAAAAAAAAAAAAAACGTTAATATAAGCAAATATTTTCTTATAATGAAGATGGACATCTTAATTCCCAAAGAATACTGCTTGTGTAGTGGAACAAATTAAATAAATGATTGTATTCAAATTTGCCTCCTAAAGAAGACTTCAGCTTTTGTTTAGGTGGGGGAGGAGTGGGCCAATCAATCTCCCTAGGCCAGTAGTGAATTCTTTACTGTAATCATTGAGCAATTGTTCACCCTAGTAATCCTATTACTAAATAATCACTTAGACTACTCACAATAGGACCATAGCAGTGGTAATTTTAGGTGAAAAATTGTTCTTGGGTGTGAGCAGGATTTTCACGCTCTGATCCTTTGACATCTATGTCTGTTGTATGGAGAAGGAATCTTCCCAGTTAAGCAGCCCACACACACATCAGTGCCCAGACATGCAAAGCCTATGAGTGATTTAATCTTACCTGCCATTAAAGAACAGTCATCATCTATTTTACGTAATTATCTGCCTTATAGATCTTAAGACAACAGTATTAAGTTTAAAAAGCTACAGCACAGTAGTAATTCACAGTATTTCATACTATCTATATTTTTAGATTCCTGGAAAATTTTCAGGAGCATTATGGACAGAATATACCAGTGAATATATATTTAAATAGCTAGCAATGAAATCAACTGATCTTTTTTAGACGTGTATGCACTGCTAATAAATGTATTGCTGGAAGGCAGTTTCTTTCGTTGAATGATGACCAAGGATGCAATGGGGAGTGAGTCCAATATGGTTTTCTGTGGATCATCACAAACTGTACCTAAAAATGCTTTACATCTAAGAATGTTACAACTATTATTTTATTTATGAAACTTTCTGCCTACTCAAATTTGTTTTACATATGCTTTTGTGTGTATGTTTACAACCAGAGCAGTAAGGAGATGTTTCTGTGTCGGGGCTGTGCCCACTGCCCTGCTCCTGTTATGTCCCACTCAGTTACTTTCCTCTTCCATTCTCAATGTGGATGTCACTTGTGCAGGGCTGATTTCAACTACTCCACTATTCCTTGCTTATTTTGATGCTGTGCTTCTTCCCACAGCATTGCAGGATTCCATCTGAGCACTGCTATGACCATATGTGCGGGTGCATGTGCAAAACAGACACTTGAAGGATATGAGGGTAACATATTTGGTGGTCAGACCCATGCTAGACATCTGCAAAGATGTGGCCTTTGCCCATATAGATGTACTGTTTTTGGTAGCATTCCAGTTTTACCTCAGGAGTAATTCCAGAGTGGCTAGAAGTGTTTATGGTTGCCCTTGGAAACAACTCCTCATAAAATTATATTTGCATTGGTTTCATATTGCTGTATCAGAAACTGTAAATTCTTGAAGAAATGGAAAACAAAGAAATAGAGATAAAAATAATAGATGCATAAGAGTTTGTTTTTGAAAATATACCAGTACATAATGGTGCTCAGCAGCACTATTATTATTGCAAGTTGCTCAGAGCTCCCACTTACAATCATTTTGTAGAGAATGCAATGTCCCAGACATTTCAAAACAGTGTTTGATCGGACTTGATATACAAAGCACCTATAATCTCAGAGAGGCACTTGTAATATATCTTATCTGCTTATACCCTAAACTTTTTTGACCCCAAGACTCTTTGTAAAACAAAATGCTCTTCTTGCTGAAAGGGAAGGTAGATCTAACACAAACAGACCCAGAGAAAAATGAAGGCTTGGGTTTGTTTGTTTTTTAGATTTTGCGTTGATATATTTGGTTACCAGCAATGGAGAGGAAGGAATTCACAGGGAGTTGCCGACAGAGTACAGAAAATTTTGGGCTCTGCAAGGCATTACTCTGAATATCATCAAATGGTTACTGTGTTGGAGGAGCTGCGCCCTCCTACTATCAAGAAACAAGCAACCCCAGATCATTAGTCTGCCTGAAGGAGGTATGTGTGGAAAGAATTAAGTAAAGCTGTTTGATTTTTTGTCTGGTGGGAGGTTTGAGGTGGACTCCAGAATGAAGTAGATGAGACACACAAAGCTTTAGAAACCCACTCCATAGGTGGAGATTGCAAGCCACATACTAATTTCCTGCCCACGTAGCACCGGTGGCAAAGCAGAAACGTGGGTGCTGCATGTGGGGGTGGCCGTGAATACTGAGAATGAGAAGAAATCTTCCCCAGGCTCTGCACACTGCCAAGAAGCGGCCTAAGCTGAGATGGTTTGGGGGCAGGTGAAAAGAACAGTCTGCACTTAACATCTGCTTTAATTCTGAAGATATCCCACGGAAAGAGGCTATGCTACTGCCACAAAGAATTTTTATGATTTTAACCAGGCAGTGTATGGTGAGTGATCTCAAACATGTTTTGAGATCTAACAGACTCTATTCTTCATCTTTTCTTTTTATGCTGTAGATGATACAGAAACACTCTGCAAGTCTAGTCTTTTGTCATGAAATATGTATTCTAAATATATCAGCATCTCAGCAGGAGGTATACAAACTGAAGAGCCATAATAAGATTTTTGGGTTTTAATCTGTGAATGTTTATACTCTAATGCTAAAATAAAAGGTCACGCTGACGGAAGCACTGTGCTGCCATCATGGGAGCTCCTACCGTTGCATTAAGTTTTGGACTGATGGCTAATATCTTGACATGTCCCAAGGTTTTGCTTAAAAAGTAACCTGTGCTTTCTGCTTCTCTGATGTTGTATGATTGCTTGTATGATGCATTTTATCACTTTGTTGTCTTCTAAGAATCAGCATTTAAACAACTGGGTTCATTAATTTTTCCTGCAGTGTTACTTTCTAGGTGACAAAAGGGCTGCTTGTGACTGCACCGTTTTAGCTACAACTGTAGAACTGGACAGCTGATTACTCTTAGCTCTTTACTCTTTGTCTTTTGAATTTTAGGTATATCAAATAATTTAATGCAATGCTTGTGTATTCTCCACTACTGCAGTATTGAACTGGTTCATTATAATACCTGATTTTCATCCCTAAAATATTTTCAATTATCATATTATAAAACCATCTAATTTACATACCTGGCGCATGAAGATTTAACAAGATTAAATATTATAATATAATAATTTTGTCATATAGAAAGATGACAAATCCAGCTCTTTGGCTGACACCATGGACCATCTCTCCACTTATGTAATTCTTTATAATTCTCCATTTTGTAACACACTGAAACAACTGTGCCTTTTTAAGCCTGCTTTAACTTTGAGATGCATCACTGTTTTACTTAGACATGTAAGAACACCTCTACAAAAATATATCATATGCAATAATTTAGCAGTGAACTGAGCTGCTTTTCCATATTTTGATTGTTTTCTTCAGACAGAGTGTGACATCTAGGGCTGTAGACCACATCAGATGCCCTTGGTATCTTATATCCACTAACGAATGGATTTTCAGAGAGCTGATCTTTCTTGCATTCAGTGTTATTTTGCTATTATTATTGGTAACTCTCATTTTGTTGGAGGATCTTCTGAGCATTTAATACTGTTGAGAGCTAGAGGAAAATTCTCACATTTGTCCCTACAGACAGCTGGGGCCTTATTCAACTCAACTGAATCACACCCCAATCCACAGTTTTGTGAATTCTCAGAGAAAGCTCTTATCTGTTAATTGCTGCCACATCTGGCTGTCTATAAAATTTCTTGGCGTAGTTGTTGAACCCCCAGTAAAATAAAGCACATATTGTATTTCTTTCTTTTCTTTCTTTTTCTTTCTTTCTTTCTTTTTTTTTTTTTTTTTTTTTTTTATTCAGCTGTAATGATTTACATATTGACAATTTAGTTGTTTTCATTTGGGAATGTTGGTTGTTTGGGTTTATTTATTAATTAAATAATTTGTTCATATCTACATGAAATTCACCTCTCTGGAAGACCAAAATTGTCCCAGCACTGAGTTGTTTGAACACTTACAATGAATTAAGCATTTTAAACACTGAAATCTTAACTCATATTTATCTCCTCCAGCTGTTGGTCAGCTTTACAGTGTCAGCTCCCCTAGGATTGATGTCACGCTATCTCATTTTTTGGCTTTAATTTTTGTAGTACATTTACCTAGCGGGATCATCTTCCAAATGCTGAGGGTTTTGTCTTTTCAGGCTGCAGAATGTCACATATTAGGTAGTTCAATAGTTTTTCTTTTTATCTAGCCTAAAATATGCTGTGTTCTGCTATCTGCAGAGGTATTCCCACTTCTCTCACTATCAGATAGGCTCTTTGAAAGTCCCGTTCACTACTTACAATCTGTGTTCATAGCTTCACTCAAGGAGATGAAGACTCTTCTCTGTATTCAAATCTTCTTGGCACCAAAAGCTGAATCAATTTGTTTTTAGACTCTTGTCTTTTGACAGACAATATTCCTATGGCATTCTTCTTATGAACTCCCTTGGAAACATGCCCAGGATTATTTTTGTTTATTCCTTCCAAATTCCATTCCACCCGCACTAACACAGAATTTTAATCCCTTCCTGCTGGCGGCAGGGGATTTTGTTACAATACTGGAGAAATGTACTAAAGAAACCTTTCTTCATTCTACCCCTCAAATTCTTGGTTTGTGCCAGTAGTCTGAGGAAACACCATCTTTGAAATTCATTCCAAGCTGACCGAAACTGATGTAGCTCTGCCTCCCTGGAACCTCAAGCCTAGAGAGAGTAAAGGAGTGTATGTGTCCATTCTCCCTTGACACAGGTCAGCTCCAGAGCACAATAAGTCAAGATCTGCAGTGTATCTTTTTGTGTTAGCATGCACTCATGGATGGGTTGTTTCTAACTCTTTGCAATCAGGTCGTTGTTGTTTAGTTAATGTATGTCAGGTTGGCATTCAAACCAGTTTCTTCATGACGTGTTCACAGTGTGTAAGTACTCAGGCAGTCCATGCCTTCCACTCCCTCCCTTGTTTATGCCAGTTTATGCCCTGGATTACCTCTAGGCAAAACAGTGCCAAGCCCTTCTGTAAGCAAACACAACTATTATGAGGCACTTGCACAAAGAAGTGAACATGACATTTTGTGTGAATGTTGAAAAACTACAAATGTGCCTTGAGCTCTGGGATTAAATAGTGCTATAGCTGAGGATGTTATGCCATGTGTGGCAGAGATCTTCTCTTGAGGGCTTCCTTGGCTGCAGCATTCCCATTAACCCCGGCTGCCTTGAGGTGCACAGGAAAGCATTAGTTAAAACTCAAGAACCAGCGTCTTGAAGTATTTTTGAGCTACTGGCAGGAACCAAGGAAAGAAGGTCTGGTCAGATGTTTTGTCCATCATCTAATACTTTCAGGAGGCAAGTTGCTACAGGCTGAGCCAATTACTGCTTCTAAGTGGTTTTCCACTTCATCTCCCATAAAACCCAATTACAGCGGGGTTTGATTCTTCACCTGGCCTTACCTGGTGCCTCTCATGCATTTACCCTGTTTGATGATGAAACAAGTGTTACTCAGACATTTCACTGCATTGTTATTATAACACATAGACATAACACCCCTCCTTGCCCCTCCATATAATGGTAAAAGTATGAGACACTAAAATTATCAGATGAAAAATCTGGCCCTATTGATAAGTTTAGGTTCTTAATCATAGAACATGTAAATATATTTACTATTAAACTTCAGTATGGTTATTTGGCAGTCTCACTCATCTTCACAGAATCATAGAATGGCTTGGGTTGGAAGGGACCTCAAAGATCATCTAGTTTCAGCCCCCCTGCTCTGGGCAGGGTTGCCAACCTGTAGATCAGACTGCCCAGTTTTGATTTGATCAAAACTTTCTACTAGTTCAGTGCAGGGAAGCAAGAGAATAATGGACAAAAACCAATATCATTAGAGGCTGCATATTGTCAAGTTCTAACATTTTAGTGGAATAGGAGACCCTGGTGTGTTTTCCTGTTGTAATAGAGAGCTGCAAAAGTTTCATATCTTGAATGACTCTGTGGTTTAATATGCTTAGAGGTATGAAGCATGTATTCAGGTGTTTCAATTGATAAATCATCAATTGGATCAATTCTAATCTAAGTGACAGCAAGGAAAGTGACTATAAATATCCAAAAAGGTGCTGAGGTGATCTAGGTGTTACAGTTCGCACCAGGTAGGTTTTTTAGTTGCTAATTTAACTAAGGTGTTGCATATATTTGACAATAACCTATTCACTGAGATTTACTGTTATCCATCTTACCTTTTACCTCTCGAATGGACTTAGGTCTACTTGTGTGTTATCGATCTAAAGAGATGTTCAGACATTTTCTCACTAGTGATCCTGGCCATTCTCCTAAAGTATTCTGGAAAGTATGCATTCCTCACCACCAGAAATGCTCAGTGAACATGATTCCTGCCACCTTTATTTACATATGAAAAATGGGGTGGAAGTGTCTGCATTTTAAAACAGGAAACTGTATTTTTTCATCAACAGACACTGCCTGTACTCCTGGAAACTTCAGTGTATTAGGGAAAACTCACTCCTCTTTATTCACAATTATGTAAAATATTCTGATAGAAAATATGCCTTGATTATAATATAAACCTTTTCATCCACAGAGTGGTAAAATATATAGAAACTGAGTTTATCTTCGCCTCGATTAGGAATAGGTTATGATATAGGACAAATAGGGCTTGTTTTTAAGTAAGAATATAGAACTCTTTTCCAGAACACTTTCTTGGTTTCTTTTTTTCACTTTTCCTTCAGAGGTGAAGGAAGTCTTACAAAAGCTATGGCATTTACATAACCTTTTAGTAATCCTACCTAAAATTTCAGAGCATGGGGGCCGGAGGTTGCTTTGCCTGTATTTTATTAAGATTAATTTCTGTTGCAGTAAGCCTGAAAGACCCACTGGTTTTCTTCAGACAATGTTCTGGTTCACTGTTTATATGCCTCAGGTCAAACTCATTAACCAACAAAATCGATTGACTGGAGAACATGTATCCTCATTACTCACTATATGATAAGCAGGATTTCCTGAGATGGCAGTCTTAGAGAGCCTTGAAGCCTTATGATTTTACCTTGTTCTAAAAATCAGATTCTACTTAAAACTGATTTGGAATTTCATAAGTAATGTGTAAAGATGAAAAACTCCAACTGGGATATGAGGCTGGCTGTTCCTTCTTTTTCAGAGTCTTTGCTTTTGTTCTCCATGGCTTAGTGATGCCCTCTTTTAGCTCAAAATGATGGTTTGATATAGAACTGTGGAATGGGTTACCATGTTCCTGATCTATTTCACTTGTTTTTTGTGACTTTTTTTCTATTTGGTTTGTTGACTTGTTAAGGGTTTTGCTGGCTTTAAGTGGAAGTAAGCCTGAATTTATTGATTTTGGAATTTTTTCTGCTCCTGTTGTCAAATCTCAATGTCCTATTTTGAGAAATAGTTTCATTTCATATAGATATAATGTCTTTTTTTTATTATTATTCAGGCAATCCTGTAGCTTGCACAATATCTATTTATTGTTCCAGTTGTGCTGTTTGCTTGTGTTTTTTTGTTTTTTGTTTTAACTGACAATGCAGATGCAGTTAGCAGCAGTAGAGAAGGATTTAAAATGCCTCCGATGAAAACCAGCTTTTTCCAGGGATGAGAAAGTTCAGACTAGGTAGCAGTGAAGATCATTTCTTTCTTTTCTTTTTTTTTTTTTTTTATTATTTCTGCCTATCTCCCATAAATTTGCAGTAAAGAACAGAGGACATGTAGATGAAAAATAATCATAATTTTAGAATAACTTCTTCATGAAATGGAGCATATCTGTGTCCTGCAAAGAGAAGGGCATTCAGTTCTCCTGACTCTGATGTTTTATCACTCTGAACTCCATTTGAAGAGGCTCATAATACTTTCCTCAACAAGATAGTTCAGGTTAGTTCAACTGAGGCAACTTTGAATGTATCTATACGGATACCCTATTTTGCTGACATATTTGTGTCTAATCTCTCTATACTCCCCGCCTTTGAATTTTGGTTTTAATCAGACAGATAAGGGCGCATTTCTATGTGTATTGTGAACTCTGGCATTTCCTTTAGGCAATTACACTAGAAAACTAAGCTAGACTGATCTCGCTCAGGTCATCTTGCCCCCCACCAAAGGACTCCTATGAAACAAGAATTTATTTGCATTTATTTTGTGAATAGGCTTCCCATAAAAACATTAATTTTGGTGAAAACATAACATAGTTATTCATTTGGACATCCCTAGATGTAGACATTTGGACGTACGAAGTCCTGTCCAGGATACAAAAGAAACTTCAATTTGTTTGCAATTAGTAGAGGCAAGCAATAACTACCAAAGTTGTTCCTGCTTTTATTCAGGAATGAATCTCTTGCTCCTCTTTTTTATTTATTTATTTATTTATTTATTTAAATTTCCTGATGAGTAGGAAGTTAGCTTTCCTAAAATTTAGTGCCCTATTTTCACTCTGAACTCAACCACAGTATGGTCATTACAGCCCAGGCAGCCTCCAATCCTGATGTCACCAATGGGTTCATTTACACTGGTGAATAACAGGTCCACTATTGCATCCCCCAGTGGGGCCTTCAATTACTTGACTCAGGAAGTTATCCTCAATGCACTGTAGGAATCTCTTGCCTTGTCTACAGCTCGCTATGCTTCTTTTCCAGCAAAGTCTGGGTGGTTGAAGTCCCCCAGCAGGACGAGCACTTGTGATCACAAAGCCTCCTGTAGCTGGAGGTAGAAGGCTTCATTGACAAGCTCCTCTTGATTGGTTGGCCTGTAGCTGACACCAACCACAAGGCTCCTTTTGCTGCCTCAGCCTCTAACTGTCGCCCATAGGCTTTCAACTTGCTCATGACTAATCTTAGGGACAGCTCTTCACATTCTATTCCTTTCCTGGGGTAGATAGTAACACCTCTACCCCTTCTTCCTTGCCTGTCCCTTCAGAACAGCTTGTGGCCATCAATAGCCACACTCCAGTCAGGAGAATCATCCCACCAGGTTTCAGTGACAGCAACTATATTGTGGTTTTCTAGTAGCACAGTCGCTCCCAGCTACTTTTATTTGTTTCCTAAGCTATGTGCATTGGTATAGAGGCTGGGCAGCTGGTCTTGTCATCACCTTAAAGGTAACTCCTTACATCCTTTTAAGTATTTCCCTTGTTTTTCCCCATTGCCTTCTCCTATTGACCAGCAGCCACTGCCTCATCATCTCAGGATATGTGTTGCAGCGTTGCCAGCACCTCTGAAAGCAGAAGGTCCTTCAAGGCCCCTTTTAGCACACTGAAAAGAAATAAAAAAATAGAACCCTACAACAGCATTTGACAACTCAGGTTGGAACTTACTGTCATTTAACCATAACTTGTTGGATAAACTAAATGAGATCTTATTGTACAATGTATAAATACAGAAGTTTTCCATTATTCTCATGAGATGCTCTTGAAAGATAGTAATAACAAGAAAATTAATTCTAAAGCAAACAAGTCAAACATCTGTCCTCTATTTTATAGCACAATAAATGGGCATAAAAAATGCAGAAAAATCAGGTTAATTTTCCTGCATTCTTTATTTAGCTGTCAAAATAACAAGAAATTTTCCTTGTTGATTTATTTGAAGATGAATTTGAATAGAAGTTATATTTCTGAGGTATGTTCTTTCCCTACCAAAAAAAAAATGCAGGCAAAAATAGTTTCTTTATGTGACTAGTTAAAATGTAAACCCAGGTAGAAAATAAAGTACTTTCTTAGCTTGGTTTGAAAAATCCCTACCATTATTCTTGATTATAAGATTTCTGGTATTAAAAGAATGATATCAGACTTCGTTGTTCTTCAAATTATTTAGCTAAAAGCTACATTTTTAAAAATATGTGTTCCCTAGGAAGAATATTTATCTGTTTATCTTATTTGGCGTTTATTAGCTCTCTAAAAATTCAACAGAAGGCCTTTAAATTCTCTTGATTACCCTGCTGCAAGCAAGAAAGAGCCATGAGTTAAAAGGGAGTGAATTTTGTGTGTGTACGTGTGTGTGCATTCATCTATGCACATAACATCAACTCTGTGAGAGAACAGCTCTCAATCTGCAAACAAAATAAACAGTGCACCCCACCAGCTTGTAGCCTGAACATCTATGTTTTTTCATTGAAATAGATGTGTTAAAACATTGTTGAACCCTGAGCTTCATAGAATCATAGAACCATAAAATGGCCTGACTTGAAAAGGGCCACAGTGATCATTGAGTTTCAACCCCCCTGCTATGTGCAGGGTCGCCAACCACCAGACCAGGCTGCCCAGAGCCACATCCAGCCTGGCCTTGAATGCCTCCAGGGGTGGGGGATCCACAGCCTCCTTGGGCAACCTGTTCCAGTGCATCGTCACCCTCTGTGTGAAAAAATTCCTCCTCATATCGAACCTAAACCTCCCCTGTCTCAGTTTAAGACCATTCTTCCTTGTCCTATCACTTTCCACCCTCGTAAACAACCATTCCCCCTCCTGTTTATATGCTCCCTTCAGATATTGGAAGGCCATAGTGAGGTCTCCCCAGAGCCTTCTCTTCTCCAAGCTAAGCAATCCCAGTTCCCTCAACTTTTCCTCACAGGAGAGGTGCTTCACCCCTCTGATCATCTTAGTGGCCCTCCTCTGGACCCGCTGCAAGAGCTCCATGTCCTGGGTGCTCCAGGCCTGGACGCAGTACTCCAGATGGGACCTCACATGAGCTGAGTAGAAAGGGACAACCTTTGTCCCGGCTGGCCACCCCTTTTTTAATGCAGCCCAGAACACAGTTGGCCTTCTGGGCTGCAAGTGCACACTGCTGGCTCATGTCTAGCTTCTCGTCTACCAGGACCCCCAAGTCCTGCTCCACAGGGCTGTTCTCAAGGCGATCTTCCCCCAGTTTGTATAAATACCTGGGATTGCTCTGACCCAAGTGCAGCACCCTGCACTTGGCATTATTGATTGAACCTCATCAGGTTCCCATGGACCCACTTCTCCAGCCTGTCCAGGTTCACTGAGTTTTCTTTTTAGGCGTAAGTTACAGTCTTCACTACTTGTTTGACTGATGCCAGAATTTCAGCACCTACAAGAGCAAACCTGGAGTGAACTTAAAATGACTCCTCCTAAAGCCATTAGATCATAGAGCAATAGTTGGTTTCGAAACACTGATATGACTATATTTCAAGCAACAGTTTCACAATAGCCATGCAACCTACCATTTGGAGATACAGATTTATGAGTTGCACTATCATACTCTCATGGGTACCCTCCCTGCCCATTTTTTGATTCTATAATACAGGAAATATACGTGAAAACCTAGCCTTTGTTGTCACTGTTTAACAGTAGGGCAGTCCCGTACTATCTAAATTGCTGATCCTCTCTTGTTCCTATGCCTGTCTTTGTTCCTTGTGTAAACAAAAGCAAAGAAAGGATGAAGACAACAAAGTAGAAATTTCTGCCAGGATATAGCCAGAAGTAGTACAAGTCTTCAGAACTAGAAAGGACTCCTGGTTTCCATTGTTTATCAGTATACATAAAGTCAGTGTAACTTTGTCACTGATTTAATAAAAGTTGAGATTTCTCTGTTTCTTTTATATTTGACTGTATAGGAACTTGTCACAGAAAATTCTGAAGGCTGCAGAGCTGAAGTAAATTTGATTGCCTGTTATGAAATATGAAATAATTAGCAGTCTCAGAGTGGTAATGATACTTAAAAGAAAAAAATAAAAGAGAGGGAGACTGAACGAAAACATCTGACTGGAATAGCAGGATAGAAAAGAGAGGGGAAGTAAGCAATGTCTCAAGCTATTCGGTGCTATTAACAAGAAATATGGTGACACAGATGGACTTGGAAATACCTGGAAGATACCTGACAAGGATCAAGCATAAGAGGAGGATGAAGGACATGACAGGCAGAAGTCATTTAACAAGACTCAGATTGCAGTGGGGACTCTCCTTCAGAGAGAGGGTTCTTTTCTACCTTCTCAGCCCCAGGACAACCTCTGTGGGCAGCTCCCCTCGAGGTCCCAAAGGGCAATATCTGCTTGAGATCTGGAGGGAGTTGAGAAAGCCCAGAGTCACTGTTTTGGGCCCAGCTGAAGAATGGGACACGATGAGGGCTTTGATCACATAGGGGCACACAATGGCAATGGTGAAATCCACAGCCAATTGGAATTATCTGTAATTTTCACACTGACTTGGAGTGACATAGTAGCAAACTGGAAGCATTTTGAACGATTTGGATATTTTTTTTCACAGAATCTTAAAGGTAGGTTCAGCATAGCATCTGAAATATTTTACAGTGATTCCTTGGTTAATTCCAAGTATTTTTCATGAAGTTAATGTTCTCATACTGATGAAACTAATAGCAAAATGTGGTTCCCTATGGACATTTCTCCCACCCATTCACCCTATTTGCAACTGCTCCTCCCCATCTCCTCTGAAATGATGGATTTTCAGTATATTAAAAACATCTCTCCTCCTCATGGTGTCATCAAAAGCACCATAATGTGCGTGTGTTGTATTGCCAAGCATTGCTTAGCAACGGGACCCTGTGTTCTGCCAACTTTCTTTTCACGCTGTCAATCTGAATTTAACTGAACTTGCTGTGTTGTGTTTCAGAGGACTGACTACATGTCAGTAACGTGACTGATGAATGCTCCAAATATACAAACAAAAACTGGCATTGAACCCCCTCTATTTATTAGAGTGTGTGAATTTCAAGAAGTCACTTTACATTCACATTATTCAAAGACAAATTGTTTACAGTCACAATAATTAATCTTGATAAATGCTCATAAAACACTAACTACTTGGAAAGTATAATTAGACTCTTTCAGTTTCAAAAGTACATTCAGTAACA
Source organism: Gallus gallus (assembly GCF_016699485.2). Taxonomy (NCBI): domain Eukaryota; kingdom Metazoa; phylum Chordata; class Aves; order Galliformes; family Phasianidae; genus Gallus; species Gallus gallus. The sequence goes on from NC_052532.1 coordinate 138,525,245, forward strand.
CTCTATGGCCCAGACTTCTTTGGCTTCTACTAGTCAAGTGCCACTGTTGTACTCAAAACTACCCATCGTTTACCACTTAGAAAAATAAGATGTGGAAATTACTGCAGGTTTGTATTTTGAAGTTAATTGTTGGCAGTATTCTCCATTACAAAATTTGTGTGGACTCCCATTGCATGGCTCTGTAGAACCTGATTGTGGCTTCTCATGCTACTGTAATCAGAAGGCTTCTCTTGGCAATGCTCATTACACTGTAAGGTTGGATAGTGTGATAGAAATCCTGATGGTTAACAGACCATCATTACAAAACTGAGTTCACTGTTCATTGTTGCAGTTTATATTTAACAAGCTATATGGGGCTGCTGCAAGCATGACAAGAGACAAAGGAGTCTTGTGCCTTTAAGAAAAGGAAACAGGAGCCCAGACAAGATTCCAGAAGGCAGGTGTTTAAATTAAAATGAAGGACCCCTGGATTGCTACATCATAAATATCTACAATAGGTTTACATGATAAGATTCAGCACCATATTCAGACTCTTGTGTTTGTCTATACATACTTAACTATACATGGCTACCTATATGCAGTGCAGACGTCTGATAGAAACCCTATCATAGTAGCAAAGGTACAATCAGAGTAAAGCCTAATTGCTCTAAGTGCTACTGTTACCTTAGTATGCCACTTTTGAAGGGTGTGAATTTTCCCCATATCCTGTATCATATCTTCTAGCACCATGCAGCTGTCTTGGATGTCCTCAGATGTCACAAATGGCACAACGTACCTGTGTTTTGGCAATTGAAACCTAACTTCTGCATCTCAGATGCATTAGTCAGCTCATAATGTTTGCCTGCCTGAAGGCTTTTCTGTCAGTCAGCTAGTACACCCAAATAGAAACACATCTGTGTGAGGTAACAGCTTTTTATGCCACTCCTATGCCTCCTTCGAAAGTGAAAAGAAAACAGTGTTCGTGTTTTGCTGGGCTTTCAAAAAGTTGGGCCAAAGACTTGCTTAAATCATGAATGAGAATGGTTTTGACATGTTTTGGAAAACACTTGTGTTGCTGATCATTTCCTGTAGCAGAGGCACCTCATAGACAATTATTCAAATATTTTCTTTACTGATCTGCTGTAACACTGATATCACTGAGTGCTCCAGAGAAGACAATTACAGAATACAATATTGATACTGGTGCTGCATCCAAAATCAGATCAATTTGAAAAGATTAATTCAGAAATTCCTCTGAAAATTGATGAGATTGATGCAAAGGTCTTGAGTATATGAAGAGGAAATTCTTGCCAGGTAAACTATTTCTCCCAGTATACTTTTCCAGAGCGACTATCAGGTGACATCAGATACATGTCAAGCTGATTTGTTATTTCATGAGAACAGATCTAGGCACAGAACAGGCATAAAGATAAGGGGCTCCTGAGAAAGAGAATGGCTAGATATAGCCTAGTAGGCCAGTCCTTAACCTGTCCATCCCAATAGCTTCATGATAATTTAAAGACCGGATTAGTTGTTTGGGCAGATAGAAACCAGTTTACAGGCAATAGATTAGCCACTTGTGCTATAAACTGTGAAAGTGAAGATGGAACTTTAGTAAATTCACTGGTATGCTAAAATGTTCCCACACTGACCATTTTTCTAAACAATACTCTTTTGTTACTTTGACAAGTAAATCTTTGTCCACCAGCATCCCTTATTCACTCTTCCCTTCCTGAAGCTCCTTCTGTAAGTATTACTCCTGATAGAACTCCTCCCTTTCCCACTTCTCCATTTATCCATTTTTTTTATTTCCCTGGAACAAGTTATTGTACTCTCAAGTAATGATGATGATAATTCTGTGTCTGGAGAAAGTATATCTGTACATGAAATATATGAGTTGAAATACTTATTTGCTGAGAATACAGACTGTTCAGAAGCAGAAATGATCTCATTGAATTCCTGAGTCCTTCTCCGGCCTCACATCTTTCTGTGAATTCAGTATGATATAAACTTATACCTCTATTTCTTAAAATACCCATATTCAACTTTCAACACATTAAACTTTACATAAAACAACCAATGGACAGAAAGGAATTGCTTGCTCTTCTATAAGAAGCAATCGCTTAAGATATTTGCTGGGTTTGTTTCAAGGCTTAGCTCCAAAACTTCCAACTATTCTGCTGTATGCATATTAGTTTACCACCTGAGAGCAACCTGAATTCAAAACGTAGCTACTTTTGGCTCTCACTGTGCCTGTACCTCACTCTGGATGTGCTCATATCTCTAACCCTGTAAGGTTTTAGTAGAGAAGTTCTCTAGGCATCTGAATTTTCCAGATTGCTTAATGTTTGTGACTAGACATCTAAATCTCTTGGTGCTTTCTGGGTACCTATTTCATCGTAATTCCCAAATAGTGTAAGAAATGTTCTATATATTCATAACACTGGTACATTCATACATGCCTATTTCTGACACGTCTACTTCTCTTTCTAGCTTGTTTGCAATTGGTCAGTTCATTCAGAAGAGGTCTGGACTGCCAAGTATTGTGTTCATATAAGCTCTATTTCCTTAGATAAGCAGATTAGATACTTAATAATTATAGATGGGAACCTGAATAGAACCCCTACATCTTGAAGATGAGTATTCCTGGAACTTGGTAAAATTTTGGATTCACAGCTGAGATTCACAGCCAGCTCACAGCTCTGTAACAAGCTGAACAAAAACTCAAAGTATGAATATTTCCTAATTTGGGGAACATTTGTGCACGTGCCAGAGCTTTGTGACTCAGAACCATTTCTAGTTAATTCTGTGAGTAGAGAACATTATCATATCTTTCATGTAGTCAAGTGATGTCCAAATAGAAACACATAGCCTCTGCTTTTCCTGTAATTGATACATACAGAAATACTTTATTTTTAAAGATCAGAAGTAATATAAGTGCTCTCTGAAGAATAGATATGTTAGATCAATATTCTTAAATGTTTCTTGCTAGTGCTGACCTAAGCATATGCCAGTAGGGTAACAAACCACCTGCTAATCCATCAGAAGCTGAATTAAAAAAAGCATTTCAGTTGCATGGCCAAGACTCAAAAAATTAAGAAACAAGAAAAACAGCTTGTCTGTGAAAACTTCACCCTTTCCCCTGGTACAAATGTATCACATGGTAAAGTGTGTCCTATTTAAAGTCCCCTACAAACACACTTGTAGACACCCCAGGTTCACTCTGCTAACTTCATAACTCTCATTAAAAGTGGCATCCTAAAACATACCTATTCTGCAACCACTGTATTGACAGAAGAAATCACAGAATGGCTTAGGTTGAAAAGTTCCAAACTCCCTGCTATGAGCAGGGCTGCCACATAATAGATCAGGCTGCCCAGGGCCTCAACCAACCTGGCCTTGAACACCTCCATGGACTGGGCATACACAGCTTCTCTGGGCTAGAACTGTAGCATATGCTTTTATTTTGCTGTTCCTGGCTAAACTCTAAAGCATCCGCTCATGTCTTGCATCTGAGGGCTGACTCATGCCATGCTCTATTTTTTACCCACCACCTCTGAAGGCACTGACTCTGCAGATGTCCTGGATCAAGCCTGGTACAACCCCAGGAACATCGGACCTTCACTGTAGACGGCTGTGGCTACAACTCCCTGTTGTGGTTTCTGTCTGTCTGGCCCAACAGTCATTAAGATACCCATTTTGTGTCCTAAGAGAAGATACAGATCTGAGCTTGAGTTTTGAAAGGAACTCTGTAGAGGGGAACCATTTATCTCATGTACACAGGCCGAGAGTGTTGGATTTAAAACTAATTTCTGATCATCTAGGTGTTACTTACTGAGCTTTCTAAATATAGGCTGCCCTTATATTCTCAGTTCTCCACAAACTCTCCCTGAAATGTTCTCCAGAGTTCAGACAATATTTCTTTTATGCCAAAACTTGAAGTCTTTAAAGTTTTATTGTTTATTTCCCTAAAACCTTTTTTTTTTTTTTTTTTTTTTTTTTTTTTTTTTTTTTTCCTATCCTGAGAAGCTATTGACTTTATAAGCATCTTTTTTGGTCCCTTGATGAATCTATTAGGGTGACAAAATGGAGTGAATCATACTGCTTTTAAATCATGAGCTAACTGTTTCAGGAGGTCTCCATTGACCCTCTTGACTGCATTAGCTGAATCTGTAGGATGGCAGTGACAGGAGTTAGGTGGAGGAATTTGTTCTGGGAAATGACTATGTCTGAACAGGAATAAATTAAATATTATCTGTGTAAAAATACAATTCATATTTTGAACTATTCATCTTCTCATAAATGCTATTCAGATATATGCATATAACAGCTGGCAAGTAAAGAATATCAAAAATCCCCAAACAGAAGAATATTAGGTAAACTTAACAGGCAGGCCAAACAATCATCATACACACCCCTGGCTGTCAGCTTATAATGAAAAACCACATAATGGAGTCATAGAAGAATTGCTTCAGCTGGGCTTATACAATCAATGACATAGGGACTGCTTAAACTTTTCATTTGCATACACTTATTTTCTACCAAGCTTTTAAAAATAAAGTTGTAAGTGATTAGAAAATATATACTATTTGAGAACTTTCAAATAAGCTGGCCGGGTGTGCCACACAGCTGTAACAAAGGACAGATTTACCTGAAACATGGAAAGTGGCCAACCTTTTAAGGAAATACATAGTCAGGTAATTGTTTTTTGCTTGGAAATGGACTCAGAGGACTGAAACAGTACCTCTTACAGAACTGAGTAACTTTGCAAACATTTACTTACTAATTAGATTGCTTCAGCAATATATATCTTGTTCATCTGATAGATTTTTCTGAGTCCTACTTTACCTATTTCTAAACTTTATCCATGGTCATGCTGACAGCTAAAGTGTTTAAATAATTTTCATGCCTTTTCATAATAACATGCATTTTAACTTATGGAAGTATAGCATTCACTGGGAACAGTTACCTGTTCAAAGCACTAGTTGTTTTAATTAGTACATCGGAATGTCCAGCCTTCCATGTATAACCATAGGCATCTATCAAGCATAGATCTCTAATCACGCAGCAGATGGAGTCACCTGTCTCAGATGAGGCAGACTTAATCAGAAGAAATATGGTCTCATTATGCAACTGGTTCTTTCTGTTTCCTTTCTCATGGACAAGAAGTGCTTTTTTTTTTTTTTTTTTTTTCTTTGTCAGTGCAAAGTGAACAGAAGTTGTACCAAAAAATGTAGAAAATATGATGTAAAAATCTTGCCTGCTGGAGATTTTTAAATAAAAATGGAATACAAGATTTCAGCAAGCGCTTGTAGTATTCCGATGGATAGCATCACATGGATGCTGTTCTGCAGCTTTTTATAGCATGCAGTGTAGGAGTTATGGAATATGTATGCTTTTAGTAGCCTGCTCCCAGGAACAAGCACTGTACAATACAGCTTGGAATTAACAAGAATAAAATTGCTGCAAGAAGTAATGCTTTAAAAAATGCTTGAGCCTTCAGTCAAATTATAAATACCATTAGCTAAAAGTACGTGTAAGTCTAGCATGAAAACCAAGGGTGCAGGCTGACATTTTTACCAAATGGTGCCTTTTGCACTGCTGTAATAAGCTAAATCTCACGGAAATGTGATTATTTTTACTTATTATTGAAGAAAATATGCCTTTATCTCCTTTTTTTTTTTTTTTTTTTTTTTCTTGAAAGCATGATAGTTTTCACAATGTAACAGAATGCAAAGGAAGCATTTGAGGACTACCCCAAGTTCCTGAACATGACTGAGCTACTGAGAATGTTCCATACACAAGCTATTATTCAAATCAAAATTCTTGAAATCAGCATAGAAAATAAAAGTCTCTTATTAAAATATTTTTGAAGACATAATAGCAACTATAATTTATTTAGACCTCTGGAATAAGCCCCACATTTTCTCCACTTTCTCTCAGTCTCAGTTTTTAACTATTTGTCTCTTCCTGTGTGAGCTTGGATCATTCCTCTTTAAGGCAGTGATCAGTGGTTATTCCTGACCTCGCTGACATTGTAATGGCCCAGTTTTCTCCAGCAAGTTACTTTTGATTCACTGAGCTTTGAGCTCAGACTTTTATGTATTCTAAAAAGCTCTCACAACGCTGCACTGTTTTCATAACTACATTGGTTGTTTTTCTTTTAAGATTGCCCCTGAACTGTGCTCTCCTACATTGGACTTCAACACAGATCTCACGTTTTCTGGACCACTTTATAATCCCCTGATCAGTGACCATATTGCTGCTGACACATGTCAACAGTGTCTGAATATGATTTAGTAGCAGATGCTCCAACACTGCTTATGAATTCTGGTCACAGTCATAAGCTCAGAATCACTCTGTGCACCTATGCCTCCTGTCTCCATAAAAAACCCTCCATAAATATCATAGACTCATAGAATCAAAGAGTGGTTTGGGGTGGGAGGGACCACTGAAGACCAGCTAGTCCCATCCCCTTACCATGTGCAGGGACAGCTTCCACTAGGTCAGGCTACCCAAAGCCTCATTCAGCCTGATCTTGAACACCTCCAGGGATGGGACATCCACAACTTGGATGATACGGAGAGCAAGCAAGGAGCAAGAGCACTACTAAAAAAAAAGAGAACTTTCTTCTCCAGCTAAGCAAAACCAGGAATGCTGAATGACAAAATTAACTCAGAAGTACTGGAAGACTGTGTCACAGGAAGGAGAGTCGGAAGCACTGCGTCAGCATCAGTACGTAGGTGCTGTTACAGAGGAGTGAGGTAAGATATGGCTGTGTCATAGCAGAGGATGATTAAATTGAATAAGGGAAGAATATGGCTCAGCAGGGAATGAGGACAGCAAGTTTTGACGGTTCTGTGGGATGTTGTATCTTCTGCAGAAGGAAAAAACTACCAACTCCTCACAGAAGTCTATAGGAAATGAATGGAGGGAGGTGTGTTTGACACGTAGGAGGTTATGTGAGGAGCTGTGGGGGAACAAGGAGGAAGGAGTCTGAGGCAGGCAACGTGAGTCACAGCACCCACCACAAAGAACGTGAAAAGACAGCAAGCAAGCCTAAGATTATGCATGAATATTCACAGGGAGGAGGTGGAAGAAGCTGAATGACTAAACTACAAGCATTTAAGCTTTGCAAGATATAGTGTGCTTTGCCTGAGGATTTTATTTTTCGTCATGAGTTTCAACACCCAATATCTTCATTACATAAGGCTGTCTACAGCATGCCTGTAGATGCATTTCCCCATTATATTGAATGCACAGCTCCTTTTGAGTGTTCTCCAGTATTATTCCCAACTGGTGTGTCTAGATGCAGAGGTGCTGTGGTTCAACAGCAAAATGATCATACGAGATAATGCATCTCTTCATAAAATGGTGGGTGGGTTGTGCATACCAGGTATATCCTCACTTATCCAGCAAGAGGCCCTTCGTGAGCCAAACAGTTTAGAGAATCAGAAGTGTTTCTTAAACTTTGTGGAGGGAGGGGGAGTACCATCCTGGCATCTTATTCATCATCTAGTCCAGATGGATGGAAGGTGAAAGCTGTTACAAGCTGAATGTTACTGTTCAAGAGGGTTTTGTGAAATGAGTTGGGGCATTCAGCCAAGCTCAAAGTGAAAATGTGTCTTCAGAGCAATTGACACCTGAGCTGTTAATCTTAGTTGCCAGTGACTGCAGTGGATTTTGCTTCATGATTCTTCTTGATGTAAAAGATTGATGCAGCGCAGATCTTTGAGTCACTGATTGAATGATTCCCATAGTTTTCACTGACTCTCAGTTCTTTGTTCAAAATCAGAACCTGAGTAATAAACATCTCTATAGGAACTGTATTGGTTGCAATATGTAGGAAAAAACTCAGTGTGCTATCTGTTAGCAAATAGTGATAGACATACCTCCATATCACATAACTTTACTTAAGTATGCAACCAATACTCTTAAATCACTTATTTAAAGCTCAGTACTCCAATCTGTAACAGACGTGATGTAATGCTACAGTCCCAGCTGGAATTGGGAAGGAAGTTAGATACCTTTCTTGGTACAGGGCTCAGCTGTACTCTACTTGACTTTGTTATGTCACAAATTATTTGACAGCTATCATGCTACGGAAAAGCTACAGTGTAACTGAGAACCAGGCCCGATATTTCTGGACAGATCAATTTTGCACAACTGTTTGGAAATCCTCAGAAAGACAATATCTGGAGCCAAAAAGTGATAGAGAATGAATGTGAGATACAACAGCCAATTTCGATCATTAAACACATACAGCTCTGTGGGATCACATGTTGACATCAGCGTGGCCATTTTCTGAGTATGCTACCTTTGCTAGTCATAATTTAAGAGTCATCTCAAAACTATAAGTTGTCCATATTTACTTCATCTTATTTGTCAAGACCATTGTCTATGTTAAATTTACAAGCCTAATAATCGGGTAAAAAAATCACATATTGGCAATAAATATAATTAGTATATAATTGATAACTTGCTATTAATAAATCTGCTTATAACTCCAGCTGACAGATAGACTGAAGTCTCCATAATGTACAATCAATGTACATAAAGTTATCTCAAAATTCACTGAATCAGATCAAAGTTGCTGAGCAGGTGGACTCCCCAGGTCAGTTCTCCTTTTCCTTCTGATTGTGTGATGTATCTCCCTGGCTGCCTGCATACCAGGGCTTCTTTCACAGGGAAACCAGAGCACTGTGGGGAGAATCACATGCACTCAAATCTTATCCTGACAGGAATTTGGGAAGCAGCCAAAGTGACCTTGGAGTTGGGAGTCATTCCCAGGTCCCTCAGCACAGGCACAGGCCCTGTTAGCTCCAACTTACTTTGGTTTCACCTTAGTTTCCTCATCCTTTCACATACTTGGTTTACTGAGGCACTTCCCCAAATTGTTTTCGGCATATTCATTGTCCCTTGTGTTAATCTGCTCTAACGCTTTGTTTGTTCAGCAGATCAGACTTGACTGCAGGTTGCCATTTGATACAAGAGGGGTTATAGATGGGTTCTTTCTTCTGTGTGCATGAGCCTAATAGCTGTTCTTTCATCTGGATTCCTCTGAGGTTTTCTCTGCTTTTCCATGAGTAAATCACACTCTGCATAATGATCACAGATGTCAATTCTGGAGTATTTCAGCATGATTGCAAAATGTGCAAGTTGTATGTTACTGAGTTCTCAGTCCTTCCATTCAGTTCCTTACTAGTCTTTCTATGAGTGTCCTAATCCCTCCGGAGCCATCCCATTTTTTCACATCCAAGTTGCACAAGGCCCTAACCCCTATCAGAACAGGTCATTTATGAGCTGAGAATGTTTTACTCTGTACCATATACAAAATGCACACTGAGGTTTGCTCACTGAGGGGATTAATTCAGAAAGTCAATGTGAATTTGCTAACAGGATGGATTTTAGAATATAATTTTATTTTCAATAGAAATCTCATCAGTGTGTATTTCAGTAAAATTTAGCCAATCTTTTTATGTTTGACATAAATCTTAGATATATTCTTCTTTATTATCAGTGAAACCTATGTCAATTTGATTTTCACATTCTCCAAAAGAATGTTCTGCAGGAATATGCTAAGCAGAAGTTAGGCAACATATTGCCCGGCACAATTTGCTTGGTTCAAGTCTTGTAATTACACATACGTCCATAAAGATGTACACACATACACAGGAGCAATATCCCTAAGAGTAATTACAAAGCAACATCAGTGACTCCGTGAACTCTGTGCTTGGAGCAGTTGACATAGAATGGAACGAGGCATAGAAAGTTCCTTGGTACGACTCCAGTAATGCAAATAGATCTGCTGCTGTCTTTTCTCTAATTCCCAGAAAGGTGTCTACATTCTTCCAGATTATTTTAATGAATAGCAGTGGCAAATATGTTACTGGATTGTTCTTAGCCATTAGCTCTCTATGCTGTCACAGAGATTACTCTCAAATATTAGAACTCCCTTGGGAAGTCTTTCACCTGATTTCATCAGAACTCCCTCCACAGCCTCACCTCTTTAAGGAAGGCATTATTCATAGGCATGGAGCTATAGGCCGTAGATTCCACTGCAAGAAAAAAGGTGCAGCAGCAACCCACTTGTAGAACTGATGCTCTCTTACCCAACTCTGACTGTGGTGTGAAGACATAAGGAACACAAAATTAATGTAAGACCACAATCTTCTTCAGGATATTCTATGACTAAGAGACTCTGAAGACACACCTGAACTGTTAAATGAAGTTAAAAAAAAAATCTGGCAGGAAAAATATTCAAAGGATAAATTTCTGTTCATTTTCCTGTCTTGCAGAATCTGTATTTAAAACATTCAGCCCATTCAAAATACCAGTGTCAGCCTTTGTCTAACATCTGTGAACTTGAGACTTAAAAAAAAAAAAAAAAAAGAACAAAGAGGAAACATTTGTGGAATATATAAAGGCTTCTGCAAAACACAACTGTATAGCTCAGGGGTAAAAATCTTCCTGTTCCAGGAATTAAAACGAAGAGATCTTCAGTGAAAGAGAGGGCAAATAAAAAAATAAATATGAAGAAGAGCTGCCAATACATGACGACACTAATAATTATAATAATAAATACATATGTAAGTATGTGTATATATAGCAAGTGCTGTCTTGTATTTGTTACTCTTTTTATTCTTGCTTTGATAGCATTTAGAATCTGATTGAGCAAACACAAGGTTCTCCATTTTATACACAGTGGAGAAACTGTTTGGCCAGGGAAAAATGTTCTCCAGTAAGACCCTTAGCACACCACTATGGACCCTCCAGACCTCTGTGAGGACTCTATGTTTTGCCATCCTGGTTCTCAAGTGGCCTACAAGGAGGAAATATGTTTGTTCACTGCAGCTCTGAACTATGTTTTGGCTACAAGCTATTGGCTTAAATTTCCTTCATTCTTTAGTTTAAACTCCTATCGTTTGCAGTTCCTTGTGTTCTAAATGTTCTCAGTGTTTGTAGCTTTGACACTGTTTGTAGTCACTGAGTTTAAGGGACAAGAAAGTCATGTTATGTGAAATTACAGAACACTTTAATTTTTTCCTGTCAGCTACAGCCCTGCTGTGTTACCAACAAACTATGCACAGCAAATACCTACCCAGTGGTAGACCAGTCATTCACTCCTGTAGTTCTAGATACTGAAATTACTTGTGCCTTTCTGTCTACAGATCCACAATATTCATGAAACCCTGTGCAGTGCCTCCTAAAGTTTGATACAGCCAAAAAATATCACTAGAGCTCAGCAAAAGCTAAAAATTCCCTCCCTTCATTAAAGCAGGTGAAAAAGATGTTCCTTAAGATGTGTTCTGCCAAACAAGATGCCATTCAGAACATGCTGATAGCTTCTATTTCTCTGCTTACAAGACTCTGGCAGTCCCTCCTTCCCTTGTTCTCACACATGTTGTGTAGAAAACTAGCAGTAATCATTCAAATCTGGAGTTATTCAGGTATATAAAGGCTTAATGTCTACCATCTACTTCTTAATTTCTGAAAGGTATGCTGCAATCTCATGCTACCTCTGCTTATACTGTATATATAAATAATTATTTTCTGTGAAAACTATCCTCATTAAGTTCTTCACCTACAGTGGTGTATAGTAAAGAATTCCCAAATAAAGGAAGAAAAGAATGATGATGTAAATTACGCTCACATCTTTAACCGCCAAGACAAATAACCCTGTTCTCACTGGATTCCTAGAAATGTTATTATCCTACTATTAGGAAGTTTTCCTGTGCATTCTGTGTTCATGTTGATAAATCTGCCAAGATATCTGGTCTTTCAGAGGAACAGGGAAGAAATCTTTATTTTTTTTTTTTCTGTACTCTATGGTAAGCAATAACCAAGTCCTTGTTTTTCCTTTCAGACAGTGAAGAAGAATAGTTATGAGAAATCATCAAAAATTCCCGTAGGACTGGCAGACTTTAGAGATGCTTTAATGATGATGCACATGCTCATCTGAACAGTCTCTTGATTGGCCTCGAGGGCTACAAGTTTGTACATGGAGAATGCCTGTATTTCATAACCATGAATGGAGATTCTGCAGTTAATTAGCATACCTGATGACAAATTTGAGAGTATAGTTTCCTCATGAATGTTGATTGCTTAAGGGTACATATATATATATAAAATAAAAAGGGTTCTACAAAACAGTGAATTGTGAGAGCTTGAGGAAAGAACTATGGGACATTTTAGACATTTTAGACTCTCCTCTTGGCTAATTTTTCCTAGCTATTACACTGTGTAACTCAGGAGCAATTCCACAGGACAGAGGGCAAGAACTATAGAGTATATCCACTCTTAACGCTGAATTCATAATTTGGCAGAGTTCATACTCTGAAGAAGAAGTGGATTACAGTGAATGAGAGCCAGGTTCTTCTGTAAAACAACTATTTCATGACAATTTATTCAAACACTTACGCTGAAGAATATTTTTATGATATAAATCACTTCATGCAGTCAATTTAGAGAATAGAATCTGAATTACATTCATAAGTAAGCCCACATAGCTGTCAGAGTGCACCCACAGTGGACTTGATTTTCCACTTCCATATGCTTTGTGTAGACTTTTAGACCTTGATTCAGTGGTCCAAACACTCCTGACACTTGAGATGTCCAAGATTGTCCTGCCTAGACTCCTACATGGTCTTCCAGATCAGAATGGGATGGAACCTGTATCCTCCTGCTCGATGCAGACAGACCATCTCAAAGTAACATGTCCTGTGTTTTGGTAATTGACTCAGATTCCTACGTTTAGAAAAAGAAGTTATGTAAAAGAAGAGAGTCAGGCCTGTTTATTTAGTCTGCTATTTGTAATGTAAATATAAATAGCTGCATTAAAAATAATAATAATAAAAAAAAAAGATTAAGGAGAATCTGCACAGTATCATAGTATTTCACTTTTCTAAAAAGTATTGCTATCCATTCTGTTTACTATTAAATAAAAAGCAGTTAATAACAGAAACGATAATGCCAATGGGATATCCTTAAGCCTGAAGACCACTCCTGCTGGTACTATAGTGAGTGTCAAGCAACACCTCCGCCCTGAAAGGACACCTGCTTCCAGTTTTTGATTTAATCCTTCTAGAATGTGTTGGAGTAGTGCTCGTGAGAATAAAACATTTGCTTCATTTCAGCCTAAAGGTGAGGTTGAAATCATTTGTTTTTAAACCTCATGCTGTCATCTATAATTAATGGTATGACCCTGACTACAGAGCTCGAAAGGGGTATATACTCTCTGGCAACTAGCCAGTTCCTTATTCTTTATCTTTAAATACAGAAGGTGATGTCTTGGTTTATTTTCAGTATTTTTATTGTTTTCATCTGCTAAGATCAGCACTGAGAGAACTTTTGCTTTTGTCATTTGAGAACTATTGCTGTTTGTTTGGTCTATATCTCCCAAATTAGAATACATACATTAATTTTCCTTCAATGAGAATATATGTCAGTAGCTCTCTTGCCATCTTGCATTTTTTTCTTCTAAATTGCTGTTCTGGCAGAGCATTGCCATTTTGCCAGAAATACAAAGGACCACTTCTCTCATGGTAGATGTACCAAAACAATAGCCTCGTCACTCTGAAAATCACAGGTTTAAAGTAAAGGCCCCTGAAACATTCAGTGAATGTGAGATATTCAATTAAAGTAACACTTGGTTGAAAGGAATTACACTGTAATTACGTTATTGAAAAGATGCGTTTGAATGTGCTGAACTGATTTGTTAGGAAAAAAAAAAAAGCAGATGGGACATGATTTTATGCTTATGGAAATCATTGGCAGTTTTTCTAACTGCTTCACTGGAAGACAGAGCTGATCCTGGCTTTATAAGATTTATGTGTGTCTGTGCAATGTAACACACATTTCTCAACATCAGCACTCTCACAAGTGGAACAGGACTCCTTCATACTCCTAGATAATAAGCTACTAACACAAGAAAATCTTTCTCACTTTTGGCTCATACATTTTCCTCCATAAATGTAAATACCATGAAGATGCCTTTCAGAATAGTATGCATTATTTTTACCCATACTCAGCTGGTAAAAATACAGATGTAAGAGAGCAGGAATGGGTTCAGTGCACTGTTGCTTGAATGAACCAACAATACATACAGCCAGAATCACACCCCACCTCCAGCACTGGGTGCAGGTTTGGGCACCACAGTGCAAAAAAGGACATACTACTATTAGAGAGTATCCAAAGGAATGATGGGGAAGGGTCTGTAGGGCAAGGTGTGTGAGTAGCGGCTGAGGCCCTTTGGTGCACTCAGCGCAGAACAGAGTAGCTGAGGGGAGACCTCATGGCGGCTGCAGCTCCTCACAGGGAGCGGAGGGGCAGCGCTGAGCTCTGCTCTGTGTGACAGCGACAGGGCCCGAGGGAACGGCATGGAGCTGTCAGGGGAGGGGCAGCTGGGGGTTAGGGAAAGGGGCTGCACCACAGGGCAGTGGGCATGGAACGGGCTGCCCAGGGCTGTGGGCACGGCCCTGAGCGCTGGAGTTCAAGGAGTATTTGGGCAGTGCTCTCAGGCATAAGGTTTGAATGTTGGGTGGTCCCATGTGGAGTTGGACTTGGTGACCCTTGTGGGTCCCTTCCAACTGGGGAACAGAATCATCCTATGATTCTACGAAAACTATGGTGCCACCAGCTCCAGCTGCTCTGGGAACAGGACAAATATTACAGGGAAAATCTGGTATGTTCCTCTGGGGAACTCCATTAGCCTGTGAAATTACAATTCATCCGTTTGTAAGGAATAGATCTTAGGATGTCAGAGAGGACTTCATTTTCCCATGGAGGGGAGAACACATAGGAGGAGTGTGGTTTCAACAGAATACCTGTATCAACACCCTAGAATTGTGATTCCAGATAAAATGCTGAGGCGTTACTGAAAGACTTGCTTGGTTGCAGACTCATTTTGCATGTAATAAGATGAATCACACTGCAGAGAAGAAGCATGAGCATAGTTTTGTTTTCCTCATCTCTCTACATGCCAATCTGTGTGTTTGTGTAAGTAATGACAGAGATCAGAGAAAGATGGCAGAAGAACAGTTTCAGGCACCCTGATTTGTGATACTGGCCTTTCTTCCAAAGGTCTTTACAAATCAGTATTTCTCTTTTTCTTCTGGAAAGTGAGAGCAAAGAGCCAAGCACTTCCTTCCATAAAGAAGTTGAATGTGACTGTGGTCCTGTCTTCACCAAATGGTAAGGAAGGACTTGTCCAAAACACAGCAAAAATTTAATTGATAATCATGAACTTTCACAGCTGTACCCCCAAGAGCTACATGACACTAGTATAAACTCATGTGTTTCGTGAGGGTAGAAAAACCAAGCCCTCACATATTCAAATAAAGATACAGAGAGGGTGATCTTAAATGTCATGTTTGGACCCTTTCAAATGCTCTTAATTTGACAGAAATAAATTAATACAATTCTCTAATTTTTGCATAGCCCAAGGGCCTTTCAACATTTAACAAAGATTAAAAAAAAAACTAAAAATTATTATTATTATCTCAGTTGCCCTAGGGAAAAAAAATTAAAGGGGAGGTAATTAGTTATTGTACGTATGTGGGTGTAATTAGATATTTAACATGATATGTAAACTATGCCAGCTAATTCAATTGAAAACAAAACAGCATGAAAGGATGAGCATGTACGATCAGATATCGTGTTTAATATCTGATATTTTCTTAGTGATTTATGCAAGATTACCCCAAAATATCCCTAAATATCAGTAATCATATTTTCCCCAGGTTTATTAGGGATTTGCTCATGGAAACACCGTCTTCTTTTGATGTGTAAGACAGTAAGATAGGAAAGAAATCAAATGTTTTGGCCTATGAAACAGAAATCAAAGTAAGTGGAATATATTTTGTCTCTCCTCTGTGGAGAAAGCTTTCTATTTTGGGCACCAATATCTGCATAGTAAAGCATGAAGCATGGACCAAATAATTGCACAGTTTGGTTACTTATAAAGTCACTGAAATCCAAAAGTTCAGAGAGATCTCCTTTCACTTATACATTGGGAAAAAAACCCCAACAAAACAACATTGAAACTTGTATCTGAAGAAAAACATGGGAGCAATATAAAGTGTATTACCAACACCTATTTTGTCTTTCAAAACATGAGGATATGTCAGATCTGTTGTCACGTGTTCATTTCTAGGTGTTCTTACAATTCATTCATTATTTGTACCTTCAATAAAGAAACTTAATATTTCCCAGCTCTGTATGAATTGTTTCAGAGAAGAACATCTAGTCAATGAAACCAAAGTATTTTACCAGGTATTTGATAACTGACTGTGAAAATGAAATGCACACTTCAGCCACAGTAGGTGATGCTATTCTGTGAGTGAGCACTGTGTGCAGAACCCTCATCAATTCTAAGGACTGATGCTTCATCTTTCCAAGTCAGTGGAACATTTTTCAGGTTTAAACAGTACAAATTCAAGCTCAGGGTCACTCTATTAAAAAAAAAAAAGAAAAAAAAAGTGTAATTTTAGAGTATTATATGTGATTTTCATTTGGCTAATTGTACATTCAATTTTTGCTGTCAACTGGAAGAACATACATATTTCTTTCTAATATGTTTTAAGCACTGGAAATTGTTTCTGACACTTCCTAGCTCTATTTTCTCTTCTTCTCCTAATCAGACTAAAAGTGCCTGGGTGGGGGAGGGATTTTCTGTAAGCAGATTGCAATTATTCCTGTAGATTAATTTTCTTTTATATTAAGTTTTCCTTCTCAATCGAATGAACTATAGTCATATTTCTGCACAGTTTCTATCCATATCACTATGTATCATCTCGTTATACTCCATGCCCCATTTCTTTTCCTTGTCTTTCTTTTAGGCCTAAC
Source organism: Gallus gallus (assembly GCF_016699485.2). Classification (NCBI taxonomy): domain Eukaryota; kingdom Metazoa; phylum Chordata; class Aves; order Galliformes; family Phasianidae; genus Gallus; species Gallus gallus. The sequence goes on from NC_052532.1 coordinate 138,542,069, forward strand.
TTTCACTTGTCCTGTCCATGATATCTGCATTCCTGCCTTATTTTTCTGTTACCTCTCACATGGTATCCACAGCATCTAAATAAGCCTTAAGAGCAGCAGAAGGTTGTGACTTCTCTCTAGCTACCAACAGCAGCATTTACATAAAAATCACAGCCTATGTCAGCCTGAAGACATGAAGACAGTAATTTTCTAACCTCTCTCTCTCCTACAGATTGTGTACTGGTTTGCTACTGAGGCATTAAACTTAGAAACAACTCCATAATAAATGGATGGTGAAAGAAGTGCAGGACTAAAGTTTACATTTAACGTTAGAGGTGGAAGCATCATCTATCAACAGTGAGCACAGTCCACAGTTTCCCCTTAAGCACAATGTTTTCAGCTGGTCTGTTGCACGCATCAAAGCCAACAGCTTTGGAAATGCAGTACTGTTTCCCTCACAGCTCTTTGTTTTGTAAATGAGTAGATTCGCCAAGTCATAGTATGATTGAACTCCACGTGATGATTTCTTGTGAAACCACTCCTCATATATGGATGCACTACGTACTGCACTCAGCATACACAATACTGCTGCAGAAATCAGTAGATTTCTCTCTATACAGCATCAAGTTTATTCTTAAACTCTGTGTGATGGGCTTTTTGCAAAGCCCAGCAGCTGCTCCTTCACTCAAAACAGTTTAATAAGTGAAGAAAAGAAAGAGGAAAAATATGAACAATCAGAATCATAGAATGGCTTGGGTTGAAAAGGACCTCAAGGATCACCACATTCCAAACCCCCTGCCACAGGCAGGGCTGCCAACTGCTAGATCAAGCACTAGGTAAGGTTGCCCAGGGTCCCATCCAAGCTGGCTTTGAACACCTCCAGGGATGGGGCAACCAAAACTGCCCTGGGCAGCCTTTGCTAGCATATCACCACCCTCTCAGTGAAAAACTTTCCTGTACGTCTAATCTAAATTTCCCCTCCTTTAGTTTAAAACCATTCCCCGATGTCCAATTACTACCTACCCATTGTAAAAAGTTGATTTCCATTGTGATTATAATCTTCCTTTAAATACTTGAAGGCCATGAAGAAGTCTCCTTACAGTCTCTTCTCTCCTTTTCTTCTCCAGACTGAAGAAGCCCAGCTCCCTCAACCCTGTCTTCATAGGAAAGGTCCTCCAGCCCCCTGATCATCTTCATGGCCCTCTTCTGGACCCTCTCCAAAAGCTCTGCATCAAATACTATAACAAAAGCAATCACTTACTGTCTCCCACAAGTAGGAAGATGCCCAGCCAATCTTGCAGCGATGGTTACCTCGCAGACCAAGTCCATCCCAAACAGACCCAGTTCACTACCATATTCATGTGTACACAAATTAACACATTTCACTTCCTAGCTGTGACAGCATGCAATAAGTTACAATAACAGAGGAAGAAGATAGTCTTAAATGTGCTCCACTCTTGCTCAAGGCAAGGTCAAAGTCCATTCCCCTCATCACCATCTACAGTTGGTCTCAAAGTACCTTTTTCTGTAACACTACTCCCACTCATCTACGTTGTTGATCTCTTAATTTTCCACTCTCTCCATTCCTTGAAATTTCATCCTCTTTTGAGTAACAGTGTGAAAAGGTCTTGAGTCTTGTTTGGTTGAAGATTCTGGTCTGGCTGTTGCTAATGATGACAGAAATAAGTTCAGTGAAAAGATAAGTGGACAGTGAGACAAAGCCCACTTACTTGACTGGAATGATTCCCTCTGCAATGCATGGCTATTTTTCAGACATGATGCTGGCCTTACGTCACTAGTTTTAATGGAGAATTAAACTTCGAGAAATCTCTCATTGATAATCAGATAACCTCCTCAACTTATCTTTGCACACAAAAAAACAAGAAAAAATAACCCACTTTTTTCTTAAGTTTAAATCAGAGCAGGAATTTATAACATGAGTGTACAGTGTACACACATGTAGGGAAATAAATTTGGTCTTATCAGTGTACTCTTTTATAGGATTAATTTATTTTCAGTTTGTACACAAGTCAGTTTAGATTGATTCCTTAATTCCAGATCTGTTAATGCCATATTTATGCCATATTTTTGCCAGTTTATTGAAGTATTTTTTCTTTTTTAAAGAAATGAGAATTGATTATTTCTGATAAAAAATACATGATTTACAAAGTCAACAACCATTGAACCCACAGAAAGGGCTTAGCCTCTGTAGCTCAAGGCATCGCAGCAGGGGTATTACTATTGCAGTAAGTGCACAAGAATCAAATACAGCAACTGTTGGAGCTGTGTGTGTGACTTCAGATTTGGCTCTGATAATAAGGATTGTAGAGTTGTGCTTCTGAAAGTCTCTTTTAACATGTTTTCCACTTTGTTGACAGATCCTCAGCACATACACTACAGACTGGAAGTGACAGATGGATGTTAAATCTTTAATGGTGGTCTAGTGAGAGAGTAATAACTCTGAAAAAGGAAGCTCTTGCCTCAAGGTGTTGAAATGAGGATATTTAAGAGATCAACTGAGCTATACAAAAGCAAAAGCAAAGTACAGAATAGGATGGGAAGCAAAAATTAAAGGGCAAATCTTTCTAACAAAAAAACCTGATTTAATTGAAGTACCATTTAAGGTCAGAGAGCAAAAGCTCTCTCCACAAGAAATTCACAGGGAAGCAAACAAAATCCGGGGTGATAAGAACATATGGCAGTATTTCTACGGCCAATATCTTTACAGCAGACATTTGTGTCAAGAGATGCTTAAAATACTTTAAAAACAGTACTAAGTTCATATTTTAAGTCTATGTCTGGTTGTCACAGCTGATTACCTGGAGGCAACGCTTGGCTTCTAATAGCATTACTGGAGGGTTTAATGTCATCTCCTGGTTTGGAGAATGAAACTAATAGTTTAAAAAACTTGCCAGACAAAGAGTCCAATGAATGTACTTCTTTTAACCCGTGTCTTTGAATGAAATTTAATTTGGTAAGTATATCATGGAGACACCACCTGACTCATGCCCTACAGGTATGTCCAAGAGGAAGGAGAATGCTTAAAGTGAGCATCCATCTTAGGCTTGAATGTCAATCAGACTTATCAGCTCTTGTTGAGTTCCCTTCATACACGCAGAAAACATAAAGTATTTGTCCCAGAGCATTCTTTTTTAATGCAGGTGGCAAACTTAAAAAAAAAATCCTCAAAATCTTACTCAGAAGATTGTGAGCAGTTTCATTTCGATATTAAAGTAAGTGTTTGTCTAGTTCTGGCACCATTCTGTAGGTACAATTACTTGGAACTTACTGTCCATATTTGGAAGGAACATTAGAAAAAAGCAGCTGCAAGTTTTGATTTGCAGTTGATATGCTGTCTTTCATGAGCAACCTTTTTAAGGAAATCAAAACGAAACAAAATGCACAGTCATAATAACAAAGTCTGACCACGAGGAAAGATGAACTTTAAGCCAGAGTTATGCTAAGCAGACTTTTCTCAGTACTGAAGACATGACACCAGTCATTTCTCTGCCTGAGCACTGTTCTTTATACAGACTTTAAGATCCTTACATTCAAGGCACTGCATCACTTTGTGTACATTTTTTATCTGCTCCACTTCTTCTTCACCAGTCTCCACTCTCTTAGCAGTACTACCCTCACACATGATCTGTGCTTTCTTGCACATTACTTCTTTTACTTGGAAGGCTTTTCTGAGCTGGTGATCAATTGCACTTGCCTCTTTTATACCTATTGTCAACTACCAATTACAGTTTATCACCAAGAAAAATTGTATGGACAGAATTGATGTAAAATTAATACTAGGCTCTAGAGGAGTGTGTGCCCTCATCTGAGTCCAGTTAAGTGACCCACAGTCAGTTTTGTCTTTTTTTCTCTCTACTTTCCATTTCTGATTTTTTTCTTGCCCATGTCTTTTATTTATGTCATAATAAGAGTATAATCTGGTAGGAAGGGTCAGGATCTACGGTTATTTGTGTGGCACTTCTAGATCCTGGAAACTAAATAATAAATATCCATCAAATTCAGTGATTTATGGACATAGGCAAACACAGATCATCTGTAACCTTAAGTGATGCTTGAACAAACAAATTCAGAATTGCTAAGGGACAGTATTGATATTGGTCAGAGCAGGACTTGCCATATTTCTGTGAAAGCTAAGGATACTACAACAGAAATCAAATTTGTTGTACTTTTTCTCAAAATGACAGTATTTCTATTACTGTCAAAGGGCTATGGTAGAGCTCCTATATCTGGCTCTTAAATTTGTATACAGATAATCTCCAGATAGTCTCAATCTAATTGGAAGCTTCCTCTGTTCCCAGGGACATCCACAGCTCAATCAAGTTGCCCAGGGCCTGATGCAGCTTCACCTTGAGGGTCTCCAGGGACAGAGCATCCACCACATCACTGGGCAACCTTTTCCAATTCCTCTCCACCCTCACTGTAAAAGACTTTTTCCTTATATCTAATCTAAATCTACACTATTTAAGCTTGAATACATTTCCCATTGTTCTATCAGAACAGACTCTGCTAAAGAGTCTGTCCCCTTCTTTCCTGTATCTCTCCTTTATTTATAGAAAAGCTGCTATCACCTCACAGTCTTCTGCAATCTGAACAGACCCAGCTCTCTCAGCCTGTACTCATAGGAGAGGTACCATCCCTGGGGTAATTTTTGTGGCCCTCCTCTGGACATACTCCAAAAGACCTATGTCTCTTCTGTACTGAGGACTCAAATTCTGGATGCAATTCTTCAGGTAAGGCTTCATCAGTGTAGGGGCAGGATCACCTCCCTCTACCTGCTGGCTATGTTGCTTTTGATGCAGCCCAGTATACAGTTGGCTTTTTGGGCTGCAAGGGCACATTTCTGGCTCATAGAATCATGTCCAGCTTGCCATCCACCAATATCCCCAAACGTTTTTCAGTAGGGCTGCACTTAATCCTTTCATCCCCCAGCTTGTATTGGTAGTGGGCGTTGCCTCAACCCAGGTTCAAGACCTTGCATTTGGATTTGTTGAACCTCTGAGGTTCACCCGGGTGCACTGCTCAAGTCTATCTAGGTCTTTCTGGAACAGTTGATGTAGTAGAAGTTTTCAGCTATCTCAAACATTCGTATCTGTACAGACTCAAATGCGCATTTTCCAGGATAAAGGAATTAAAGGATCTATAGTTGCCCATGAATACTGTCTCATGTAACACATGATCTAAAATCACTTCCTTGTTTCAGTTTTAGACTGCCTTGACATACTATTGAAAGGTTCACAATACATGTTTTTTCTAAAGTCCCAGCTGCTGGAATTGAGAATTACAGGAATGCATGAGACTCTCACCTTTCAATTAAAAAAGAAAATTCCTAGAAATCATGGTTACAGAGAAACTGTGAAATTGGAACTATGTTACTTCTCAGGGCTTACAGAATCTGACAGAAATGCAGAGAATAAGGCATTTGTTTGTTTAAATCTTAAAGTATTTAATCCTCCCTATTACTTTTACAAGAATGACTCATTGATTTTTAACTTACACAATTAGTAACACTTATTTTCAAAACCAGAGTTCTGAGTATCAGAAGTTACTTAGGCATTACATCTATACACATTCAGTCTCAACTGTTTTTTTTTTTGTCTCTGGGTTACCTTGGCAAAGGTCCTCCTTTTGCTATTGATTTACATAGGAGATTTGTATCTAGGTCTTAAGGACTTGTCTGAAAACACCAAGTTATAGAACACTTCTGTGCTGTTCTGCTACTTTATTCATTTTTAACCCCTTAGTTCTCCAACCCAGTAGTTATCTACAGAAAAAGTCACAGATCAAAGGGTTGTTGTGCTTCGAGAAAGTAGAAACTCTTTGATTACTTGAGAGTTGATGGGTTGTTTTTGTTTGTTTGTTTGTTTGTTTGGCAGCATTGGCTATCTTTCCCCTCCCATATTCCCCTGTACACATATTCAGTTTATTCCAAGCAGATGTTAACTGGTGCATCTGTCACTTTCCTTCTCAAATGACTTGCGGGACCACATCTTCTCAGTATGTACTAGCCATCTATGAAAGCTCTTTTCCTGTCCACTTCTTCTTGCTCTATGTTTTCATCCTTGTCCACTTATTTCTCATGCACGCCTCTGTCTCATCCTTTTGTTTCCTTGCTTAATCTCCCTTTCTTCTACATCTGTTCTAAGTTGCCATCCTTCTTTCATTCCCTACGTATTTTCATTTTACAAAAGTGTTGGGCAAGTACAAGGCTTAACATCTGTTATTTGTACATAAGGATGGGAGATTAAATTATTTGTCTAAGGCCACATAGAGTATCTGTGGCAGAAAGGTGAATAAATTTTAGGCCTCTGTGACTCAACAAATCCATCGGGAAGTCTAATTTGAAAGGTGTGTTTTAAACATCGATTCAAAGTTTGAGTCCAAATGAAAGCAGTTCCAATTACAGGGCTGCTTTTATCTGCTAGTTTCATCTTAGCACTGTTAGGCACATGGGCTGTGTCTAGACTTCCCAGGTGGGGCATGCCGCAGTGCCTGCCTGACTCATATGCCTGGCTTTTCTTTCCTTGAGTCTTGCTCACAACACACGCAGGCCCATGAGATGAGGGGTAATACAGATACAAACATACAGGGGTGTGTGCCAAAGCTCATGATGCTGAAGCACTGCCTCTGAAAAGAACGGAGTTCTTGAGGTATTCATCTGTGTTGATCTAATCATCAAAATAAGATTTGTTTTTTCCATAGGAAGAAATGCTTTTTTGAAACATAATAGCACATTTCTTTTAAGTCAAACCACCAGCCTACCCGAGGTTTCATTGGTATGGCTTTTGGGTACAGCTAGGTGTTTGTTTATATCAAATTTCTTAACAGAGTGATAAACAGAGTTGTTTACATGTGCCCCTCAAACCAAAGTCTAATGTTGCTTTCAGCTATACTCCAAGCCATAATGTCATTATCCTTGGCACAGACTACTAGAAAATTTTGTCAGCCTGTCCACAAAAATTAGCTCTGCAATACCATTGAATTCTAGGTGCTAATCCAGTGCTTTGGCCTGACACAGGGTATCTCTGTTCTCAAAGCCACCAGCGAAAACTCTTTTAGAAAAACAACAACACAAGTTTATGATTCACTTTCAGACTTTGTTCACCTAAATGACTTGTTTGTGCACTATGGAAGGGAAAACAAGAGACTCCAGAAACTTGCACACACAGCACATCCTTGTTTATGCCTTTTAACTATATAATAAATGCACACATAAATATGTAAGGGAAGGGTCAGGCAAACTTTCAGTGAGGCTTTTCAAGTCAACCATCTTCTACAGTGAAGAAGAACAGCATACTAAAAATGACATTTTCATATTTGAATTTAATATTAAGTTGTGTAACAGAGGGGAAGTGTTGTGGGTTTTTGTTTTTTTCTTTTCGGCTTTGTTTTTATTTTTAAAGCATGAAGCCTGATCTGACCGAAACCATGACTATGGCTTTGAGTTGGTTTAAGGAAAGAAATAAGAAGAGCCAGGAAATTAAGACACTGTTTTTCCTCTGTGATTTCTAATTTAAGGAGACAGTAAGCTTACTAGAGTTTCAAAAGATGTTTTAATATCATTTTATCTTCAATTTCCTACCTACTGTGTAAAAAAACATCTTCTGGTTCACAGTAAGGTGTCCTGTTAATCCGTATATCATTCTTTAATTCAGATTAGTTTTTTGTTGTATTCCTCCTCCCTCTGTCATTTCTTTAGGTCTATGTTATATAACATTTTAATGAGCAATAGCCACTCACTCAAAGAGACTGGGTACCAGAAAAGGTGAGTGAAGATGTACAAAAGACTGAAATACAGATTTGAAAATCAGAGAAGTTGAACTGTTCCAAATGGCAAATCTCTTAGGGTACTTCCTGTGAAGTCAAAGGAATTCTGACAGGAAAAAAAAAAAAAAAACAACAAACAAACAAAACAAAACAAAAAAAACAACTGGTAGCTCTTGGCATACTTTCAAGTACAGATGGGTAAGCTTCATGAGGTTCTTGTTATTTATATTATGGTAATATCCAGAAATTCCAACTCACAAATAGAATTGTTTCCCATCCTAAAAGAAGATAACCTGAGATGAAGGAAAGCCACAGCGTGCTGACAGGGATGCATTAAGAGTTCTTTGAGGACTTCTACAGAAATAAAATAAAAATGTAGAAGTGGAAGAATAAGATATAGCTGAGAATCAGACTGAAGGAACAGTAGAAGTATAAATATACAGTCTTTACAGAATTCTTAATTTTCAGGGCTCAGCAAGCATCAGGAAGCATAAGAGGGAAGGAAAAATATTCAATTAGTCTCCAGTAGACATAGGAACACATAACTCCATTAATGGAGCAAAAAAGTAGGTGATACAGTGAATGTTTCCATTTTATTCCTTATCACACACACACACACAAAAAAAAAAAAGACTAATCAAGTATTAAAAAAAAAATAATAATTTTAATGAAAGGGTAGGAATAGGGGACAGAATAGAAAGAACAGCAGGAGGTGCTCCAAAGGACTGAAGAAAGGCAAGCAGAAAATGAGCTACTGAGGAGAAGTGCAAGAAATGTAGATGAAAACATTTCAGTCAGATTGCTTTGATATCTCTGAAATATCAGAATGTATTACTGGACAACTTACTCGTAGAGGCTGAGAAACAATCAAGTGACAAACCAATATCAATTTGCTATTACAGATTGCAACATATTAGTCTAATTTCCTTCTTCACCCGGACAGCTGGCCTATTGGATAAAGAATTAATTCAGAATTAATTACAGGAGACTTTATATGAGATTTATTTTGCCTTCAAATTCAATCTATCCTACATGGTATCCTCAGAAGAAAACTGGGAAATGTGGCTGTGATTAAACCTGTCACCATGCTGGTGCAACTGCTTGAGAAAAAAAAAAAAAAAAAAAAAAAACAGACTTTCAGATAGTTACAAATTACTTCCTAGTCAAACAATTGTCTCGCAGACATTGAAATAGGGTCCTTCTCTTCCTAGTTATATTCAGTATTTTAATGTAGTGCTTTGTGCGGGTTCCCAGTCTCTTGTGTAGTCATTTATACTGTCTAGTAAAGTAGGTCTTCTAAAATAAACTGTATCACTGAAAAGAACAAGGTGAGCTACCTGAAACGTCTCATGAACAAGACCATGACCAGTTAGACAGAGAGGATCTTCTTACAGATATATTCTCAAAGGTAGCTGTTTTTTCTTCACTGGCTTGTGGAAATAGAGACACCTATTTTAGGAGGGTATCTTTACAAAGCTTATAAAATGTAAATCAAGAAAGCTGGATTCAATCCATCAACAATGAAGTACACCTCTAAATTTCTTAGATATCTTCAAAAGTAAGAATATTGCAGAGCAATTTGGGGAACAGAAGTTGAATGATCTAAATTATTAATTCTGCAAAGTGCAATTCAATAAATACACATGTACGGAATACTCTGAGGAAACAAAACTATATTCCACAAGCATAAAATAAGAAGCCTGTTTAGTTGCTATGATGCAAAAAAAAAGGGGGGGAAAAAAAGTCATTCATTAATTGACTATGTGAATTTCAGAAAAGATAGCCCCTATTTTGGGTCATGCTAATACATATGTTGAACAGGAAGCAAGACCTCAGTTGCGCTGATGTAGATCTGCAGGCAACAGTATTTAGAATCATACAATCAGTTAGGTTGAAAAGCTACAATTGTATTTAGATTTGAATGATTCTCAATTTAACCCTATACTTCAAGAAACACTTGTCCCCACAGTTTAAGAAAAATGGGTACAAATGGGAAACATTACAGTGCTGAGGGAAAGGCTGCTCTGCATATACTTGATTCAGAGAGAGGAAGAGGAAAAAATGCAGGGAGTGGGTGATTTTCTGTTTTGTTTTTCTATGGTTCTAAGAGTTGAATTTTTCTGTCCAGATGTGCTAAGTGGGATCAAGAAATAATGCAAAGTTATAACAACCCTGTCACTCAATTGTTTGTTCTATGAATCTGTATGTAGGATGGCAAGACAAGAAGAAATAAGATTAAATTACTGTAAGACAGGTTGTAAATTAAATTTTTTGCAAGTATGAAGGATCAGTAAACAAGTTTTTGAATCTTTTCCAGTAGATGATATTAGTGACCAGGTAGACAAACATCTGTAATCTACAAGACTTGTTTTTATTTCTGTACTCCTCTGATACAATGAATACACTAGTAGTAATAAAGTTTATGAATCAAAAGCTTTACTATTCCCATCTGATAGAAGAGAAACTGAGCTATACAAACAGAAAATAATTTACATGTGACCATATAGAAAGTCCAGGGAAAAGAGACAGGGATGAAATGTAAATCTCCTAAGACACAGCCTGGAATTTGACCACAAAACCATCTTCTTTCTGGCCTTTCTATTCAATTTAGATGTGTATTCAAGTATCTGGATGTTTATCAGAAGCCTGTCAATAGGGATCTTCAGCCCTTTGTACAACAGGCCAAGCTTCCATTTTTGACAGAAGAGCTGGCAAGTCCTATCTCCTCTCATAACCATGACCTTGTTAACTGTTCAGTGAAAAGGCTCACCATCACCTTTTGGACCATTTTTAGCCCCAAGGTACATTTCAGGTAAGAATAGGGGCCTAGGGAGACACACTTGCAGCAGAACCACTCAGTACTCTGGCGTAGGCAGCCCGGACCCCAGTGTACAGAACATGCTCTGCTCATGTTACAAGTAGGCTTTGTGAGATTTAAAAATCTATGTCTGTCAGAAACTTCCTGCTCAGACAAAAGCTAACTCAGTTATGTAAGAAGGTGTTAAATGTACATGGAAAAATTAAGCTTTTCCAAGAAGCCGGCAGTGATTACATTTGCTAAATCTGCAGTCATTTTCCAGTAACAAATAAATAATCAAAGACAGCACATTCTGTGAAGAAATAATAATGTTGAACTAAAGGAGGCAGTTGCCATTTCAAATCAATAAAATGTAGTGCTTGTATTTTCATGTTAAATAAAAACAAAGACTTGCCCAAAGAAAGCAACAGCTAAGCTGTTTGTTTTTATATTCACTTGGATCCTCAGATCTCTTCCAGACAGACTTGTGGGTAAACAGGTTTGTTTATGAAAAATCTGTTCATTACTGCATTAGCTGTATCTACAGCATTTTCATTTCAGATGGAATCGTTCCTCAAACATTTGCTTGTTTAACATTAGGGGGGATACACAGCTTAATGATTGAAACCAAGGAACTGAAGTGGCATAAGTGGAGTTCTCAAGTAATCCTTCCAAATCTGTACATTCATCCTGAAGGGATTCATTTTAAAAACCACTAACAAGGATTCAATAAGCATTTAATATGTAAAGCTTTTTTGTCTTCCTGCTTTCTGTTGTGTTTGATACTATTCCAAATTAATGTTGCTAATACTGTTTACACGGGGCTCCCAAGAACTGGTGAAGAACACCTTTAAATAGCATCCTTCTTCCCACCTGTTTTCCAAAAAAGCTCCATTAGTTTCAATAAACACAGCTCCTCCATAAAACTAACCTTTCTCTGTGTCATGTTTGTGAATGAGAGGCTTCCTAACTTAACAATTTTGATATGTTTCTGCATCCATCTTTTGGTGTACCCTGCCCATCTTCATCCAGGCAAATAATAAAATATGTTTTGCATAATGGTTCTGCATTTTGCTTTCTGTCTTCTCTGTAAGGAAGTTAATTGCGCAGAAGTAGAGAGACTTGGCAGACAATAGTACACAGCCATCTAAACCCAACTGACAACTGTATTAATAGGCTTTTTAAAAAATGTGTTACACATCACTGACTTGACATAGAACAGCTGTATCCAGACAGAGAACACTTAAAAAAAATACCACCTGGCAAATGATATATTCTTTATGGATAACGACTGTTCTTTGGAAGACCAGAGATGTCACTTTTTTTCTGCTTTGTTGGAGATTGATGGTCAACCCTTGAATGAGAATGTACTTTTAAATTGGAAAGCATCTCATTCAGTTAATGAATACCCTCATCCTCAGGCATGGGATGATTAGAATTAAAAGTCAGTGGACATTATTCAGTTAAAGTTCTCTGTAGAACCAATATAGTTCTGGGGGATGTCTCATTCTGCATTTTTTTTTTTTTCCTCAGTGGATTTGTTTTTACTTCACTTGGTAAGAAAGTTCCCTTCTTGCAAACAGATTAACACAAATTATCCTTGTCCCATGGGATGTTTCTCATCAATTATAGTGAGAAAAGATGATGAAAATATTGCAAAGAAGAATGTGATGTTGGTCTAAAAGACAAAGGGATTGATAATTTCTTATGAAGCACTTCTTCTCATGGCAGAAGGCCTACAGGTTTTAACTCACGGCAAGTTGCCTTTGCAGACTGCAGTGATTAACTTGAATGGAAAGAAAGGTTAGGTCTATATTCTGTTTTATGAAATCTGCAGACATCTGCTGACTGTGAGCAGAGGCTAATCATGACCAAATGTCTTATGTTGTGTAGCCTACACAAAATTCTCTTTCCTTGTGTGTAATGAAGATCCTATTATTATTTCACCTTTTCCTCTTGCCTTCTTATTTTCCTAGCCTTAGGGGACACTGATATTATTTCTATTGTACTGACAGTATGGAATGTCTTTTTTCTCCCTTGCCTTCCACATGGGCTACCAAGCAGTGCACTAGTTTTGACTTTCTTTTCACTATTCATTTACAAGCCTGTGTGTTTACTGTATCTGTGTGTGTTTCATAGTGCAAACTTTAACTAGAAAGCACTGCCCTCCTTTTAAATAGCAGGGGAGAAAAAGAATCCATTTTCAGAGCACTAGCTCTGAAACTAGAACAGTGTTTATCCAGTTACACTGCATAGCCCATTAAACAAGATGTAAATGTTTTCCCATTTTACTTATTTTTTCCCAGAAGGTCACAAGGAAAGGATACTGAGAAGAATAATTTCTTTTCCTAGAACTCCAAGATTTGCCATTTTCACCAGAGCTGATTCTTTCTCACAGAAATAAATACATTAGGAGTTACGGGGCCCAGATCCTTAATAAGTATAATTAACTATTCCTGTGATTAATTTGGAATTTACATCCTATTTATAAACACACAACTTGTATAGTACAGTGCTCATGCTGGACTTACACAAGAGTGACATTAACTAGTATAAAGTCATGATGAGGTTACCACAGGCCTTGAGAGCATATTTCCATGTTTTCATGTAAACAGAACATCCAAATAGAATTCCTGTAAGATTTAAGGTTGCAAACCCACTCATTCCTGCATTTACACTGCATTAGTTTTGGTAGCAAAATAATGAGGCTTTCTGTTATGATGTGCTGCTTTTTCTGGTCTCTATTAAAAGAGATTTTTGTCAGTTTGTTGATTAAGAGAACTGTACTGTATACTGTAGGTTTTAAATTTTTTGTGGTATGTTTCACATAATGTAAAATCATTACAGACTGATGTTACCACTGTGATTCAGTGGGAAAGGAAAGGAAAGGAAAGGAAAGGAAAGGAAAGGAAAGGAAAGGAAAGGAAAGGAAAGGAAAGGAAAGGAAAGGAAAGGAAAGGAAAGGAAAGGAAAGGAAAGGAAAGGAAAGGAAAGGAAAGGAAAGGAAAGGAAAGGAAAGGAAAGGAAAGGAAAGGAAAGGAAAGGAAAGGAAAGGAAAGGAAAGGAAAGGAAAGGAAAGGAAAGGAAAGGAAAGGAAAGGAAAGGAAAGGAAAGGAAAGGAAAGGAAAGGAAAGGAAAGGAAAGGAAAGGAAAGGAAAGGAAAGGAAAGGAAAGGAAAGGAAAGGAAAGGAAAGGAAAGGAAAGGAAAGGAAAGGAAAGGAAAGGAAAGGAAAGGAAAGTCAACAAGGTAATAAAGTGTTGTTTGTTAGAAGTTAACATAATATAAATAAAACAAGACTTGAGAATGCTATTTTGGTTCAGAAACCATTTCCCCATTTCCAATTAAGTCTGAATGTGTCATTTCTATTAGTTTCTCATTTGAAGGAGAGGAGATTTGAATCAAAACATATGTATTCATTTCAAACATCTGCATGCTGAGTTTTCTATTCACACATGCATATGTTGCAAATGTGCACACAGCAAGACTTAGGAAACATTCTGGCATTTGAGCTCTGTATAAATGTTCCAGCAAGCAATTATAGACTTGCTTTTCAAGGCAATCAGATTTAGAGCTAATGAAGACCAGCTCAACAATGACCATTTTATAACTTACCCATGTTTTGATGGAAAATTGAAAAATGTGTGAAAAAGTGTTTTTAATGGGATAAATTGAGATACATGTAGATAATTGGATAATTATGCAGCTGGAATCTCTGCTTTGTTATAAATCAAGAACAAACAAGGCATATGTTGATAATGTAAACTAACAGATCACCTTTACCATGATATGTATAATGAGGTTGTCATCATAAGTTAATGCGCTCAGAAAGAGTGGGAACTTTTGCAAAATATCACTTTCTCTGGACCTGAAGAAGTTAAGAAGTAATAGGATTACAAAAAATAAGCTATGTGGTGAAGGGACATGGTGGTAGCAGAGAAGGGTGAGGGCAACTGTCCTAGGTTCTGGTGTCCTGACTGAATGATATTGCAAAAGTAGATAGAAATCATGAAAAATATCTATTGACCTTTTATATTTGTTAAGTTACCTATAAGGTTGCTAAACAATATATTCATAAATACATGTGAAAAATACCAAAGGAAGAATATCACTGTTTTGATAGTCAGTAGCAATATGCTGGCAAATAAAAGAAAATCATTTCATTAGCCATTATGCCTTGGTGGTAGCAAGTTTTTATTGTGGCATTGGGATGTCTGGGTTGTAATACAGACAGAAGAGGTGTCATTCTTGTGATGAATTATACATTTAGCAGGCTCTCAAGGTCAGAGCTCGTTGTACTGCTCAAGGGCACGTGAACAGTCCTGAGCATCTTCAATGTAGCCACTGAAACAAGGAATTCCCACACAGATAACACTTCTTTGAGAGATCAGCAAACAACAACAGCAAAACAGTCTACTTTTGTAGCCTACATTAGGCAGGAAGCCAAAACTGTTGATTTGGCTGATCTCTCTACGCTTTAACTAAAGTGGTTGTGAATGCAGTGCTGATGTTTTGACCAAGGATGTTAGAGAAACATCTAGTTCTGGATGTACATATACAGCTGAGGCAATCAGTGTCAGCTGTCTCTTCAGCTTGTGTAGGAAGCTGCTGGGAGACCCCAGTCTGCTTGGAAAATTTTGGTATCATATATGCTATGACTGCTGGTGTGCAAGATCTCACCTGAGTCAAGGTAAGCACCTCTGCGTGTGATGGGTGTGCATTCAGAGAAGATGCAATAGCAATGTCTTCTTGCTGAATACAACAGAATTCTTTTGAGATCCTGTTTGTTTACCAGTATGTGCTGCAGCCAAGACCATGCCAGGCTCTGTCTTAGAATTCAGAAATGAGGAAAAAGAAGGATAGAAATCGAGTACTGGGGAGTAAGGATGAGTAAATAAACAGTGCTGAGGTGCTGGATTTTATGAGTCTGTAGTTCAGTACTAGAAGGCCGTCTCAGCTGTAGAGGCAGGCAGGGACAAAGGGACAGATGACCTAAGGCCAAGGATCTGGTTATAGATGACAGTCTATAAAAGAGGGATAATGATGAGAGACTTGGTAAGAGTCTAGGTGTGCACAGAACCTATGCCAGAAGCACGAAGCTGCAACAGTGACTTTCCCCCCATTACTGCTTTCCAGCAGCCATCCCGAACTACAGCATCTGTCCCCACTGCTACTGCTCATGGTGGGATCTGACACCGCTGCCACCCCAAACTTGATGCTTGCCAAGACCACAGTCTCCACGACTTTATCATGCTATTTTCAGAGACTTCTCTTCATTTTTATGTATCTCTGGTGTCCACTCTAGTCCATCAATATGAGTGTGTGTACAACAGGTGAGTTACTTCACTTTCAAGACACAAATAACCATATTCTTGAACAGCTTACTGAAGGTAGTTTCCAAATGGCACTGCTGCAGTTGCCAAATATGACTTGCCACAGTACAGTTTCCTGCTCAGCTCTGTACCCTAGTGAAAGGTCTTGATGCAATATGGGTGCCTATCAGTCATGGGCCACACATCTGGACTCTGCCTTGGCTCACTCACCTGCACTGGGAGAGTGGTTAGCCAGGCGTACTCAGAAGTGGAGTTCGTTCTTTCTGTGCAAACAAACCTGCAGGAGTAAACACTGTATCCTTGTCTCATAGTGCTTGTGAGTCACTTTGTGTTGATGGGTGGTGGTTTCCAGTGTGGGATTGTAGTGAGTAAACTGCTTTGTTTTTATTCCATGGAAAGAACGTAACTACCATGCTTAGCATTCTCAAAGCTACATATGAGCTGATCTTTGCAACATTCCCGTGAGGTAAGCAAGCACAATTAATAGTTTCAAAAGATGTGGAAAACAGGACATAAAACTATAAGTCATTTGCCCATGTCCTAAAGGTAAGTCAGAATTTGAATCTGAAAGAAGTGTGTGATGCCAGACAAATTGGTAATGTGCTAGACAAACTGCTTCTTAAGACCTTTCTCAATTACCCAACTAAACAAAGTAGGACAGCTAAAACAGCAGGACTGGTAGAGTGCTGTGGGTCAGACTGAAGCTCCAAACTTCAATTTCCTGCCCTGAAAATAGAGAATGTTTGAGTACAGATCACAGTACAGCTCAGCTTTACACCTTGTTCTCATTTTATGGCATGATGCAGTAAGAATTTAATGAGGAACCAACGTAAGAAAGCTGCATTGAATGGCTTGCCATTTTTTTTGTTCTGTCCCTGTAGCATTTTTCACCCTAGTCCAACCTACCATAATTGCCCTTTACTTCTTTCCTCAGATCTCACTTATCTCCTTTCTGTGTTATTCACACCCATACTCAAAACCACCCTCACCTACCTTTTCTCTCCCCCAAGAAACTCCTTCTCTGTCACCTACCTTCTTCAAGCCGCACTTAAGTGATTTCAAAGGCATCAATTTCCTCCCCTCACTCCTCCTCACTGGGGAAACTTCAGCTTCTTCCCTTCATGAGGCACTATAGATTCATCTTGCACTCCTGCTGTTGCCCCTGCAGCACCTGACACTGTACAGGCACATACTGCTGACCTCAGGGTCCCTGTGGTCTTTCTGCTCATTTGTCTGCCTGGTTGTCAACATCTCTTCCCACTTGTAATCCTACAAAGAGACTGCTAATTTTGGTTGAAATTGTTATGAATGCGTAACAGGGAGAAGGCAAATACAAAGCAGACTTTACTGTGACCTAGGAAAAACTGGGGTGGCTTTGATTTTGCCAGGGAAAGGGCAAGAGAAGTCAGCCAAAAGAAAAACTTGGCCATCTTGACCCATTTTTTAATTAAAACTGATGATATCTTCTCTGCAGCATGACTTTGCATACATGTGTCATTCTGTTTGAAAACCTGAGGAGATCATTTTGTCCTTACAGCAGTCTTGTGCAAGTTTGTTTGTATATTTAATGCCAAAGCAGATTTGTTTTGTTTTATTATTACATCGATCCTGACAAATTATAATACATAGGACACCTAAGAAAACACTAAACCATGTAAAGATTACACAGAATTTTACTGAATATTTTGGAAATGTTCTTTTTGTTATACATTTTAAAATGCTCCTTCATTTTGTAGAGTGCCAAGATATGCAATTTATAAGATACTTTTACAGAAGACATGTATACATTCATGGTTGTTCATCTGTATATACGTGCGTGTGTTTCACTGAATGTAAGTGTGTAGAGAAAGGTACAGGTAGGTATGACAGCTTTTGGAATTGCCCTGTTTTCAAAGTGTACATTGTTAGCATTGAATAATTCATTCTGGAAACTTCTCTTCACAAAAAGTGAAGTAATATACCTTTCGGTACAGCCTTTTCAGCTTTCTTGTTTAATTATGAAACTGAAACCTCTCTGCTTGCAGATATTATCCTGGCAATATCTACTCACTAGCTCCCAGGCAAACACCCTACGCTGGCATCAACAAGCAGGCTTGGAAGAGATGGTTGCAAAGGGGAAGTAGATGTATCTTTTGACAGCTGGGTTACTGGTTTATACCTAGTAGAGTTTGTTAGTCACTGAATGACATGCTGTATTGCCAAAGCAACAGTCTACATTGGCACCAAATTTAATTTTTTTGACACATTCTTAAGAAAAAAATGCAGGATTCTGAACGCAATCATATTTTATACTATTTCAAGGAAATGGTTTTAATGATCTCAGCTTATATTCTTTTATACATTTTTTCTCTTTTCCAGTAATCTCTTAATTAATGATTTGTTTGGCCTAGTTTTGCAAGACCTTTTCAAAGTGAAGGAAAACCAAATAGGTTAAAGAAAATACTGCTGTGAAGCTACAGTTCAGCAGAAACTAACTTCACAGTTCTGTCTGTGAATTGCTTCTTGGGAAAGAAAAAAATTGAAATTCTGAATGTGAAAAATTCCAAACTTCAAATATATGCTTCTGAACCTCAATTAATCAGAACTGCTCTCAGAATAAACCTAGATATGGCTATGAACAGGTCACCGAAAACCTTTTTAACTTACTAGTCAAAAAAGCAAACACACAACTGAACTGCAGAATGCCTTTTCCTGAAACCATTGTGAATATCACATTATTCTTTAGACGGATGTCCAGGCCAAGAGTACTTGTAGTAGCAGGCACAACATTGAGAGTATGGAGATGATTGGAGAGATGTGTATTAAGTGACCCCCAAATAATCCATCAATACTCCAGTAACCTTAGAAACAGCAGCAGCAGCTCCTCTTAGAGGGGACCAGGCGGAATGGAAAAATAAAAAAAGGAAAAAAAAAAATAAAGGGAGGATAAAACATGCAAAGAAGAAAGGGAAAAAGGTAATGCGATATGGAGATGAGCAGCCTCACAGAGAATGGAGGGGCCCCAGGGGCAAAACTGTTTTTCTTTAAGCAATAAAAGCTCTGGAAGGTTGGGAAAAAAAATAATAAGTGACCAGCCAAGTTTCATGGAATTATCCTGACTGTAATTCCACCTTCAGATTTAGTTGTTTCAAATAATTCAACGTTTTTTGCTCTGATTCCAAGATTGCTCCCTGGAACTGAAGCCTGATGCATTCTAGGGGGCATGTTTTGTTCTCCGGATATCAAATGTGTGGTAAACAGAAAAACCTTTTGCATACTAAGGGCTATTTAATTGCAACATATTGCTAACAGATAAGCACCTACACAGCTTACCATGCTCAAAACAATGTGGAAGCATTAACTAATTATGTTGAGTATTATTACCTCCAGTTTGTACATGAGCATATTGGACAGAGAGAGGAAATACCACACCCAGGATGACAAAGTTCAGAGGGTTCATAAGCCTTTTGACTGTACTACCTCTGAGTTTTACAGGTCTGTTTACTAGAAATACGGAACATTTTTGTTTATGAAAGATGAGGATTAATAATTTACCGGGGGCATTAGGCCCTTTGTACCTGGTGTACAGTAGCATGCGTTGGAAGTGTTTGAACTTTTTATAGACTACTGACAAAGTCTAAATAGGCACACGATGCCTTCAGGCCCTGCTGGCGTCAGGCGTGACCTCCAACTGATAAATTCACATTCATGCTGACCATACACACAGGCGGATTTTAAAGATGAGAAGTCTCTGCTTCAAGCATGTTTCCTGTCCCACGTAGTAATGACAACTGCACGCTAAATCACTCAGTGATCTGTACAGTGAGATCTAGCTCCCTTCTTCTTCTGTCTTTTTACATGCAAACACCAACCACACTGCCCATTTCTAGTTATTTGGGTTAAAAGTGCACTTACCTTGTGCATCGACTATACTGAAACAAACCACGTTATTTCATAACCACAGGCTTTTCTGTCAATAAATTAAAGCTTAGATCAAAAGAACAAGGCTGCTTTCTGTTTTCTAATCCATCTACTTTTTTCAGGCATTTGCTTTCCTGAAGTCTTTAAGAACTTCAATACAGTAAATAGTTTCTACATTAGTCACTCCTTAAAGTGCCAATACATTCTATTCAAACAAGAACTTTATATGTGTGTATATATGCATATATTTGTCTATATGAACGTTTATTTTGGTGACTGTCTGAGAAGTGATTCGAAAGAGTACTTTTTCATAATGTAAAGAAAAACTCAAGCATTTTCTTTGTCATCTTCTTTTATCATCCCATTAAAATCCTCATCTCTCTAGATGCTTATCTACATCTCTTAAAGAATTCCTGTTTCTACAATCAGAAATTTTCTTCCTCACCTGAAGACAGCTGCTTCAAATCTGTCTGCTTAAAGTCCTAGTGTTTTCCAAAGCCAATAGCTTTTAATAGATCTTCTTGCATATTCTTGCATATTCTAGGCTGTGTTCCTTGACCTCTAAATCCAAAGAAAGATGCTACAGACATTATATTGTATGTGGGCATTTCCATCAGTCAATCGTTCTATGTCCTCTATATAGTTTTTTCTTTTCTTGTTTTTCTTTAAGACTTAGCTGCTAGTAAAAAAACCAGCACTGTCAGGTTGCTGTATTTACTCTTGGATGAGCCCAATTGTATGATGGCAATATTTTATCAATAATCATAGAATCACAGAATCTTAGAATCATAGAATCACAGGGATGGAAAGGAAATCTAAAAGTCATCTAGTGCAACCCCTAGCCAGAAGCATAGACATCACTCATTAGGTCATGTTGCTCAAAGCCCCATCAAACCTGACTTTGAATCTTCTAAGGATGTGGGGCACCCACAACATCTTCAGGCAACCTCTTCCATCACCAGCCATAATCACTCACATTATGACTTACGCTTGACAAAACACTATTCTAAGGACTATTCTTAGCTGTATCATGTAGGCTCTGAAATTTGTGAAACAATCCCATGCTTAATCTCTAAATATGGAGCATCCCCACATGACCACTATCTCCTGTTTTTTTATATATACACAAACATGCAAACACACACACATATGCATCTCTAAGAAAGCTTCTCGACAGCAGGTATTCTTCTCAAAGAAAACAAAGGACTACAGGGACACTTCGATTTTGTTTCCTGACATGAAGTTGCAAAAGCAGGTACCACAATCAAAATATTTCCTATGAACTTTAGAATCCACAAACCAACACAAAATAAAATAATAGAATTCAATCTGACATGGAATGTCTCCAGGGACAGGGAATCCACCACTCCTCTAGGCAATCTGTTCCAGTGCCTCACCATCCTTATTGTAAAAAGCTTTTTCCCTATGTCCAATTTAATCTCCCCTTCTTTAATTAGAAACCATTTCCCCTTGCCCTGTCACCACAGACGTCAATAAAGAGCCTGTCCTCTTGCTTCTTATAGCTCCCCTTTGGGCACTGAAAGATCACTCTCAGGTCTTCCTGGAGCCATCTCTTCTCCAGGCTGAACAGCCCCAGCTCTCTCAGCCTGTCCTCACAGGAGAGGTGTTCCACTCCTTCGGATCGTTTCTGTGGCCCTCCTCTGGTCATGCTCCAACAGGTCTCTCCTGTACTGAGGACTCAAAATCTGGATGCAGTGCTCCAGGTGAGGTTTCATCAATGCAGAGCAGAGGGGCAGAATCACCTCCCTTGATCTGCTGGTCGCACTTCTTTTGATGCATCCCAGGATACAGATGGCTTTCTGGGCTGTGAGGGCATATTGCTGGCTCATGTCCAGCTTGCCATAGACCAGTATCCCCAAGTTCTTTTCATCAGGACTGTGCTCTATCCTTATATCTCCCAGCTTGTACTCATAGTAGTTGTTGCCACAACCAGGTGCAAGACTTTGCACTTGGATACATACAAATACAGATCAAGTAGCAGCTCTCAATTCTTTCTCTTCTTGGTCACCCAGTCACATGATTTAGAGACATAAGACTGTGTTTAGAGTCAGATATACAGTGATATATATAGATAGATATTCACAGAAACACATATATATATCTGTGTATATATATGTATATATGTATATGTATGTATATATGTATGTATATGTATATATGTATGTATATATATATATGTATATATATATCCACAAATATATAACTATTGCTATGTCTAAAGTTAAGTGTATGCTTTAGTATTTATTAGGTTTACATCTCTGCACACATCTGCACATGTTAAAGTGTTCTTGCGAATGAGCAGCTGAAGTGCACTTGGGTTATCCTTAAGGAGATAACTTCATTTTCTAGTCCACAACATTTTCTCATATACAAACACCCAGCTCCAACGTATCTGTGTACTGGAAGGAAAGCTTGGGTTTGCCTTCTGTCACTAGGATGAAGAGCCATAGGAAGCCCTTGAAAAGTGAGGCTTTTTGCTGCTAATTATGTTGGGAATATGAAAAGAGGCAGTGGGTGCTGATGATGCTGCTGACAACTACCCTGCACAGCAGCAACTACTGTGCTGCACATCTCATTCTCAGTCTCAGCAGCAACAAAAGGAAAAGATACTCAGACAGGCAAAGGAGGGGGATGAGTAGTTAAGGGTAAAACAAACATCTCCATAGGAATAGTCAGTCTTGAATCCACCTGGAATTTGCTTTCCTCAACAAACTTATGCTTCTGGAAGAAGCATGGATGGGGAAAAAAATAATTTCATTTATTACCTACTACCCTGCTTGTACAGCCCAGATGTGACAATCTGAGTCATGGACAGAGGAGTATGTGGCTTATCAGTATCGATAGTTAGCATGGTAGAGGAAAGGAAGAAATCTCAGCTTCTCTCTTCAGTAAATCAGGCTTGTGCATTATTACCTCTGCTAATGGTTGCATAGAGTGGTGAACTTCAGACATGTGTGATGCTAACATGTGTACCTAAGACAAACAGTGTAGGCTCTTCTTGTTTGCAAGGGTTTGGAACACAAGTCTTATGAGGAGCAGCTGAGGCAATTGGGATTGTTTGGTCTGGAGAAGAGGAGGCTCAGGTGAGACCTTATTACTCTCTACAGTGACCTGGAGGTGGTAGTGAGGTGGGAGTCAGCCTCTTCTCCCAGGTAACAGCAATAGGATGAGAGAGAATGGCCTCAAGCTGCGCTAGAGGAGGTTCAGGTTGGATATTAGGAAGAATTTCTTCTCAGAAAGAGTGATGAGGCACTGGAATGGGCTGCCCAGGGAGGTGGTGGAGTCACTGTCCCTGGAGGTGTTTAAGGAAAGGGTAGGAGGTAGTAATTAGGGGCATGGTTTAGTGGATAATACTGGTGGTAGGTAGGTGGTTGGACTGGATGATCTTAGAGGTCTTTTCCAACCTTAATGATTCTACAGTTCAAAATGCAGTGGAATATATGGGCATCCCTAGTAAACGGTTCCTCTCAACAACTACTGATGTATACTTCTGGATGAATGAGCTGCGCACAAACTGTCCTTTTGCTGTCTACTAGTTATTTAGAGAAGGTAACTCAAAGCTGAGAGACAGTTTACAGGCACAAAAGCTCATGATACGTGCCAGGTGGGAAGCAAATTATGCTTCAATGGAGAGGAAACCAAACCAGAAGTAAAGATTGCTGTCCTGTCCCAACATCCTGTCAGTTACCAGGATCCAAATCAGGTCTATCTGACAATGCAGTCATCTCAAAAGTATGATGATTTCCTTTGTATATCTCAGTAAACTATTCCTTATACAAATTATTTTGCATTGTTGGATAGGGTGGTTTGGAAAGACAAGTGAAAGCATAAATGAATGAGAACTTAGATGGTTCTAGAAAAAAAGTGTCCTTGCACATGAACATAAAAAATGGAGAAATGCAATAGACCACATTATCTGAGTCCCTGCATGGTACACACACAGCACCTATAGCTAGATTACCTTTCACCTGAATTATTAATACAATTTAGCTCATTTGCATTAGTCCATTTTCATGCAAAGACTATTGATGTCAAACATCCTTTTGATTTCAGTCAGGTTTGGACCAGACAAGTATGGCAAAATATAAAGCATGAGTTTCATTACAGAAGTATCCACTATTGAACTGGCCATTTTTTAGAAAACAAGCAGTATTCCAGCTAACACAGGTTTAAAGCATACTATAGGAACACCTCCTTTAAGACTTTTCAGTGTATTTTAGCAGCCAGGCTGAAGGTTCCCATTCTCTTGTGTAACAGAGGATCTTAAGTGAGGAAAATGCCAGAAACAAACGCAATTAGCATTTGCTATTCAGATGGAAGTGTAGTTAAGTGAATGTGGCTTGTGGATGTTGAATTCCTGAGGAGCAGCAGAGAGCATGGGCCCCTTTAAGGCCACAGAAGGAAATGAATTCATCTGCTTTATTTGAGGGTACTTGCAAATGACAGAAAAAAAATCCACAGAGCAGGTTCCCACAGCCCAGCCGAGCAAGCCATACTGAGTACAGTACAAGGGCTCAGACAAATACCAGCCCTAAGAAATTGAGCATTATTTAAAAATATGCAAAGCATGCTATCCTGCTGCAGGTATTATCCTGTTCCCAGCTGTCTGCTGTATACTGTAGCTACAAAATATGTCTCTATTTCCATGAACTCACTCATAAAGGTTTTTGCTTGGCTGATTTTTCAAGTTAATGACAGTCAAGGCACTTGGGGGAAAGATTTATGTCAGTGATACACAGGTTCAGCAAATTGTCAAAGAGTTCTGCTGTGCAATTAATCATATTTTCTCCATTACAATTTGTAGGTGCCAAGCATATACACTGAACCATTTTTATAATTCAGATATCACAGGTATGTAAGTATTACATGAATCAGCTACTAGAAAAAATACAAAGAGTGCTTTCTACCACACAGATTTGTAAATCGTTATGCAGAAACACCCCTCCAAAAATTGTGGAGGCAGTCACATTTAACTGTCATAATTTTTATGACAGCACTTTAAGCAGATCTGTATCTCAGTTATATCTGTGCTCTCCAAGCTGCTTCATCTCAAATTATGTACATTAGGGTTGGGTTGTGGGTTGGTTTTTTATTTTTTAAGAGAGTAGCCATTCCTAGTGGGGAAAAAAAAAAAAAAAAAAAAAAAAAGCTTACAGATGAGAAGAGGGATCATCTAAGAACACTGACTTGTTGGCATTTTTTTCCTTTTTTAAAATATAAATGGGACTAAAGAAAGAATCTATCTACATTGAGAGATTGATGGCACCCATTAGGCCACCAGTAGTGACTCTGCTACATCTTCTCCAGCCCACCCAGCCCTCTCATCTCCTAGGGCCAAGTGCAGAGATAGATTTTCATCTTTCCTATGAGCTGGAGCTGCTGCATCACCAGCACCAGCCCTGAAAGATGCCTTGATTCAGAAGGAGCTGAGAGTTGCTTTTCTCAGTGGTTTCTCTGAAATGCTTCAGTGACTCAGAACTGCTCTTTCAGAACCAAAAAATGCCTCCCTCCTTTTCAGGGAGAGGCAGTCTTACGATCTGGTCCCCAAAACTGGACTTGCAAATTGTGTAGGTGTAGATTCCTGGGACAGCCTGATTAAGCTACCTACTGTCTCTGTTTGACCCTATTTTAAACACCCTTGAAGCAAAGCTCCTTATTCCTGTGGAACAGCACATGCTCAGAACCCAGGTGCTTCATAAAGTGTATTAGTAATTAAATCAAACAACAGACTGGGCTTTCTCAGCGTATTGAGGAACTCCAGGGGAAGCAGTTCATCCCCAGAGGTGTCAGTGTTGTGAGTACACACCTCCCTCTCTCTGATCAGTTTTCCCTCCTCAGAGGATTATGTGAGAATTTGGCTAATTTTAAAAGTCACACCCTCGATAACTGTTCTCATGTCTTATGTGTAATTTCTTTATGGAACTCAGGAATACAAAGCATCCAGATTATTAGTGTTTATTAGCCCAGTAACTTTTGGAAGTAAGTTTTATAATGTGTATACTGCAGCATTCCATTCAGATCAAAGCAAACAAACTGCTCTAATTGGTTTTGAGATCAAATACACAGAGCTTTACATTCACTGATCTACATATGGCTTGAATTATCTATATTGTACAACCCCAGACTTCATATTTCATGCTGTACAGTAAACAGAGCACATGTGGCTTGGAATGTATCTACTGTAGGCTTTAGTGCTCATACTTTTGCCCTCTAACCAACAGGATCACTTAAAGGCACTGTCAAGAGCCTAATAAAAGTTGATTGTGAGGGCCAGATTCAGACCTGATGTGGCAAACACCAGTCCATTGATTTCAGTGAGGACAGCAGGTGCTAAAAGTAACTCTGAGCTTTTTCTATGAGGCTTCAGTTGCATGCAGACAGAGTCAGTATAGCACAAAGCAAACTCTAGCCTCTCATCGATGTATTGGATTATTCTGGTTGACATGAGCAGAACAAATATCAGAATATATGCATGAATGCATATTTAGATTGTAGAACTCCATCCCTTTTTGTTTAGCTTTTTATTTTTTTTTCCCATACAAGAAGCACAATGTTCACAGGATAAATATGTGCTTTTTTTTTTTAATATTGCTGCCAATAAAATAATTATATTTGAGCCCCACTACTGGAAACTATGAAATCTTTTCTTGATTTCAGTGGAGAAATACAGAGACACCAAAAATTGTTTGCGTTTGACTGACATTTAAAAAACACTTTTCAAGGAAATGCCAAAAAAAATTGATTTGAGGGAACTTCGGTACAAAAAGACATTTGAAGTAACCAAATGAGTGAACATTCCTGTTCTGATGATTTTTGTCAGTACTTTTGCTTTTCCAGAAATATATCAGTTTGCTGATCAAATTGCAAAATCACATTCAAATGCTCAAAATGAGTAATATTTCAAATGCTGTAGGAAATTGTTGATTACCAAAGTGAGGCATAACCAGAATATCTGAGTGCATTTCACCAGTCTTCTCACTCCCCAGCACTTTTGGCACCAACAAACCTGCAGGCACACTTGCTAGAGAGCTGTCACTAACTTGTCTCACAGTAACAGCTTCACAGCTGACTATAGTGAAATCTTTGTGAAAGCTTCTACTGACGCACGTTTCTTGATGCCACACAGTTTGGAAAGAAGTGTAACAGAAACAGAAAGGCTTGGGATGTTTTTGGAGAGGGAATGCAGAGGGGATCCACAGCTGTAAGCGGACATCTGCTAGGACAGCAGGGTAATACAAATACAAGAGATGAATTCCCCATTTAATCCTGGTGCATTACGCAAGAATTAACTGTACAACCAGCAACACTTAAGGATAAAAAAGTATTCCAGTATAAGTTATAGACCATTCTGTTGCCATTAAAATAAAATAGAGAGAAAAAAATGGTGATTTTTTCCTGGGAAGAGCATATTTTTCAAGCATTCCTATTCCTGAGCAGGTGACAAATCACTAAATGCCAACTTTCCAGTACTTCCTTCAGTTTGAGATGGAGAAGGTTGGTGCGTTTAAAAAAAGTCTAGACACAACCAGAAGCAAACAAGCTTGACTTTTCAGTCATCACTGATCGTATCTACTGGTTTCAGTGGAGATGAAAGTGAAATATCCAAATATCCTACTAACAGTTGACATTTTTTGAGCCTTGGGACCTGAACTTAGGGGGCCCTTACATATTTCATTGGTACCTAAGAGATTTGTCCAGAGAGAAAGGATTTCAGCACCTGACCAAAGGAAGTTCTCCACCACTTTTATGAATCAAGGCTCTGCTACTTGGCTGTAGGTACGCAAGAGTCAATAACAGTCTTCAGGCTGGAAAAATGCAATGGTTGTTGTCATCTATGGCTATGTCCATGTTGCTGAGTGAAAAAGGAAGCAATCCACATCATTGGAATCAGACAGTGTAGAATATTCATGCCCTCATCATGCAACGTAGACTCTTTCTGAACATTTTTCTGCCTCACTCTGCAGGTGTTTCACAAAGAACAGCACATGGCCCCACACCTTCAGCTCCTGAGCTGTGGCCCTATGGTAGTAAAGTGTAATAATGCCTTTTCCTGAGCAACCCTTGGAGTACACTGTCTAATTATCTTCTTGAGAGAGCTAGCTAGAGTGGTCCAAACCAGAGTCAGGGGGTGAGACGACAACTGAGCCATCAAGATGCGTGTGAAACCTCCATCACGCTGCTTAGCCTTCTTTGAGTCAGTGAACTTACTTGATTCAGTTAAGGGCTATCAGTTAGGGACTATAATGCTAAATGAGGAGGGCAGAAGGGTTCTTCAGGTGCAGGTAGGTGGACACATCTAGAAGCCATGTCTCAAGAACACATGCAGAAAGTCTGGAATAAAGGATAAATTCTCTTTTTCTTCTGCTTGTTCACCAGGGATTTATTCTGCCTCTGGAAATACTTATGTTAATGCATTCTTCTGTAATTCATTTTTGTATATATTTTCCATATTTTCTCCTCTTTTTATTTTGTTACCAAAGTTTAGTTACATAGAAACAGAAATATTTTGAGGGTTTCTATTTCAGTTTTTCTGCTCTTCCTACGTCAGCTTAAACTCTTTGATTATTCAATTGAATTGCTTCTGAGACAAGAGCGTTCCTCACAGACAACTGTCCGGCAAAGAAAAGGACAGCTCGGCTGTGACAGGGACATTCATGATGGAGAAGATGACATCTAGGCAATAACAACATCAGTCCTCACACTGAGCTTTTAAAATTCAGGGGAATTTGCCCAATCCATTTTAGCAGACATGGACTTACCAGGAGGTGCAGGCAGGTTCAGGAGTCTCACATCCCTGCTGCCTTCTGCTGCAGCTGGAGGGAAGCCAACGCTATATGCAGCCAGATGGGGGATGTGAGCAGAAGGAGTAAGAGAGAGAAAGAATGAGAGACAATCAGTGTGTGTTTTTCTGTGTACCTGGTTTGGCTTTTCACAGTTAATTTTGCCCCTCAATAGCAGGCTTTACCAGCCTCATTCCCCTGCTCAGGTAGTACCACATCTGCCCTTCATTTCTCTAAGAGAATTTCATCTAAGAGAAATGATAATGTTCTTTTCCTGATGCATATTTTCACTTGTATTTTACTATATCTCTTTCCTACTCTACGCATTTAGTTTACTTTTCTCTGTCATGAAGATTAAAAGCAGTAAGTGTCCTAGGTCAAACTTATTTGGGAGCAAACAGTGCAGCTGTGGGTGACATCCAGTAATGCTGCAGGAGTCAGACTTGGACCATCTACCTAGCTTCTGCATCAGGATTGCTGCAGCACATAAATTCAAGGCAGCAATGTGCAGTTTCTAGAGCCTGCAACCCAGAGCTGCCTAATGTAAGTCTCTCTTGAAGTTATAATCCTAGGCTAGGCATAATACATCTATGTTTAATACAGTTCTGAATTTTTACTGATGTCGAATTTGTCTTTGCTTGTTTGCAACATAAAATATACTGTCTCCTTCAGTTGCTTCTGTTTATCTTTTCATTTTATTGCCTTTTTATATATATATATATATAGTAAAGAACTGAAAAACACCTCTTAGATTGCTTTGTTTCAAAGAAAACTAAGAGATGGACTGCTGAATCTTATCTAAAGTTTAAGGTTTTTTTACTCATGGAGATTTGTTGGTTCAGTTTTAGAACTTTTATCATTAGTAGTTTATTTTAGGAACTGTAAAGCACACTGCTTTTCAGTGGCTGCTGCTATTTTTGTAGTCAAATGGCTTTAAATGCTTAATTTTGGCTTCCTAAATATAAAGCATTTAATCTAAGCTAGTTCAACCAGCTCCTTTTGCAGTCAATGAAGAAAAACAGATACATTTCCAAGAGACAATTCACCTCTCTACTGATTAGAGATATAGTGGAATAGTCTCTACTAAACTATAAACACATTTTTAGTCGGCTTTAAGAGATCCCTCACTCTGTAAACATTAGGTACTGAAGTCATTTTGAGAACAAAGATTAGAAAAAAGAAGTTGTTTTCTCAAGCAAGCCTTCAGTTTAGAACAGCTGCAAAGTATTTTACTGTAATACTACTACTGATGCATGACACAGTTCTTTAGAAATCAGTCATTTGGTAGGAAGAGTTTCAGGAAAGAGATACATACAAAATTCCTATGATCCTCTCTTGCGTTCCTGAGATATTTGACTACACATACACATTCTCACAGAACCACAAGCTGGCTGATGCTGGCAGGGACACCTTTGTCCCTCTGGCCCAGCCCCCCTCCAGCAGGGCCACCCAGAGCAGGGTGCCCAGGGCCACGGCCAGGCAGCTTCTGGAGATCTCCAAGGAGGACACCCCAGAGCCTCTGGGCAGTCTGTGCCAGTGCTCCATCAGTTACACAGCACAGAAGTGTTCTTGATATTCAGAGCTAACCTCTGTACTTCAATTTGTGCCCACTGCTGCTTGTTCTGGCACTGGTCACCACTGAAAAGAGCCTGGTTCCATCTCTTGGCAGCCTCCCTTCAGATATTTACATACATTGATGAGATCCCCATGAGCCTCCTCTTCTCCAGGCTGAGCAGTCCCAGCTCTCTCAGCCTCTCCTCATAGGAGAAGTACACCAGTTCCAAATAATCTTCATGGTTCTTTTCCAGAAGTGCTATGGGATGTACCTCATGCACAGTGCTTTGCTTCACACCCCTCATTATGCATAAGTAAAGGCAGAGAGTCCTTAAATCCCAGATAGTGAGTGTTCTACAGCCAAATAGACAGAAATTACCAAAAGAAATCTTATATATGGCATGTGCTTCTGCATATGAATTTTAATGATTTCATTTCCAGCAGAGGAACTGATTCTGCCAATTTGATTTATTGTTAGCTCAGCTCAATAGTATTGATATGATATGTGCCACTGCAGTTATTGTTTCCCTGAAATAATTTGTTTTGATACATATACATTGATTGAATTTTTACTCTTAGCAGTACCAGTCATTATAATGGCGTAACACATGCAAGCACAACGTACTGGTCTCTGTTTCCTGAGCCCATGATAAGACTCAGGTCAGGGTTACCAGATGGTATGCCTTTTTATGGCTCCGATTCAGGGTAGCCAGCATCTTCTCTCATTCCAGCATCAGCTGTTACATCAACTTCTCATTATTTTAAAAAATAACCTAATATGGCCAGACAATACAACCTGATGAAGCAGGGCAGAGAGCTTGCCATTTTCAAAAGGGAGTGTTCTCTCCCTCTTGTGGGACATGTTAGGCTCCCTGAAAATCCAAGGGCTCCTCTGACCTTCGGAAAACATCTCTCTCCCCAGATTAAGTACTGCCAGTGGATCCATCTGCTGTGAATTCAACTTCTCAGGGAGAAGGGAAGGAGATGTGAGTTTCATAGGTGCATGCACTCCATTCTGCACAGTAGCAAGAAACAGTAGCAAGAAACAAACCCTCTTTGTCAATTTGGATATATTTTCATTGTCTTTTCATTATCCTGTCTATAAAAGGAGAATACACATCAGTTATACACATATTTTCAGTAGAACTGAGAGGAGTATTATCTTAATAGACTGACTAGCACCGTCTTCAAAAATGAGTATTTCTTTATTCTAGCACAAATGGCAACCAGCTTTTCCAGATACTTCTTGTCTTTTGATCTCCTCATATCACTTTTGCAACCACTTTCCTTCAAGGGTGGGAACCATCATGTACTTCTCTCTTAAGACCTTGGATCTCTGAACTGATGAATTTCTTGATGTTCTGTGTACAGTTCTGGCAATTTTCCATCTTTTCCTTTTTTTTTGTTTCTTTTTTTAATTTAGAGTTTTCAGGATATTTCTGGGATTTGCTGGTTTTTTTGCTTTGTAAAATTTCGGGTCTTATGCAAAACGGAACCACTTGTTCTTGATGTTGCTGAGCACCTGCCCTCGTATTTTCTGCAAACAGGTATTTTTCCCTGTTATCTGACTCTATCTCTTTGTGTGTATTTTTGATAAGATGTACCTTAACTGTTACTAAGAATTTTTATGTTAGAGAATGCAATCTTCACTGCAAATCTTTGCTTCTACCTGTTCCGAGAAACATCGTGTCCACTTCTCACAGGGAATGGTTTGCTTTGATCTTCCTGGCAGTTCTAATGCTTTTAATTTGATCTCTAATTATTCCCTATAATAACTGTTTCAGTTCATGTGTCTCAGCTTTAATATAAGCATGATTAAGCACTCAGTGATCCTGCTTGGCAGCCACCTTCTACTAAAGAAACATACCATTCCCTGACAACGTTCCTACCGGCATCCAAGTGCTCTTAAATTTAAAACTGATTTTAGGAATACATATCCTTCATGTTCCCAGGATCTAAGGTATAGCTCACCACTGAGCTGAGCCTGTTGTAAAAGCCCATGTGTAACCCTTCTTGGCTTTGTAACTGCATTTGCTTTGCTGTGCAATCACTGGTTTTTGATCTGCTTTTCTGGGTAGTTTTTAAACACTAAGGATTGTGAAACACATCAGAGTGCTCTCTTAGAGAAAACTTCATATCTTGTTTTTGCCAATTTTTGATGGACCAAGACTGCAAAAGATTATGGACCTCTCATACGGCATGAAAAACTCTACTTACTACTATAACATTATAAAACATTGGCTACACACACCATTGTAGATGGGAATACCATTCTGAATTGAATTAATTATAGCTTGCTAACTTCTTCAGTGCATGTTTTCAAAGCTGTAGTTAATATTTTATTTTTGACATAGAGTAAACAAGTGTAAGTTATGAACAGAAATTGAATTTATGCAGCTGTTAAAAGGCACAGAACTGTAATTTAGAGATGAAACTGACTCCTTTTTTTCCTTCCTTTTTATCTGGAAAGTAGTTTAATCTTTTAAAACCTGAGAGAGGTTTTTACCTTAAGAATTTTTCCCTTTCTTGATTCAAGAAAGTACAAAAAAATATTTTAAATTATGAATTAGAAACATAAATATATTTATGCATATAATTGATACAGATATGTACATATTTTCGTTAAGAAATCATACTCTTTTTATAATCATTTCCAAGCACACATTACTGAATTCATAATGATTTAATATTCTTTACAAATGAATAAGTATTCCAAAACCTGAAAATCCATCTGTAAACCTTTCTACACGGCACTGAAAGAAAAAGTGATGCATTTTAACTTTGATATATTCTTCTTTTCCAGCTCAACTACAGCTTTTAGTACCATCTGTTGATAAACCTTTTTGTCAAACATATCCAAGGGGAATTTAAAACAGACGCTTATTTCAATACAGGTTTATGAGGATGTGGTAGGTCAAGGCAAATAGATTATAACAAGAAATAATATTGGATAAATGACACCTGTTCTCAGAGATGATTTCCATGTTCATCCCAAAAGAATCAAGAGAAATTAATCATCTCTCATATGTATTCTAGACATTTCTACCTGTTCTTTTCAGGGGTAGTCAAGAGTCAACATTTGTCAATATTTAAATGTTTTGCTATGAATCCCTTCCATCTTGGGATATTCTATGATTTTATTAAAAACATAGAGTAGGACAGTTTGAAGTTTGGTAGTAAAGCATTTATTCCTATGGCCATGGACAGCATACACCATATCCTAGCAGATCTCCACAGATGGCTGATCTTCTTGGCAGGTAAAGACCCTTTCCCCTCCTGCACTGAAGAGATTAGTCAGAAAGTGTCAGCCCCAGGCAAATGCTCATGATTCAAAGGCATGTTTTGTTGTTTTTGTTTTTAAGCTGTAGCGAATCATGGACCTGTTTTCCAATGACACAGCCTCTGTCAGAGGGAACTTACATCCCAAAGAACAAACATGTCTTTCAGTCTCTTGTCAAGAAAAACAAAACACTAAAACTCAGAATGAGACCCCAGTTCAGTAGTCAGTGAAATGCAGAAACAAATACTTATCTTTGAAGAGGCCTTCAGATTATAACTACTTTGCTCCCAGGATCATCTGTTTGTTCTCTGTTTGTGTGGCTCTCGGAACAGAAAAGTCCTGATCCAGGTAGATGTACTGTCTATTGAAATAGACATTTATTGTGTTAACTAGTGCCCAAGTTGTTCTATAAGCAACAACTATAAGCAAATAAGCCCAAAGTACCCCTCTCCAGTCTTTTAGAAGGGCAATCCATTCTTGAGAAAGGAAGCCCAAATCAACTCCAAGCAAAGAGGAAAAACAGGTGTTAAAGGTCATACCTTGTTCTGGGTTTTGACAAACTTATTCTATATGTAAGAGAAGGTATTGATGAGAACGGAGCTAGTACCATATTGCAAAATAGTGGCATGCACGCAAATGTTTCCACTGAAGAGCTCACAGACTGAGCAACTGTTGCTGCTCAAAGGAAACCTCAGTTAGTCTTTAAATTCTACCTTTGCAATAGCTGACTGGAAATGTTCTTATCCATCTCTGTGATGAATAACAGGGTTTACAAGAAAAAAATTGCTTGGGAACTTCCTGGTTGGAGGGGAAACATTCAGACCCGTCATGATGATGTGTCTATCATTTTGGCTCTGTTTGCTCTTCATGATAATCCCTCTCCCATTCTGCTGACTTCAGCTCTTTCATAAGCTGTATAGAACATATCTTCCTCTAATTAAAAGGAAAGGAATTTCAGTTCTCCTTCATGGTTTTTGTGTTTCTGAAATCATCTTCTCCCAGACTCCTACAACTCACTTTCCCATTCATGTCCTGCTGCTAGTGTTATTTTCTATACTAACACACAGGTTACTATCCCAGTTTCTTGACAACATTCCTTTTTTTTCTGCATCGGATTCAGGTTCCTTTCTCCCATCTTTAAGGCTGTACCATTCTGTCCTGTGGCAAGCCTGGTTTCACTGTTTTCTCTTTCCCTCTATGTTACTTTCTTAAGCTCCTCCCAGTATACTTTTTGACTTGTCCATGTAGTATCATGTTATTTTCTCATGTATTACAATTTATTTTAAATTCAGCTGGATAGGAACTTTACCTTCCTATGGTTTTAAACTGCTCTTTACAGATAGAAATACTAACAGTGTAAACATTTATTATTACTATTCCTTTGTATTAATAATACCAGCAGGTACTGTATCTCTTATAAGGTGTAAATAAAACTAGAGTATGATCTAAAATTTTGTTCTACAAGTCTTGGAAATGATCACTCCTAGTTTTGCCCTAAAAGGACACTCTATCTTTGATATCGGCTTTGCAAAGTTCACATCATAATTGCATTCGTATGTAACCTGACTAAGTTTCATTTGTCATGAATATTTGTGTTCTGTATTCATCCAAAGAATATGTTTTTCTTTTTTTTTAGCAACTGAGTAGGAGATTTTTTTTCACGTGATCCCTAATTACTAATCAAGTAAATATTCCCAAATCCTTTTTACAATATCTATCTAATATCAATGCATTGAATTTAAATTGGGATAGGCACATGACACACCTACACCTATTCATTGTTTATTCGCAAAGTCTGGTTTTTGAAAAAAAGTTTTCTCCAAGTCTTTTCTGCTTTCTCAAAGAAAAATGAATATGTATATATTATCTAGTTATTCCAAGATCTGTCGCTTAGTTGGTTGGTTTTGTGTGTGTGTGTGATTTTTTGTTGCTCCTGTTGTTTTGATTTTTTTTTAAATAAGATTTGTTTTCCTTTATACATATGAGTGTAAACATACAGGTTTGGGATGAGTTTATGACATACCTGAAATACTTATTCTGAAATGTGTGCTTGGCTTGGGATTCCTTACCAGCAAGAGGAGTAATCTTGCAGCTACAATGACATGTTGCTAGCTATCTTTCTAACTCTATATTTGGTTGATACCTATGCCCTCATGAAACTGGCAGAGAATTTTTTGAGCAGGCACAGTGCCACCACAACAGATGGTCATAGGCGAAGGCATGCCAGAGAACCAGTATGTGCATCACGTTTGAGTATTAAGGGATGGATTTCCATCCAAGAATGTCAGAACAGCAGTCAATGCAGAACATCTGAGGCTATGGTTAAGGGGATATGCTGACTCTGTTCCTGTTTGGAGCTAGATTAACTTTCAAAAAGTTGATTTAAAGAAAATCACACACACACACACACACACAAAAGAAAAAAAAAAAGAGAGAGAGAGAGAGAATCTTCTCCAGCTGTTTGATTTTGGAACAAATCAAATAGAAAAGGAAAGGAAAAAGAAGCATTTCATGAAATCCCCACCCTTTATAGTTCCTTACACATCAAGCACCTGAAATATCTCCAAGTAAATAAAAATAGGCTTCCATGGCATGGCTCAATTTCCTGGTGAGTAGACTGACTAATGGCAGAAATTAGACCTGCAGATTACACAGCATGGTTGCCCAGGTCTGTTTTCTGTTAAACATACGTCCATCCTGTTCAGAGTATGTCACACACCATGTCAGTTCGAATTGGCATATAATGATGAATAACACTGTGTTCATGACAGGAAGGTTTATTGCATCTGTAAATGACCACACTCTTTGGACTTGGGAAAATCACAATCCTAGTACAAATAGAGTTCTGTATCTTTCTGTTTCTTACAAGAAGAAGAAAAAGAAAAAGAAAAAGAAAAAGAAGAAGAAGAAGAAGAAGAAGAAGAAAAAGGAAAAGGAAAAGGAAAAGAAAAAGGAAGAGGAAAAGGAAAAGGAAAAGGAAAAGAAAAAGGAAGAGGAAAAGGAAAAGGAAAAGGAAAAGAAAAAGGAAGAGGAAAAGAAAAAGGAAGAGGAAAAGGAAGAGGAAAAGGAAGAGGAAGAGGAAGAGGAAAAGGAAAAGAAAAAGAAAAAGAAAAAGAAAAAGGAAAAGGAAAAGAAAAAGAAAAAGAAAAAGAAAAAGAAAAAGAAAAAGAAAAAGAAAAAGAAAAAGAAAAAGAAAAAGAAAAAGAAAAAGAAAAAGAAAAAGAAAAAGAAAAAGAAAAAGAAAAAGAAAAAGAAAAAGAAAAAGAAAAAGAAAAAGAAAAAGAAACATACTGAATAGTTCCTGTTGGATCAGGATTAACACTTATTTTCAGAAAATGAAGACATTTCTAAAGAAAATGTTTTACTCTTCTAAGGACTAGAACATACGCTGAAGGTAAAAGTTGATGTTGTTTGGAAAGAGCTATTAAGAAAGTGCATATTCCTTTTCCAGGGCTTGAAAATAAATTGATTTTTGGAATTTATTTTCTCAGAGTTATGAATCAGAGAAGGCACTGCGTGCCACAATGAGAAGCATCTGCCATTAACTACTACTGAGGCCTACAGGAGCACCCACTCACTCTGCAACTTGCCTGGTTCGTTTTGACTAGTATCCCTGGCATTTAGCTTATATCTGCACAGGAATATCATGTTGAGCTCCTTATTTCACTTGTAAGCGTGGCAGATGAACTCTAATAAACTGTTCATTCCACACTGCTATCTGAGTTAATCAAGCTTCCTTGTTAATCACAGTGTCAATGAAGCTTTTTGCTTGTGCATCTTAATTGTAAGGCAGTACTGACAGAAAGAACAACAAACAACAAAGCAGCAGTGCAACTATTTGGTTCTGCCAAAAATTACTGTTGTGATTTTTGTTGTCATTAGCTGCTGCCTGTGTACCTCAAATTATGCAAACTCTGAGGTACAGAGATAGGTTAACAAACTGCCTGATTGCCATTACATTTGGCAGTATCATTTCTGAACTACTAAAGCATAGTGGAAAAAGCACTCTGCTGAATGTCAGCATAATCATTGCTAAGAACTGTATACAGCATTTATATCTGCTGAGAGTAGGTTTTTTGCTAACAAAAAGCAGAGGTAAAATATTGCTTGCTCAATGCTAGACAATTTGCCTAAACAATTCAACAAGATCACAGGTCAAACTTTAAAGCGGTTGCAAACTCCTGTATAGAACAGAATCATAGAATCATAGAATCACCAAGGTTGGAAAAGACCTCTAAGATCATCCAATCCAACCGTCCACCTATCACCAGTATTTCCCACTATACCATGCCCCTCAGTGCATTTAAATGGTTCTTGAACACCTCCAGGGACAGTGACTCCACCACCTCCCTGGGCAGCCCATTTCACCACCTGACCACTCTCCCAGAGAAGAAATATTTCCCAACACACAACCTGAATCTCCCCTGGCGCAGCTTTAGGCCATTCCTTCTCATCCTATTGTGAGTTACACGAGAGAAGAGGCTGAATCCCACCTCACCACAACCTTCCTTCAGGTGGTTGTAGAGAGTGATAATTTCACCTCTAAGCCTCCTCTTCTCCAGACTGAACAATCCCAGCTCTCTCAGCCACTCCTCATAAGACCTGTACTCCAGACCCATCACAGCTTCATTGCCCTTCTCTGAACACACTCCTGGACATTTTGTAGTGAGGGGGGAATAATTTCCCATTATCCACAGTGCTAATATTCTAGATTCATACTAAAATAGACATTCTCTAAGAAAACTCAATGAGATGTAATCTCTATACCATGCAGAATAAGGAAAAAATAACATTAGTTTTTGTCTCATGCAAGAAAAAGTGCTCCAAACCAACCATTCTGCCTCCAGAGTGATGCATTTTTGTTTTTTTCATAATTCACTGAAAAGGTACTACTTTAAAACTCTGCTTTCATAGCCCCCTACAAATATGACAATATAAGTTCCAAAAACAGCTCTTCAATTACTTTTCCTCCATCCTTTCTCTCTCCTACAATTTGTGATGTGTTCTGTCCAGGTGATGACTGAAGATTCTTTTATTGGCTAAAGAATGGCAACTACAAGGGAAACAGGGAAAAAGAGATGCCCATTCTAACTTATCTTCCTAGGGAACATTTAGTTATAGAATCATAGAATCATTAAAGTTTGAAAACACCTCTAAGATCCTCTCATCCAACCACCAGCCCATCCCCACCATGCCCACTAACCACATCCCTCAGTGCCACATCCACATGGTTCTTGAACACCTCCAGCTATGGTAATTCCACGACCTTTCTGGACAGCCTGTTCCAGTGCCTCACCACTCCTGAGAAGAAATTTTTCCTAATATCCAACTTGAAAATTATGGTTCAAAGGCATATTAACAGATACATTTTAGGTAGCGAACACGGGCATAAATTTCAGTGAAACTGTTCATTCCAGAAGTCAGCGTATGAAGGAGGAGCATTTTTAACCAGGGTTCAGGATGGGGTTTTCAGCTGAACTCTGCCCTGCCACTCCGCGTACATCTGCATGAGCTTACATGAGCACTACTACAGACATTTTCCTAGTTTTTATACTGTGATAACAGTACTCTAGATTTGTAAAACTGTTTCTATTGCTCCAGATGAGATAATTTCCAGAATAATTATTCCAAGACAGATTAAGCATTTGAGAAATTCTGATGATTTTAGGTAGGTGAAACAGTTGGGGAGAGGCAAGCAAGAGTCATTTAAGTTGTCCAACCGCAGGGAGATACTTATTGCGCAGAAAACATAAAAAAGATTCAAACAAGGCTTTCAACTCTCACCAAAATAGTCCAAACATGTAACAGGAGCCGTTTTACTTGTACCTGTACTGAGATAACACATAAACGGTGTTCAAAGTTTTCCTATTCAGCAGTTTCTATAGAGATTTGAATTTTCATCTTCATTTCACAGGAAAACCGGGGGACAGCTAGCATTTGCCAAGTGGCCTAATGATGAATAGAAAGGTGAGAACTGCTGGGTTACAAATGACCCATTCTCAAAGAAGAGAAATAAATAACTGAGATAAACAGGAGGACATGGGAACTGAACTGCGAGGACAGGGAGAACACCAGGTTGAATGCCACTGCCTGTATGCAGTATTTCTGCAGCTTCCAGAGTTGCTGAAGACATGGCTTTTCGTTGCCCTTACAAACTTTCTCCCGTTAGACCCCTGTCTCTAATAAACAACACCAAGAAAGTTTTGGGCAGCTTGCTGATGCCAGCTATTTTGTAT
This sequence comes from Gallus gallus, assembly GCF_016699485.2. NCBI lineage: Eukaryota > Metazoa > Chordata > Aves > Galliformes > Phasianidae > Gallus > Gallus gallus. The sequence goes on from NC_052532.1 coordinate 138,581,732, forward strand.
GGGATGCTGATAAGTATTTGTGTCTATATCACAACATTGCTTTGCAGATGGCCCCACTTGTTAAAGAAGGGTCCAATTCTTTGTAACAGACATGCTATCAGAACCCCTTTTCTGGCCTCTTATTTCCAAATACTGTTTTAGCCTTTCCTTGAACTCCTTTTGAACTGTGGCCTTAGCTCCAGGGGTTGCTATCACATCTGCATTTGCTTTGATATACCAGCATCCACACCCTACTGACTATGACCTAGATAGAACTGAATGAACAATTCTCAGAAGCCAAGGAATTCCAAAATAGCCTATTTCAAAGCACTTGGGAATTCACTACACTATGTTAGATATAAAAATAATAATAATAATAGCAAAGAGTTTCTTGGAAACTGTTGACAGTTGTGCACTGTTATTGATGAAACCTTCTGAGTTATTTTTCTTTTTTCTTTTGGTACGTAGTGCAGTTTTTTTCCAATTGGTACTCAAAATTGAACACCTTGAAATAAGGAGACTCTTGAAAAGCAAACCCTGATGGTTCAAGGACTGGCATTAGCCTCGTGAAGCTCTTCCCAGAGATTTGACTTTTGATAAGGACACTGTCTTCAAATCAGGTACCACTCATTAATTGTCCAGTGTCCTAATGTTGAAAAGATAAGAGCTACTCCACAGAAGTGTCTCTTTCTGGAGAAAAAGACTGAAAGAAGGAAAAGGAAAATGAAAAAGAAAGACCTGGGCTGCAAAATGGCTATTTTCGGATGTGCCATTATGTTCCTGAGGAGCTCAGAAAAAACACGAAAAGGAGGAACTGAGTAAATGTAACTTCTCTTCTATTTTGAATAATGGTAGTTTATTTTTTTTTCCCTTGAAGAATAAAAAGACCTGATAGAATGGATGCACATATCTGTATATCTTACTTCCACGTATTAGATATAAAATGAACCTGGTGTCCCACTGATCTTCAAGCAGCTGGTAACACCCTTGAGTAAAACAGCCATGGAACAGATCCAGAATATGCATTATTTATTATCCACAAGGGACTGTAAATAGCAGCATATACATCCTCCAAGAGAGAGGTGCTGCATAAAGATTTGAATAGTTCTCAAAACATTTTTCTTTTCTTTCCTCCCCCTCGCCTTTCAGGACTTTCGTATTTGAACAAATTCAGAAAATAGTAAACTGCTTGCAATTCCCTGCAAATTCAAAAGACTGGTTATAATGATTTCATTTAAGAGCTGACACACCTCTACTGGAAATGGTCCACTTTTAAGATGAAAACTATGCAAAAATGGAATTTGTTTACAGTCTGTGGGAAATGTCAGTATTCTGAACATTTGAGGGTTTTGATCCTGAATCAGACCAAGTCCTCTTCAGCAAAATATTGTGTTTTCTGATCAGATGTTTGATGTGACTTCTCTCTACTCCTTCCCTGCACCTACTGACACTTCTTTTCGTTATAAAAAATGAGAGAAGAACATTGTATCTGTGTTTAATCTATAGAAAAAAACAATATAAAAGTAGGTGTGAATATGTACTGTATACTTTTTTTTGATTGCTAATTACACTAGCATCTTTTCACAAAACAGAATCACAGTATCTAAAATGTGATATATGAAAAAAAAAATACTTCTGCAGTCTTAAAGTACTAGCATGCCTGAGGGTGAGGAAAAAGATATGGAATGGGTGATTTAAGGGATAAGAAAGGTTTTTTTCCTGGATGATTTATTTAATATGAGCTGTTTATTCTTTCTCCTTTTATTATACATCACTTTCCAGAACTATTTGATGCAGCAAAGTAGTTGGGATTTTTAATTTCATGAATAATTCACAGCTCACTGCAGTGATTTCAGAAAGCAGTAGCACCTTATCATACATTCATATCAGTGAGCAACACTGAAGGGGATACTGTTTTGTTTCTAGAAAGTGTTGTGATATCTTGGAGAGCAAGTGTAGTTTAGCTGAATATTAATAAAACTTCTCATATATGTACTTACATGCATTTTCTTGCTTGTGATCGTCTATATAACCCACGGGTAAACATCCTTTTTTAACCACAGCACCCATTCCAAAGCTACTTCCCTGCCCAGGGTTTCTTCACCTGTGATGCATTTCAATGGCATTTCATCCATTTTCTTGAGAACTTTATCTTCAGAGCACCAAATAGTCAGGTACTATAATAGCTGAAGTAGATTTTGTGGATCTCATCTGAAAAAAATAAAATCTATACTGCAAAGAAGATTGCTCTCATCTCTCCTTGTAGACATGGTACACAGATAAGAAGATAGCATGAACCGGAAGAGCAAATGACCTCCAAATAAGTGGAAGATTTAGGAATCAGATTCATTCAGAGGAGGACAGGAAGCAATACCACAAAGGGTGTGTAAAATGAAAACTTACCAAATGCAGCTACTGACTAAAGAGAGAACCCTAAAAATGGGCACCCTCACAATACTTACTTATCTGATATCTTGGACAACTTCCAGACTTAGGAAGTAAAAATGCATTAACTCAGAGCAACTCCAAACTGATGGCTTCAGGGAGCACAGATGGGGCTTATCCTCATGTGTTGTGACAGATCAGTTTCCCACCGCAGACAACTTGCTAAGTTCACAGTAGGTCTCAGAAGTCTGAAAGTGAGAGAGTCAGCATTCACTGTTCAAAGAAGGTCTTATTTTTTTTTTAACTGCATATAGAGGAAGAAACATCTATCTGTTCTCCTGCCACAGTACCTGCAAATCAGGGTCAGTGGGAAAAGTACAGAGGCCAAGCTCTCGGTGTTTTACTGAATCATGTACAACTCAGCAAAAGGATGATTAAATGTAAAATGGCAGCATTTAATGATCTTTTGCACCTCATGCTAAAACAGAGTACAAAATAATGAAGACTTTAGTCCAGGATATCTAGTTAAATACCTGAGACCATTAGTACAAAGTCTCAGAACCTCCTGTTTATCCTTCACTCATTGTCATGAATAGTCCCCTGATTGTTTCCCATACAGTCCCTTGCGTTTGGGAGTACTTAAAACAGTTTCAATATGGCACGATTTTAATACAAGGAAATAGAGAAAGCTAACAGAATTATTTGCCACTTATGACTATGAATAAATTAAGCATTATTTGGACTAATAAATATCTGTATTGGTGGGTAAATTGGTAGTGAGCTTCCAGATCTGTGTAAACTAGTTGATAGTTGATTGGGAGGTAGGTGCCATTTTCAGTCAAGAAAAAAACAGCTTGCCTCAGAAATTTAGAAACGCTAGAAAAAAAATGTACCCACAGCATTGCAAAACTGTTCTTTGGAGCTTAAAAGATTGACTCAGACTGGCAGACAGTTGAACTATTATTCATTTGAAAATAAAGAATTAGAAACCCATGCACCCAGATGTGGATTGGGATGAAAAAGAGATAGAATTTGGTTTGATAGACAGGTGAGGGAGTGTCTATCTGCTCCTGACTCTAAGAAGTTAAATAAGCCCCTAGAATAGCATTCACAGCAGGTTTTCTCTGTGCCTAAGACAGTGATAATGATGAGAATAATACATTTCCCTGGTAGGGCTCCACTTAGAACACAGCGTTCTGTTCTTGTCAATTCAGATTAAACAAGACATTGTGGGATTTGAGAAGTATAGAGAGAAAGTGCGGTGAACTATGAAGATGAAATTGTACAAAAACAAGTAAACATGTGTCAAAGAGGTTCAGGAGAAGCTAAATAGGTAACATATTGAACATGTGTACAATAAATCCGACAGATGTGATGATTCAGCTTCTGTACCCATGTGTAAATATACTTCTGCATAACAGCATACTATAAGTGTCATAGATAGAAATCTAATTAAAATATATATCTAAGGCTACCCAAATGCCTATTACAAGATCATTTGGAAGTGAATTATTAAACGAACCATTCAGACAAACACACTTATGGTTTTTATTTTTCAGCTACACGTTATACATCTGCCCCATCAAAGCATCAAGGAACATTTCCACCAGGAGCTTGACAGTTTCCAAGAACAGTTCCATTGAAATATACATTTTTCCTTGTTTAGGAAATAATTTTAAAATCATTTCGTTGTCAATCTCTGATCTCTTTAATGTACTTCAGAGTGAAGGCTTGAAATGCATTCACACTGAGTTGCTCTGCTGTCTTTTGTTATTCTTAAGAAAAAAAAGAATTATCATAAAAGAATCTGAGAAATTTTGAGCTCATGAGCACTGCACTGAGCTGATGAGGATTGCAATGGAGTTCATCAGATTTGGATGGACTGAAGAGTCCATTTCGATGGAGCTTTTCATTCTAGGTCTTCCATATAGTCAAATAGTGAAGCTTCTCATAGAGCAATGGAACACTGGAAATTGATATAAGACTTTCGTTTGCAAGCAAGATTGCTGTACTCAGATGTAAGAGACAGTTCCCTGTTGCAGGGGGTGAGCTTCAGTATTTCCACTCCTTCATCTCAAGTAATGTGTGCAGTTCTGGGCACCACAGCATAGGAAGATATAGAGCTATTAGAAAGTTTCCAAAGGAGGGCTATGAAGATGAGGAAGGGACTAGAAGGCAAGATGCATGAGGAGCAGCTGAAGTCCTTTGGTTTTTATGGCCCAGAGAAGAGCAAACTGAGGGGAGGCCTCATGGCAACCTACAGCTCCTCATGAGGGGAGCAGAGAATCAGTGCTGAGATCAGAATCATTGAATAATTTGAGTTGGAAGGAGCCCTTAAAGGCCATCTAGTCCAACCCTTCTGCAATGAACTCAGACACCTACAGCTCAATCATGGTGCTCAGAGCCCTGTCCAATCTGACCTTGAGTGTCTCTAGGGACAGGTTACCACCTCCTCTCTGGGCAACCTGTGCGAGCACTTCAACACCTCTGCCATAAAAAAATCATTTTCTTGTATACAGTCTAAGTCTCCCATCTTTCAGTTTAAGTTAAGCAATACTGCTTGATTAGCTATCCAAGGGAATGGTACTCTGCCTTTTCTTACAGGTGTTTTATCTGCTTATTTTTAGTAAAACAAACAAACAAACAAAACCAAAACCAAACAGAATATTTATTCCATTTAAAGAATATTAAGATTGCAAACTTAATCCAAAGATTGAGAAAGACCAGAATTAACACTGCTTGTGCCATATCTTTAGTTACAGGATCACATATCGTCTTTTACAGAGTCCTTTTATAAGTCAAGGAGGCCATCATCTATGGATAAACCAGGATGTGTAGGGACTGAGTTGTGATGCCATTAGTGTGTGAGTGTGGATCTGAGTGCAAAGAAAAATACATTTATTTAAGACACTTGCTCTGTGAGCTAAGAGTGTTCCATGAGGAAGATTAAAGAGGAAAGATTAAGCCAACAATGTATAGTAGGTAACTTTACTTAACAGCTGATATTCCTATATTTGAATTTAATTAATAGTGTATGTTTCATCTTTACCTACAGACTGCCTCCCTAACCGTCATTAGCTGTCTCATTTCCTGAGTCACTCCAGTAATTGTTCCTATGGAGTGGTTTTAAGAGGATATCCTAGTATGTGCAATAGCAAATGTCCCTTAAGATACTCATTGAGAAGACCTCTATCCAAAACTGCTCACTTCTCTTAATTGAACTGTTTTACCTAACAGACTCAGAAACCTTTAGCATAGAATTGCATATATGAAGGAGAGTTTCATTTAATTTGAAACTCAATGCTTAGCTCCTAAGCTAAGTTCAGCTTGTAGACATGCTTTTAAATTGAAAGAAATGACAAATTAAAAGAAGACCCAGAAAGAACATACAAACTCATTTCTGTTTTCTGTCCCTTTTTATCCACCCGGCTGTATTCATAGCTACAGCTGGTACAGAGCCCTAATAAATGCTGCTGCAGAGAAATGTATCTATTTTAGTGGAGTAGCTTGTGTGATTTCTCATAAATGCTTTACAATAATGACAGCCACAGCTCGGAAGCTATCATGGTCTTTTTCCCTGGAGAGAAATATGTGAACCATACTTAGTGTTTAACCTTTTCTGAGAGAGCAAATGAAGCAGGAATCAGGCATAATCAAAAACCAGAGGGGGGATGGGAGGGGGACACTGTAAAATCAAACATGTTTTTCAAAATTGCCATTCAAATAGTTTATTCTGGTTTGTTTCAAGAAGTCCTTTTTCTTTGGTTAGGGGTTTTATTTTGGAGAGAAGGAAGCTAGCTGCAAGAATAATTCATGACAGATCCAAAAAAAAAAAAAAAAAATAAAGCTTTTTCCACATTCATTTCCATATTGACCAGACAGTAACCTCACTCGAGTGAATCAGGGACCTCCTTTACAAAGGTCTGCTCCCCGCATGAGGCAAAGTGAGAATAGCAGTTTGTGTACAAATGCACAGAGTCCACCTGCATTTGTTCACGGTGCTGCAGAGCACTGGGGATTAGCTCGAACATTTGGCCTAGCAGAAAGGAAGTACTTCATAGACCTTGCAACTGATTTCACTGCACGCAGGAAGAATCCTCTCGTAAGCATGCAAAATACGCACACTAAAATTTATACAAAGAGCTCAGTCCCTAAATAAATGACCCTAGATTCATTTGTAGTATACTGTGGTACCCTATGTTACCAGTGGTTTGCCTCCAATGTGAAAGAGCACTTATGAGTTTCTAATCTGAATACAGATCCTTTATTAACTCACTGCTGAGCGAGATCCTTTGTCTGCAGCGTAGTGTTGCTGCGGCAGCCAGAGCTACACGAAAGACCTTTGTGCTATAATGGCTACTGCTAGTGTGTTTTACCCTCTCAAAAATCAGAGCTATTGTCATACATTTAGCATGTTACAAATACGTATCTCACATCTAATTTGACATCAAAATTGTTGTAGTCGTCATACTGGGGGATATTTTTTTCTTAAGTGCTAGGGAGGTAAATGAGAACATAATTACATTGTCAAAGTCAATAATAGCAAGCAGCCTCTGTCAGGTCTTGCTGCGCTCAGCACTGTTTCACAGGAACTGCTGGGGAGCTCTTCCGCCACCAATCCATTTGGCTCCATTTAAGAACTGAGTACAGGAAGGTAGTTATTGTACAAGATTAGTTTCCTGTATGCTGCAAATTGGCAGTAGCAGAAAAATACAGGATGAATTTATTAGCTTGCAAGGTCAGCTAATAAAAAGAAAACTATGCAGCTTGGACTGTTGTTTATTTTAAGTCAGATCACTTATTAGGCTTCATGCAAAATTTAAATTAGTTAACTCCTGCGTTTCCAGCCTGCAAAATCTGCACAGGGAAAACACATTACAAGTTTTAATTAGAAAACCTAGACTGGATTTTCCTATTCAATGAATTTAGCAGGGTTAGAAGTCCTTCTCTTAAAAAAAAACAAAAACAAAAACAAAAACCAACAACAACAACAAAAAAACTATATTAAACACACAGATCTTGAGCTGCACAGTCAATTGTATCGGCTATGTTTTGTCACGACTGCAGGAAGAACATGATGATAAAAATGCACCCATCATATTTCATATGTGCAATGAGCACTAGTATTAAGTTTTATATGCGAGAGAGAATGCTGTTGTTAATGAGACTGAGATTTTGGCCTAAAAGAAACATTTTTAAATTGAAGTTTAAGGAAAAAAAAAATAATAATTTGGAGACAAAAGATTTTAAGATGGTAATAACATTGTGATATTCCCAAGGAACAATATATGATGTAAATTTAACTTACTGGTGCCCTTCCATTACACAGACCTTAAATAGACTGTGATAAAACAGTAAAACAGTACCACCACTTCAGAAAAATGTAACTACACTTCAAACAGTAGATAATTGGGGTCAGTTCAGTCTGAACTTTCTCCATAATCTGAATACACACACACACGCACTCATAGATGTGGAAACCTGGACAAAAAGAGGGATTTTAAAATCTGTTGTAATATCTTGAAAATGAACTTACACCAGATTAGTAGTCAGAAATTCCAAGTACTTAAATAGATTTAACTGGATTTTTTTAAGCTCCTAAATATGTTAGGTAGTCATAGTAGTTAAATGCCCAACTTACTTTGAAGCACTTTAAAGCATACGAAGCACCCATTCTCATCATTTGTTTCCTAGGGGAAAGATTTAGACTGGAATCTCTATGCACACTAATGCAAGCACTTTTTGGCAGCAGTCTTGCCCAGCTCATCTAACTTGTACTCCTCGTTAGGGCATTGTTTTGTCTGATCTTAGGACTAGAGGACAAAATAATTTAAATTTTCCATGTAGCAAAAAAAAAAAAAAAAAGATGAGCAAGTGTAAAGCTGGGGATGCATGCAGAAACCTCATACATGAACAGTGGAGAGACAGGATCAGAATCATCAAGACAGTCAACTGCCAACTCAACATCTGCTAACAACAGAATAGTTAGAGATGCTGGTTTGTGCTGACCAGATTTGTGGTGTCCAGACACTGCCAGCTTTTTAAACTGAAGGTCATAAAAAGGCTGTTTAACAGACCTAAAACACTGACTGGTAGATGTCTTAACGGCATGAGATCAAATTTTGATATGTAGTGATCTTGCCTGACCAATCTTGGATCAGATAATTATTCTGAAATGTTTCCTGAAGCACTGCACGTGCAACATCAAACAGCCAAAGTCAGTCTTCAGATGTGTTTTATATGCCTCTTTCTAAACAGCAACATCTAAATGGTTCACCGTCTTCCTCAGAAGCTCACTGCTCAGCTATTTCAAATAATCAATTAAGGGTGAACAGTGTTAAAATAGAGTAAAGAATACAGTGAGCAGATCAGAGTACTAAATGAAAGCAATAGGTGGAGGGGGTTACAATGGTTGGTATAATCTTCAGCACTGTAGGAAACTGAGCCTTCCTCATTTTGGGTCCCACATCTCAGCAAGATGCTATAACAGGACTTGGAGCTCACTGATTCATCTTTGGGATTGGAAATTAGGGCCTCAGTGTAGCCAAGGAAGTAAAACCTAGAGCAAAGCAGGGAAAGATGAGGTTGAATTTCAATGGGAAAGGGTAAAACCTTTCCCAACCTGGCTGAGGAAAGCTGAGACTTCAGTGCTTTACGTTGCTGTCCGCTTTCCTGCTTAGTGTCTATCCATAGGAAAACAGTATCCTGAAATGCAGGAGTATAAAGGCACAAAATTATCTGTCCTTTTTAAACACACTCCTTCTAGGCTGACTTGCCACAGCGTGATGAAGGCACAGCCTTCTTCTAATATAGATATGCAGCTGTCCAGCCAGAGGAAGAAGGGCTTCTGCATGCCCAGGCTGAGGGGCATACCTTGATTGTACCCCTATCTCATATCCAAAGAAAGCTCATCTTGTACTGATATCAACCTGCACTGAGGGAAAGGATCCCAGGTGGGAACGATGATACTCTTTGGAAGGTCTAAACAACCAGGGAAATAGGACTTTGATGTGAGCTGTTGTGCAGCCAAGCAAGTTAATCAGGGTTCACCCTTAGGAATCCCCTCCAGGGACACTCCTTGTTTGCCACTGCTGAGGTGTGGAGATCTTTGCACACAGGGGGCTCCCAGATACCCTTTCTATTGAGCCAGGCCCAGGGTAGAATTCAGCATTTTCCCCTTCCCCACAGCCCGCTCACTCCCATGCAGGCAAGACAATATCTATCTGTCTGGTTTAGGCCTGGGGAGCCTGCAATGCAAGTAACTGCAGGCAGTGAGAGAGTAAACAAGGAGCTGTTCCCACACTGCTCGTTCATTACCTATTTAAGCGTCATCAGATTAAAATTATCAGGAGCAGGGGCAAGAACCCAGGGTTTCCCTTCTCCCTAGGGAGCATCTTCATGGATATAATCTCACATGCCTTCTTGTTTATTAATCTCTTTCTTCAGCCCTTATGCTCTTGGACTGCCTGAACCCCAAAGCCCCAGCTAGGCCTCATAGACCTTGCACATCCACCCCGTGTGATTTAGTTGCAAAGACTTAGCCTAGCAGTTTCAGGTTTGCTGATCTCCTGCGGCAAATGAATCAGAGGTGGAGTAAAATGTGAATCTGTGAAAATAAGTCACCTAAAATGCAGTTTTCTGAAATGTCTCAAGCCACCTCTAAAACAGGCAAGGAAGACAAATGCAAACTCTTCTGAGAATAAGGAGTGTAATGTACAGAATCAGATAGGGGGGCTAGAGCAATTTGCAGTACATAAGACTTCAGTGCTCAGGCTCTATTATCAGCAGTCAGCAGAGGCAAATGCTGTGCCCTGAGCATTATCATGCTGTGAAACTAGAGATTAAATGTAATGGTGTCAAAACCAAACACTGACCCAGGGTTTCAAACTGTTCTGCAGACCAAAAGCACCATCCACCCAGGGTTTCTCATGGGGAATTAGCAACTGCCTTAATTCAGGTTCCAAAGACTGCAGTCTTCAGCAGAATGCAGCTATTCCATGTCCAGGTCTTATCTAGGTGAAAAAGATAAGAGGAAAGTACTGTTTGGTGGCACATAGTAACAATAATTCAGATGCAAATTCACTGATTGATTTAAGATAGTTCAGCAGTGCTGATTCACACTACCTGATGATCTGTTTGCACTTCCTGAGATGTCCACTGCCTTCTGGAAGATCTTCAGTGAGTCATAATGTGTCAAGAAAGTTTCATTGAAAGAGATTTTTTGGGTAGATTAAGTAGATTTAGGGCCCTGGTAAGAGAAGGCAGTCAAGAAGTCAGAGATTACTTTTATTTTCATGTGGGAAGAATACTGGAGAATGTTTTTCAAGTGCTGGTTCTGAGCCAGAAAGCTTTCCTTACATCCCTAGTCCTACTCACTGAGGTTCCCCAGTAAAATAAATGCAAATACACATTCATGTCAGCCAGATCAGTGTGGCTAAAGGCAGGATACTGCCCTGAGATGTAGGAGGGCAGGTGCTCTGCCCACTGCTCTCCATCTCCCAAGGTGGGAGCCTTGGCACAGGATGGGAGTGAGCGAGTGGGCCCTTCCTTCATCCATTTTCTCTCAGAAGGAGGTGATGTTGCATCTTGAAACCTCCTCTCAAGGGCCCACTAAGACGTATAGAATTTTTATCAATTTAATCTGTGTAAGGTTTAGCAATGTAGCCAAGCTGGTATACTGCAGGAAGTGAGGTAGGTCTCCTTAAGCCACAATGTGCAACAAAGCATTTCCCTGTTTGGATGAGAAGAGTCGTTAAGTCAGCCTCCTTTGGAGGGGAGAGTCACAAAAGACTTATTCTTAGCTCATCTCCAGGATGGTCAAGTAATTGTAAACAAGCCATGACATGATGCTGAACAAGTAAGATAGGTGGGAATGGATTTGTATTCACCTGAATGAAGAATGCAAACAGCTTCCTTTCTGGTGCTTAGTTATTTTGGTCCTTACAGCTAAAGTAAATGGAAACAAAACTCTGGGGGAACAAGACTTTGATGCAGTTTTTAATCCTCACACAACCTGCATTTTGAATTATAATCCAAATCCAAGTTTTATCAATCTCCGCCCCATAGTCTTTCTGAGATTGTTCACATTCCTTTGCCATCTAGTTTAATTAGAATTGTAAGGCTTTCATGTTCAAAGTGTCCACTTTGAACTGACGGGGTCAGGAGAGTTCAGAGAAAAGCATGAAAAACTCAGAAGTCTGAAACAGGAACAAGACCCAAGCCTTATCCCAGCTGCACAAATGCTGATCAAGTTTGGATCTGAAGGCAGAGACTGCATTTTGAGTTTGCAGGCAGCAGGGAAAGTTATGTTTTTCACACCATGGGGTATCTCCACATGTTGTAAAGCTGATGAACTTCCTTTCCACAAACCCTGAGTCAACAGAGCTGCCTCAGAGGCATTCAGTCTGGAAAAGAGAATATAGCCACTTTCTTTGCTTGCTTTGTCCACCACTAAGCTGAATATTAACATCTGAAGGATTTTATTGGGGTGTATATATTTAGGGGGGAGCACATGAATATAGGGTCATGCCTGACGTGTGCTTGTGTGTTTAAGAAATATTAGTATCAGCTTTTTGTTCTTTGTAGCCATAGTTGTTGCATTTCTTATGAAGAAAATATATATGTATATAACATAAAAAGTATGAGAAAACATTAAAAAACAACATACAAATGCAACGTTAACTTCTGTGGTACAGTGCCTGTTCAGTAACCTGCTTGCACATACATACCCGAATTGTTACAAATTGAATGTCTGGTTTTGAAATTCCTTGTGTTTATAAAGTAATAAGGTGCGTGATAAACTTGGGTGACAGCATTTCTAGTAGTATCCAAAGAATACAATGTAAAGATTTATTCCTACCCACTGGTGAAGAAACACAGAGCTAAATGAATAAAAAAATGAATACACACACCATAAAAAACATTCTTCCCTCCAGGCGAGATTAGATGTCTGGTTAAACTGTTCTGCATAAAGTCCATCATGCGTAGCTGTACACACTCTGCATACAAAGAAAACAGTCTCCCTGCTCAGGCAAAGGGCTGTACACTTGGGGTCCTAGTCACCACTCAAGATCATAGATTCACAGAATCTTAGAATGGTTTGGGTTGGCAGGGTCCTAAAGATCATCTGGCCCAAATCCCTTGCCTTGAGCAGGGACACCTTCCACTCGACCTGGGTGGCCAGGGCTCCATCCAACCTGGCCGTGAATGTCTTCAGGGATGGGACATCCACATCATCTTTGGGCAACCCATTCCAGTGCCTCTCCACTCTCATCGTGAAGAATTTCTTCCTTATATCTAATAAAAATCTACCCTCTTTTAGTTTAAAACCATCATCTCGTCTCACTACATACACCGTAAAAAACTTTCTTTCTGTCTTTCCTATGGGTCTCCTTTAAGAATTGAAAGGTTTCAATAAAGTCGCCCTAGAGCCAGACTGGCTTGGAAGATTTTTATCCATTCCTTGTCAGCCGGTCTGTCAATTAGAAGTGGATGTATCTCGTTTTCACCCCAAACCAAAGTACATGAAGTAAAGTACAAAGTACCATTGGAAGACAGAGACCAATCAGCATATACTTTCTGTTAACATGGATGCAGTAGCAAGTCTTACATTGCAAGAGAAGAGCTAAACCCCAGAGCTGAGGTCAAAGCAAGTTTAGCAATGATGATTGTGCTCATACAGAGGTTTTTTGGCTTTTCCTGGCAAAGCTGTCTCAGTCAAATATGACACTTCTTTCTAAGACGGGTTTTTATGCTGAAGTCCACAGTGCTACCTGGCTTAAGAACAGAGAATTGCTATGTTAAGGTCATCTTTCTAGAAACGGAGAACACCCAGAAATCTGCAGTACAACCATGGTCATTCCGGTTTTCCTGATGAAGGAGCACATAAATTCTCCTAGATCGTGAGAAGGAGGATGGTCAGAGGAATGCATCTTTTGACCCTGGAAAAATACACAACAGTCGAAACAAAATGTCCAAGGAAAAGAAATGAATGGCAAAGGAAAGATAGTGATTGAAATAGATAACTACGAATATTTAGAAGAAAGGAAAACTGGTGGAAGGTAGAAAACCTCTTGTCACAGTCTGGAATAGTCACATAAGAGCAGTAAAAGGGACAAATAAAAGATGAAAATGAGGAATGGGAGAAAGGACTATGCTTTTTTCTCTTTAGATCTTACATCTTCCTCTTCTTCCCTGTGCCCACCCTCCTCTTTCTTTTTCTTTCTTTTTCTTTCTTTCTTTCCTTTTCTTTTTCCCAATAGATTGTTCTGTGATGTAATGTTACAGATGTAAATTTAAATAAAAAATGAAATCAAACCAGGATTTCATCAATGGTAAAACAGGGCTATTCTACTCTTTGGACAACTGTACCACAAGTTTAGGCCTAAAAATACTATAGAGAGCCGTGGCTCATGCTCACACACACTGACTGATCAATGGAAGCTTTGAGGAGTCTTTTGTAGGTATTTGTGTATGAGAACAGACACATAAGAGAGACAAAGAGCAGGAATGTGTTGCTATTAGATACCTCACTGTGTCCCAGTACATCCAATGTATGAAGGTAGCACTGCAGAAGCCATGCTGTGTTATTTCTCTGGCACAATTGTTTTGGTCCTCTTATCAGAGCATATGTTAATAGCTTTATGCTACTTACACGGAGAGCTGGAAATTGCTATGAATTTCAAAGCTCCATCAGGTAGAAAGTAGGAATGGTAGATGTCCCAGAAATACCCTGCTGAGAGATTTAGCTCCTGACTACATTTTTACCTTCAGGTTTTCTTTCCAGGCACTCGTTCTTTTCTGTCAACCTCCAGGTGTCTCAACACACCACATCTATCAGTGCAGGAAAAATATTCAAGTCATATTTGCTTGTATTAATTAACTGGGAGTACACTGTTCTTCTGAAATAACATCAAATTAGTAGAGCAGAATAGCATATTAGTCTGAAAAATGCTGAAGGAAGCTGTTCAGCATCTGCAGTAAAGCTTCTTATAAGCTTGCTCTGTAAATCCCAGAAAAGAAAAAAGTGATTTGTACAGTATTTCACCTCTTTATTCCTCAATCACAGAATGCTGTATTTATATTATTAAAGCCTTTAGAAGAACAAAAAATATGTATCCCAAAATATGAGTAAATACAATTAAACACTACACAGTTGCATTAGGGCTGTTTCTCAGAGAATTAATATAATAATGTGAGCTGCAATGGCGTATTTCTTTCTGCCTTTTATTTTCAGCATTTCATGCTTCTTGATCACCCACTGCAGAAATGATGCCCAGGAGAAAAAGGAAAAACAAAAAGCTTCTTCAGAAAGTGCTGAATTTGTGAGACGTTATAACTCCTCTGAGAGATTTCATGGACGTATGTTTAGAAACATAGTACAGGCTAACAATGTCAGTTGATGCAATATGGATAAAAAATAGTTAACGATCACATTTCTGCAAGGTTTCAAGGAAAACATGGTGGCATTTGAATACTGCAAGAGCATTATCTGTGATGGTGGGAGCTAGAACACCCTTACATTCAGCCTCATTGCATTGATTACTTTTCAGTGCATAGTAGAATTCATTAGATCAAGAAAATGGGTATCTTAGGTAGATCGCAGTCTCTGTTCCCATAGTTGTCCTTCACAATCTCCTGGTTGGCTTTGCTTTTGAGAGCACAAGAAAAAAAAATAACTCCATCTTGTTGAGAGGTAAAAAATGAGATGAAGTGACATCTTTGCTGAGGTCGTGTTATTTTAATGGAAAGCTTCTTTGACCAGAGTCTGCAGCAGGAGCAATTAGTCTTGCTTTTAGGAAGTGACTATATAAACTGAACTCTATGGGGGCCAGATCAAGACAGCTGTTGCTTTGATTTGTTGTCCATACTGAGGAAGTATCCATATCATTTGACATACTACTTGCAAGAAAGTAAATTCCATAGGAAATGCAACAGCAGAGTAATGAGTATTAAGAGAAAATAAAGGGTTCTCTGGCATGCTCTCAGGTAAATCTGCACATGATAATAATTGATTTCTACCAACACAAAGATGTACATCCTCTATGCTCAGAAGCATAAATCCAATCCACTATGCCACTGCATTTTGGAGGCTTCATGCAATTCTAAGCCATTTTCCCTGAAAAATCAGTGTCCTATAAGAGCTTCACAGGAGGGATGCAGGGGCAGTCAAGGGTTGGATCAGTAGCTCTGAGTAGGAATTAAATTGCCTGCAGCCTTTCAGCCTGGGAAGGAGAGAGAAAAATACATCAAGAATCTTAAGACTCAAAAGTGACATTGAGAACTGAACAGACAATTTTATGGTACAAAAGCAATTGTTTATTTGAAACAAGTGAGTTTCATGTTTACTTTTCTTTTTTTCTTTTCTTTTTTTCTTTTTCTTTCTTTTTTTCCACATGGCAAATAATTAAACTATGGGAGTTTTGGCTGCTGCAGAGTGGTAGAAAGCCAAAATATATGTAGATTTAAAGCTGACTGTGCAGACTCACAGAAGAAAATCTATTGTGAGCTACTAAGAGGCAAGGTATCACATAGAATCAAAGAATTGCTCAGGTTAGAAAAGACCTTAAAGATCATCGAGTCCAACCACAGTCTAACCAAACTATACTAACCATAGCAACCGTCTGCTAAATCTGTCCCTGAGCACCATATCCAAACGGTTTTTAAACACATCCAGGAATGGTGACTCAACCACCACCCTGGGGAGCCTATTCCAGTGCTTAACAACCCTATCTGTAAAGAAGTTTTTCCTGATATCCAACCTAAACTTATCCTGGCACAACTTGAGGCCATTTCCCCTCGTCCTGTCACCTGTCACCCATGAGAAGAGACCAACCCCACTCTCACTGTAAGCACCTTTCAGGTATTTGAAGAGAGCAATAAGGTCTCCCTTCAGCCTCCTTTTCCCCAGACTAAACAGCCCCAGTTCCTTCAGTCGCTCCTTGTAGGGCATATTGTCCAAGCCCTTCACCAGCCTTGTCGCCCTTCTTTGGACCTGCTCCAACACCTCAGTGTCCTTTCTGTACTGAGGTGCTCAAAACTGAACACAGTACTCGAGGTGAGGCCTCACCAATGCCAAGTACAGGGGCAGGATGACTTCCCTAGTCCTGCTCACCACACCATTCCTGATACAAGCAGGATGCCATTGGCCTTCTTGGCCACCTGGGTCATATG
This sequence comes from Gallus gallus, assembly GCF_016699485.2. Taxonomy (NCBI): domain Eukaryota; kingdom Metazoa; phylum Chordata; class Aves; order Galliformes; family Phasianidae; genus Gallus; species Gallus gallus. The sequence goes on from NC_052532.1 coordinate 138,598,268, forward strand.
CAGCATATGAATATGCTGGCTCATATTCAGCTGACTGTCCATCAGTACACAAAGGTCCCTTTCCATCAGGCAGCCTTCCAGCCACTCTTCCCCAAGCCTGTAGGGTTGCCTGGGGTTGTTGTGCCAGGTGGACCCTAGCCCACAGCTACTGAAAAGTGTACTTAAGGAGCATTCATCATACTCTGCTTGCTCACAGCAAAGCAAGGGAAAGAGCATGGGGAGCAGCCATGGAACTGCACCATGAGGAGAGTAGAAGTTTGATGAGAGTTTGAGGATTTGCAGTGGGAGGAAGAGCTTGTATATAGCATTTTATTAATGAATCCCCTCCTGGGTGATGGAGAACTCAGTTTGTTGAATTAGTAGATTTTCACCCAGTACTGTTACTGCTATAACTGAACAGTAGGATGAATCTTAAGAATATGTAATTTATCACCAAAATGTAGACTAATTTAGGTCCACTTATCTAATGTCTTCATCAGTTACTCCTCCTGCAAAAATGAAAGGATGATCATGCCTCATTGTGATAGCACTCTGCTCAGCTCATGTCTGTTGTAAATAATTTTGATTTATTATGTTTATTAGCATTGAAAGTAGCTTCATGCAAGTGCAAAATAACTAAGAAAGAAATTTAGAACTTTAGAAAAGAGCATGTAGTTTATGTTGTCCAAATAAACACCTTGAAAGATTTCACATCATAAATAGCTTAGTAGTTTCCATGTTCAGCTCGATTTCCTCTGAAATTAAAAAGCATCAGAAAACAGCCACGAAAATAAGCTCTGGTTATTTCTACTTTGTTTACATTTTATTTATGTAGATCAGCTGCAAAACAATGTTAATGCTATTCATCTTTAATGAACCTTTGTACCGAGTACAGGAAGTTTATGAAGACTAAACCCTGTGAATAATACTGGACTTCCTAACTAAATCAGCACAGCAGGACTAAAATGCTTTATTGGATCTTATTCACAAAGGGGTTTATACTATACCACTGATATCTTCCATTTCACTTAATCAATTTTATGAACATGAGCTGAGCCTCTACCACAAATTGCCACCAGAAAGCTTAGCAGCCTAAATGATACTTCACTGAAACTTCGGGAAGTCTCTTTGTTTTTGAGGAAACATTAAATCACAGCAGTCTAGCCCCTTTGGGTTTCTTTCTGACTTTAGAAGGTTTTACGTCCACTCTTCTTTGCTAGGATCACATGCATGAACAGAGATGTTATCAAAAGTTATCTGTCATTCTGTATTGCCAAAGCCTGCAGTGCCTTTAGGTAATTCAGTCAGTGCAAGATACTTATTCACACTTCCAGAGGGCAAGAAGTTGAATAACAAGTTTTGGTAACCTATATGACTTTATATTGGTAATACAATTCCATTTTTTTTCGTATTGCATGGACATCATTGCTGCACTTGTTATTGTTGCAATAGTTATCTCCCCATTTATGAGAGTAGTTGGGTCTTTAAAGTAGTTTTTGCTTATGGTAAAAACTCCTTGGTATCAGTAGCAACTCAAACCTTGTGTGAGGAGGGATCTGAGACAGTAGACAAGAAACTTTATCTTTACTAGGGAATTAAATATGCCACGGGCTGAACTCTGGCACTCTGAATTCAATTGGTCTGCTTCTGATTATGTTCTCAGTGAACTTTGCCTCCAGAAGAGCTTGCTCGCATCCAGCCCACTTGTAGGGCTGATCCTGGCACCATTAAGCTCTCAGGCTCTTTCCAGGAAACTGAAGAGTACTAGCTGATTTAGAATTAGATAATGACCTCTAAGATCATCTAGTCCAACTGTAAATCCATCCCCACCAAACCACGTGCCTCAGTGCCACATCTACACATTTGTTGAGCACCTCCAGGGATGGAGGTACCACATCCCTGGGCTGTTTGTTCCAATGCCTCACCACTCTTTCTGAGAAGTTGTTTTTCCAAATCTCCAACCTGAACCTCTCCTGGAGTAACTTGAGGCATTAAGTTGCATCCTAGTGCTAGTTATGTGGGAGAAGAGATTGGCCCCCCAAGCCAGATCCAGGCCAGGAAGCACCCTAGGAATTCACCAGGACAAACAGGCTTTAGACTGTTCATAAAGACACAGCTTCTGGTTGCTCTGAGCTTCTGCTTCAGTTCCCTGTGGGGGATCATGATACTTCACTGGGGCATTTGATAATGAAGATCATGCAGCACTCAAATGCAATATTAAGGAGAGACAGCAGGGGCTTCAGAGGTACCAAAACACAAGACATTTCCTCCCTGTTGACAATAGATGCAATGAGCCTTATAAAAGTATTTTATAACAGAAATACTATCTTCTTTGGTCTTCTTGGTACTAAAGTGAAAAGTATCAGCACATCACTTGCACAAGGACTCACATTAATTCTAATGTTAACTCTACTTCCAAGGGTATACCATGCGTTCAAGTCACAAAGTTAATATTTCATGCAGTGCAACATTAAAAGGGATTTAATTCCATGTTAAAGAGCAAGAAGAAAAAAATGTGGACGCTATCATGATGAGAACCTCCTTTACAAAAGTATTCATTTTAATCAGCTTTTTGAAGTCATCCTCTTCAAACACCACTGAAAGTGTCTTCTGACAGTAGCAAAACTGCTCCTGCTCTTACTGATGACTGCACAAAAGAAAGACATTCATTCCCACTGTGCTAAAACTAACTACTTCAGAAAAGTGTATAAACAACATGAACTGCAGACAGTAACACCGTCATCTGCCATGGCACTGCCAAGTAACAGACAATTTAGCTACCATTTAGACTGCCCACTCAGATTACTTTCATCAGATTGAGTCCCTGTGATCAATACCAAATATTTAACACTTCTCCCACCTGCTTTATGCCAAGAGGAAAGACTGGAATCGATTTGCTGTACGATGTTCTCTTTCCACTGGATTTATTTAGTTACAAGGGTGCATTACTGGTTCTCCAGTATTTTAAAAATTTGATTTCCATATTTCCCTGATTTTACAGTGCAATAGCTAGTGAAGTCTGTAAGAAGCAACCTGCATAAGGGTGTAAGATAGCACATGTTCCCACACCTTCGTGTTTGCTTTGTGTGCACAGAGTAGCGTGCTCTTTCCATTTATTTATTTATTTATTGACTGTAATCCCATTACCTTTTCTACTGATCAGGGCAGCCTGAGTCTGCCCAGCTGATTAGCTATTATTATGTCAAAATACTTTGTAATCCCCTCTGATCTCTTCTTAGCAGCAGTGCCAGGGCAGTGATACACTTGTTTGAATAAGCTCAAACATGCAATCATAGGAATGATGCAGTGAACTTATCAGTTTTCAACTCTGATTTCTTTACTACCAGAATCACAGGCCAGTTTAGAAAACAGTATATTCTGCTTCTGACTTTTCACAGGTCCAAGACACACCAGGAGGCTGCTCCTGAGCTACCTGGTGCACAGGAGAGGGGATGTAGATCTTCTGTGGACTCTGGTCACCAGCTGCCCATGTATCACACACCCCCTTATTTCCTTTCCTTGGTTACCAGTGCACCAAGTTGGGTGTGTGAGGGATGCTACTCACCCATGTCTTCCTTTGGCACAGCACCAGGATCCTGCTTTTGGATACAGAATGTGGGAAGCAAGCTCTGAATTCCCTAGTCCTCAGTATTTACACTTCCTGTGTTTCTGTGTCTTACAATAAGTAAACCAGCAGCTGTTCCGACTGGAGTTACTGTTAGGTATGTGCATCCTGGGTCTTCACCACAACAGACAAATGACACAGCACAAACAGAAGAAAACAACCAAAATTTAAAATTGAAAGTAACAAAACAAAGACACTGCTGTGCCGAATTCTCTTTTGGTAAATCAGCATGGAGTCATTACTATTTACATCAGCTAAGCAGAAGAATGGAAACTGCTGACAGAATGGGAGCTCATATGCACACGAGTCACCTCTCATGAATTTCCATACTCTCGTGACCTAGCAGTGCTGAAGGGACATTTGGCAGAAGCTGCTGTCCAGATTTTTTTCTTCCCAATGAATGAATTTTTGCATTCTGGGTGCATACTGGAGGTTTCCAAAAAGTTTTCTAATGGTGAAGAAACAATTCAGGCTATCAGATTGAAATTAGTCAGCTTGCATCTCAGGTAAAAACTACTTGCCAGGCAGATCTACTAGGGTAAAACAGCCTCCTAAGGGAAGCAATGGAAATTTCATATCTTGACACATCACAAGCTACACGGGATAAGGCACTAGCACATGCATAAGAAGAAGCAATCTTGCTTTTCAAGGGAGATAAGTTCAAACACTGAGCTGCTGAGATACTTTGGGGACAAGTGTGATGTGAGGTCTAAAATAAACAGAGCACTTCATTGCACTATCAGTAATGAGCTGTAAAGAACTATCCTGTTTGCTGTGCTGTGCTAATAGGGCTCTATCCTGTAAAATATTGAACACCATAAATGCTTGTTTATAAAGGAAATAAAGTATTTTCTAGGGGAGGAAAAGAAAAATAAAACATTTTGGTAATCGTATTTATGAAATGTAGCTAAAGAGCCAAAACATATATTGAAAATCCCCCATAAAAGCTGTGCTTAATTTTAAAAGACATTTCAAAGGAACTACCTTTTCTAACACTCTTTTTAGTGTACATTTCTGTTGCTTTATATATACAATTTAATTACCCTGAGTTTCAACTTGTTTTTTCAAATGGGAGTTCTGATCAGAATGAATACCTTTCAACATCTCATTGTAACTGCTTCATTAAAAATGAAAATTAATGTCTGCTCTAATTTGGACTTAGTCCTCACCATGTTTAGTATGTCTAACTCTGCCTAAATACCTCAACAAATTAACTATTCCTCTGTAGAAGTTGGAGCAGACATTCCAGCAGTGTTAATGGAATTCTGTACAGTGAATCTGAAGGTGGAACACCGAACTGGTTTCTGAATTACTTACACACCATTTATGGAATTCCTCAATATAAAATACTCTTCCTGAAGCTCAGAAATCCATAGCAAGTCCTCTGTTGCTTTGTAGGACTTCAGAAACGCTTAGCGTTTTGTGGAAAACCTTTCAAAGAACATGATCGATCAGCATAGTATATTTTTTGCTGTAATCAAATGTGAAGTCAGGAGTCAAAATATACACAGGAGAGAAGACTTTTTCCATCTGTTCTGCTTTGTCATCATGTTTTTTCAGATAAGAACAACTTTTCTTACCAAGTAGCTTACCAACTATTCCTTACTTAAACTTATACTCCCTGTCATAGATTTTGGCACGTACAATTTAAAGTTATGACGTAATAACGTTGAGCTTTGTGTGAAATAAGTAGAAGCAGCAGTTAGACTTCTCCTTTGCATTGTTGATAAGGAGCACACAACTTATGGTCTGTTAATTGGCTTCTAAAGACCAGAAAACTGAAATGAAAAATATTTTTGTGATTCTGCAAAGAGAGAGAGATACTGCTGCAGCATAGCAATAGTTGACTTGTGAGTAAAAGCCTGAATATTTTTATGACTTCTAGGCAATTGTGACAACAAATTGAAATAACTCCTGAAATACTTGCTAGAACTTCGTTAAACTGTTCCTATTTTCCCAAACCATAGATCTGAAGCTTGCACTGAAGCTCAGCATTCCTCTAGATGCGTTTAGAAAACTGTCTCTGCAACAGTATCATGCTGCAAATTCTTGCACTAGCAGCGTAGGGATGAAAACTATCAGTAGTAGTCAAGAATTTCCGGTATTGAGGCATCCATGGTGACAGAAAAAGAACATTCTGTCAAGTGTTTTTTCCTTTTATATTTGAAGGAACACTAATATGATGTTTGCTATACCCAAAACTTCTTCCCAAAGGGATGTATAATTTTAGCTATGCATGAAGCTGGGAAGATAGCACTTCTTGTCACAACTGGCATGACAGTGAGTAAAAAGATATATTTTTATGCCTTTGCAGAAAAAAAAAGTTATTTACTGTATTTTCTCATTTCTTGCTATAAATTCCTCAACTTTTTTTTTACTTTTTTTTTCTTTTTTTGGAGTCACATTAGACTTATTTTAATTATCTGCCCTATTTGTATGCAGGCTTACATCTGACAGTCTGCTGTAACTGTCTGAGATGCTTCTCAGTATATATTGTGATGTCTAATGGAAATCACTGCTATCTGATCCATGCAAACTCATTTCTTTAATCCTTCCAGAAAGTGACAGCTTGTGCCTTTGAGTATATCCCAACTTACTGGGAAAGCATGACCACTGAAGTAACTGGTCCTGAAGAAGCCATCCAACTGAAATACAGAAGTTGTGCTTCAGCCCAATCTCAGTTCCCTATCATTTCTGACTGCTTTGTGTTGTACAGGATCAAGGTATACTAGGTGCTATCTATACAGCAAGGAACAAGTATTGTTCCCATACAGCAAACATTCAGGCTGCATTAGACACATGGAATGAAGCAATCTCTGTATACCAGAAGATGAGCATAGAGGTCATGGAGAAATGCAAGGTGGTGACAAAGCCTTCTACTAGAAAAGGAGCATGCTTATAGAAGTCTTCATTAAGATTTAATTTAGAAAGCAATATAGAAGAAGATGGCTCACCCTTTCCAAAGACTAGTGACATCTCAAGGATGAGATCTATGAGGAGAGACATTGCTCTCTTAGCTACTAATCCTTAAATGAAGGTAAGGTTGCATAGATGCAAGCAATGTGCCTGAGCTCCCAGAGTTAGCCACACCTTCTCACCTGGTGCTCAATCACTAGTTCAGTCTGTGACCTAGCAATTCCTATTCAGAGGGGAATATAGTTACACTTCTCCTGGGCAATACATTTGTAGGTTAGATTTTTGTGCTGCAGCAATGATTTGATTATTTCTGCATTAAGCCTGCAAAGAAATATCACAGATGTTACAGAATCACAGACTCACAGAACCACAGGGGTTGGAAGGGACCCCTGGAGATCACCTCATCCAGCCCCCTGCTGAAGCAAGTTCCCTAGAGTAGATTACACAGGGGAACAAGCCTGCAGGAGTTCAAGTTCATGCAGCAGTCTCACACATAAAACTTGAATGTTGGGTGGTCTTATGTGCAACTAGGTGTTCGACTTGATCCACGTGGGTCCCTTCAAACTTGTGATATTCTATGATTCTAAACTGCTGAAGGCTGTAACTGATTGTATAGACCTTGATTTTAAGCCATAATGTGGTTTTGATAAGTGAAATAGTTTTCAGCAAAGGTAACAGACTGGACAACTAAAATGTTGCTGAGTGAGCCTTCCAAGTACCTCTATGACTTGCTCCCCAGGTCCCCATATCACTCTAGCCAGCTTCTTCAGCCTTCAGAAGCTGAGAAGACTCTAAACCCATTCTTTTTCTACAAATATTTTACCTCTGTCCTCTGCCACCCTCTCCATATCAATGCCAGGACTTCCAGGGGAGGCTGCTTCCCTCGATCTGCACCTGGAGCTGCAAACCCCAAAGGAGCTGCATTACTTCTATAGCCATGAGCTACTTAGCCAGATGGGGATTTCCAGAGAACTATAGTAATAATTATCTCTGAAAACATCCTGTTTCTGTCACAGTAAGCTGTTGATAATGCATATCAAAACTCTACTTTGCTTCATCACTTCACAACCAGTCCTCTGCATGTGTCAACTGTTTGTTCTTTATATAGCTATTAACAATTTTTTCCAGAAGTTTTCTTGCTTGCATTATGAAGCAGAATTGTGAAGTAATGTTGCTTTAAGCAGTAATCTAAAACATGGAGACAAACCCATGATATGTTTTTTCAACGCTTTTGAAACAGCATTATCTTCAGATAACACAAAAGGAAGAAACTTATTTCTTTTGAGCTCGATAGTTACTTTTTGTTAGAGGATTTCTTCAGGCTGAATTTGGAGCTCTGAACAAGATGTAATCGACGTCTATATTGCTTAGCATTTCACTGTGAATGTCTGATGGCTTGGCTGACTGATCTAGTCTTCTCTTTCCCTGTGCAACACTGAGATGAGGGACATCTTTTAAAAAAGGAAAAGGTTAATTTCCTGAAGGGCTGAGCTCAGAAAAAAAAAGGACTAGTCTCTTAATATATGAGACTGGCCGCCATGCTGTGAATAACTGGAGCTTTGGAGATCACTGCACCTAAAGTGCAGACTGCTACAGCAGTAGCACAGATTTATTGGTTCTGTTCCTTATTGGTCTACAAAACTCACGTGGGGACTGATAGAAGAGGTATTGGAAGAGGCCTCTTTCTACCTTCTCATTCTTCTCTTGAAGATACTAGCAACTACTCCAGCAAAAGACTCTAGTATGGCTTGCACTTTGCTCAGAGGCATGTAGGACCAGCTTCTGTTTCTCTGCTCTGCTGTAGTTTGTGTCATCTCCACTGAGCTAGCCTAACCTTCCTGCTGCTGTGGTCCTGGCTCAGTCATGCAGCTACATGGTACTTTCATTTGCACGGCCATTCCATACTGGTAATGCCCAATCTCATATGATCTCAGATATGATATGATGATTTCTGCCAGCACAACACTCCCCACAGAATGACTGTGAGACTCATTTAATGTTTGCAAATCGCTTTGAATTCATGAGAAAGCAAGGTATAGTTTAAGCGTATTTATGTAAACAAAGCTCAATCTACCACTGCATATTGCCTCTTTAGGTCTTCTGTTTAATACCATAATCTCCCTAAGGTCGCAGAGGGGGATCCCACAATGACATCAGATAGCTCCACAAGAACCCTTAGGTGTATCTGATCTGGTACCATGGATTTGCGTATGTTCAGTTGGCTTAAAGGCCAACTTAACTATGTCCTCCTGTGCTTCACTCCCGCAGACTTAGCCTGGAAAGGAAACAAATGTTTCTTCAAGAAAGAACAAATGTTCTTTCTGACCTAACACTGCTAGGACAGAGCTGTGAATGAGTTCAAAAGCAATTAATGGAAGACATGGAATTAAAAAATCCACCAGGACACTTCCATACTTAAATGCTTCCATACTTAGACACTTCTACTCTAGCACAGCTTCTCAAGAAAGTATTATTAGCCATTTGGGTGCCATGTAACTGCAGAAGGATCTTCAGTCTTTAAAGTTATTTGTTGATACCTAACCAGGGCAAAACCACAAAAGATTTAAATTCATCTCCACTTTAAAATGTTGTCATACCCTCAAGCAACAAGTGGTGAACTCCTCATCTCAATGCTAATGGTTTTGTGAGGGTGGCAGAAAGTGGAATATGAGGTTGTTGTCCATACAGATAATTATCTGAAGTCACAGTGGCCTTTGCTGAAAGCTGTGCTGTCAAATAATGAAGCACTACATAAACTGTGCATCCTTAGGAGAAGGCAAAGGTACCTCACAGCATCGAACTCCATTAATTCTTCCTAATAGATCCCGTCACAAAGGGGACCTTTGCTATAAATGATTAATTTGGTCCACTGAGATAATTTTATCTCTAAAACTCTACTTTCACAGATATTCTCATACAAAAAAGATCCACTACTTCTGATATTCCAGATTTTTTAATGTGTATATTTAAAATGTCATGAATATTCTGAAGGCTTCATATTTGGAGGTCAGCAAGGGACTGTGCTTACACTACCCTCTTTAATATGCATATTAGTCACTGATGGTTGGGGAGATTGCTAAGTGTACAGCATCAGCAGTTTGCTGAAGCCACAACTCGGTGCCTCTCTGCCATCAAACACAGATGAAACAGGGTTTTTCTTTAACCCTGAAAAACAGATTGCTTCCAGGATTGGAAGTCAGTCTGACTAAGAAACAGGCATTAGAAAGATGAAAAGGAGAAGAATGAAAGGAAGAAAAAATTAAAAAGAAATACAATGTTAGTGTTAGTCAGTTAGCTATATGTTGTTTTTTCACTTCAGTATAGGTTTCATTGCAACATTGATGGAATACAAATTGACAGAAAATTCATGTAAATTTATGTAAATGCATATATAAATGAGTTGCAGCCCTCAGGCTTCTGGCAAGTTGCCACAGTGGCTCTGAGCAGAGCAGAGATTTTGTGCCACTGTAGTACTCTGAGAGGCGTTATTGTGAATTAGAGTGTGGTTTTCTGAGAAACATTAGTAGCTTTATCAGTTCCTACATGAAGTTTGCCAAAGGCAAAAGAAATACCACTTTGTGAACTTTTGGCTTCTTATCTGAGTTAGTAATAGCACTGAGCCTAGAAATAGCTCATGTGTGACCACTACAAACTCTTTCACTTTCTCAGCAGAGTTTATGGTTACTGTGAGACAGAAACACTCAGTTCGTGAACATGATAAACTTCACTGGTATTTCTCTGAAATCTGTAATAGCCATTAACTCAGAAATAGCTAGTTCATGACCATTATAAACTCCTTTGGCTTCTCAGTGGAGACATTCTAATAGCCATGAACACAGAAATAGCCGGTTCACAGCCATTAAGATCTTTGTCAACACGTCCATTGAGAATATAATGGTTGTAAGCCTGGGAACAGCTAGTTCACAATTTGTACACATTTTTTTTTATTTCTCCATATTGAAATACAGCCTTGCAGCCAATAACTTGCTAGTAACAAATGATGCCATAATATGGGCTTACTTAGGCATTCAGGGATAATGCAACAGAATAAAATATAATACATTAAGGTAAATGGCAGAGCAAGATTTGGGTAGCTTTCAAAAACTTGTGGCTTGTATCTGCTAGTTATCTATCTAGCTGCCCCATTGGACTGGCATCCCTTCTTCATTTGTAAGGACAGCTCACAGGAAGCATCACAGGCAAGGATAAGTGCAGGGTTGGGGTAGTGACTTGGAAGGGCAAGGAGCTGTCAGGGAGAGAGCTCTTCTTGTTTTTCGGTATGTAGGATCTCAGAATTTCTATGTCCTATCTACAATAATCTGTGGGCAGGTCTGCAGAGGGACTTGCTGGAATTTTGTAACTGAGAATGTCTGTCAACCACATCAGCAGATTCAGGTAGCTGAGGTGACATCTGAAACCCCCACCTTAGCCCTTAACAGCCCCCGTGTGTCGCGCTCAGCCATGGTATGACTGGAGGAAGCCTGCTCACAGGCTCATCTACATGCAACACCTGCTCTTTGCAAATGAGTCTCGTCTCCTTCAGAAGTCTTCTGGAGTAACTGTGGGAGGTTGTTGGGATCCTCACAAGTCCTTTGCTAGCAAATAGCTATCATAATAGAAAGGAAACATAGCATCATTGTTCCTCTATGGCCCTCACCACAGCCTCTGGATCCACACCTTTTGCTTCCCCATGAGCCCACCCTCTGCTATATGATCCTTCCTTGTCATCACTCTCCCAGTAACCCATCTGAAAACACCTCTTCTTACAGAGAGAAAATTTTCTGGGAACTGAAATCTTTCCTTTTCTCATTCAGGACCATAATGTAAAAGACTAAGTGGGGGCAACATGGCATAAAAGTACTGGTGGCACAGAGGGAAACACTTCAGTATTTACAAGGTCTTCTTAGTGCTTCAAAGAATTTATTTCTTTTAGTGAGAAGTGTTTGTGTAATTCAGCCCCACGTGTCTTGGGACCTAATTCTGTTCCCATTTAACTCTGTGTCCAAATCTCTGTTGATTTCAAATGAAGCCGCCCTGTGCTCTTTGGTGGTTTCTCTATTTTTCCCACTAAGAAATTGTTTTCTTTAAAGTTCTAACCTCACATGATGCAACCCACTGTAGAAATGGTGCTTTTGAGATGTAAAGAAATGATTTCTCAGTGATAATGATAATTCTCTGTGGCATAGTGAACATGGGAGGTGAATCACTGCAGGACAGAAAGCCTCTGGAGGAAGATGTGCTAACACTTCAGGATTCAGAGAAGAAATCATGCTCCACTAATTAAACATAAGAGAAATCAACCATTTCAATTAATTGTACCTGAGCTTTTACTGTTTTGTTGTTGCTGGTTTTGTTTAAAAATTAAAACCTTTAGGAAAACAATGACAGATGGAGCTTTCAAGGAAGTCAAGGGATTAAAATAATATTGAATTGGCGAACTGGCAGGAAAACAATAAGAGAAGGAGATGCCAAAGAGTGTTGTTATGGTGGTGCTGGGAAAGGACATTAGTCCCGGGAGAAGAGAGGAGGCGATCAAGGGCCTGATCCTGCAAATCTTTATTTGCTTATGTGAATGATCTCATTGATCTTAGCTGGACTCTGTGCCTGGGAAACTATTTGTGGAGTCAGATCACAGAGTGCTAGTGAGCAAATGCCACCTCATTCATTGCCCAACCTGCAAACACTCAAAATGCAGGAGAGATGTTGCTCCAGTGTTAGCAGATATCATCAACATCACCACTAAGGGATGGCAACCCTTGATCTGAAGGAAGAGAGAGAGCCAAGATTTCAAGACGGTTTTTAAAAACTGAATGCTGTTCCTGCACTGAGGTTTATTCCACTTAGGGCTTAGCCCAAGGGAAAACCTGACAATAAAGTTATAGACCTCCTTGAAAAATAAGAAATCTTGGTATGAATGTCTCTAACCTGGTGTAAAAGCTGTATCCTACTCATGTATCCTGCCAGGCCATGGTGATAATGAAACCTCTAGCAAATAAATACCCAGTGAAGAAATAAACCTGTCAGAGTAAAATTTTGTGTTAAATATTCATTTAATGCTTTTCCCCTGTACTCATTACAGTACCTGCATGGTCCCAAATTCTAAAAGTGTTTGAGGGTCTGATTGCTGGTGAAACTAGCAGGTGTTAAGCACTTAATCACCTTTGAGGGCTCCAGTTCTATTTCACTAATATTATAAATTTAACAGAGCTCTACTTGCTTTCTCCCAGTGATGCTTCATCTGGTTTCTGATTGTTTCACAGCACCGACAGCACATTATTAATAGACATTTACGTATAGGATGCAGCAAGAATGTTTTGCAGTGACAAAGACTTTCACTTCCAAAAGGTTTGGACTAAGAAGCAAGCCACGTGCACATTAGTTACTTTAAAAGAAAAGAGAGAGGTTTATGTATTTATGGCAGTTGCATTTTCTCCAAGACCACAGATCTCTATTTGTTCTCAGGGTGCTCCTGTCCTTGATGACATGAAGTGTTACTTTACTGGCCCTTGGAGAAAAAGCAGAGGGGAAGATGTAATGTCTTCTAGTCTATTGCATAACCTGCTGCTAATCACAGAGCAGCTTAATTGCCACAGTGAGAAAGCTGATGCTGCCAGCTCTAACTAAAGACCCTGATGCTTTTCAGAAGTTGGAGAAAGGATTTCTAGAAACTTAAAACATGAATAAAATTGTACAGAAGATTTTCTTAACAAAAGAAATGCAAAAGTTGCTTATTTAACTATGATATCTACCATACAAAAATGTATCTATGATGAAGCAATTGCAATCACTTGCTGATGTGCAATCAGAAGAAAAGCAGACAGAACAAAAGTGTATGATTTATTTATAAGTCTGGGAAATAAAGAATATTCACTTTCCACGCTGTATAAAAGTAGGGCAAAAAGACAGGAAAACACAGGTATGTGACAACAGTGATATCTTCAGGTGAGCACCTAAAAATATATCTATATAAATTTATGAGGGCTGCTCCAAAAGTATTGTCTCCTGTTACGATGTTGGCCAACAATGTTAGAGGTGGATGTTGGTGGTATGGCAGTAGAGGCTGAACCTTCCTGCCAATATTCCATTACACGTTGTTGCCGTGTGACAGATGGCAGCATAGGGTCACTCTGACACAGTGATGTCTGACATGGAGATGTGTATTAAGCAAAGGTGTGTCACTGAATTCCTCCATGTGGAAAAAAAAATGGCACCTGCGTTGGTACTTGCTGAACATTTGTGGAGACCAAACAGTGGATGTGAGCACAGTGAGGTGGTGGGTGTTGCGTTTCAGCAGTGGTGACAGCAATGTGAAAGACAAGCCACATTCTGGATGGCTATGCACAGCTGTCACACCACAAAATGAAGACTCTTGATCAGCTCATCCATATGAATCAGCTAATGCTGATGACTATGTTGAAAAACAGTGTTTTGTAGCTGAGAATTTGCTCTATCAAATAGTGTTGTGCTCTTTTCATCTATTTGAGTTTCCGTGGACATAAATAGGAGGCATTACTTTTGGAGCTAGCTACATGTATTTTTATATATAAGTTTACTTTTGGAGAGTTATAGCTCAATACTGACATAATGGCAGAGAAGTCTGTCATGTCACCACCTGAGGAGCAGTTAAATCTGTCTAAGGCCATGAGACCTCAGACCTATTTTTAGCAAGCATAATGTTAAATAACTTTCTTTGTGATAACTGAACCACTGGACTAATCAATAGAGATGTGAGATTAAGGTTAAGTTCTGACAGAACGTTGTAACTGTACATGGGCAATATCTTTTCAAAAATAAAGATATGTATTATTACTGATTCTGACCTCCCTCTGATTTTGAATGAATGTAAATGTAATTCAGTGGCTTCACTATAATTTTTTCACACTCACCATAGCATCGATAAGGTCAAGAACGGTGCTATTCATTCACCATTCTGAGGAAAATGCCTGTCTTCTCATAACAACAGAAAATTCCTTTTTTAACTGATTTGTTTCTGACCATACTTCCTTCCTGAACTATTTAGGGTTATACAGGGAGCTAAGTTCCCAGAGTTAGAATCATACAGAAAAATCATTGAAGTTCCTGCTATTAATGAAAACAAATTTTTGATTTCTTTTCCACTGTAAATTTTTGACTATTCAGACTCAAGATTGGCTAAAAGCATAAAGTCAGTAACATGTGAGCATCGTAATTTTTTTGACACATTTCTTTCCCTTTATCAAAAAATCTAGCCCTGAGGCACTTTTTTTTTTAATTTAAGATAAATTGTGGAGGCTTTCCCTACCTCAGATATCAATCTGCCCTTTACCCTGGTCAACAGTTAAAATTCTTTCCAAAAGGCCACATAGGGCACTTACCAACAAGTCATCCAATTTGTCAAGAGGGCCTGCTACAAACGGAGGGCACGTACACTCATAAAGACCACTCTGGAACTAGCAAGTAGGAGTGGGTGTAGAGTAAAGGGATGGTAATGGATAAAGAAGGGCAGCGGTAACAGAACAGCTTGCTGTTTCATTCAAAGGTGTATCCTGGCATTCAAAGGGAGAAATGTTAGAGGAGCACAACACCTCCAGGAGCACTGCCTGCAGTCTGCATCCACACCATGTTCAGTACCAGTTGGTGGCACAGAGCAGACCTCCACATCACTGCCACTAGAAGGAGGTGCTCCAGTACCACCTCTTGCTTTTCTGTTGAGTAAAAGACAGGGCACAAGATGGCAAAAATAGTGTTAGGCATTTGTGGAAATGTTGCTTCAGATTCTTCTGATATTTGATTTTTTCTTCTCCATATACCTTGAGGGCCTACCACTGTGGCCAGCCTTAAATAGCAGGTGACTGGCACGCTCTCAAAGACTGGAGATCACTTGGCAGAGTATCAAAGCCTTTGCTGGGGCCCAGTCTAACACCCCCACCACACTGCTGTGTCCCTCCTTCAGTACTCAGAGATAGAAACGGTGACACCAAGGTGTTGCTAATAGCCAGGCTGTTAAACCACTTAGCCTTGTGGCAGAAGATTTGATAATCTCAGGCGCTAAGAATACAAACTGCGTTGTATAATTTGTACAGTTATTACTATTTATTAAAGAAGCTCATCGGGATGAAATGACTGAGATGGACATCTGATGAGCAGGAATCTCCATCTTGAATTACAAATGTCTCATTCTTTCTGTGTGCTGTATAAATCTGGCATGTATTTTGAAAATTTCTAATAGGTGTCAGTTTCAGCTGAAGCTTTTAATGTAAATAGGAATAAGAACATTTGGCAGATAACCCAAATTACAGCTTCACCACTGCAGTTTCATTAGAAAATAGATATATTAGAAAACTAATCTGCTGGGAGGCGCAGCACAAACTGACACTTGCTTTTAAGCTCTTACAATGCCTGAATTACAGAATTTATTATTATTATTATTACTTTAACATATTTAAATTAAAGTCAATCGAGTACGTATCTGAACTCCAGAATGAATTACTATCACTGAGTCAGTGCTTTGAAATCTGTTAATTATCTAGGAATAATCCATTTGGAGACTAGCTGCAGAGATAGATGTGTACCATATGCCTGATCCGAAGACTTTCACCTGTCATTTAAAATAAGATTAATCTGTTGAATATCTTATATGTGAGTGCAGGGTCATGAATCTGAATGAAATGATTCTAAGGCAAACTCATAATAAAATTAAATTCCAGTTTCCTTTTCTGGAGGCTCAAATGATAAGTAGACTTTGCTGTCAGGCCTGATGCTTGATTTAATCAGTAATAAATAAACAGCCCCTACCACAAGAGGACCAGCTGACCAGCTCAGGCTGTGCCTCAATCCAACACCTGTGTGCAGAGTACACCTATTTTCAAAGCAGTTTTCAAAGAAAGTAGCTTATAGAACATGTGACAAGCAGGGATCGGGAATTAAAGTCTTGCAGGGATCTGTAAGATCTGAGGACACCAGCCACTAGAGACACAGGAAAGCACCTGCTCTGCAGTGCAGTTTAGGACATTCAGGAGGTTTAATACACAAGGTGAAACCCTGACTCCAGTTGAATCAGTAGCAAAATTCCCTTACTCTTTAAAGGGCCAACATTTCTTTTTATCTCTGTTACTATCTGTTAACTTCACTTCATAAGGTGATGAACGCCCAGAAGTAGTGACTCCTGTAGAGACTGACAGAGTCATGATGAGATTTCAATTCATGCATATCTGATACATTTCTTCATCCACACAGGAGAAGAGATGCTCTGTACGTGTGGGAACAACTGCTTTATAAACCAGCAGTAAAGCTTGTCTTCTTTATCAGGGTGTGGCTTGCGTTTCAGAGAGAGGAACAAAACTTCTAAAGAAGGAAACTCTCTTACATTTATTTCTTCCATCCATCCTCCTCCATCCAGGAGTAATGAAAGAAGTTCTTTTTCGTTATCTGCACAAAGCAATTTTCTTAAGTGCTTCTGTCTGAACTTTTCTTGGACGAAGTAGAAAGGGAACTGATGAGAAAATCTACATTGTTGGTTACTAGTTTGCTATTTAAAAAAAAAAAACAAAACAACTTAGAACACCAGCACAGTTAGGAACAAGGTTAGAAAGCAGCCTTGGCAAAGGGTAACAAGCAGTAAAACGTTCCTATTGATTTCATAAAACAGTCCCAATTGCTCTTGGAACTGCAGTCAGGGTCGATTGTGAATTGTGGGAAAAGGAAGTTAAAGAAAGAGACAGAAAAATGTTTTAAATACAGCCTACAGACCCTGGGGGAGAAAAAAAATAATAAAGTATATCATGCAAGCAAAGAAAATAATGCATCTTAATTAAAGAAGTGTAATGGATTGACTTCATTCATTGTTCACTTGGATTCAGTCAGTAGGATTCTATAGTTGTTAACTGAAAACAATGTAAAACCTGGTTTCAAAATCCATGACTTTTTATGACTGTCTTAAAAAACTTCATAGTAACACTGTGATTTCCTGCTAACTCCTGAACATCTCCTTCAAGGAGATGGCCAAAGTATAATTTTCTTTGTTCCTCCTCTCACATCCTTGCCTGCTCTTATTTTCTCAGTGTTTGCTTTTATCCCTATTTGCCAATTTTTTCGACCTCCATCCCACCTGGGGATTTATATCCATGAACACAGAGGGTTTAGGACTAGAGGGAACAGCTTCAAGCTGCGCCAGGGAAGGTTCAGGCTGGACATTAGGAAATACTACTTCTCTGAAAGGGTGGTCAGGCACTGGAATGGGCTGCCCAGAGAGGTGGTGGAGTCACCGACCCTGAATGTGTTTAAGGAACATTTGGATGTTGTGTTGAGGGACATGGTTTAATGAGAACTATTGGTGATGGGTGGATGGTTGGACTGGGTGATCCTGTGGTTCTTTTCCAGCCTTGGTGATTCTATGATTCTCTTATAACAGGGTATCTAACATGGAATATTTATAATCGCAGGAAGTTTTGAGCAGAAATGAACCAGAAAGTGGTGTTAGAACTTGATTTCATTCATCATCTACAAAACACAGCAAAACTTTTCTTCCTGTCACAACTGGAA